>NC_056688.1:85997252-86597252 GCF_018350215.1 Panthera leo
GCCTTTTAAACACCAGGAGCGATCATCTCTGGAATACTGTAGTTCATAGTTTCAAAACTTGAATGTGCAGACTTTGTCTTGTTGAGGAAACCCATACAACCGGTGGCGACCACATAGCTCCCTATTCGTGTAAGGAAGAATTCCTTAGTGATCGTCCAAGTTTTAAGGACTTCTTTCTGTTGCCACTGCTTTCCAGATGTTTACAGGGAAGGAATATCAATCTAACAGGCATTTGCTGGGGTTGTGGCAAAATCAAATTTCACCGTGCTTCACTTTTACCTCTTCTGTCTTTCCTCCTGTGGGACATGTACATGAAGTGTGCAAAACTAGAAATCATATTTGAAAAAATTAAAATCCTATTTAGCTCTTCTGTGTATTTGAAGTGGGGATTTCTCTCTTTTCCTGTTTCAATATTTAATACAAAGCAGATATGTTGAAACAATGCAAAGTTAGAAAACTAAAATAAGGAGGAAACTAATGCTAGGTTTCCCTAGTTTCTGTATGTAATACAAATAATAGAATTTTTTTTCCTCCAAAATGAAGCAAACACTGCCATGAGGCATACACATCGCTAAATGTGTTTTTTTTTTAAAAAAAAGTATATATATATATATATATATATATATATATATATATATACCAAACATTCTACAATATTGATGCACCTATGATTGCATAGTCTAAAAATATTTCTAAACACAGTTATGGTATAAAAACATTGATTTCAACTCTGTTTTTGTTGTTATTAAAGTAGTAATATCTTATTCTTGATTTTTACGTACCGTCACTGTTAATGTCAGTTGTGGTCATTTTAGGGCCTGGATGTTCTAGGAAAACCATGTATAATGTCCTCATTTCTTTATCCCATTCTCCTGTAGTGTAATGAATATTTTACATAAAACATTTTGGGCATCCTTAAGTACTTTTTTAAATTAAATACTCCATGTTTGTGACAGGTAAGGCTGAACATTTTTATTTTGTTTAGAGCAAATTCATTTTAATGAAATAAAGCATAATATTGAGAATTTAAAACAGTCCTATACAGTGCCCACAAACACGTTTCAAAGCAGAATAAAGAAAATGTCGTTAGAACTGCCCATAACAGTGCTTGTGATCCTAATTTGCGTGTGTTTGTGTGTATAGGAAATTTGAGTTTTTCAGTTACTGTTATTCTGTTATTTTATTCTACGTTTCTATCAAAATACTCACCTATGCTCCATCTTCCCATAGCTTATGAGTGTACATGAATTTCAATAAATATAAATTACTGCTTAAAAGAGTAAAGAATGGCTACTTTATGTCTCATTGTTCTCTCTTTACAATATACTTCAAAATCTCTCTCTCTCTCTTTTAACGAATCCCACGGCAGCTGTTTCCTCTCACTTCTATATGAAAGTGAATGGCAAATGCCATTCAATTTAAAGGAACTCGAGCACAGAGAGTATAAAGATTCTGTTCAAAGTCTCCCTCAAATCTATTTTTGGACTTGGAAACAGAACTGGGCTGGAGGCAACATCAGTACACATCTCTAATTCCATATAAGGCTACTTGAAGCAGGTGACTTTGGAGTTCATTTTGGAAACAGAAGACATGCGTGGAAGTTTTATTTCTTAGAGACTGACGAGTTATGGTGGCTCTCAGGAGGAATAACATAACCCATGCTCTCATCTGCCTCTGAGTTACAGGCAAGGAAGAGTTTTCTCTCATTTTCTTGCCCTACATTACTTTTTCTGTATTTGGCAGCTGAACCAGAGAACAGCCTGCAACATCTTGCCTTTGGGGACTTCCTGTGGCTTTGCTGCATTCCCTAGAGAAGCTCAGAATCCCAGAATCGATGGAGGGATTACAGAGAGCCACAAACATCATTCTCCCTCTAATCCATCGGGGGCTGATGCAGTATTGATAACAACCTTTCTGTTACTTGACAGTTTCAGACCATTCAAATGAGAATAAATAATAGGAATTTGGTAGTGGATGTGGGGATAAAGCAGGGGCAATTGGTATACTCTTGGAATGAAAAGGCTGTGTTCTCTTCCAAAATCATGAAACCAGGTGCAAAATTTAAAAATTCCCACTCCTTTCTTTCAGAGTGATTTCTTCTCTCTTTTGGCTATTGTAGTGCATTTGGATTGGGGAATTAGCACATTTATTTACCAAGAAATCTTACATTGTCCCTAGGACATGACGATGTTCAGTTGCTTGAATTCTGTAGCTTCAGTTTGCATGGTTTTCTCTGCTTGAAGCTACTATGTTAGGTAATAAGGAAGCCCATTTGCATTAGATAATAAGAATCAGGGACAAGACAGACACAGTACTGATTAAACAAGGACTCATATCCCACTTTGAGAGCTCCCTGATAACCAGAGCCACAATCGCATCAGTAGGTCAAGCAAAAATCTGAAGATAAAATCAATGTCAGTTTTCTGTCTTGGTGACAGACAGAGACTCACCAGAATTGTATCCAGTAAACCCTGTCATCAAGTACCTCACTATCATCGATGAATTCAGTTATGCTGTGAGTCAGATCATGCTCCCACCTCCATGATGATGTTTATAGCATCCCTCACTGTGACACAGACCTGCAAAAACAATATTCTAACAATTATAGCTGTCTGACAACTGGATGGGCTGCTTTGTAAGGTAGTGTGAGTGGAGACATTGGAAATGTTCAAGTATCTGGCTAAATCTGCGTGAAGGGATAGTTGAGAAAATTGACCTATACCCTGAACTCCTATTCAGGGCTAGCCTTATTAGGACTTTTCCAAGAACATGCATTTATCTATTGGTTATTGTATCAAACAATTTTAATCTGGTTATTTTTGAATAGAATTATACATTTGTGAGATTCTGAATTTTTAAAATTAAAAAAAAAAAGTGAAAATTCTCCTTTCTACTCTGTCATCCAGCCACTTAGTGCTTAACCAATAATACGAGTTTCTTGTGAATAGGAAGCTTAAAATACAGAATCTCAAGGCCTACTTAATTCACTTCTTTGAAGAGATGGGTCTTGCCATGTGTGTTTTAAAAACCTTTCCAGATGGGGCACCTGAGTGGCTCAGTCGGTTGAGCAGTAGAACGTCCAACTCTTGGTCGAGGCTCAGGTCATGATCTCATGGTTCATGAAATCGAGCTCCACATTGGGCTTTGAGCTGACAGCATGGAACTGGCTTGGGATTCTCTCTCTCTCTCTCTCTCTCTCTCTCTCTGACCCTCCCCCATTCGTGTGCACACCCACACTCTCTCTGTCTCTGTCTCTCTCTTGAAATAAATAAACATTTTTTTTAAAAGGCTTTCCAGATAATTTTGTAGGGTTGAGCATCATAGGCTTAACTGACTTCTAGACGCACTTCAAACACTGAGATTCTATGGAAACCTATAATGTAAAAGTATTCATTCCATGCATTTCCATAATGTATGCCAAGTATTTTCAAAAACAGTGTACTTGTTGATTACCTTTGCAACACTGTGAAATAAGTATTATTTTCCTGCTCTCTTCCCATTTTGCAGGAGATGGAAACTGAGTCTCAGAGTTTAAAGAACTTGATCAAGGTAACTCAGCTAGTAAATAGCAAAGACAGGTAGCATTTAAGGCCACCCCAGAACCTAAGCACTTTTACTCTGAGGCCCTACCACACATCATATCAAATAATAAAATGTACCCACAGGTATGTATAATTATTTGGTATAAACTTTTTGGAAAGAGTCTTGAATTTTACTGGAAATGAATCGTGCATTTTGTTTTTATGATTTAAACTTTATTATATTTGTATATAACATATGATTTGAATTGCAGCTGGTGTGCTGACCTAATGTTAACTCTTCTTTATTCATGTAGGTGTTTATTAATGTCGACTTTACGGTTTGTTTTCCATGTTTTGGAACTACTCATTTTTAGGGCGAGAGGATACAGAATTGAAACATCTCAAACCCTTTCTTGAAAAGCTTGTATGTTTTAGGTTCTCTACCTGAGCTTCCCATGCTAAATAGCATAAGCCTCAGCTTCTATAATTCAGTGGATTAAAAAAGATGGAAGTTTGTTCTTCTCTTACCTAACAGCCTGAGCTGTGTGTTCCAGATTGTCACACAGCTCTGCTTTACATGATTATTCACACATCTAGACTCCCCTTTCTTCTTGTTTACATGGCTCACAGTGGCCTTCCAATTCTGGCTCCTGGCAAGTGAAAAGACAATGCAGGAAGAATGCCCATGGTCTCTAAGTCTACCTTGGAAATAGCACACATCCCTTCTTGCATTCCTTTGTCCAAAATTTAGTCACATGTCCACAGAAAACTATAAGTAGAAGTGGGAAATGTGTCAACACACATGTAAAGAAAGGAAAGGATGATGGAATGTGGTGAACCACGAGCAGTACCCACAACAACACATAATAAGGTCAGGAGGCTGTTCCAATCATCCAGATAAGAGCTAACGATGTGAGTGGTGGAAGTCGTGAGAAGTGATTAGATTTTGGGTGTATCATTATTTTTTCTAATGGATTAGGTAGGGTTGTGAGAGTAAGAGAAGTCAAAGTTTTGGCTGGAGAAATTGGAAAACTGAGCTTGACATTTACAGAGATGAGGAAGACTGGTTGGGTAGGATTATGGAGAAAAATGAGGAGTTTGGTATTGGGTAGACTGAGTTTGAGACATCTGTTAGAAATCTAAGTGGAAATGTCAGATAAGTGTTGGATATATGAGTCTGGAGTTCAGGGTGGGGCTCTCCAGCCTGGGGAATTTGGAAATCGTTAACAAGGAGACAATTTGTAAAACTATGAGACTGAATGAAATCAGTGAGGTACTCAATGAAGCAGAGAATTTGTCTGAGGATCAAACTGTGGCAATGTTTAAAGGTCTAGGGGTTGAGAGGAAATCAGGAAAGGAGATCCTTGGAGCAGCCAGCCAAGCAGGAAGAGAACCAAGAGAGAGTGGTCCAGGAGGGCAATTGGAGAAAGTATTTTAGGAAAGTGAGAGTGAACAACTGGTAATCAAAGACAGCATCAAATGCTATGAAATAGTTCAGACTGGGTAAAGTCTGAGAATTGGCTGTTTGGTTTGTCAGTGTGGCAGTCACTGGGGACCTTGTCATGAACTATTGGGTAAAGTGAACAAAATATTCTCGGAGTGAGATTGAAACAATGAGACGAGAGAAATTTGAGGCAGCACAAGTGAACGTAACTATCGCTGCAATCTTTGTTGCAACGGAGAACAGGAAAATGAGATAATAGACAGGAAGACATGTTTGCATTCTGTTGGGCAATCATGCCCTAGAAAAGGAAAAATTGATGGTGCCGAGGACAGAGAGGAGAACTGTCTTATCGGAGTCTAGAAGAAGGCAAGAAGAAATAGGATACAGCACATACATGGAGGCATTGGTCTGGTCAGTAGCAGGAGTGGTCTGTCAACAATAATGGGGGAGAGCAGAGCTGCTGGGCTCAGATACGGTTGGGTGAGTGTGGCGGAGTTGGAGCTGGTTTTTTCCTGATCTTCTCAGTAAAATAGTAGGTAATAACTCCCTCTGGGACTATCCTCTCTTGCTTCTATGGGGCCATCCTCTGTCCTCAAATCCTTCCCTTGTCCTCCTTGCAATTTCTTTCATTCATCTTTCAGGTTTTCCATTTATCCTCTTTGCTTCCTCTCTCCCCTCTCTCTCCCTCCCTGCCTTTCGTCCTTTTTTTCTCCCTCTCTCATTCTCTCCTTTTGTTCTAATTTCTTACTTAGAAAATAAGGGGTAAAATAACAGAAAGATAAAAAAGGGAAACATGACAAGTGAGTCCCTTAGCTATTAAGCGCTTGACTGAGATAGGGAGTGGCATCCCTGAGCGGGAACAGTGGCTTTGCTGCCGGTGTTCCTGGACATTCAAGTTCTAGTCACAGCGACAGAACTGGAGGAGGGGAGAACAACACTCTCTTAGGAGAGCTTTGTAAATAAAAATCGATGGCCAAATTTGATCTAGAACGTTCAGCACTTAGTAGACCAGCTTCTCTACACAAGGCCATGGGAGAAAGCTCCAGGAAAGCATAAAACAGATGCAGAAAGTATACTCTTGTATCTCAAGAAGATCGAGGAAGAGGAGAGCCTTCAGAAAAGGTCAGTGGGAGTGTACGTTGGTCCCCAACCAGGGCACGATCCCCCCCATAAATATCTTCTGACTTCAAAAACAGGTTCCAAGTGCCTTGGTACAGCCTGCGATTGAGCTGTCAGCCAATGGTCACCCATAATTCCCTACTTGGAGACAGTTTTTGGCTGTGGGTTTATCAATCTTCGTTTATACAGACCATAATGAATATTAGACTTACGTGAGACTTTGAGGACATCTTTATAGAATGTATTGTTCAAATAGACAGGATATCATTTGGGAATTATTTTTACAGCTGACAAAAACAAGAGTGAGAGCATTGAGAGGGTTGCAGTGATTGTCCTCAAGGCCACCAGAGGGTGGACGTGAGAACCGGCTTCCAGGCCTTCTAATGCCACTTTTGGCCCTCCTTCCCCTATTGCCGCCTGGGGCTGCCTCCTCTAAACTGAAGCACTTTTAGAATCATTTGGATTGAGAAATTTGCTCAAGGCTGAGAGGGCTGGAGCTTGGACGGAAATCGAGTTTCCTGAGGCAATGCCTTCTCTGCCTTCGGCTCAGGTTCTTTCATCCTTGTATCACAGCCCATTTGGCCCCTCAAGTGTGGGCTCAGCCCCACCCCAGCCCTGGGGACTGATTAGGCTCAGAGGCAGAGAAAACAGAAGGCTGCTGTGATCCAGAACTCTTAGCTCAGTGGAGATCCCACTCTGATCTCATATGTAGGGTGGGTAACAAGTAGCCGCTTACCTTGCCATACTGTGGTGAACACCCCACCTCAAAACTCAGTTTGACCATCAGAGCCATGAGGCACTACCTTCACATCTCCCCAGCACTCATGTCCTCTGGATTGGGAAGAGCTAAAGGGACACATAGTGTCACCTAAAACAGAGCCTTCACATGAGCTATTAAATGTACAGATACAGGTTTGTTTCCTTTAAAAAAGGTATCATTACTTACTCAAGTAAAAACAGTAAGGAAAATTTTCAATCTTAAACAATACAGAAATTGGGGGTGGTGCATGGCTGGCTCAGTTGGTAGAGCATGTGACTTTTGATCTTGGGGTCGTGAGTTTGAACCCCACGTTGGGTGTGGACATTACTTAATAAACACAGAAATTGATAAAGTAGGAAGTGGGTTTTCCTTTCTTCTTCCATCCCAACTACATCCTTTTTTAGAGGAATCCTTATTAACTGTAGAAACTTTAGAAACTATAGGAACTTTCAAATTCTTTTCAGTGCTAACTGGACATTTACATACACATATATCTATGCTCATTTAAGGAAATCAAGGATGTTCCCCCCAAGGGGGATCATTTAACAAAGATAATCTTTCCAAATCATGGCCACAGTATTTCATTTTTTAAAAGTTTATTTATTTATTTTGAGAGAGAGAGAGAGAAACAGGAAGGGAGAGAGAGAGAGAGAGAGAGAGAGAGAGAGAGAGAGAGAGAGAGAGAAAGAATCCCAAGCAAGCCCTGCCGTCAGCACAGAGTACAATGCAGGGCTCAAACCCACAAATCTTGAGATCATAACCTGAGCTGAAACCAAGAGTCAGACACTTAACCAACTGATCTAGACTCCTAGAAACAAAGTTGCTTCACCACACTGTACATGCATTTTAAAACTTGGGGGACACTGCCAAACTGTCCCTCTCCCCAAATCATGTGCCAATATTGCTACACTCCTACCAGCAGTATATGAGTGTACCTCTATCCTCACACCCTTCCCAGCAATTTGCCTCCTTCTGGAGGTCTGCAAAGAAGCAATCTGTCAGACAGAAGAAGAGGCAAATGAGAATCTGTGTACAGTGAATTCACCTGACACTTTGTTGAATTCCAGGGCTCATTCTGCTGATCTGGCTGTTTACAGAAAGGTCCTCCTTCTCTCTTGGCTCCATGGGGAGCCCAGCAGAGGAATGGTTGATGAGGGGCTCTGGGGCACTCTCCTTCATTTTGATTTAAAGTCTGCTCCTCAGTCTGCTGCTACTCAGGGACAACATGCTCTGATGGCTGATAATATGCTCTATTTGTATTCTAGCTGGGTTATGGTATTAGAGCCAGGTGTGTATTCATTTCCATCAGGGAAAGTCTTTGGGCACTGGGTGCTCTCCTTGATCTCTAATTGTAATCGTAAAATCAAAGCTCCACTGTCATCTCAAAGGCCCATTCCAGGCCTCCAAACTTTAGAAGGTCTATTGGCCTTCATTCCAAATGTGTAGGACAGTGGGTGCCTCCATTACAGGGCTGCTTTCCCATTGCTTTCTCCCCCTAATTTACAATCCAGTGCAAAGGAAGAGAAAGCCAGTCCTCACCAAGCCCAAGACTTTTAAAGCACCAATAATTTGCATGAACCACGATGCCCACTTCTGTTTTTAAGACCACTTAATAGACTTCATTTTGAAAACCAAAACCAAAGATTAATCTTTCCAGACTGAGTCTTTGGAAGAGAACATCTACAAATTTATTCAGAAGACTTCAAGCTGTAAAAATAATGTGCAATTCATTTTAATGGGTAGTAAAAGGCCCCAAGGAAAATGAGCCTTTTCATACATACAGTAGATGCTTTTCAAAGGAGATTCACTTATCCTTTACATTGTACATTGTTTTTTGAGGAAAAGTTTTTTTGTTTTGTGAAGTTGACATATTGACAGTAAAAAAATCAAGCAGTGCAATGACCACTCTTACAGGTGACTTTGCATATATCTTTATACATTTCTATATAATACATCTTAGAAAGTAAAACTAGTTGACTGAGGTAATTTGTACTTTTTTAAAAAGTTTATTTGTTTGTTTGTTTACTTATTTATTCATTTATGTTATCTCTACACTCAGTGTGAGGCTTGAATTCACGACCCTGAGATCAAGCACGTGTTTCCAACTGAGCCAGCCAGGTGCCCTGGAAAATTGTACCTTTTAAAGTTTTTGGCACAGCTTGCCCAATTACCCTTTAGAAAGGTATAGAATTAGAATTCTCTAGCAAGTTTTGAGAGTGTTAATTTTCCCACGTGGTAGCAGATATTGAATAGTAACATCAGTGTTTATCTTTGCTCACTTGACAGGTGAAATAATACCAATTTTAATTTGCATTTTTTTATTAATGAAGTTTGACATTAAAAAAAATGTTTGTTTATTTTTAGAGAGAGACAGCACAAGTGAGTGAGTGGGAGAGGGGCAGAGAGAGAGGGAAAGAGAATCCCAAGCAAGTTCCGTGCTATCAATGTGGAGCCCGACATGGAAGTCGATCTCATGAACTGTGAGATCATGACCTGAGCCAAAATCAGAATTGGAGGATTAACTGACTGAGTCATCCAGGAGCCCTGACATTTTTTATATATTTAATGACCAATTCATATTCTTTTCTCTTTAAAATATTAGAGTATTTATTTATTAATAGTAACAATTTGTCATATATATGTGGCATATGTTTTCCTTTACTTTTCAATTTTTGTTTTCATTTCAATTAAATTTAATTACTTATATTTTTATATTTCCCTTTAAAAAAATGAAAAATTCACTTTTTAAAAAAGTAAACTCTACTCCTTAAGTGGGGCTCTAACAAACAACCCCAAGACCAAGAGTCACATGCCGTATGACTGAGCCAGCCAGGTGCCTCCGAAGATTTATATTTTTAAAAAAATGTTTTAATGTTTATTTATTTTTGAAGGAGAGAGAGACAGAGCATGAGTGGGGGAAGGGCAGAGAGAGGGAGACACAGAATCCCATACAGGCTCCAGGATCTGAGCTATCGGCACAAAGCCTGACGCGGGGTTGGAACTCACAAACCACAAGATCATGACTTGAGCCGGTCAGACGCTTAACCAACTGAGCCACCAGGCACCCCAGAAAATTCATTTTTAGAAGGGAATTGATACATGTATCCTAATGATACTGGGAGGTCTGACTGAAGGCAACTTAAGGGTAGCAGGAAAGTGGGGCAGATGGCATCTTTGAGGATACAGAAGGACCTGTCTGGCAGTTACTCTGCCAGAAGCTTTGAAGAAATTCTAATACTATTTGCTGAAGCATTTCCCAACAGCAAAGGAAAGAAAACCCAGTTGGAAACACCTGAGTACAATATAAACTTATTTTTCATTGTTCCTCCCAAAGTTTTCAGTTTTTGCTCAAAGTGAATTGCCCAGGCCACTTACAAACTACAGTTGTTTTGAGGAAGACTGGGTTGGTATAGCACCAGGTCTACTGAAATAAAAACATAATTGGATGGGTTATCTTTTACTATCATTCTTTTTTCTGCCCTCAAAAGCCTTGATGTCTAAAATCTTCCCAAAGATCAAATGTGTGGTCTATTACATAAGGGACTGACCTAGATTTAGCTTTACTTGACAATTAAAAGTTAAAGGCAAGGAACTAAACCAAAAATAGAACAACCTTGAAAAACATTATCCTAGATTTTGGTGTGCCTGATTCTTAGTACTTAACAGATAGTGGTGACTGAATAGGAAATGAGGCTCAAATTGCTTTCAAAATTATAGGGGGAATATGTTCCCTACTCAAAAGAATGTTCTACTTTCAAGAATTTTAACAATTTAATTTTCTAGAAGCAAATAAATATTGTATAAATTTGGGGAGACATTGACTGTTAGGCCAGTGTTCTTAGCTCTTGACAAGAAGATATAAATCTATGTATGTAATATCTATATCTATGCTTAATTTCCTTGATATGCCCTGCCTCTCCTTGAAATTGCCTCCCTAAGCCTTCTCCAGCCTTGAAAGAGCAAACCAAGGACACTTCAGAGTGGTCTGGGAATTTCACGTCAAGGAGAGGTATGATCCTTTGCAAAAATACTTCAGGAAGGTTGGAATGAACCA
Organism: Panthera leo; assembly: GCF_018350215.1. Lineage (NCBI taxonomy): Eukaryota > Metazoa > Chordata > Mammalia > Carnivora > Felidae > Panthera > Panthera leo. Next base: position 86,008,151 of record NC_056688.1, read on the forward strand.
GGCAAATATAACTGTATTAAAGTCAATGCTAGGGACTCCTACTTCAGTCAATATCAGAGCAAGATTGTGCTTTTAATTCTCAATCTGATTCATTTAAGGGAAAAAGCTAGTTTAAAAAAATCATTACTTTCATTTTTTAATAAGTAATCCACGCACATGGTAGACAGATTTACCATGTACCAAATGGCACACTCGGGAAGATCCATTTCTTTCCCTTTCTCGTTCCACCCAATTCCTCTCCAAACAGGACATATTCTCCTGACACCACTTCCCCATGGAAATGGAAATATACCGTAACATTGGTCTCTTTTCTCAATTCTGTATCTCGGAGATGTATTATTCCGATGCTCTGTATTGAAGTGCCAAATTTATTTAAAAAGTTAAAAATAGTCTTTTGCTATTACAAACCAAAGTAACAACAAATTTTCTTAAATATACTTCATTTTGCATGAGTATGGGTATACTTGTTGGACAAGTCACCAAGAAGTCAAATTGCTGGGTCACGGGGTTCATGCATTTTTTAATTTTGAAAGATAATCAGGCTGTTTGATTGAGTAGAACTGTTTAGTAGCTCTTATTTAATAAGATCATCTGGCTAAATAAATTAGTAGTGTCTTAGCCAGGAGGGACGTCAAAGTTTCTTTCTGAAAATGTCTCAACTAGGTGCAAACTATAAATCTCTGGGATGCATGGGAAAGGTAGCAAACTTGAGATATGGGGCCCACTTGTCATAAGCAATGTCAAATTTGACTCAAGGAGTGCTGCAGATTCTGATGGGCAATCGTAAGTGACCTTGGTGACTTTGAAGTGTGACCTACAAGGGCTGCCAATGTTGTGCACTGTAGGTGTGCTGCCTGCTATTAATTAGACCGAACCATGTGAAATTGTAGATGTTAGATCCTTTTTGACCTACAAATATTGCAATTTTCACTTTTGTTTCATTAGTGGTTCAACTCATTAATTTTATTTTAATTTAATTTTTTTCCAATTAATTTTATTTGTTAGTTTGGTGTCTTACGGAGAATTCCTTAGGGAACTGGGGAAGGTTTCTTGAGGAAGGTAGATTTTGATCCCCAGAAGTGGAAAGACAAGATTAAGAATCAAGAAAGTGGATAAGAGCATCACAAATTGAGGGTTTAGGAAATGCCCCAGGGTATGAGCCTGCATAAAAGGTAAAAGTGTGAATCAAAGGACTGATGTCTCAAAAATCTACAAAGTTTCATGAACTGAAGCTGACGTCCCAGTTCTCTGCAAAGCAGAAACAAAGCAAGAATGATTGGGTCAGGGCAGTGGTAGGTTACATCCCCAAATATGTACATCTGGATTAGGGTTTTAACCTTACAACAGAAGCTGATGGGGATCTCAACTTGGGGCCATTTTGGGATTTGATACTGAAAACTTCAGTTCAACATTGTGGTCAATATTTGCCCTAACAGCATAGACTTTAGAGGGGCCCTGAAGTTCATTATCTTAAATGGTTGCCAAGGGAATGATTGTAGGGATTTCCCAACACTTGCAGAAGAATCATCCTGGAACACTGGGATAAACATATAATGAGGGAAAGAGCATTTCCTTTTAAAATTATAGATATAACATCCTTTTAAAATTATGGATATAATGTAACAACCTGAGAGAGAGTTTAGAAATGGGGGGGAGGGAAACTCACTTATAATCACCACCCTAACAAAACAGATCTAAATGTTCACATAATTTTTCCCACTCCTTGACCATTTGCTTTCATCTTTTTACACAATTGCAATCATAAGCTTTTTACGTCCCACATCTCAGTTTTGCTAATTATTGTTTTAAGTGGCTGTATACTAGTCCCTGGGATGGTTGAGCTATAATTTGTCTATTCATTTCCCATATTCTCAAACGTCTCAGTTTGCTTCCAATTTTTTGATATTAGAGAAAACTGACTTTTTGATCTCTGGGCGTGAAAATAGCCTTCCATTCTAGTTTTTTCTTCTTAAAGTAAATTATCTGTTGGGGGTACCTGGGTGGCTCAGTCAGTTAAGCGTCCGACTTTGGCTCAGGTCATGATCTCGCAGTCCGTGGGTTCAAGCCCCACGTCAGGCTCTGTGCTGACAGCTCAGAGCCTGGAGCCTGCTTCAAATTCTGTGTCTCCCTCTTTCTCTGCTTCTCCTCCATTCACACTCTGTCTTTCTGTCTCTCAAAAATAAATAAACATTAAAAAAATAAGAAAAAAACTTTTAAAGAAAGTAAATTATCTGCCACATGGCTTCCCTCTGTCAGCAGAGAAATCTATTTCTCTATTTTATAATATTAAAGGGGATAATGTGTATAGCAAAGTACTTAGAACATTGCTTGCAAATGCTGAGTGCTATATAAATGTGAATTATTTTTAACAATGTATTTTGCCATCAATGTCAGAAAAAGACCTGCAAATAAAGAAGTTTATTGGGAAGACATTGGATCTCCCACAGAGAATAAGGATCAACAAATGAGGAGGAGCTGAGGGAGACTGGAGAACCACAAATCATGCCACAGAACCTATCTGGTTTCTGCACACCTCTGTTGGCATTGCTGCCACCAATGTCCCAGACCTGGTTGTGACTATTCCATCCCCTGGAAGAATTCTGGATAGCTTGTGTCTCAGAGACCTGGGTGCAGACACCCAGTTAGCTAACCCTAAGTCAGGTACACCCATAGTGGGAGGTAGGGCCCAGCCTCTCCCCAAGACTCTGATGATCGGGAGAGGACTTGCAAAGGGAAACGAGACCTGGGGAGCGAACTGGCTAATACCTTCGCTTGCCCAGAGACAAGTCACCCCCAGTTGGCTCAATCAGTAAAGAAAATTTCAACTCTGCTCCTTGCCAGAGGGGGACAAAGAGCCATTTCCCTGTACCAGCAACAATGCCCATGGACAACCTGTTACCATTTTTTTTTTTTTTTCTGTACTACAAGAACCTTTGAATAACAAAAGTTTTGCTTGAGACTTTGGCTCATCTCAGCAGTGGGTTTCTTTGTTTCCTGGGCTATCAGCTCCTGTTACAATTGGCTAAAGTCCTTTCCCCTCCTCACCCCTAAAATAAGAACTGAGGTTGGAGTTGGGGTCAGGATGAAAAGTAAATGATGTGTTTCTTATGAAAGTCACTAACAATCAGGAAATTTAATCCATTCTCAAACATGAGCAATACTGATTTAGGAAATTGGGAACTAATCAAATTGAGAGACAGAAGTTGCAACATAATTACATAATTTACCTAACACTCTCCAGGGCTTTCCTACTACTTTAGCACCAAATCCTAAATTTTTCCCTGACCTATAAGACGTTGAATGATCTAGCCCCTGCCTTCCTGTCTAGATCCTTCTCTCTACCCTTTAACTTCACTTCTTGGCTTTCTTTCTCATCCCTCATTCCTTGCTCTGAGTCCTCGTCATGCTGCTCCTTCTGCCTGGAAGTGTCCCGTCTCTGCCCAAACAGCTCCCATCCCTGTCTTACATGACATTTCTAGTCTCAGTTAAAACCCCTCTGCTTGAGGAAAGCTTTCTCTAACCTTCAGAACAGGTTGGGTACCACATGACATGCACCTGCAGCATCCTGTCTTTTGTATCACTCATTCTGCCTGTTATACCCATCAGACTGTAAGTTCCATGAGTGTGGGAATCTCAGCCACCTTCAGCACTGTTTCCCCCATGCCTAGGACAGAGCAGACTCTCAAGAAATGTACAGAGAATGAACTGAGTGAAAGAATGAGTATTATCTTAGCCCATCTATGCTTACATTAAACATGTCCATAAACATGCACATTATTTACCATTTTTTAAAAATTTTGAAATATTTTTTTCTTTACAAAAGTCCTGCAAAGATAGCAGAGAGGTCTTGCAAATCCTTCAACCAGCTTCTTCTAGCGTCAACACTTCACAGGGCCTTAAGACATTTGTTGAGACTAAGAAATTAACATTGACACTAGTCAGTAAAATACAAACTTTATTCAGATTTAACCAGTTTTTCCCTTAATATACTCTTTTTGTTCAGGATCTAATCCATATTTCATTTAATTACCACGTCTTCTTGATCTCTTCCCATCGATGATTTTTTTCCTCTCTTTTTTCTTTGTCTTTAATGATCTTAACATTATTGATAGGTAGTGGTTAGCTGTTTTGTAGAATGTCCTTCAATTTGGGTTTATCTGATGTTTTTCATGAATTCTGGAGTTATGGATTTGGAGGCACACCACATAGGTGATATGCCTTTCTTATCCTGTTGTGTTAGAGGATACAAATGTGGATATATCTTATTACAGTGATATTAACGTTGATCACTTAGTTAAGGTGGTGTCTGCCAGAATTTGCCATGTAGTGTTACAATTTTTCTCTTTTCATGTCATTTAAGTCGTAAGTCATTAAGTCATTAGTCATTTTATGTCTCTTTTAAGTCATTAAGTTGGGCTCACATCGAAAAGAAGGAGAATGGAGTTCCCCTCCTGGAGGCAGAAGAACCAAATAATTTGTGGGCACAGATTAAATCCACCACCACAATTTATTTTGGGGGAGATATTTTGAGTCTATGCTACTATTCTGTTTCTTTGTAAAATTCCATCCACTAATGTGAGCATTCATCAGGAATCTTGTCTCCCCCATAGCAATATTATAATGGTGTCCATGGATTCATTTTTGTATAAAGAATACAAATTATTGCTCATAAACTGAAAGCATCATTCTTTTTTTGTCCTCCTTAAAATTTTTTTAAATATAATTTATTGTCAAGTTGGCTAACATATGGTGTATACAGTGTCCTCTTGGTTTTGGAGGTAGATTCCCATGATGAAAGCATTATTCTCATGACAAAAAGTGAAGAAATCAGGAGAGGTGCCATGGGTAAAGTGGAGTGATTAAAGACTTATACACAAACAACAAGACACAGAGAAGTTTGTTGTGTTTTCAGTTTCATCAGCAAATCTAATAACTTCTGGAATCTTAGGTATTGCTCAATATATGAAGTCTTTATCCCTCACCCATGCTCTCTGTGTTATCATGAAGCATAATTCACACTCAATTCTTCCAAGAGAGACCAGGATGGTGAAAGACTGGAGGGGTAGGAACTTTATAAATAGTAACGCTCTTATAAAGAAGAGAGATCGGTATTATGATTATTCCAATTGCTCAATACAAAAAAGCAAAAACTTGGCAACACAACATTGCCTTGTTTCTTGGAACAAAAGTGGAGAATAACTTTGTCTCCATCTGCTCAGGACACTGAAAACAGGCCGACTCTTTACTGAGTGTGTAATCTCCATGGGAAGTGGGGTAGAATACGGTGGAAGCCACACAAGAAAGAATCCTGAGTTCTATATTTTAAAAAACAGTAGGGGCTCTGGAAGAGCTTCAAGATCAGGAGAAAAAAAACCACAATGGTATCTGAACACTGAAGTGGAATTGTTAAATATTCAGAGGATGAAAAACATGCAGATAGGAAACCAGTCAGAGGATCAAGAGAAAGGTTATTATGTGACAAAAAAGGAAAATCTTTCCCCCCTCCCTTTAACAAATATTTCCTAACAGTCCTGTGGAACCTTGACTCTTGACTCTGGGCTGCACCTTGCGTTCCAGATGACTTGTAAAGCAATGATTTATTGGGTCCCAGAGCCAGTGAGCTTGGGAGCAGTTCAATAAGACAGTGTGGTCTGTGGGTCCTGAATCATTATTCTACCTGGCAACCTTATGACAGCTGCTGAATCTTGGAAAGGCCAGGAGGAAATGATGTTGATTTATAGAGGGAGTAGAATTGTTTGTCAATGAAAATGTAATTGTGCTTCTTCCAGGCTCAGGCATCTATAGGATACCAGCTCAGCCTTCACTGACAATTTAACATAGACCAAAATTTGGAAAAGTGAGCATTGCCTTGCAATTCCTTAAGACCTTGTGATTTTGTTAAAGGTTTCACTGTAGTTCTATTAATATACTCTCTATATTATTCTTATAACTATGTTAATATTCATATTAATTTTATATATTGTATTAACAATATCATTCTTATAACTGTATTAATATAGTTATAACTAGTATAAAACTTCTCCTTTATAGTATACAATCTTCTCCATAAAGTAGTAAGGTGGCATGCCAGTGGTGAGCATGATACACAGTGTATTATACATCTTTATAAGAATAGTTTTGTACTTTGTAAACAATCATAATGCCTACCTGTGTGTTACATAGGTGATAGCACATTCATAGTTTCATTTGCTCTTTATAACAACTGTGTGTTTAGCACATTTTAAAAAATGAGGAAACTGAGACTCAGAGACCTTAAGGAATTTGGTTAAGGTTAACCAGATAGTAACAGAGCCAGTAGCCCAAGATTGCAATGTGGCCCCTCGCACGGTGTTTCCACTGCACTGGCCCCTCTCCATAGAGTCTTGTTCAGCTAGCTTCCTGTGACCCATTGAAAAAGAAAAGAAGTGCATGCATCATAGAGTTTGGCAGGATCAATCAAAAGCAATTCTATTTTCTCTACATTAAGCATCAAAAAATTAAAAGCCATTCAGGCTTGTACCTCAGATAGACAGGTAATAAGCTGTGACCGCTCTTAAGTAGAGTCTCCCCAGGAAGATGCTCTCAGCTCTGGGTGGCAGATGGCAGACACATGAATAAATAGTCAACCCCCATCATAAGAATAATTCTGCTCAGGACTGGGGATGGGGCTGCTCAGAAAAAGTGGGGACCATGCTCTGATGGACTCCAGAGTCCAGAGGTTCAAAGTCAGAGCAGAGAGAACCTTGTGTGGGGCACAGAACCTCAGGAGGAGATTTAAACCAGCAGAGAATGTAATTACCTGAGTAGGAAGTGGGCTATAATTTACTTTCTCCAAAGGTGTACATTCTTTGGTTACTAAACAGGCATTTGCTTTCAGTACAATAAATGGAGTTCAGTACAATAAATGGATTTTCTCATCCTTGCAACAGATTTTACGATTCAAATGTTGTGACTTGAGCTATAATTTTTTTTAATCCCACTATTAGGAATATATATATATATGTATATGTATATATATATACATATACATATATATATACACACACACACACACATATATATATATCCCTAATTTATGATATAATGTAATATAATATAATATAATAATCTCCAATATATGAGGATTAAAAAACATATGTTATATACATGTGTGTCCTTTACTTTTACAATTATTATATGTTATTATAATGGATCATATGCTACTGGCCTTATATCCAGTTAGTTAATGCAGGCTAGAACACCTGTTCAAAATACCAATTTCATTCTAATTAAGCCTTCAGTCTGCAGTTGCTTATAGGAGAAATAATGACAAGGTTTAAGCAATTCCAATCAGATGCTGCCCTTATTAAGAATAGGATTTGGTGGAAAGGGTGAATGATATAATCAATTCCCAACAATTATTTATATTCATGCAGGTACTATGCTTATATGTTTATAATGACGGTCTTCCAAGTATTTCCAAATGTACAAAAGAACTTTTATTTGTTGAAGGCCTTTGGTGAAGATGATTCCAAAATACCAATAAGGCTCATGAGCACTGGGTGTTGTATGTAAGCCAACTTGACAGTAAATTATATTCATAAAAAAATAAGCCTCATTATTTGTTAAAAAATGTGAACGTTTAATATTCACACTAATAAATAAACTACTCTTCAGAGGTCAGCTAAGTGAGTTCCAGGGGTCCTGGACAATAATCCTGGGACCTAAAAGTCAGTTTCCCATTCTCTGCTGTGTGTTAAGGTAGCTTTTGCTCACTGTACCTGGTTTTTGATTCCTTCCCATCACAGAATTACCATTCCCTAGGAGGTGGTGGCCAGGGAAATCCGTGAGCACCTGTACACTCTCTGACTGGGCTTCCTTGGGAAGCAAAAAAGTCAAGGTGGGCTAACATCCTCCGTTAGGCTAACACCCGTTAGGGGTGCTCAAGTTCCCCTCCCTGAAAGACGAGAAGAACTTGACCCAGTCATACCATTTCTGAGTATCCTCTTTCTCCTCTTGCTTTCTCCTCTTGCCCATGGCAGGCATTTAAATATTTAAGAACCGAAGAAGTTATTGGAGAAAAGTGGACATTGAATACTGCTGAGAGATTAGAGCAGTTCTAAAGTCAGTCAGCAGATGAGAAGGTAAGTATTTTATTTTATTTTAATTTAATTTTTTAATGTTTATTTATTTATTTTGAGATGGGGGAGAGAGAGAATCTGAAGGAGATTTCATGCCTCGTGCAGAGCCCAGCTTGGGGTTCAATCCCATGACCACAAAACAACCTGAGCTGAAATCAAGAGTCAGATGCTCAACTGACTGAGCCACCCAGGCTTCCAGAGAAGATAAGCATTTTAATGTAAAGATAAAATGTACCCGACAGTGTTCATATTAGTCCTCTTTGAGCCTTTCTTTGAATCCTCATCACAGGATTAGTTGAGTGTGGTTGGCCCTAAGTGAGGCATAGGGTGGGCCTTGGGACCTCTACTCAAAACTGAGGCCCATTGAGCACTTGCTGACCTTGGAAGTCCTGGGGACATTCTGTGCAGAACTGCACAGTACCCTGTGCCATGAGAACACTCACACCCCCGGCTTTTTCTAAAATGCCATCCCAGGCAAACACCACTCCACATTGCTGGCCTGGGGGCACTGGCAGAAGGGGATATGGGGCTCCAACATTCTCATTAAATCCAATATTATAGAGATAACTCCAGAAAAATCCATTTTCAACAGAGTTTTACCTTAAAGTTTTTGTTTTTTCTGCTTCCTGAGACTTGCCCAAATGAATTCCAGAAAACGTGGAGAGATTTTTGCCTATCACCCCAATAGGGTAGAACATCATTTTTCTCCTTGTCCTTTGCAAATAATGACAGACAAGCTAGCTGTGTTTCCAATCGGCTCTGATTCTGCATTTTCTGCAGCATAAAGAAAAACATCTCATTCCTTTTATAGAAATGCAATCCCCTGAGGTCAGCCCTTAAAAGCTGTTTTGATCCGTGGATGTTGTTGCTGCCAAATGCTCCAGCTCCCCAACTACCATTATGCGTTTTCTCTTGGACAGGGAATTCTAGGATCATCCTTCCTGACCCCATAATAAAGCCATTTATTTCTCTCTGAGATGGAAGTTTCATTTATTTTTTTCCTCATTTCTCCTTGGCAATTATCTCTATTACTACCCATAATCTGCCCAATCTTTTTTGATAACATCCCATGATTAAAGCCAATTGGCTCATGTTGAAAGGTAGAGGAAAGTTAACCAGGCAAAGAAATATCACCCTTGGATTAAAGAAGGCCAGCTTTCAGTAGGCTGATGCTTGAGAGACTTATGATGGGGAAGGGTGCATGTTGACCTAACATTCCATTAGGAAAAAAATTCAATGTTTAAAATAGGACCGAGTAACATATGGTAGTTCCTTCTGGCGGACCAAACGAAAGATCTGTCTGCAAATGAGGTCAAAGGATGTCTTGTTGATTTTCAGATATTGTCCCAATTATTATACTGGGCCTTTCAAAAGATGAGGAACCAGGGAATCTTAACAATGGTGATGACAATAATAATTGTAGTAGCCTCCACTTATTTAGCTAGTGCTTTGCATTTAAAAATTCACTTAATTCTCCCTCCGATTCTTTAATATAGCCATTATTAGCCTCGTTTCATAGATAGGCCAAATGTTTTGCTCAAGGTCACCCAGCTAATAACTAGCAGGGCAAGGATGTGAACATGCTTGGGTCTGAACGCCCAAGTTATTTTCTGCCCAGCACAGTGCTTGACATTGGTGGGGAATATGAAAGAGGTGCAAACACTATTTTTGCCCTTGAGTTAAGAGTCTGATTTGGTATAGATAATACACTGGAAACTCTTTTTTTTTTTTTTTTTTAATGTTTTTAGTTAGTTTTGACAGAGAGAGAGAGAGAGACAGAGTATGAGCCGGGGAGGGATAGAGAGGGAGACACAGAATCTGAAGCAAGCTCCAGTCTCTGAGCTGTCAGCACAGAGCCTGACACAGGGCTTGAACTCACGGAGCCTTGAGATCATGACCTGAGCTGAAGTTGGATGCTTAACCAACTGAGCCACCTAAGCGCCCCAACACTGGAAACTCTTAAAGAGCAAAGAACAATCATATACAATTAAATCTCCTCAGTGCTTAATCCCGTTACTAGTTAATTTTTTTTTTTTTTATGAGATAGTCCCTGTTCAAATTACTAGTGTGGTTTCTCTGCTCTGATTGGATCCATGCCATGAGGCACATACCCCCTAGGAGCTCAGAGATGATATGAGTCTTTGGGGGGTCAGTATTTGAAGCCTGGAGCCATGGCTTATTGGCTGCAAAACCTCATGTAAATCACTTATTCTCTCAGTCAGTTTTCTCATGTACAAGATGTGAATAATACCTACCACACACAAGTGTGGGTGGAAAAAGTGAAATAGTGTGAGGAAAGTGGTTTGCACACAGTAAGGTCTCCTGTAAAAACAATGACAAAATAACAGCAACAATATAAGTAATGATATAGAGGCTCAGAAACAATGCTATTAAAATTCAAATCTACTGCAAATAAGAAGCATCCCACCACGACTTGTTTTCAGTACAAACCTTTTTATTTGGACTGGTTTTGAGACTGGTGAACCTGGCCTGTTGTCTCAACTCCTGTATGTTTCTTTGAAAATGCTAAATAACATGTGACTGAGGGCTTTGTCCTGGCTGCATGATTTTGTGAATTCTTTGGCATTTCTGACCAGATAATAAGTTTCTGAAGGGAAGGAATGACAAATTTTATCTCTTGGTTCTTAGCTGTCCTTGATGTCAATTACAGTGCCTTGTGCACATCAATTCACATGCAGTGAGTGATTTCTATTAATAGTGTGCTTTTCTACTTACGGGCCCCTCAAACATCTCCCCCACTTAAGGTGCCACAGTGGGTAAATTCCACCATTTTGAAATTCTAAATGTGTAGTTTCACATTCAGTTTCTCTTTCTGTATCAGGCTGTTTCAATGAGCCCATGCATTTCCACATGCAGTGCTGATGGCCCTGTTATTCCAAAGGCCCGTAACTGTAATATCACCCCCGCACTAGAAGAAACCTTCAAGTAATGTGGCAAAAGTTGAAAAACAGGAAATGCAGTCAGTTGGGAAATTGACACCTTTCTGGAAGAGGAGGGAATTACAGTATGAAAAAGGAGCTAGGTAATGCACATGTGTGGGTACATTTATTCTATAAACTATCACTTATATTACTATAAATATTTTAATTCAATGTGATCAACATAAGTGTTCACTTTCTGATTCTCCTATGCTCTCTTGCTTTCAAATTCTTTGAGGAAATGTTTCTAGGGAAACAACGGCCAGTCAGTTGTCCTTGCTGTGCAGAGAAACCTGTCACCTGCTCATATACCTGCCCAGGTGAGGGAATGTGGTTTAGAAAAGGACCTAGCAAATAAGGTCATGTGCTCCCTTTACTGCATCATGTGAAATCAGCCCAAGGAAGGAATCAGTAAGAATGTGTGGACATGCATCAAATCACTGGTTCATTGGAATCAGATCTTTCCGTGTTTTTAACTAGGAGCAAACAGGAAGTTGACTTGGGATTTTGACTTCCTTCATTTTGCAGCTCTTGCTTTTCTTCCCTCAGCCTTTTCCAGGCTTGAAATTTTTGCCTTTGTTCGGGGCACCCACTTCCACCCCTCCTCTTTTACTAGTGGTGACATCAGGAGTCAGAATACCTGACTTCCAGTCCAGCTCTGCCTTTGACCAGCTCTGTTCCACTCTCTGAGCCTTAAGTTTTCCATCTCATTTTCCAAACCTATGAAGTGGTACTCCTGATTCCTGTCCATCTCATGAGATTATTCGGAGGATTAAATGAATAATGTCTGTGAAAGGGCTTTGTAAGTGTAAATCTATTCTCAGTCTGACTGCTTACCTGCTAAGCCTTGGGAAGGATAGGAAGGTGTTAAAATATTGAACCTTGATCTTTATCCTGTGTTTTTGAAACAGACATTTCAGGTGACACAACAAAGAACAATTTTATGCCAATATTGAGAAGACCAATATGCTCAGCTTTAAAAAAATGCTACAGAGTAGGTTATAAACCAATGTGCAAAGTTAAAAATTTCTAGATATGAAGGTTTTCTTCATTTAGAATGTAATGATTATTTCAAAATTGGAATGAAAATAACATTCCTATGAATACATTAATTTTCAAATATGGATTAATAAAAATAACTCTTTTGCATTAATTTCTGGAGTCTTTCCCATTTCACCCACCTTGTTTATCACACAAACAGTTGTGAGCTACAGTGTTGTCTGTGAAAGGTACATGCTAAGATCACCAATCTACAGCATTTTTGAATCAGATGCTGTTAACAAAGGTCAACTGTTACCAGCCTCCTTCCTGTATTGCTTTATATCTCTTTGGGCAAGGGTTCCTTCAAGGTCACTTTGCAGCAGGCAAGATCTTCCTGGTAATAGTAGATAATGCTGATTGAACACTTTCCATGTTCTGGCCACTGTGCTTTATTTGTGTACATCAGTCAACCCTCAAAATAAGCCCACAAGGCAAATGTGGTAGGTTGAAAGGTGAAGCTGTGAATGTTCTCTTATATATGGCCAAAAATGTTCCTGTCTATGCAGATAGGAAGATTATCCAAGTGGACCCTGAATCAGTCCAGAGTTCTCCAGAGATGATGGAAGCTGAGAAGTCCTATGATACACTGTCTGCAAACTAGAGGCCCAGGAAAGTTGATGGTGTAGTTCAGTTTGAGTCTGAAGGCCTGAGAACCAGGAGAGCCGATGGTATAAATCCCAGTCTAGAGAAGGTGAAATGAGGTGTTCCTGCTCAAGCAGTGAGGCAGAAAAAAGGGATAAGTTTCTCTTCCCTCTGTCTTTGGTTCTATTCAGGCTGTCAATGGATTACATGATGCCCACTCTCCTTTGGGGAGGGCTATCTACTCTACTGAATCTGCTGTTTCAAATGATAATCATCCAGAAGCACCCTCACAAGCATACCCAGAAATAATGTTTAATATGGGTAACCCATAGCCAGTCAATTGACACATAAAATTAATCATCACTGGTCCGAGAATGCAGTCACATTCACTGTTATAAGAGGGAGGTAGAAGGACATTTGATATACACAAGAGGAGAAGGTGATGTGGCCATGGAGGCAGAAACTTCAGTGGTGAAGCCACAAGCCAAGAAATGCTAACAGCCACCAAAAGCTGGAAGAGGCTGGGAATGGATTTTTCCTTAGAGCTTTCATGGGGAACATAAGCCTGCTGCCACCTTGATTTCAGCCCAGTGAAAACTGATTTTGGAATTCTAGCCTCCAGAATTGTGAGAGAATATATTTCTGTTGTTTTAAGCCACCAAGTTAGTAATATTTTCTTTCTTTCTTTCTTCATTTTTTAGTTTATTTATTTATTTTGAAAGAGAGAAAGAGGGAGCGGGGGTGGGGGGGACAAAGGGAGAAGAAGAGAATCCCAGGCAGGCTCTACATTGTCAACATGGAGTCCCACGTGGGGCTCAGTCTCACGAATTGTGAGATCATTACCTAAGCCAAAATCAGTGCTTAACCAGCTGAGCCACCCAGGCATCCCTGTAATATTTTCTTACAACAGATATTACTGTTATCATCATACCCGTTTACAAATGAGAAACCAAATTTCAGGAAAGCCAAGAAAACAAGGCCAGAGTCAAAAGGAACAGTTGGGATTTGAACCCTGGGAGTCAGACTCTAGAGTCAGTGCATTTAACGAGTGAGGTGACCCATAACGTTCCACAGTAGTGTTGGCGAATGCTGGCCCAGCGTGTGGCACTTGCTGTGATCACACAGTATATCATTGCTGTCTTCTTAAATAGTCATTTTCTAAGACTGTGGGATGCAGCAGAGTTCTCCACTTCTGCTTTGAAACCTCTCCGTGTTTGAGTCCTGAGGAATTGAATCACCACCCCATTTCCCTCCATACCCTTTCAGTTTCCAGCAAAGCATTTAGAGCTTCTAGACACATTCAGGATGAGGAAGATTTGTTAAGGGTGACATTGGATCCTGAATTAGCAGAAATTCATACCTCTGGTTACACCAGTGGATTAGATTACAATTTATTGTTGAGTCCTGTAATTAGTTATACACAAGGGTCTGAATCATCTCTTGGCCTAAACTACCATCTAGTTTCTCCATAGGCAGGGGATATAGTGCAACTGCCTACATAGATATATTTGTGTACTGTATATGTTATGTACATTTTTGTATTGTGTACACATAACTGGATTTATATACATACCCACTGTGGCTTACAAGTAAAGATCCCAATAATAAACAGTGACTACCTGTTTAGTGAATGCTGTTTATTTATTTTTTTTTTAATTTTTTTTTTTTAGCGTTTATTTAATTTTGAGACAGAGAGAGACAGAGCATGAACAGGGGAGGGTCAGAGAGAGGGAGACACAGAATCTGAAACAGGCTCCAGGCTCTGAGCTGTCAGCACAGGGCCCGACGCGGGGCTCGAACTCACGGACCGCGAGATCATGACCTGAGCCGAAGTCGGCCGCTTAACCGACTGAGCCACCCAGGCGCCCCAGTGAATGCTGTTTATTGAGAGCATTTCATGTGCTACCTTTACTTCTCACAATAATTCTATGAAATAGTTACTGTCTTTTTTTTATGAATTTGAAATTTTGCAAGAGGAAGGGGAATTTAAATTCAGGTTTGTCTTATAAACCTCATGCTTCTAACCACTCAATTTTCCTGTCTTTCTATTTTGCTTCCTTACATAGGATGTTTATTAGAAGCTGCGTGTGTGTGTGTGTGTGTGTGTGTGTGTGTGTGTAAGGGATAAGGAAGTTGTCATGTGATTACTATAAAGAAATAAAAGGCAAAAATTAAATGGAAGGCCTTAACACATTACTTGATGTTCTCTGTGTTTTTATAAAGTGGATAATAAAGTTTAAATTTCAAAGGTAAAGATATCTTGAGATCAAATATGACTCTATTCAATGAGAATTTACCTAGTTAATACATTGGAGAGGGATGCCTGGCTGGCTCATCTAGTAGAGCATGCGACTCTTGATCTCAGGGTAGTGAGTTTGAGCCCCACCACTGGATGTAGAGATTACTTAAAAATAAAATATTAAAAAAATAAAAATAAAACTTTGGAGAGATTTCTCAGGTTCTTTACCATGGGGAAATGGCTTTGAAAATCGAAAGAAAGAAAATAAGGCATTTCCCCCTCACGAATAATAATGTGAAATTGTTTAGAAAAGATTATTTTCTTGCAAGGAATAGACACCCACTAAACCAGCTGAAACAAAGAAAGAGACTGTATAAGGAAGCATAGGTGTCTGACAGAGCCCAGAATGATGCAGCGGGGTATCAGGAGAAAATGAACACTCTGTATTCCCAGCTCCTAGAACCAGGCCTAGTTCAAAGTTAGGGTTCCATTAATATTTGTTGAGTGGAAGAAGGAATGAATTCTAAATTACTGGGGAATGTAATCCAATCCAATTCTAAATTACCAGGGAACGTTTAGCTTGGGTCAGGTGTTAATAAGCTGTTCCAATCAGTTTTTTTTTAATTTTTAAAAACATTTTTATTTATTTTTGAGAGACAGAGAGAGACAGAGCACGAGTGGGGGAGGGTCAGAGAGAGAGTGACACAGAATCTGAGACAGGCTCCAGGCTCTGAGCTGTCAGCACTGAGCCCAACGCGGTGCTAGAATTCATGAACCGTGAGACTGTGACCTGAGCCGAAGTCAGATGGTTAAACGACTAAGCCACCACGTGCCCCTCCAATCAGTTTTGACCAGGAGGCAGGGTTATATATATAAGGCCCTGGTGGGAGGAGGCATATGGTTCTCAGAGAAGGAACACTGTGGATGGAAAGACACCCCAAAAAGTATCTATTAAAGAAGTAATGAGTACATTGCCTTTTATTCTTTTTGTCAAAATTTTGTTTAAATTCTGGTTTGTTAACATGTAGTGTAATATTGGTTTCAGGAGCAGAATTTAGTGATTCATTGCTTCCATATAACACCTAGTGCTCAACACAACAAGTGCCCTCCTTAATGTCCATCACCCATTTAGCCCAACCCCTTAACCACCTTCCCTCCTGTAACCCTCAGTTTGTTCTCTATAGTTAAGAGTGGTTTGCTTCCATCTCTTTTTTCCCCTTGCCCTATGTTCATCTGTTTTGTTTCTTAAATCACACATATGAGTGAAATCATATATTTGTTTTTGCTTAGCATAATACACTCTAGCTCCATCCACGTTGTTGCAAATGGCAAGATTCATTCTTCATGGCTGAGTAATATTCCATTGTACATACATACCATGTTTTCTTTATCCATTTGTCAGTTGATGAACATTTGGGTTTTTTCCATAATTTGGCTATTGTTGATAGATAATACTGCTATAAACATTGGGGTGGGGTGCCTGGGTGGCTCAGTTAGTTAAGCATCCAACTCTCGGTTTCGGCTCAGGTCATGACCTCACAGTTTGTGAGTTTGAGCCCCATGTTGGGCTCTGCATTGTCAGCTCAGAGCCTGCTTGGCATTCTGTCTTTCCTTCTCTCTCTCTGCCCCTCCCCTGCTCTAAATAAATAAATAAATACAAACCAACCAACCAATAAATAAATAAATAAATGGGGTGTCTGGCTGACTCAGTCAGTTGAGAACCTGATTGTTGATTTTGGCTCAGGTCATGATCTCGAAGTTCCTGAGTTCAAGCCCTATATCAGGCTCCGTGCTAACAACGTGGACCCTGCTTGAGATTCTCTCTTTTTCTTCCTCTCTCTCTCTCTGCCCATCCCCCCTTCTCAAAATAAATAAACTTAAAATAATAAAAAAATAACTTTAAACATTGTGGTGCATGTACCCTTTCGAATCAGTATTTTTGTATCCTTTGGGTAAAATATCTAGTAGTGTGATTGCTGGGTTATAGGGTAGTTCTATTTTTAACTTCTGGAGGAAGCTCCATACTGTTTTTCAGAGTGGCTGCACCAGTTTGCATTCCCAACAATGGTGTGAGAGGGTTCCCCTTTCTCCACACCCTTGCCAACATCTATTGTTTCCTATGTTAATTTTAGCCATTCTGACAGGTGTGAGGTGGTATCTCATCATGGTTTTGATTTGTATTTCCCTGATGATGAGTGATGTTGAGCATCTTTTCATGTGTCTGCTGGCCATCTGGATGTCTTCTTTGGAGAATTGTCTGTTCATGTCTTTTGCCCATTTCTTCACTGGATTCTTTGTTTTTTGGGTGTTGAGTTTGATAAGTTCTTTATAGATTTTGGATACTAACCCTTTATCAGATATGTCATTTGCAAATGTGTTCTCCCATTCTGTAGGCTGTCTTTTAGTTTTGTTGATTGTTTCCTTCACTGTGCAGAAGCTTTTTATCTTGATGAAGCCCCAATAGTTCATTTTTGCTTTTTTTTCCCCTTGTCTCTGGAGATGTGTCTAGTAAAAAGTTGCTCTGACTGAGGTCACAGAGGTTTTTGCCTGTTTTCTCCTCTAAGATTTTTATGGTTTCAGGTCTGACATTCAGGTGTTTCATCCATTTTGAGTTTATTTTTGTGTATGGTGTAAGAAAGTCGTCCGGTTTCATTCTTCCACATGTTGCTGTCCAGTTTTCCCAACACCATTTGTTAAAGAGATTGTTTTATTTTTTTTCCATTGGATATTCTTTCCTGATTTGTCAGAGATGAGTTGGCCATATAGTTGTGGGTCCATTTATGGGTTTTCTATTCTGTTCCATTGACCTGTGTGTCTGTTTTATGCCAGTACCATGCTGTCTGGATGACTACAGCTTTGTAACATAGCTTGAAGTCTGGAACTGTGATGCCTCCAGCTTTATTTTTCTTTTTCAAGATCGTTTTGGCTATTTGGGGTCCTTTGTTGTTCTATACAAATTTTAGGATTGTTTGTTCTAGCTCTGTGAAAAATGCTAGTGGTATTTTGATAGGAATTTCATTAAATGTGTAGATTGCTTTGGGTAGTATAGACATTTTAACAATATTTGTTCTTCCAACCCATGACTATGAAATGTTTTTCCATTTCTTTGTGTCATCCTCAGTTTCTTTCATAAGTGTTCTATAGTTTTCAGAGTACAGCCCTTTTACCTCTTTGGTTAGGTTCATTCCTAGGTATCTTATGGTTTCTGGTGCAACTGTAAATGGTATTGATTCCTTGATTTCTTGTTTTGATGCTTCACTATTGATGTATAGAAATGCAACATATTTTTGTATGAGTCTGTTGTCTTGATGGAGTTGCTGAGCGCCCTCTTCAAGTGGAACAACATGGTCTTGTTTGGGAAAGCATTATAAAACTGGGGCAAGGTAGAGATGGTTGAACAAAAAAATCATTGTGATCATATTTCATCTGTACACTTGAGAAAATTGGGACAAAGGAAATACTTTGAAAATATTAAGGAAATACTTCTTTGTTTATGGAACTAACTAACTCTGTCAAAAGTTGTTTTGCTTACCTTTCAGTAGGGGAAACTATGCTTTACAAGGCAAAGCTTGCAGTGAGGGTTGGTGCTTGGCATAGAAACATCTGATTGAAAACTTGTCGTCTCTGGTCAGATGTGGAGAAAGTATCTGAATCTTGGCTTGTTCAGGGAAAGGCCACGCTTCTAGGAGTGTAAGACATCCTTCCCAGCTTGGTCACTGCCTACTTTCTTGGCTCATTTGTCTTTGTCAACCTCCCTGCACCCTACCATCCAATACTCAGTATATTCACCCCTGCTGTAGCCACATTAAATTCTCATCTTTCCCCAAACATGCCTACTTTTTCACACACCAGTGCCTTATCTCAAGTTTTTTTCCTCTGCCTGGATTTTCTTTCTTTTATCCTGTGGGTGAACATTTACCTTCAAAGTTTCATACTCAGTCACCCATAAAGTCTCCTCTCGCCTTCTCTCTATATCCTCAACTCCCCTCCCCCTTTTATCCTCTTCCTCACTATAGTGGAGAGAAATAGAAAACAGAAACTCTTGCAGAAAGCTTATGTATGTGACCAAGATCCTATCAAGTGTCTTTACACACCTGACACATGGTGGTGGTAGAAATGAGTCACAAAGATGGAGACCATATTTGGAGAAATCATCCTGGCAAGCATGATAGAAGCATTTGGAATAAGGTGGCAGCACTTCTGGTGTGTAGTGTCTGGAATCACAGGTGCCAGTGATAGGGCATGCAGAAGTGGGGAGACCTCTAGAACAATACTATGAAATGGAGGGTAAGGTCTTTTTTTTTTTCTGGATGGATAGCTTCCAACTCTGACCCTCCTGGAAATTGTGTAAGCTGCCTAATATCTTCTAGCAAATCTCTCTGTGCTTTAATTATGGAGGATTCCATGGTCTGCAACTAAAAACTCTTATTAATATTGAACTTTAGCACAGATTCCATATCTTAATCAAGTTTGGGTTACCAATGCCTTGGATGTAGTAATTATTCAATCAATGGATGAATGAGTGGATGAAGAGATGTGTATCAAAGGGAAGTTCTCTAGATTCCAAGATAGGAATCGGAAAACTCTGGATGACAGTAACATGAATTGAGTTTGAAGAGTCAGGGACTGAGTGGTAAGGGCACAAGGGAACCAGAAGGAAACTGAAGGAAAGTAGGTTTCACTCCTGACCAGCAGAGCATGGAGGCAGCTTTCACTTAGAGGAGGGTCATGCTGTGACCTACACACACCATATTGATTCAGTATCTCCAGCAGAAAAAATATCTGGCTAATTTCAAAGGAAATAGCTAAACCTGATGTTTGGTGCTATGCTGACTAAACACGCAGTGGGCTGATAGAATCATATTGAAAGCCTGGGTTGGTGGCACATCAATATACAGTCCCAGAGACCCAGCCAAGTAGAAGGGTGTGAATTGGAGATGAGATTGGGTCTGAGGGGTGCATTTTAGGGCTAGAAGTGCTGAGCAAGTGTGGCGGTGACAGGAGGAAATAAAAGGAAATGTGACATTCGCATTTTGTTGTTTTTTTCCTTTCCAATTTTTGTGTTAAGGAGATTGATAATACTGTTGGACATTGTAGCTAAGGTGTACATAGATGTAGCTAGATGTAGTCACCCTATTCTGTGACAGTAGTCACTTAATGCTCAGCGACACCCATCCTGCAATCCTTGGATGGGCTCGGGACAGGCAGGCCAAACGGTGGATAATGGGGAGTTCTTGAGCACCAGCGGTCAGTAGGATGGTTCAGATTACTTGTAGCCATTAACAACTATTTCTGCCTATCATTCTTCAGCCAGAACTTCAATTTTTTTAAGGACAGTTTTGAGAATAAATTACTCTCACCACAGAAAAGGGTCTAATATTAACAAAAGCTAAGATACATGCGGGGCAGGTGTAAATTTAGTCTCGATCCATTCTTTCCCCCTTATTGTCACAACTTTGGAAGACTCAGGGGCAAGGCACGTTGGCACTCTGGTGCAATAGTTGCAGAAGGGAAGGGGAGAGAGGCTGGTTGGCAGTGGGAGGACTAAGCCGGCTACGGCAGTGATCCCTAGTTCAAGGCACAGTGACTTGAGAAGGGGTTCCTCATCTAGGGAGCACATCAGAATCATCAATGGAACTTTCAGAAAATTCACATAGCCCTGCACCCTCCTTCAGAGATCCAGTAGGTTTGGGTGAGGTCTGGTCATCTGGATTTTGACAAAAACCCTGTGAGTAGTTCTGATGTACTCTCACTAGCTGAGAACCTCTGATTAGACAGAAATCTCAGGCCTGATTCTGATGACCATCCATGTAGGGAGAGATAATATCATGGAGCAAGGTAGATGGAGTGGTCCAGCTGGCCATGCAATTCAGAGGAAGCAGTTACACGATGAGATCAGTCTGCAAGTGGCAGGACTCCCAGGAGCAGGTTAGGACTCTTAAGGAAGGGGGCTGAGCTGTAGTCCCTGCTGGGATTCAGGTGGAGACCCTTGGATCTGTGGCAGAAAGCCAAAGGATCGGCAGGTAACCTTGAAACTCAAGGCCTCTCAGCTTTTTCTTCATACACAGGATCTGGTTCGTTGCAAAGGAGACTAACAACACAGTCACTGTAACTGGGATCCTGCCTCTAGATTTGGGGAGTGGTCAAGAGTTCCAGAGGGAGGCATGGGGAGAAGGCCACCAATATCCACATTAAAGAGGATCTCACAAGGGCTTATAGGTCAGTCCCACCTGGGGAAGAGGAAGGAGGGGAAAATGGGTAAGGGTTAACATGGGTTGTAAATGGCTAGTCCAGGAGGGCTTTGTGACTGCCTCAGCCAGTGTATGCCTCCTCTGTGGGGCCCTACAGACCAGCTCTACAACTTGGGGTTTGAGCCCCGTTATTCATTTAGAGGTCTATTTGTAAACCCTTTAAACTGTGATAAAATTTTGTTCACCGAGGGCTTATCGCTGGAAATTTACAGAAGTCCATCTGTTACAAGGGTTCTGCTGCTTTTGCTACACATCTTTCGGCCTTGTTCCCTTGCTTGCTCGTACTCGTGCATTTCTGCAATCCATTCATTTCCTCTGGAGACTGCACCTTCTCTACAACATACAACTTCCCTGATTTCGGTCATCTTCTCCAGGCCCACAGGTGCTCTCATTGTCTCAGCTCCTGCCAATTGCCTGTGCACTCTCCCCTGCTCATGCTGATAGCTTCTACCACGTTTGCACACTATCCACATTTCTGCCGCTCCGTGGTGCATTCCTTGCTCCTGACTCTCTCCTCCACGGGAGGGACTATTTACTTCACTGCAGAAATCCCATCATTTGGGAGAGGAATGAACTGGCTTCTTGGCATAGAGCTGCTAAAAAAGACTCACTTCCTACTCTTTGGGTTGAAAAATACATGTTTATTTCCCAGTATCGCAATTTCTGGTCCTTGATTACAGAGGGTTGCCAGATTTTAGCAAATAAAAATGCAGGAGACCCAGTTAAATCTGAATATTTGGGACATGCTTACGTTGAAAAATTATTTGCTGTATATCTAAAATGGAAATATAACTGAGTATCCTGTTTTACCTAGCAACCCTATAACTGCAGCAAAGTAACTGAGCTTTAAGTTAGCCAAAAAAACCCCAAAAAACCAAAAAAAACCCAGAATATTGAGTTATACACACACACACACACACACACACACACACACACACACATACACACACACACACACGCACACATGCACACACTCCTAATGAGTCTGGCGGTACTAGGGCAAAAGACAACTATTTGTTATTCAACAAGCATTTCCCTCTTTCTTTTAGTAATAGAACTTCCAAATTGATTTTGAGCAAAATTTTGGGAAAAATGAAAAAGGGATCTATATAGGCCCCTTATATAACTAGAAGTTGCCAGAGGGATATGAGTGCCCGTGATGTGTGCAATTTTAGGGTCATGACTTTTCTTTCTCACTGACTAGAATGCAAATGTGGTGGCAGGAGCTGGGGCATCCACATTAGGAGGTGAGATAGAGGGGTGCCTGGCTGGCTCAGTGGGAGGAGCCTGCGACTCTTGATCTCAGGATCATGAGTTCAAGCCCCACCCCACGTCATGTTGGGTGTTGAGATTACTTAAATAAATAAATATTTAAAAAATAAAAAGGATATGAGACAGAAGCTATGTGTTGGTGTTGAGTATGAGAGAGCAACAAAGTAGGAGGATCCCCAACATCACATCAATTCCAGCTTCTTACACTCAGACTATGATGTAAGAGAGACACAATCTTCTATCTTTTTAAAACCACTGTCATTTTGGGAATGGGAGAACAGTGTAACTGGCATTCTAACTAGCACACGTTGTCATTATTAATTCTCTAGAAAACACATTTCATAATTCCAGGAGACCAGGTTTGAAGAGCGTTCTATAAGGTAGCCATGTTTTCATTCACCACGGATTCTCCCTCCTGCTTCTTTCAGTGCAGCTATCAACGCAAGACATGGGACAAGGATAAGGCAGGAAAGTGGCTCTGTCAGTGATTTTTCAATGTGAATGAGACAGACCTGAGGAGCTTGTTAAAATTCAAACTCCTTGGCTCCACTCTGTGCAATGCCAGACTTTGAGAAGTCTGGCATGAGCCAGGGAATCAGCATTTTTAAAGTATCCTGAGACATTCTGATGCACGTAGCCTTTGGGCCACACTTTGAGAACCACTTTTCTATGAGGGGAGCCCTCCACAATGCCAGACTCCTGGGAAATCCTCAGTGAATTAACTCAGGGAGCTTCTTAATTGCCACAGAGACGCTGTTGATGGTAGTGTTTAGCAATCTAGAAATAGAGCCTTGGAAATGAATACTTGGAAATATTTGATGGGACACTCAGTGAGATGCAGACATTTAGAAAGTTATGAAGCTTTACTCTGGATGGCCTGTAAATTCCACATACATGCACTAATTAGGTAACAAGACATAATTCAACTATTTAGAGTGATGACTGAAAAATAAATATTTTAAGGGGCAAAGAGGGCAAAATTTAAGCACTCTACTCTTCATGCTCATTTCTTGAGTTTACAATGTTGACGGGAAAGCCAGGGTAATTGCCAGCAGTAATAATGCTTGATAATCACATATTTGCCTGTGTTTACATTGGACATGAAGTCAGGGAACTCACTTCATAAGTGAGCCCTCATGGACGTCCTCCCACAGACAGGCCTTGGAGAATGTAGTTCATATCACAACCAAGCAACAGACGAAGTTGATCATGACAGGAACCACAGGAGGACAACAATTAGGGATAAACCTTCAGCCCAGGGGAGTGAGACAGGGAATAGAAAGAAGCTAAAAGTGCCAACCCACCAGATAAATAGATATTTTCTAAAGCATCTGTGTTTGTGCAAGGTTTCTGTGCTAGGTACTGTGTGTGTGTGTTGCAGGGAAGGGGAGAGGGGACAGAGACGCAGGGTCTTACAATGCTCCCCTAGAGAAGCGTGACACATTTGGAGGAAAATTGCCACTATAGGCAGTGTGAGATTAGTGCCAAATCAGACCTCTAAGAGCTCCGGGGATGGAGAAATTGGGGAGAGTGGGGACAGCCAGGAGAAGCTTCTTTAAGTGGGCTCTGCAAAGATGTCAGTCAATGAATATGGACGTTCTTGGCGTTGGAGATGCAGGGGTGACCAAGAAATACTTCCTCTCCTCCAGGGTCTCCCATTCTGGTGGAGGGAGGTAGATCATAAATGATTTTAGAATACTATGTCATCCGGCAGAAATATTGCATTTATTAATCAATATTTATTATTAATAGTATATAATTGATAAATAACTTAGATATTCTTGGATACCAATTAGAGCTGTGAGGAAGCTCTAATGCCCTCCCTGGGTGTGGGCAGGGTGGTGGTGCACCGTGGTCAGGGACGGCCTCCCTGAGGAGAGGATGCCTGGCTCCTGGCCTGAAGAAGAAGCCGGCTGCAGCGTGTGGAGCGGGAAGAGCAGGGTGGCCAGCCCTGGGGGAGTGGGGGCGGGGTGACAGCTTGGAGAAGGCCAGCCTGGCTGCATCAGGGCAAGGGAGGGGAGCGTGGTGGACACGGGCCTGGTGAACAGGGCTTTGAGGCCACGGATGGGGGAGGTGTTATCGTAAGGATGAATTATATGGTTGAGAGTCTTGGGAGAGGAGCGACAATATTTGTGTTTTCAAAAACCCACTCTGGTGGCCGCGTGGGTGGAGACAGCGCGCAGGATCCTGGAAGCCGAGGCGGGGGGGGGGGGGGGGGGGGGGGGGGGGGGCGGGGGGGGGGGGCGGTGGGACCAGGTGGGCGGGGTGGCCACCGGGGAGCCGTCAGCAGCCGATCCCACTGATGTCGTCAGCAGCCCATCCCGCTGATGTCTGGGGGGGACAGTGGTCAGCACAGCAGGCGGCGGCGCAGGTGGCCAAGCCGGGACGAAATGAAGATTTGTCCGGCTCCACAGTCAGGTTACTAACCAGGGTGTGCAACACAAGGTCTCCATGCCGGTCGGTCTGTTCAGACGTGGGCTGCTGTTCTCTCAACACTTTCTTCCCGAGCCGATGCGTCCTTCTTGCTCCTCTCACCACGCTCACAGCTGCCCACCAGTGAAAAATAATTTTTAAAGATTTTTTAATTTAAGTAATCTCTACATCCTATGGGGGGTGCCAACTCACCAGATGTAGTCTCATGCTCTTCCTACTGAGCCAGCCAGGCACCCCTAGAAAAAAGGTTTTTTAATATTTATTTTTTAGGGGGGGTGAGTCGGGGAAGGGGCAGAGAGAGAGAGAGAGAGAGAGAGAGAGAGAGAAAGAATCTTAAGCAGTCTCCATGCTCAGTACAGAGCACAATGTAAGGGCTGGAGCCCATGACCCTGGGGCCATGACCTTAGCCGAAATCAAGAGTCAGCTGCTCAACTGGCTAAGCCAGCCAGGTGCCCCTAAATAAATATGTTTTAAAGCGACTGGAATCTTCCATCTTCAATCCAACCATTAAAGAGAGAGAGAGAGAAAGAGAGAGAGAGAAAGAGAGAGAGAGAGAGAGAGAAAAGAAAAGGAGGTATTTAACCATGGAACCAGTCTAGCCTCCAGGTAGGGGGCAGCGTTGCCATACGCACCCACTGAGTTTCACACACAGTGGCTCACTAATCCTCACAGGACTAGGGGGGACTCTTCATTTTGGAGGGATTTTGAGTGACTTGCCCAATGTCACACAGCTAATGAGTAGCAATTATTAAGTCCCACCTTAAAAACTCGTGTTTTGTGGCGTTCTCTCAGTAATCCATGCTACTATGAGCCCTTTCTCAAGATGTCCCCTTTCTTTTCATGTTGCCTATCACGCTGGCTGCAAAACCTAACTCTTCTGAGTCATGCCCCAGGGACACATGTCTGTCCCTCCTGTCCCTCCAGCCTGAATATGGCTCCTGATGTCTTCCCATCTCTTGCATGCTCTGGTCTTTGGCTCCTTTGACACGTTCAAGGACAAACCCATGGGTTCCACACCTTGGTCCTGTGAGAACAGGTCTATAGTCCGGGTTTGTTGGTACCGCTACATTCAGAATGGCCCCCAAATGAGTTGTAGAAAATAACAGCCATGTTATTATGCTTGTGGGTTCTGTGAGTCAAGAATTTGGATAAGGCACAGGGGGAAGATTTGTCTTTACTCCACAGGTGTCTGGGGCCTCAGTGAGGAAGACTTGAACAGTTGGAGGCTGAAATGATCTGGCATCTGGGCTACCCTCAGTTGACACTGTTGACAAGAGTGGCATATTCGTGTCCACTCCATGTGGCTTGGGCTTCCTCACAGTGTGGCCTCAGGTTAGTCAGACTTCTCACATGCAGACTCAAGGGTCCAAAAGCAAATGTTCCAGGGAGCAAGATGCAGGCTACTTGGTATATCGTGACCTAGACTCAGACACAGTGTCACTCTTGGCATACTCCGTTATTTGAAACAGTCTCAAGTTTGCCCAGGTTCACATGGAAGTGACATAGACTCCACATTTCACTAGAAGGACTATTAAAGAATTTGTGGACACATTTTAAAATCGACATGCAAATAACAACAAAAAACTTTAAAAAAAACCCATAATTTTTAACTCCTCAAAAAAGTTTCCAAAGCCTAGAACAGCAGTTTCTAACCTTGTCCACACAAAGAACTTGCCTACTGAAAGCAAAACAGAAATCCCTCAAAGAAAATATGCATTGTCTTTGTAAGAATAGTGCACGCTTATAGCAAACATTAATATAGCTAAACACAAAGAATTCAGCATAGTATAATTCATTTAAAATATTTTTGGAATCTCACTGCCTAGAGATAACCACAGGTAACTTTTGAAGAATATCCTTTCAGATATGTCTCTATGCATATACACATGTAAACACGTGAATAATTTTATATAAATAGGATTATACTACTGAGCTCTTTTGAAATGTATTCTCTTCTTTCCACTCAATAATATTCTAATTTGTATGTTACAACAGAAAATGTTGATTTCTTATCCTGCAGCTATTGGCCTTTTCTTTCTTCCTAACAGAGTCTCTGTTTTAATTCAGGCTTCTACCCTTCTTTCAGTGGCAATTTGTTTCCGGGAAGGCAGACTCTATCTCCAGTCCCCAGGGTAAAAGATGATTGGGCTTAACTAAAATAGCAGTCCATTCCTCTGGCCAGTGACTGGAATAATGATGGAATGTGACGTAATACTGGCAAAAGTGAGGCCGAGACTGATGGGGGAGTTGGGGGAGTGGGTTTCTTTGGTGATTAAAAAGAGATACTCTGGAATGGCCCTTCTACCATATATTGTCGTTCGTATGCATGATGGCTAAAACTACAGCAGCTTCAGATGTGGTTTTGGCTTTGATGATACATTAATGGTCGTTTAATTTAAATGGGTTGAGTTGCACTTTTCCATTACTGATAGCCAAAAGTGTTCTGATGTATGTCTGCAATAAAATTCTACAAAATTACTTTGAATGGCTGCCTATTCTATTGTATGGGTGTACCAGAACCACCTCTGTGAAATTCCCAATTGTTTGATATTGAGACTATTTTCTAAATTTCTTTTCCTTCCTTCCTTCCCCTTTTTTTTTTTTTTTTTACCATGGTAAACAACACTGGTGAATATCAATACTTTGATTAATTCAATTTTCAGGGACCTTCCATCCTTTAACAATCAGCCTCTCACCTACATGATTGGTCTCACTGAGGCACAGGTTCTTAAATCTGTGCTGTCAAAGATGAAAGCTTGCAGCCTCCAGTGATCCCCATTTTTTCTTTCTCCAGTGAAATACACAGACTTTAGAACGAGACTGAAATGGTTAGAATCCCTGTGCCATTTAGCTGGACAACCACATGAGCTCCAGTTTCTATGCTCTGTAAAATGAGAATAGAAATACCAGCTTTCAGGGTTATTGTCAGGATTAAACGGGATGGTATATATTAAGCATCTAGTATGGAGCCTGACTCATAAGTGCTGTAAGGGTCATTATTTTTACATTTTATTATCTACCCCCTGGAGGAATGTGTGTGAAAGAACAGGAATAAGGGCCATTACTATTGAAATGTGGCAGTGAGGTGCTGTTTGCTTTCTTTACAGAAGGGCCGGGACTTTCCACCATTAATTTTTTTTTTTCATTTTTAAATCATTCTAGATTATCAGAAGAGTCTCAAAGATAGCATGGTGAGTTCCCATGTACCGTTCACCCAGCTTCCCCTAATGTTACCATCTTACATAACCATGTCACATGTATCAAAACTGACAAATGACTCTCAGTAATACCATTAACTAAACTACAGACTTTATTGGATTTAACTAGTTTTTCCACTAATGTGGTTTTTCTGTTCCAGGATGCCATCCAGGAAACCATGTGGCACTGGGTCCTGCTGGTCTTTAGTGGACTTGGAGCCACTCTCTTGGAGGGCTTGCGCTGAACACATTTCTGCTGGAAAAATATCCAGAGCTAGCGTTTATTGGGTGCTTATGGCTTGCCACCCTCACAACACTATGGGGTAGTATTCCTGTCCTCATTTTACAGACTCAGAGAAGTTGAGAGGCTCAATCAAGGTCACTCAGAGGCAGCGTTGGGATCAAACCAGGCAGCTTGGTTCATGTTTAGCTGCCTTTCCAGGGGATGTACTCCCCTGTTCCTTGCCACAGAGCCAGTCCTCCTGTGGGCAGAGCCAACTCTGTCCAAGACCTGGCCCTTTCTGCCCGCACCTCCTCACTGAGATGTCTCCTGGCCGCCTGTGCATAGGGCCCCTCCGTGCCCCTTTCTTGTACTCTTTCCCTAGCAGCACTGGCTCCAGAGAAGTTGCTGCTTGTCAATTCCGTCACCGAGCGCTGGGCCACAATGCAAAGGCGCCTCCTGGTGTTTGCATTTGAATAGGGACTGAGCCTGAAATCACACAATGAGGCCCGTGGTGAGAGTGGGGTGAATTTGGTCAGAGAACCTCCCGGCAGCCCCTTCTAGGCCACCCCGAAGGCATGAAGGCAGCTCTCTTCTCCACTGATGCAGCAGGCTTAGATCTCCACTTGAAATATCACAGACAGTGCCTTCTCTCTCATTCTGCAGGGACTTCCCCTGCTTCTGGGGACAAGAAAGTGACACCCCTTTTAGCCAGGGCCCCGTGGGCAGTCTGGGATCTCCCTGGGGTCTCCCAGATTTCTCACCCAGGAGGGCTGTTCACTGAGAGGTCAGCAGGCAGCCAGCGCTACAGCCTGCTCTCTGAGCTTCAGCTCCGTCACCACCGCCACCCTTTGTGGGCTTCTCATGACAGCTTCCACGTCACGGGCACCTACTGTGTGCCAGACATCACTTCACACTTCACACCACTGCAGCCCAGAGCTCCTCGTTCATCACTTTTTCAATAAGGAACTGGAGGCTTTGCCTACCCAGCTGGGAAATGACAAGAGTGTGGGCTCAAACCTCCACCTGGCTAGTTCCACAGTCCACAATCCTTCCACTACATCGAATGCTTACGTGATGATTATTCTGGAAACGGGGTCACTGCCAAAACTAACCTCGGGTTCCTGGTGCTGGGAGGGCCCTGCACTGTCCCAGGCCAGGCGGTGTGTGGATCCTGGGCGCTGGAGGACCAGGCTGGTGACAAAGCCCCTTTCTAAGGCACCCACCTGAAGGAGGAAGAAGGGATCTTTGCCTGGCAAGCAGGAGGGCTGTGGCAAGGGCCTGCATCCTGTCAGGGAGCGGGCATTTCCTCATTCAGGTGACACAGCTTAATGAATGGGGATAGGGAACTGCGTCTCTGTTTATATGGCAAACTTGACCTAGCAAGAGTGTTACCGGGGCCTCGCAGTTTTAATCCTTTTGTTTACATTAAGAGGGTTCGGTGAAACCGACATTGTCTTAATGCTGGAACCACATTTCAGCTGTAGGTCTGCCCTCGGTCCTGATACAGAAGCCAGCTCTGGGAACTAATCATAACATTCAGAGCTGCAACATGGGGTGACTCATTTCAGAGTCACCGACAAGCCGTCTGCACCTCCTCTTGGTCATGAGTGGCTGTGGGTCGCTGGACCGGCTTTGGAAGTCTTCAGGAAGAGGACGGGTAAGAAGAGGTAACCCATGCTGAGTCTGCACACTACGCAGCAAGCACTTCACATGTATTAACTTGGTTAATCCTCCCAACAACAGGGAGGTGGGCAGAATGATTATTGCCACTTTATAGAGGAAGAACTGAGGCACGCAGAGCCCAGATACACTGTTTAAGGTCACACAGCCATTAAGGGGCAGAGCTTGGGAGTTGAACCCAGGCAGTCTGACTAGAGTTGGTACATGAGGTCTGGAGGGCCAAAGACCAAAGGGTTCATGTTGGCTGTCGGCAGGTGATTTTCTTTAACTTTTTAATTTGCCTTTCTTAATTTTCTACAATAAATGTTTTGGGGGGAAAGGCAAAAACAATAGAAGGATTTCTCTAGAAAAAAATGAAGGTCGTTAGCTAGTGCGTATTGCACAGGGCTCTGTCCCGAGGGTGTTCGCAGAAAACCAGATTGGAGAGATCACCGTGGCTCTGATGGACAGATGGCAGACAAATCATCGACAGAAAATGAGGGGTTTGCTTATATACTCATTCGGGTGTTTATTCAGTCATTCATTCATTCCTCCAAAAAAGTATGGAGGCCCTGCTCTGTGTAGGCACTGTGCTAGATGCTGGGGAAACAACTATGCCCAAGATAAGGTCACTGCCCTCTGGAGGATCTTAGTCACAGAACGGGGGAGCCTGGGGACATGTTGTGCTGTCAGTTAAGCACCAGGTAATGTGTTAAGGGGAATAAGAGTTCACAAGTCTGTCTCCTCCACCAGATTTTGTGCCCTTGAGGGCAGAGAGACTGGTACACATACCTGCCATATATTGCAACCGTTGATTCATTTATGCATTTTCACTTTACCAGATGGTGGTTGAACATACAGGGTATACGGCAAACAAACAGCCCAAGTGGTCATTTCTCCAGGTTGAAGGAGGCAGAGAAGAGGGTGGTTGGAAAAAATCTCCATAAAGACTTGAGCAGAGGCTTAAGAGTTGAGAACGTTTTCAGCAGGTGCGGAAGGTAGGAGAAACTGCTTCCAGGTAGAAGGAATAGCATAGGAAAAATAACAGCTATGTGAAACCTGCCTAGAAGTTTGGGGGTAGTTCCCTACGGCTGGAGCAGGGGGTGCGTGGATGGAGTGCAGATTCAGGAAAGAATGGACCAGGAGAAGCCATCAGAGCCCAGATCCTGGTGGCCTTTGTCAGCCTTGGGACTGGCACTTAAATGTGGTTAAGCTACAAGGAGAGACAATCAAAGGATGGAGTGAGGCTGTATGTGTAGACAGGGCTTAGGGCATACGAAAACATTCTCCTGCTCCTTCGTCTGTTTCATGAGCCCTTCCTTTCCCTTTGGTGAAGGAATAAAAGGGTAGGAAACTAACAACCTTCAGCACCTACTGTCTGCCAGGCCCTGTGGTGAGTGCTTTGCAAGCCTTTAATTCCTACTCTGGCACGTATCGGTAGTCCCCTTTTCCAGGTGAGGAAACGGAGGCTCAGAGCAGTTAAGTGGCAGAGGTGAGATTTGCAGTGAAGCGCATCCAGTTCCGAAAGTATTTCTCTTGACACTGGAGCCAGACAGAACAACTTAAAGGGGAATTAAGCTTTTGTCCTTGCAAAGCGTTTCGTGTACCTAGGCTCATTGGATTCTCACCATGACATTGAGTGGTAAATTGGGCAAGTATCATCATTCTCGTTTTCAGGAGGAAAACTGAGTCACAGAGAGGTTCACTGACTACGTGACAGTGATTTGAGAGTTTCAGGATTAGAGACGTCCAAAGTACAAAACAGACACCCGTCTGAAAACCACACATGGAAACAAAAATAACCCCGAGACGGTTTCTCAGTGCAAAGGGGCAGTTGTGAACATGCCACAGGCTCACATGAGAAGCTTCGCGTGTGGAGGTTTGCAGCTGGAATAGCCGGAGGGGCCAGTCCAAGTGGCTGAGCTAATCCCTTCCTCTGCCTTCTGCCTGCTTCCTCTGTCACTTTCGGGGCCCCTCCTGAGGGGCCATCTGCAGATTCTCCACGGAATCCCTCATTTAGCTCTCGAGACCCAGCACAAGCCTGGGTGCAGAATGTTGGTGCAATTTTGACAAGATGCTCACAGAGGTTCAGTGACTAGTTTTAATTAGGCCATCTTTGTTTACGTTTGATGTTTATCAGCTAATTGGCATGGCAAGGTGTGAGTCACACAGCTTTCCCCTGGCATGGAATCAGTTTGTCAGAGAAAAAAACCAGGAGAACAAATGATCCCAATTATGAGAGAACCCACCGGGCTAATTATCATTCCACTAAGGACAGAACCTACCCCCTCCTGCTGCTGCTGCCGAGGCACCAAGTGCCCTGGGATCCCCTCATCCTTCCCCTAGTTCCAGAAATCCAGAAACCTGGGATCCAGGCTCCTAGCTGGCTACCCGGAGATTTATTTTCTTGAATTCAGAACCCAGCTGTCCCCTCAGCTCAGACACATCAGGGCAACATTCCCCCTTTAGTCCGAGATATTTCTCCCCTGCAGCCCAGTCCACGAATAACAATGACTTTTCTGTCTGTGTAGTACTTTTTCTGCGTGTGCTGGGCACTACTGGAAGCACTTCATAATTCTTTTTCCCAGCAATGTGGTCATGATTCTCTCCATTTTACAGATGAAGAGACTGAGGCAGGCAGAGATTAAATAACTCGTCCAAGGGCAAGCAACAGAACTGGGATTTGAGCTCATGTGAACTGTCACCATAGCACCTGCTCTTGACCGTCAGTGATTCTTGAGGGGTCAGAGAGCCCCCAGATCAATCAATCAGAATTCTTCAGGCGGATTTCTGTGGCCAATTGACTTCTAGAATAATGTTGTCTAGACCTTTTTGTGATGATACAAGTGTTCTGTGCTATCCAACACAGCAGCCCGTAGCCACTAGCCACATGTAGTTATTGAGCAAGTGAAATGTGGCTAGTGGGACTGAGGAACTGAATTTTAAATCTTATTTCATTTTAGTTGAAAGAGCCACGTGTGGCTTGTGGCCACCAAGTCCGGACAGCACAATTCTAGCTGGTCAGCACTCATTTCTCCAATACAGCAGCTCCTTGATCAACCCTGTCATTGTGCCCCCACCCCCACTCCCCTGCAGCTTCCCGGCCTCCCGGTGGGCTCTCTCAGTAAAGACAAGGATGCAGGTCTTTCCATTTTCTGCATTCTGTGCCCCTGATTTGTAAGCCCCCTCCCCCCCATCCCCAGAGGAGCTCGTGTGGAGGAATGCGGTTCCGCTGCCCTTGAGTTGAATGATGATCATGGACCTTTGGAATGTCCACAAAGCCCCGCACCCTCGGCCTCCCCTGTCTCCCTCCTTCACCGGGGTAACAGATGGCCCCAGCTTTCACCAGCCGGGCCTGAGCACATTGTCACTCCCAGCTGAAAGTGAAATATTCAGTGGCATTTAAATTAAATAGACTCTAATGCTTCAGTAATATTAATTACGTTTTCATTCATCCCTGGCCTAATAAATCAATGCGTAAAGAGGGGATGCTCGGGAGGCTGGCAGCCGAGTGGGGCCACTGAGCCTTTGTGTGAGCCCGCACACAATGCCCCCATTCTTACCGGGCTGCGCTTGCCCCTGCAAACATCTGTGCTCAGCCCCTCTTGAGGAGGAGCCAAAGTGGTAACATTTACACTCTGCTCGTCCAATTTGTCCCTACACCAGGGCCCGAGTCAACGGGAAATGTGAAGGCCACACTGAAAATAACAGGCAGGACTGGGATGTGTGTGTGTTTGGAGATGGGTGGTTTGCAAAATTTCTGGGGCAGAGGGCTAGGGGACTGGTGGAGAGAGGAAATGGTGTTGAGACTTCCCTGGGGGACTGTATTAGATCAGCTGTAACCATGGAGGAAGGAGGGCAGAAGGGAAGGAGGGAAGGAGGGAAGGAAGGAAGGAGAGAGAGAGAGAGGGAGGGAAGGAAGGAAGAAAGGATGAGAGGGAGGGGAAAATAATAACAGCTGCTACAGAATGAGTGCTTACTCTGTACCAGGAACTGTGCTAAGCACTTTTGTGCACATTCTCTAATGTATTCCTCACAATGACATGAAATAGCTACTATTGTTGGCCCATTTTACAGATGAGGAATTCATTTGTGGTTCCAAGAGATTAAGCAACTTGCTGTGGTGCCAGCCCACGTCTTTCTGACTCCAAAGCCCACAGTCTTCACCTCTAAGATCTACTTCTACCAGAAGACAATACAGAAGAAGGGAAGGAGTCTCTAAGGGTGTGGTTTAAGTGGGGGACAAGGGGCCAACTTTTGAGAAGTTTGCAACATTCCCTTCATTTCTGAGGATTTTGCCTTTGGGGAGGTCTGTCCCTGAGCAGTGCCTCCACCCCACTCTGGGGCTATACATATGTAAAAGAAGCCAATAAAACAGTCCAGAGAGAGCCGGCCCTCCTAAATCTTCAGGGGACAAAACCTCCACTTGTGATGCTTCAAAGCTGCCCAGAGCTACCAGTTTACCCCCAGAAGTCCTGACTCAATGCCTCTGATTGGAAAATAAATAGCCTTGCACATAAAAACCGCAGGCCAATTGTGAGCCCAGGAATGGGAAAGTGCTTTGCTCAGACCACTGGGGCCAACCTCAGAGCCCGACTTTACCCAGGCGGCCTCTCCTCAAGGAGATGGAGAGCCAGGGAGACAAGCCTGGGTGAAAATGGGAATTTAAAAATGGCTCCTTAGAAAGATTTTATTTTAAAAATTAGGATAATTGACACATAACATTATATTCGTTTTAGGTTTACAGCATAATGATTTAATATATGTGTATATGGTAAAATGATAGAATTTTTTAAAGCCAGATTGAAAAAATAATACATGTTAAATTCTACAAAAATTGCATATTTCTTGTAGAAAAATCAGAAAATACATATAAACATAAGGAGTGGAAAACATCAGCTGAGTTTTTGAGCCCAAAGCTCACATTTGGTGCTTTTCATTCTAGAGAGCTTTCTCTACCAATACTGAGCAAAAATTGGACCATAAGATGCAAACCACATTGTAACTTGCTTTTTTCCCTTCCATCAATATGGCACAAAACTTTTCTATGGCACGACATACATAGGTCCACTATTGTATTTTGAATGACTAGTTTTGCAACGTATGGATGAAACGCAGTTTATTTAATCAACCCTCAAATGTGGAATGTTTGGGTTTTTTTTCTATTTTTTTCCCTTTCACAAACAATGCTATAATGAATTTCCTTGAGGCTAAGTTGGGTGCACAGACATTCCCAGGAAGTATCTTAGAATAAACTGCTCAAATAGAAATTACTAAGTCAAAGTAGATACACATGCATACATTGAGGGCAGAAATCCTGAGTGTCTAAACAAATGGTTTGTAGATCAAGTCCCAACCCCAGACCCAATTTCTACCCAGTGTAAATATTCTCACCCTCCATCATTTAAGCCTGATACTTTAAGGCAGGTTTGACTGTGCAAATCCAAGCTTTGGACCCTTCTGGTCATCTCAGTGATGATGGCTCAGCCCCTGCGGCTCAGGAAGCAGCTGAGCAGAGTGCCCCAGACTAGGGTCCTTGGAGTCAACTAGATTCAGCACCGGTTTCACTTCCAACTGGCTGTGTGCCTTCAGGGGAATCACCCAACCACTCTGAATTTCAGGTTCCTCATCTTCAAATTAGTGGGCGGTGCTTTTATCGATCTTATTTCTGTGAAGCGTAAACATATATAAAACACGTAGTACAGTGCCTGATACAGTAAGTGTTCATCAGACATCTGTAACTATACTGTTATCATATTGACATATTAATGTGCTATTCAACCAACATCTTAGTTATTCAAGTTCTTGGATTTTTCTTGGAGGCAGCCAGACAGACCATGAATTGCACCCTATTTAAATCTGCCTGCATTACCTAGAAGGTGACTTAGTTCAGTCTAATATCAGTTGAGGCCTTGCCATAAGCTGAACACCGTATTACACTCTCTGGAGGGAAAACTGATGAATGTGCTTCTGGGAGCTCATTGGCTAGTGGGAAGGCCAGAAGCATACATCAGTAACTCAGATCTAAGGCAGCATGTTGCCAATGACATAATGAGAGATGCAAATAATGTGTGTGGATGAGGCATCTCAAGGGGCATCTTATAGGAGGAGGGATTGGAGGTGGAGCTCGAAAAGGTCCAGTAACTGGTCCAAATCACACACTTACTAAGATGGGATCAGACTTTAGGTCTGTATGATTAAACAATTCATGTTTATTTGCTCAATACTAGTAAGCAAAGAAAGGTCAAAGCTACTCTAAAGTAGACTAAGGCTGCCCAATAGAATTTGCTACAGTGACAGAAATGTTCTGTATCTGATCTGTGCAATATGGTCGCCACTAGCCACATGTGGCTACTGAGCACTTGAAACGTGGCCAGGGTGGGTGAGGGACTGAATCTTAAATTTTATTTAAATGTGCCTAGTGGCTACACTGTCCTGGTGGTTGGACAGCATAGGTCTACATTGAGGGAACTGATTAAAAGAGAAGGGGTAGTGTTGAAGATCAAAGTTATCAATGACTAGGAAAGAGAGGTTTTTAGAAAATAAAAGTGAAAAGGAAAGCAGATCCTAATTCGAGAGGAACTGCTAATAGTAATTTAAAAATAGTTTTCATGGAGACCCAATATTTTTCTCCCCCTGGAGGAATGCATCCATTTGGTTGATGTGCTCCGACCATGTCATCTTTGTGGCTCTTTGTCAAACAGCTTGGGGCCAAGCCAAAGCCCATGGGGAGGGCTCCCTTTGGCAAATGCATCCCCCCTTCTTCTCTGTTTTGTATTTGGCATTAAACCGAGTAACTGTCTCATGCTGAAACCACCACACGTATCTAATTCCCATTTTGTTCTCTGTCAGACTCAGGCAGAGAGCTGATAGAATAGCTGACACTTTCAGGTCAGAGAAAACTTCCTATCTGTAGTTCTTAATGGCTGGAGCTGTGCAAAGACACACCAGGCAAACTCAGGGGGAGGTGAGTCTCCCATCAGGAGAAGAGTTCAAGCATGGGCTGAACAATCAGGGGTACATTGTATCCAGGTTGTGAATGTCAGATGAAAGCGAAGAGGTAGTTGGAATAAAAGGCCCTTTATGTTATTTCTAACCCCCAAAGTCACACTCTTTGTAAAGGAGACACTGTAGGGCTGTAAAAATCCTCATCTATCCATATACCATAATCAAGATAGACTGGGACCTCACTGAGGTCAGAGTTGTGCCCCTCTATTATTGGGCCAGGCATGGTACGTGGCACATGGAAATTCAATAAATCGTGATTATTGCTGCTGAGAGATTATTCAGATGTTGATGTCTTGACCTAAGTATAAAATGTCAATCTTCACTTGATAAGAGTAAATGCACTAATGCAAATTCAGTGCCAATTTGGGTTAATGTCTAAGGACCAAACAACCATCCTATGTAACTGTATTAAGTACCCCATGTATGCCTCACCCTGTTAGGTAAAAGAGAGGGAGAGGACTCACAGGTTCAGTGTCTACTCTGGGCTGGTACCATGGTAGGTGCACACACTTTATAGTATAATATCTACAAGCTTGGAACAGGGATTAATATCCCCATTTTATAGATAAAGAAGCTAAGGCTTGACAAGGAAGTAAGCCAAAATCACATAGATAGTAAGTGGCTGAGGCAACAGTCAACAGCCTTTAGTCCTAGCCCTATACTGGTTAATAGGGCAGGTGGATTAAAATTTATATAGGTAGGTTCACTGTTGGTAAGGACAGGAGTGTTATGGACATCTCAACACTGGTGAAGTAGAGAAATGTCTTCTCCCTCTTTGTCAGAGAAATCGTCATGTCCTAGTGGGTCGTGATGATTTAGGACCATTGTAGGTAACCTCACCTTCTCAGCTCGCCCCCTCTCGCTCTAATTTTTAAAAGTTCATGGCTGACAATGGAAGCTCATAAGATTCGGGTCTTTAAACTTCTAAAGAATTCCTTCAAATGCATGATGCTTTTTTTTTTTTTCCAGTTCCCTTCCATCGACCAATTTGCAAAGCCCACTTAAGATGTATGAACCAACACTCTGTTGCAAGGGGCAAGAACCCGATACAAAGTAGTTTAGTTATAAAAGTGGCTCATGATCTTGAAACGACAAGACTCCGGACATGACTGATGCAGGTGCTGACACGATGGTATTAGAAATGTGTCTCAGGTACCTTTTGGCTCTTCTTTCTTCTGCTTTGGCTCCATTATCAGAAATAGACACCAGATCTATGTCTTACTTGCTTAGTGTCTTCAGCAGAGACAGTGCAACTCCCCCCCCCCCCCCCCCCAGTAGTTCTGGCATTGAAAGAAATGTAGTGCAATAAATGATGTGGGAACTGCGAGCTGCCTCAAACTACAGTTCTGTGCTGGGTCTGACAGATGTCAAGTAGTGATGTGTTTCCCTTGAAATTTGAAAATATCCCGAGGCAACCCTGAGGGGGTCCCTCTGGCACCCCAAGGAGCCTCGTTGCTCAGTTTGGGATAGAAGGCTGTTGGGTTGCCCTCTTCCCTTGCCTGACCTGCTGCTTTTCTCCTTTTTCTAATTCCTGGTTTCATCTCTTCCTGTTACAGGGTAGTGTTTTGAATCCCATTCTTGGTATGTGTTAATGTATCACTTTAATCGGGTTACTTATTCTTCCTAACCCTCAGCCATCTCTTTGATAAAGGGTGACTACAGTATCCATCTTGTAGGGCTGTCCTCAGAACTAAAGAAGATTGTATATTGAATGTGCTGAGCACACTGCCTGCAAGATCATCCATACTCAGAGCTGTAGCTATCGTTTCTCTTACTATTACTGTTATCAGTATTAATACATGGGACAGAGACATCATCCTTTGGCTCATCTGTGAATGACAGAAATCTCAAAATAAGTGGCTTAAGTGAAATAGAATTGTATTTCTCTTTCATGCAAAAGTCCAGGAAGATACTCCTGGGTTGGTATGATGCTACCCGTTGCCAGGGATGTGGACTCTTCTACCTTATTTATCTCCATAGCTCCATTTCCAAGGCACCCTCATGGCCCAACAGGGCTGCTCTAACTTCAGCCAACATGTCTCACTCTAGCCAGAAGAAGGAAAGGGGAGGAGAGATTCATGCTCTCTTTCTTCCCGGAAATCGCATACCCCAGTCCTGCACCAATCGTAATGCCCAGAACTCCAATCACACACTTAGCTGCAAGGAACATGAAGCAATATAATGTTATTCTGGGTGGCCACGGTGCCCAACTAATACAAGTTTTATTCCTATGGTGAAGGGTAAGCTCTGCCCACAGCAGGGCAGCGAGAAACAACCATGGAATCTGGGTTCACTGTGGATGATGCAACTCCGAGAAAACCTTGCTTCTGCTTCAGGGGAAATACTGGGCAATATTTGCCACCTGAGGAACGTAAGACTGACTCCAGAATTTTTGAGAAAGCTGGACATTAAAACTCAAGTCTGAAGCTCTCTTTCCTGAGCCAAAGAGCGTAGTTCAGTCTTTCCCCTCCTGCTGCCAGTCTGGGCTGAGGAGAGGCAGAGCACTGGCCCCAGGCAAACTTGGTTTGAGTCCAAATTCCAGAACTCTTGGGGCTGACTGGCAGCCACTCTGTCTGAGCAACCTGGGGGATCCTGAGAAAAGAATGAACATCCGAATCCCAGAACAAAATCAGCAGTGATGATGCTTCTGCCGCCCGGGTCTGGCTGGGAGGCCGCACGGTGGGGAGGATGAGGTCATGGTGACAAATGAGAGAAGGGGGAGAGCTCTAGAATGCAGCAAATGTGCCCACGAGTGAGTGAGAGCCGGGAGCCCAGAGCACAGCCAGCGTCCAGCCCTCCTTCTGCCATCACTCTCTGTGCTTTTGGACTTGAGTCTATCCAGCCAGAAGACAGAGGCACATCTGCCGTCCTCTCTGCTGTGTAAGGTTGCTGTCAGCAGGAGCGAGGTTTAGGAATGTCCAGAAAGTGAATGGAGTTCCCAAAGAAAAGGAGGTCTGGTTGCCAGGGGTTAGGGGGAGGGAAGGATAAAAAGGCAGAGCACAGAAGACTTTTAGGGCAGTGAAAATATTCTGTAGGACACTGTGATGGTCGATACAGGTCAGTATACATTCGTCCAAAACCCAGAGAATGTACTATACCAGGAGCAAACCCTAACCCCTACCCTAACCTCAACTATGAACTCTGGGTGATGATAATGTGTCAGTTTGGTTCACTGATTGTAACAAATGTACCTCACTCGTGGGAGATGCTGATGGGAGGAGAGGCTGCCAGAGCTGTGTTGGGGTGGGGGGAGAGCCTTTTTCTTTAAAGAAAGATAGTGAAAGAAGTTGACCTTGGGAGTCATATTGCCAATTTGGGGCTGAGTAAGGAGTTACTGAGCAGCTATTGAGAAGAGATCAACCATGTGTACTCCTCATCTGGTCCAAAAGCCAGTGATAGGGCTATAAAGACAAGTAATCAGGTACCAGGTAAATAGTAATTATTTATCAAGGCAAATGTAGTAAAAGACATTAAGGAGATCCCAAACATCCATGTAATATAAAATTGCCCACATCTTGGTGTGGAGTGGTCCATTTGATGGGGATGGTAGTTTAATCTGGAACTTGGACGCAGGAAGTAGATGAAAACATGGCTGTCACATTATCTGAGTTTTATTGGTGTGCCTTTAGTCTTTCCATGATCATTGCCTTTAACTTCTGTATTTAGGAGATGCAGTTTTTAGTTTTTTTAATTTTTCTAACATTTATTTATTTTTGAGAGACAGAGCACAAGCGGAGGAGGAACAGAGAGAGAGGGAGACACAGAATCCAAGGCAGGCTCCAGGCTCAGGGCTGTCAGCACAGAGCCTGACGTGGGGCTCAAACTCATGGACCGCAAGATCATGACCTGAGCCAAAGTTCGACGCCTAACCGACTGAGCCATCCAGGCGCCCCTGCAGCTATTTTTTGAT
Organism: Panthera leo; assembly: GCF_018350215.1. Classification (NCBI taxonomy): domain Eukaryota; kingdom Metazoa; phylum Chordata; class Mammalia; order Carnivora; family Felidae; genus Panthera; species Panthera leo. The sequence continues at coordinate 86,049,025 of NC_056688.1, forward strand.
GATCCCCGAGCTCTCTTTTTCAACATTCAGGTTTTCCTGCCCTTTGAAAAAAACCAAGATTATCCACTGCCCTGAAGAAAACACAAGAAGGAGACCATGCCTAGTGCTGCTGTGAAGAGTCTGAGCAGCGCTGTCCAAGTGAACTGTGTGAGATGATGCAATGTCCTTTTTTTTTTAATTTTTTAATGTTTATTTATTCGTGAGATAGACAGAGCATGAGTGGGGGAGGGGAAGAGAGAGAGAAGGAGACACAGAATTGGAAGCAGGCTCCAGGCTTCGAGCTGTCAGCACACAGCCCGACGTGGGACTCGAACTCACGGACCATGAGATCATGACCTGAGCCAAAGTCGGATGCTTAACTGACTGAGCCACCTAGAGGATGGAAATGTTCCAACTGCACTGTCCAATATGTTAGCCACCATTGGGCACTTGAGATGTGACTAATGTAACTGAGGAACTGAGTTTTTTTATTTCTATTTTAACAAATTTAAACTACGATTTTAAATAGCCACATGTGGCTGGTAGCCACTATATTGAACAGCACAGGTCTAGGGTTGTATCCCTCAGTGGTTCTTTTTCTACTGACCTCAGGTCTCTCAGAAGTTTGTTTTGTATATATGTGCACATGTGTATGTATATGTACATCTCTGCATGTGTGTGTGTGGGGGGGAAGTGACACATGCATTAATGAATGTAAGGGAATGCCACAGAACTTCCTGTGGATCCAGTTAAGACCCTCAACCCACAAATATCTCAGACTCAAAATGTTGGAGCCTCTTACTACATGAGGAAACTCTTTTACCTTAAAAAGGCAGAGGACAGAATGGAATCCAGGAAATAAGGCAGGCATTATATAGAATTTCTTTGCTGTACATCTTATATCCATTTTTGTTTTTTAAAAAGGCCAATGCATTTACAATCATATTATGTATAATGGGTTGGGGGATCAGACTGAAGTCTAAGGTTGGCCCTGGCTTTGCCACCAAGTTACTGTGTGAGTCTGGCATGTGACATCCCTCTTTGGGTCTCAGTTTCCCTACAGTTGCAACAGGGATTGAATAAGATGGTTTATAACAATGGTTCATCTCTTTGATATTATCCTAGGCCTAGGCAGAATATACACATTTTTTTTCAATATATGAAGTTTATTGTCAAATTGGTTTCCATACAACACCCAGTGCTCATCCCAAAAGGTGCCCTCCTCAATACCCATCACCCACCCTCCCCTCCCTCCCACCCCCCATCAACCCTCAGTTTGTTCTCAGTTTTTAACAGTCTCTTATGCTTTGGCTCTCTCCCACTCTAACCTCTTTTTTTTTTTTTTCCTTCCCCTCCCCCATGGGTTTCTGTTACGTTTCTCAGGATCCACATAAGAGTGAAACCATATGGTATCTGTCTTTCTCTGTATGGCTTATTTCACTTAGCATCACACTCTCCAGTTCCATCCACGTTGCTACAAAGGGCCATATTTCATTCTTTCTCATTGCCACGTAGTACTCCATTGTGTATATAAACCACAATTTCTTTATCCATTCATCAGTTGATGGACATTTAAGCTCTTTCCATAATTTGGCTATTGTTGAGAGTGCTGCTATAAACATTGGGGTAGAATATACACATTTTTGATCGAAAAACAGAAAGGTGGAAAAGCTTTCTTCAGACTTGTCTAAATCTATAGCAGATTAGGTCAAAGTTTGTACTACGTTCCGCAGTCAGCTGCAAAGAAAAAAGGGGCACCATGGTTCAATCAGCTTGGGGTACACTGGGTTGAAGTTAGGTAGGCTTCTTGACTTCAGAACTTCTCAGAACCTTTAATTTGTTCATGGGCATTATGACCCTCCAGCTGGAAGATCGAGTTGCTGCCTTTCCCAAACTTTGTTGACTCCAAAATGTATTTGTTTGAGGGCATCTTGCAGGAAGGACTAAGTGTGGAACACACTTGGGGAAATGCTGATCTGGAGGCAGTATGAGTAGATTTTTGGGACCCAGCTATCTCCCGAACTTTGACCTCTCCCTGCCTCTCCTGCTGAATGTGCAAGGAGGGAGTTCTGCACTCAGCAGAGGGTCGAATCCTGCTTTCCTTTGCACAGGTGCAGCTCCCCATGGCCCCAGCCCTCTAGCCTCCCCTTGCAGGCTATTTTGTTCTGGGGCTATCGTGATTTGCAAATTCTTCCTCTAGCTCAAGTGCAAGGACCCGGAACATGCTCCCGCTGGAGGGACAATGTTGACTGAGACCCCCAGCAGTATTGTGACCTCTGTGGGAGCTGGCAGCATCTCGCAGAGGGCAGAGTTTGGCTCTGCAGTCGTACAGTCGGTTGTAAATTCTGCTGAGCTCTATGGATCCATCTGGATGAAAAGGTCTGTATAAATGCAAGATCATTATCATTATCAGCTGTCCCAGTTGGAGCCCAGCGATTCACAAGCCTACAATCAATGGGGCTTTTCCAACAATCCCAATCTACCCAGCTGGAAAAAGGTGTAATTACATGGAGCTGCACGTCCTCTGGAGAGACAGAGGGCATGTCTGTCCCCACGTCTGTCCCCAGAGTGATGGAGAAAGGAAACTCCCAAGCACCTCATTAGGCACATGGACAGAGGTCCCGCTAGGTTCTTCCAAGGCCGGGAAGAAAAGACATCCCGGGTCAACCCAGAACTTTGTCCTAGTTAGACATGAGGGGGTAGCATCACTTCTGCCTCTCTGCAGCCCAGGCGCTCTCAGAGGCACTATGGAGACTCCTTGGGTCCCCTCCTATTTTTTCCTTTTCCTGATTTCATCTGGGATCAGAAAAAACTTGGATGCAGAAAATCTTCGTTTCTGAAACTGCCCACCCACAGCACGCGGAGACCGGGAGAGGCTTCCTACCTGGCAACTCTGAGCTAGAGAATGTAAGCCTTAGCTCATTCTTCTAGTTATGTGACTTTGCGTAACTTCCTTAACCTCTCTCAGCCACCTTGCCTATTAGAATAGAAGGATCTTTTATTCTAATTCTGAGACTTTTGGTGCTATAGGAGGGAGAAGTAAAGAGACACACTTAATTTTTAAAACAAATCCTTCTGTTTCTAATATCCAAAACAGAAGACTGGAAATTATTAAGGTGACTTGAAGACCTGCTCAGAGTCACAGAGCCTTATTAAGAGTCAGGGTCTTAGGAAGTTCATCAACTTTTCTGCTTCGTACTTGTCTGACTGCAGCCTCCCATCAGCCTCCTGGGCCTCTGTCCTCAAAAAAGTAGGAGGGGTTAATGAGCATGTGGCCCCCCCAGGGCCTTGCCCTGAAGTTCTGGTGCCCGGATCTCTAATGAGTCAAGAGCCTTTTCCCTGTCTCCTTATAGGCTTTACACACAATGGCTGAGTCATGTCCCCTCCCATGCCTCCCTCCCCCCCATTCTCCTGAGAAAATTACCAGGGAGCGGCTGAGAAGAGAGATGTGGCTAGAAAGGAAACTAAAGGGGGTGGGGATGGAGAGTGCTTCCCTTGTCAGCTCTAGAGACACAAAGTTCAGGCCACTTTCACTCCCTCCAAACAGTCAATTCTGTCCTCAGGCTGGGGAGTGTCCCAGGACAATGACTCCTTCACTCTGGTTCATTTTTAACTTTTAAAAATGGCCTCTGTGACCCTGCAGGGTGAGAGTTTGGCCTTTTGGTGTGAAGGAAGTGGTCATTCTGAAGATATGCTTGACACACACACAAAATTCTCCTCTGTGACCTTGGGCCACATCTCTGATAAATAGACTGGCCGGGTGAGGCGTCCAGCCCACTGACCTCCCAGGTGGCCAGAGTTCTCAGTGGGACCGTGGCTGACTGGATATTTCAGAGCAGCAAGGGACACCCTTTGCTGTGTCTGGGTGGATAGAATCCAGGCAAGCTTCTAGAGCACCTCAGCCCCAGATCTGGTATCATCTGCAGTGCTGTGGCAAAAATACCCACCAACCCATCCTGGGCAGATGCGAATGTTCTCCAAAGCAGGTCTCAATTTGGGATAGTGAGAAGTAGTGTTTCTGCTGAAGACTAAGGGCTCTGTCCAACCAGCTTACTTGCCCAGGTCCAGTCTTCAGGACTCTGTTTTCCAGCTTCCCATAGTAAGAGAACATGTCTTGATGGGCCTGGTTCATCTATCAGTACACATAGCCATGTTTATGAAGTCTTAATATTTAATGCATTGTGAGTCTAATAATAAAACAAAATTAAGACTCTACCTCCTGCAGTTCTTAAAAATGAGCTTGATTTATCCCATTCATTAGGCAAAGACATAAATGTCTTTGTCTGGGACCGGGATGTCAGATCTTTAACCTAAGTAGCATTTTGAGTATGGAAGGAGAATGTAAATAATGCTCAAGGCTGTCCTAAAAAAATCACAAAGAAATAACTAGGTTGCCCAGATCTACTAGTGCATATTTTACAAGCTGTGCGTAGCAAATACAATCCTCATTAGCACTGCTTTTATTTGGCAGTAAACCTTCCCCTGATTCCATTTGTAAACTCGGTACTCAGAATATGAAGGATCTCATTAGCTAATGTCAACTGGTTTAGGAGAGCCTTCCCAAGGTGCCGATTTTTATTCATATCCCAGAGTAAGGGGAGTGCAAATAAGATAAGGAACACAGGGGAAGGGAAGTAATGTTTGTAAAGGCACGGGATGAGGTGCTCATATGTTCTTCCACATAAGCCTCAGGACCAGTCCCGGAAGCAGATTTTATTATCCTAGGTTTGCAGATGAGGAAACAGGTTTTGAGGCATTAAACCAAGTATTCAAGGTTCCATAACCTCAGAACTAGGATTAATGCCAGGATGTTTCGCTTCTCATTCTCTGTTGTTCTGACGATACCACATGCTTTCTCTTTGCCCTGTTGTCTGTTCCTGGGGCTATTTACTCCTAACCATGTGACCTAGGCTAGTGTTATGCTCATTTCTCCAAGCCTCAAAATTCTGACGCAGTAAACGGAAATAACCATATTTGTCTCACTGCCCTCCCTGGTTGCTATGTGGACAAAATTAGATAATATATGACAAGGGGAAAGGGAGAGTCTTTCTCTGCCTTCTCTTTAAGGTTTCAAGATAGTCTCCTGTTTGTTTGCTTCAGGAGAGGAGAATGGCTGTGGGTGACAAAGGATACTTATAAATGAGGTGCGATTCTCGAGTAATAAACCAGCTTCTTATACTCCATGCCAGCACATCTCAAGACATAGGAGGTTTAAAAAGCCCAAACCTTAAGATGAAATTCTGTCCCATGGAGACCCTGCAGAGAAGAAAATAATAGATATGAACCACCCTTCCTCAAGCTTCCTCAACCTGATGCACAAAACAGCGTGGCTGGAGGGAGGCTGGAGGTGTGTGATGAGGGGTGGAGGGTGATGTGGTGTACGTGAGTTTTTCCACCAGGTCAGCTCATGGTCTCAGTGACAGTGGGGCGGAATTATTAGAACAGAAACACCCTTGAGCTGTAGCAGCCTAGCGCAATGTTCAGTTGTGACATATACAATGTTTCATGGAATCCATATTTCTGTCCAATATGGGAAATTTTCAGATTGAACCTCAATCAGCTATTCAGGAAAAGGGAGATAACATGGGACAGAACCACAGTCCCACATAGCACAGAGGTGGCGGCCACAGTGTGCGGTATGCAGATGGGAAGGAAGCAGAAAGCCACACAACCAAACACATTTCAAGAGAAGCTGTCAGCGAGAGGAGTAAGGGAAGAGCAGTGGGTATTTTACAGGGTATATCCGAGAGGATCTCCTTAGCATTACTTTTAGCAAAGCCCATATAATTTCTTAAGATTCTTCTTATTTTGAGAAAATTTCAAGTCTGCATAAAAGTTGCAAAAATGTCCCATTTCCTTTGCTTTTGCCATAACCACTGCCATTGTCTGCCTTGCTCATATTTCCATTTTAAACTAGACCAGAGCAAGCCTAATTTAGACTACCCCACTCAGCCCCATAATCCTTCCTCTTTCTGGTAAGATTTGGTGTTAGTTTCTCTCTGAGGCCCATGATCCATTAAGTCCTTGTCCAATCATGAATGGTTATTGATTGTATACCATATGCCAGGTATGATGCTATGAGCTAGAAAAATTACCAATAGCTAACATGCATTGAATGCTTACTATGTGTTAGGTTTGGAGAAAAGTGCCTTTTTACCCATCATCTCATTGAATCCCTGTAACAACCTAGGGAGGTAGGTTGTGTTATTATCTCTGTGTTACAATTAGGGAAGCTGTGGCTAAGATCTAAGTAAGCTAGGAAGATCTAAATACGCTGATTCAGGACATGAACCCAGACTCTTTAGCCCATCTTCTTACTTATTGGACTTCTTTAGCACTATGGCTGGTCTCTGGGCTCCTATGTTGTTCTCTGTCTAATCATTTATGTTAACTGAAGTCAGTATATGTATCCTATGGTGACCTCTTGGCTCTTATTACTCCTTAAAGTATAGCTTCCCCCACCCCATGAGCTTCTGTGTGCAGGAATGAATTTTTATTTTGGTTCCCACTATCCTGTTTTGTTCTTGCCATCCAAATTCTCAGGAATTGGGCCCTTTCTCTCAGCCCCAGTATATGACAGGCTAGCCCTGGAGAGACTCCCTGGTCAACAGTTGGCTGCCATCTAACCCAGATTACTATAATCCTGGATTCACCATTAATGAGTGCTTGAGGACTGGCAGGTCCCCTTGGAAGCCACCAGGTTGATATTTGGCTAATTTTCATGAGCTGCCCATGCTTTGTCTCCATGAAAAGGTTTCTCCAGAAAAAGTTTCCTGGGGAAGGTGGCACATGGATTTTGAAAGCTGTTGATCTAAAAGTCATGGGGAAAAAGTCACTCATGAGTGGAGAGAGAAATTAAACAAGACTGCTTCCAGGAACATAACCCAGTATGGATTCAGTCACACAATGATGCTTTGTATCCATCATTTTGGTGGCATCTCTCTTTCTTGAAGAAGTTGGCTTTGTACCACAGCCCACGGAAGAGGCCAAATTTATTAGACACATACAGACAGTAGAAGACTGACCTTTAGCACAAGGAGCTGATAAACACATCACCCCTTTATTAGAGGCTGAGGAAAAGTTGGTAACTAAGAAGTCCCAAAAAATGTCAATGCTTCTAAGATTTTGTTTTGTTCTGTTTTACTCTCTCTCTCTCTGGTCAAACAAGGACAACTGTTATCTAAATGCCTGAGAGGCAGCAAGCAGGATGGAAAGACCATGATCCAGAGAGCACTAGGAAAATCAGTAGTTCATTCTCTAGGAAAAACGGAAGGTGTTCCAAGTCAGGGATCTGAGGGTTTGCAGTTTTGAAAATAGCCACAGGTGGCAAAGAAGAATCCATTGTTCACATTGGCAGGCCATGGCAGACTGATGAACTTGCTAGAGTTTTCAAGGAAAACAAACAGTAACCCTCTGCGTCATTCTCATCAAGTTGGGGATACTTGCTGGTCACCTCAGATAAGGTGCACTGATCTTTAAGATCAGCACAAGTAACATATGAGCAACCTAATTTTTAGTGTGTGGGAATGTGGACCTATTGGACTGAAAGTGAGCTGGGAGATTGTCAGTCAATTTGTTATAATTTCAAAATCCCTGGCTTTGCCAGCTGCCTTGAAGTGGGAGTAGAACCCAAGAAAAGTAGCTGGATGCAGGGTTTGCTAAGTACACAGAGATGACCCTTACAGAGATAATCTCCTCCATTCCTTATTTCTTATGGGACCCTACACTTGATGAGATCTCAGTATTTCTTTGGAGGGAGTAGAGGTCAAGGTGGGGTGCAGTGGGATTTATTATACCTTTCCTTTCCATCTCTATCAACTAGCATCAGCTTCTGTTGGAGGGAAGAACCTTTTGGTTTCCCTGCCTCTTTTGTCTTATGTTGCAAGTTTTAAAATTTGTCCAATTTCTTGGGAAAATGTTTCAATCTGTTCTTTTTTCTAAATTGTTTAATCTGTTCTTAAGATCCTGAATTTCCACCTTTTTCCCACCAGACTTTGTTTGAAAGCTAAGAATAGCAAGCAGGGTTCTTAAAGCAAATTCGGGAATAGCAGAACAAATTTCTTGATTCTCAAGGGGATTACGGGCAGCTTGATGCAAATAAATGATAAATTGGTCATTGATATCCTAGGAACCCTTCAGCCCAAGACATGTCTTAATAGTTTTCTCTGACCTCCTAGGTCCTTTATTTTGACCCACTGAAGAATTAATAGCTACTCCATCCTTCATCCCAGTGTTTCTATATCTCTGCCTCTCTGTCTCTGTCTCTGTCTCTGTCTCTCTCTCTCTCTCTGTGTGTGTGTGTGTGTGTGTGTGTGTGTGTGTAGATAGAATTTATTACACTGCATTGCAATCAGTTGTGACCACCTTAAGAAGAAAGACTACACCTTTTTTCATTTTTGTGTGCTTGGGACGCAATAGGTATTCAGAAATTGTCAGTGACTTGAATTACATTTGCATGCACCTGCCAAAAGCAAAATTCTTTAGAAGGGAATATGTGAAATATAAACTTTCATGAAGATGCTGTATTGATTGATCGATTGATTGATTGATTGTCAAGATTTCTCATTAGTCACCTCATCTTGCTCTCTATCAGACCACCCTACTTTCCCCTAGGAGTTTCAGCAAACCTCTCTGATTCTTGTCAAAGATGAATTCCCTTCTATGACATTCTTAAAAATATAGTACAATAATTTAAACACTTTTAAAATGAAACAAACTCCTCCAACATGTCTGACATATCTGTTATTATTACCACCTTCAAAATATACAAATGACATGACATAGACCAGAGATGTTTTTTTTTTAAGTAGAATTCAATTAATTGAAGTAATCCTTTGGAGAGGTGGTTTTTCCCTTATCGGGGTGTTTCCCCTTGTATTTTTTCAGAAGATTATTATTTGATCATGAGGAGAACAAATTTTTGACCTCAGACTTAATCCGGACTTTGGACTCTTCCCCGTGTTTTTTCTTTAGCATATGTTGGTGTTAGGGAATTGATCTCGCTTGTACCTTGTCTGAGGCCCTAGGAGTCCATATATAGGGAAGTTGTGTCCACTTTGCAAGAAGAGAGACATCTCATGTAGGGATTAAGAGTATGGGACAGATTAAGGAGGTTTATCCCTTTAAGCATGAAAACTTTTCTATTATTTTAATTATCTTAGACGGAAGTCTCTTTCAAATACATTACACGCTTACCCATCTTCCTTTTTTGTCTTTTCCTTGCTGATTTCTTCAGTTCTCAGGGTTACATGTAGCTTATCCTTTTTCCCCCAGTGGCTCAGGGCAACATTGTAACAGAGGCCCCAAGGCTCTTTATTTCTAGATAAGCATCTGGGATTGACAGGCTTCCCCTACCCTTCCCGCCTGCCCCCAAAATGAAAATAACTATTTTTTGATTAAGAAATAATAGATATTTGTTGAAAATTTTAAATAATATGGAGCTGTATAAAATGAGGGGATAACTTGGAATGTATCCTTTCAGAACTTTTAAGTGCATAAAAACACATATCATTTATTAGCTGTATGACCTTTTTTTTGAGCCACTATTTCTTAGTCTATAAAACGGGGATAGCAATCTAATAGGGTTGTTGTGTCAATTGATATTTAACAGAGTGTCTGACATATAGCAGGTGATCAGTAAATGTTCATTCTCTCCCTTAATCTTTCCTTTGATAAACTGGTTTAGGGAATTGTATGATTTTAAATATTGGTTCCATGGGCTCTGCTTTTAGTGAATATTTATGGAGAAGTGACCATGTACAGTAATGGCTAAGTGATCAAATACTTTCCATGTGCCAAATCTATTTTAATCCTCACGACTATGAGGCAACTGCTATTGTCTTCCCCATGTCCTAGATGAAGGAAATGAAGCTTAGAGAAACTAAGGAATTTGTCCAGGGTTAGAAAGCTAGAGCCAATGCCGGGTAACACCAGGATTCACATGGAGATAGTCTGACATCAGACCCCATGTGCTTAATCACCACATTGTTTTGTCTCCCCAAGACTGCAAGAATATAAGAAAAAGTATGCCAAGTATCTGGTTGGGAAAATAAAATCTGCAGGTGCACATAGGTCACCGGTTCCTAAGTACAGTCTTCCTTGAGCTTACCCTGTCTCGTGGCTTCAGCATGGCTCCACATGGCTCACTCCTGCCTCTCCAACTCTGACCTGGACCCTCCCCTACTCCTGGGGCCTCCATTCTTACTGCAAATGACCCACTCGAACAAAGTCTTCTCCACTAACGCCATTTCCATGTCCCCATCCATTAGTGGTTCCATTGCTTCTCCCCTCTCAGGCCTGGACTCCTAGCATCATGCTTCCCTTTCTTGGCCTCTATTCTCTTCTGTAACCACACTGTTCTTTCATTCTTCCTTCCTTCCTTCCTTCCTTCCTTCCTTCCTTCCTTTCCTTCCTTCCTCCTTTCTTTCTTTCTTTCTTTCTTTCTTTCTTTCTTTCTTTCTTCCTCCTTCCTTCCTTCTTCCTTCCTTCCTTCCTTCCTTCCTTCCTTTCTTTCCTTTCCTTCCTCCCTCCTTGCTTTCTTGCTTTTCTTTCTTTCTTTCTTTCTTTCTTCTTCCTTCTTCCTTCCTTCCTTCCTTTTCTTTCTTTCTTTCTTTCTTTCTTTCTTTCTTCCTCCTTCCTTCCTTCTTCCTTCCTTCCTTCCTTCCTTCCTTTCTTTCCTTTCCTTCCTCCCTCCTTGCTTTCTTGCTTTTCTTTTCTTTCTTTCTTTCTTTCTTTCTTTCTTTCTTTCTTTCTTCTTTCTTCCTTCCTTCCTTCCTTCCTTTTCTTTCTTTCTTTCTTTCTTTCTTTCTTTTCTTCTTTTCTTGCTCCCTCTCTCCCCTCTTTCTTTCTTTCTTTCTTCCTCCTTCCTTCCTTCTTCCTTCCTTCCTTCCTTCCTTCCTTCCTTCCTTTCTTTCCTTTCCTTCTTCCCTCCTTGTTTTCTTGCTTTTCTTTTCTTTCTTTCTTTCTTTCTTCTTCCTTCCTTCCTTTCTTTCTTTCTTTCCTTCTTTTCTTGCTCCCTCCCTCCCCTCTTTCTTTCTTTCTTTCTTTTTTTCTTTCTTTCTTTCTTTCAAAAGATATTCTAGTTCAGAAGTTAGTCTTCATTTCTAACCAGTTCTTTCAGTCAAGGCTTTGTTACCACATGCTTGGATAATAACAAGAACTTCACGTCTACTTTTCTCCACCCACTTCATTCAGCCCACCCCCATAACACAACCATTCCTTGTCTGTGATATCACACTCAAGCTGGGCTCTGATGCCCCTTTATTTTCAGACTCATTTTCTGCTGCTCTACCCTTGAAATGTCTGCCCCAGATCTTACCTTTCACCATCTCCTCTGCGACCTCATGTTCACTCCTGCCCCCAACACTTTGCTACTTACGTGGCCACTTCTAATGTGTCTCCCACCCCGCCCTACCCTTACTCCTCTGGAGAAAATTTCCATTTTTCAATATTCATAGAAATACAGACTTTTGGAACTGGAAGACTTTTAGGAGACAGACCATTTACTCAGATTTTCCAAAAAATGTGTCCCTAGAAGCTGCCTGTTTAAGATTCAACTCAAAAGATACTTTCTTCATGTCACTGATCCTGACTCCTTTTTTTAAAAAAAAAAAAAAAAAACATAATCCTTATTCTAACCTTCTTTTAATTTTTTTAAAGTTTATTTATTTATTTCGAGAGAGACAGACAGAGCAAGTGGAGGAGGGGCAGAGAGACAGAGGGAGAGACAGGATCCCAAGCAGGCTCTGCACTGCACGAAGCACAGAGCCTGATGCAGGACTCAAACTCACAAACTGTGAGATCATTACCTGAGCTGAAACCAAGAGTCAGACGCTTAACCCACTGAGCCACCCAGGCACCTACTGATTCTGGGTCCTTAAAGAACTTGATGTTCTTCAGTGCTTTGGCTAACATTTTCTCTCTTTGCTCAGCTGGGCATAAGCTTTTTGGGTATGGAGACCAGATGTTCTTGTTTCACATCCCCCACAGCACCCAGCACTGGGCCATGTACACAGAGTTTGCTCAGTAGATAGTTATTAATTGATGAATCAGTGAGGCAGACAATTATATAAATTAAGAGCGTCCCGTAGGGACTGCAGTAATTAGGAAAAACTTCATGAAAAATTAAGATTTGTGGTGGGCTTTGGAGGATGAACATTCTGATTTTTGGCAAGCCAGGAACAAAAATTTGATCTGCAGAAGGGTTTTTGCACTGCTTTGAGGTGCAAGAGGTGGTCAGGGGGACCTGGGGAGTCCCACCCTTCTCATATCTTATACAGCATCCATATGCTACTGACGAAATGTGTCTCTCTTAGTCCCAACGTATTCCCTCAACTCTAGACTTGTATAGCCAGGGGCCTGCTGGACAGCTCATCACACAGACATTTCAGATTTCTCAGGTCCCAATCTGGATTCCCGACCATCACGGCTCTTCCCCTTTCCACCTCCTTTACCCAAAGTCTTCCCCATCTCAGTAAGTGGTACCTCCATCCTCCTAGTTTCTCAAGCCTCATACCCCGGAATCAACTTTGGCTCGTTTCTTACGCCCTTGACATCCAATCGACAAAAAGTCTTGTTGGTTACACCTTCAAAATCTATCCAGAATCTGACTTCTTACCACTTCCACTACTACCTCCTACCTAGTCTCCCTGCTTTCCTGTTTACCGACTCTGTTGTCTACTCTTAATACAGCAGCCAATGTGAACCCCGGCAAAATATAAGCCAGATCATATCTTAAGACCCAGCCATGGCTCCCCATTTCTCTCAGAGATAAACCAAAGCCCTTACAATGGCCCACAGAATCTGGGGTCCCCAGTGCCTCTTGGACTCCATTTCCTACAGCTGTCCCTTTGCTTACTCCCTTCCAAATACACTGCGTGCCTTGCTACTGCTCTACCTGGCTCTGGCCTCAAGACCTTGGAACTTGCTATTTTCTCTGCCTGAACCACTCCCTCCTGAATGATTCTTTCACTTCCTTCAAGTCTTTGCTCATGCGCAGGGTGGCCATATGTCTGTCTTAGCCCGGGAGAGTACTAGTTTGCATCTGTTGTCCTAGTGTAATTATTATGAGCTTCCCTTTGTACTTTTGAAAGCTTCCAGTTCGGAATGAAAGGTAGAGCATGAAGAACATATTAAAATATCATTGGGGCTCCTGGGTGGCTCAGTCAGTTAAGCGTCCGACTTCGGCTCAGGTCATGATCTCGCAGTCCGTGAGTTCGAGCCCTGCGTCGGGCTCTGTGCTGACAGCTCAGAGCCTGGAGCCTGCTTCAGATTCTGTGTCTCCCTCTTTCTCTGACCCTCCCCCGTTCATGCTCTGTCTCTCTCTGTCTCAAAAATAAGTAAACCTTAAAAACAATTTTAAATATCATTGTATGATGACAGATGGTGGCTACACTTGTAGTGAGTGGAACATAACATATAGACTTGTTGAATCACTAGGTTGTACACCTGAAACTAATGTAACATGGTGTGTAAACCAAACTCAAATAAAAAAGATTCCCAGTTTAGACGATAAATTAAGTGTTGACTCTACTTAAATATCACCTTCTCAATGAAGCCCATCCTGATCACTCCATTTAAATTGTACTGCCTAACAGTTGATATTCCCCACTCCATGACCCTGTTCTCTTTTTTCCATTGTTCTTATTGCCCCTCTAACCTATTATATAATTTGCTTATTGGTTGAATTTATCATTTGTTTCCCATCTCTTTCACTAGAATGTCCACTACACAAGTGGAGGAATTTGTGTCTATTTTGTTGACTGATAATATTCCTGTCTCCATTCCAGGTCATGGTAGGAATTCGAAAAGTGCTTACTTAAAGAAATAGTACATTTTAGAAGGCAAAACAGGGAATTCCTTAGAACTTTGGATAGTTTATGAGGAAAATAGGCTGAATACATGATAGCAAACTGTCTCAGAAAATTCAGGATGTGTGCTAGTCATACTGACCTGCTTACAAAGGATTTTGAGGTAATTAATTAAAAAAAAAAGATTAAATTCCTATCTAGATGTGGTGTGAGAAGCATGATCAAGGAGCATGTAGAGAATGGGGTTGGGGAAAGGGATGAGAAGACAATTGTATTGAGAGTTGGGAGGGGGTGAAGTGGTGATTGTTAGAATTGGTATAAAACTTAACTCTGAACTTCCTAGCAACCCAGGCAAAAAGGAACGGACAGATTACATACCTTCTGCTCCCTCCCTCATTGTCTGATAAAAAAGAAAGAGAGGCATCAATTCTGGGAAGACATATACTTCTAGGTTTTACATTGTGAGAGGAAATTATCATATTGATTTTTATAGGTGGGGTAACCACACATCCCAAAGCGCCCAGGACATTCACAGTTTACACATGTTGTCCCAGGGAACTTAATAGTGCCCTCTTTCATGCTTAAAAGTGTCTTGGTTTGGATGAAATAAGGTCCCACTCTTTGTAAAGGACATCGAATAACAGCACAGAAAATGGCTTCAATGCCTACCTTTACAGAGGGGATCAGACAGGTATCTCAAAAATCCTTTGTTTTTTGTTTTTGTTTTTGTTTTTATTTTAGAAAGAGAGAGACAGTGCACACATGCAAGCAGGGGAGGGGCAGAAGGAGAGAGAGAATCTCAAGCAGACTCCATGTTCACTGCAGAGCTTGATCCTGCAACCCTGGGATCATGACCTGAGCTGAAATCAAGAGTCAGACACTCAATGGACTGAGCCACCCAGGCACCCCTTAAAATTCCTTTGGAAAGACCAAGGCCTTGGGGATGCATTGAGTTCCTTTGAGAATCGAGGCACTCTTTGAGCAGCACATAGTTCCAGACTTGCTCAGAAGCAACTAGAAATTGGGGAAGCTCCTACTGTCAAGAAATTCCTTCAGCCATCTGGCTCATCATACTTGCATGATGTTAAGGTCCTTGTTTACCAAAAGCTACAATAGCAATGAACCCCTTCTTGTCTCATTTGCTCATCTTGGCTTTTGCAAGCGGCTGGTGAGGTCAGTTGGAGAGTTTTCACTGGATCTGTTTAGGGTGCTGGGGAAGCTCTTGTGCCTGTTGCTTCCTAAATAAGTGTGTGGGTCCCTTTAACAGGGCTGAGTGTGTGTCCCCTCCCTTCCACCAACAAAATTTCTTTTACAGGAACAATAAAATTCAACCACTGTGTGCTATATTTACAAGCTATCTGCTGTTTTCAGCAGTGCGACCTGGGTAAGTCCTTTTACTTTTCCAAACCTACATTTCCTCATATGTTAGGAGAGGATATGGACTCTATTTGTATAGTCCTCGCAGCTTCAATGTTATAATTCTCCTGTAGACCTGAGATGTTTGTTCAGAGCACAGGCACAGGTATCCATCTTTCCTAAATGCCTGGCACTCTGGGCTGTCAGCACTGGGAGCTCCTCATAGCTCAACTAGTCAGGGCCAGCCTGAGCCCGAGCTGCAAAGCAGAAGAAGTTTGCCTACCTCCTTCCTCCCTTCTTCCCCCTTGTCACTCTCTTTTTTCTTGGATTAGGAGGGTCCTTGAACAGTGACAAGGTAAGTCAGAACTAGGGTCCTCATTCAGCTCCAAACCTCAAGAGCTCTCATTGACAAATCTCTCTCCCCAGCTGTTAGTAAGAGGGGACATAACATATCCATTACAAAAATGTAATACATTACATGGCACTTACCAAGTATTTTGCACCAATTAATTCCCACAACAACCTCATGAGGCAGATAGGATAATGGATCCCATTTTGTAAGTGAGGCTTGAGTCCCAGGGCAATGAAAAGACCTGCCAAAGGCCACCTAAGTAAGATGTAGCAATGTGGCATTCCAACCCAGGTCTTTGTGCTCTAAAGTGCTCATGCTTAAGCAATGAGAGCTGCTCCATTAGACGCTGGGTCTGTCTTCAAGATGGCCCCCATTCATGTGAGCATGGGCTAACCTGAGAGACCATTAATCTGCCATTTCTTCTAACTTCACATGACCAGTGAAGGGATTTCAAGCCAGGTAGAAGGGGACTGAAAGAAGCTATAGTGTTCAGAGGGCCCTGAGGCCACACCAACTTAAACCATGGCACTTGGGCCATGAGAGAGAAGGAACCAGTCCCTTTGCCCCGCAGATTGGGCCAGAGCTGAGCCGTGAAGAGGAGTCTAACACCCTGTTTTCTCACCTCTGCTCCCAGGTTACTTCCTGTTTGACAGCCACTGATGTGGATGCAAAAGGCTTTGAGAGCCTAAGGCCTTGGCACCTCCACCAGATCTGCAAAGGTCAGGCAATCTTATCTAGAACACAACTGAGGAAGCAATTTCCCCAAACACTCCGGGCAGGGAGATGATTTGCTCCCTCTTCTCCCTTTGTGTTTCTCCTTCACAAAGACCCAGCGCCCTGTGCTAGTGAAATCTTTAAAGAAGAGAGGGGATGGGACCTGAGAGGCCTAGCAGCAGAGCGTGGCAGGGAGGACGGCTATGCCTGGTCTGAGGGCTCTTCCTTCACTTGGAAGCTTCCTAACCTGAAGTACAAATGAGACCCCCTGGGATCCCAAAATAGCTCCCCTCACAGCTGCTCAGCATCCATTTATAGCACAGCCTCTCTGCAGCCTCGGGCTGCTCCTGAGACGGCACTTCTGAGGTCAGCGCCTGTGAACACCAGACTCAATGTCGTTTTAGAACAGAACTGCTCATAAAGGACCTATTATGGTCCTGTCACTGTTTTTCAGGACTTGTCCCAACCCTCAGAGACTTTAAAGGGCCAAATTTGTTTTGACCCAGAGCCAGGTCACTTTATGTCCAACAATAACCCAGAAGCTCGTCAGGTCCCTTCCTCTGTGTCCCACAGCAGCTGAGGGAGAATGTTCTGCTTCGCAGCAGCAGGACAAACAACCAAATTGATGCTTGGGCCTCAGGCTGAGTAACTTGGACACCCCTAAGGTTAGATCCACCATCAGGCTTTACGTATATAATGTTCATTTATTAGCAGTGAAAATTGAGGCCATTAACTGACTTTATCTACTCATGTTATTCATACCAATTCTGAATGTCAAATTATAGAGCAAAGAAACACCCCCAACCCCAGTGAGGTGCATTGTATACTTCCTTCTCATACTTGATCTAAAGCAAATGAACTTTGACCTGCTTTTGCACGCGTGGCTTATTTAGAGAGGGATTGAAATAGTCCATTGATAACCAAGTGTAGTTTGCTTTTCCCCTCCTGACTCTTAAGCAGAGCCTCCAGGTCAGGAGTGACCCTGACTGGCCTCTTGTAGTTTAGTTAGCCTCCTTCTGCTTTCTGTGACAGACATGGAACACTTGTCTTCACAAAACAAACATTTTTTTTGGTAAAGCACACTGAGGCCTTATATGGAGCTTGTCCACATCAGTTTTTTGGAGGCGGGTTCCTCCTTCCTAAAGTCGCTGAATGGGGGCAAGTCTCCGCTGATCTGCCCTTCCAGAATGGAGGCCGGGAGTGAGCTTATAAGAGGTGGGCCACTGACTAGACACGTCTGCTGTGTTGAGGCAATGGAGACTCTGGAGCAGGGTGGCTAAGAACCTGGGTCCTAAAGCCACAGGGCTTGGGTTCCTGCCAATTTCCATTAAATGCCAGGTGTGTGGCTCCCAAACAAGCTACTTTGGTGCCTGAGTCAGGGTCTCTATCGGTGGAGGAGCTATGGTAACAGTTTGTTGACGTGAGATATTCACATACAGCACTTGGTATGTATAAGTCACTCAGGTTAACTGCCCGTCATTATTATTTTGACCTGGAAACAAATGATAACATGTACGATCTTTGTTGTATCTTATTTTACAGCTTGTGTTTTGAAAAGTTAAACATCTGCTACCACTTCTCATAGCTGAACAAATAAATGGTGACCGTGAAGTGGTCCTCTCCCTGCTCCTCATCCTTCCTGGAGTCTCCTTCCCTTGGAACCTTTGGAGAATGCTTTCCATTGTAATTTGTCACTGAAGGCATATGGCACAGAATGCCAGGGTGGGTCAGGGATGTTGACTTAAAAAAGATGCTTAATGAAACTGCATTAAGCATAAACTTAGATGTATGGATAATAGAACTTGATTTCTCTGTAAATGAACCTAAAAAATTTTTTTCTGTATTTTAAGCTCTCACCCTATAATCTTAGGTAATTCGGCTCCTTTTCTTTCAAAGCAGGAATAGGGTTTTTATGCTGGGGGTGGATTGGGGTAGCGAAATGGGCACCCCTGGGCCTCAGTCATCCTCATACAGTCCCTCTGGCATCTGTTGTGATGCTTTTGTTTCCTCTGGGTTTGGAAGGTTAGTTCTTGGGGGTTACTTCTGCAGACTTCTCATTTGATTTCAAGGGTTCTCCTAGTTTGACTGTTTGTCGGCCGCGTTTGTGACACACTGGGGTTGTGGGGGACTTGGGGAGGTATTTGGGATCCTGTATATGTTCATGCCACACCTGGGCTCTCAAGAAATCGCCTTGCTACCCCCTGTGGCATCCTGTGACCTGCAGGAACTCTGCAAGGGGGCATTCGTGGAGACTTGCTTGTCTACACACAACCTGTAGCTACGACGGGAAGCCCACCACCACATCTGCGCATGGTTTGGCAGAGGAAATGCTGAAGCCTGGCATTTTCCTGGGCTCTACTCTTGAACAGAGCACAGCCCCTCCCTGACTTACTTGTCTTGGCATTAACTCTAGCCATAGGGCACTTCCTCAGGGACCTGTCGACACCTACACTCACTATTCCTTCTCTTACTCTCTTCTCTAGCTCATGGCATCTTACACCTAGGAATAAGAAAACTGATCATGTCCCTCCCCCACCTTTAAAATAGACTTGTTTTTAAAGCAGTTTTAGATTCACAGCAAAATTAAGCAGAAAGTACAGAGAATTCCCATATACCCACTGCCCCCATGCAGACACTGCCTCCCTCACTTATCAACCCCGCACGACAGTGGTACATTTGTTTCAGTCAATGAACCTACACTGACACATCATTATCAACCAAAGTCCATAGTTTACATTAAGGTTCAGTCTTGTTGGTATACATTCCATGGGTTTGATATTGTCTCCAGTTTTTTTTCAGTGGGCCTTTGTCCACTGATAAAGATAAAATACATTGTAATGAGTTCATGTTGGTATGTCATTTCAAACTCAAGACTATACATGATTGTGATTTTGTGATTCATAATAAGAAATATCTATTTGATCTTCATCCTCATTTCTGGCACAGAGCTTCTAAAACTCTTGGTATTTCCTAAGTGATGAGAGCAGTAAACGTGTCTTTTGTTATGTTAATGAGGTGACTTTTAGCTGACACCTAAGAATGGGAGCTGGTTGCTAAGGGACCCAATCATGTGATTATAGGGTTGGAACTTTCAGCCTTACCCCCTGACCTACTGAAAGAGGAGGGGGCTGGAGATTGAGTTCAATCACCGATGGTCAATGATTCAATCAATTGTGCTTCTGTAATGAAGCCTCCATAAAAAGCCAAAAGAAGAGGGTTTGGAGAGCACCTGGGTTGGTGAACACATGGAGATGCCAGGAAAGTCATGTGGTCAGAGACCAGGAAGCTCAGCACTCTTTCCCACATACCTTGCCCTATGCAAGCATCTCTATCATTGGCTGTTCCTGAGTTATATCCTTTTATAATAAACCAGTAATCTGGTGAATGAGCTAGTTTCCTGAATTCAGTAAGCCACTCTAGCAAATTAATGAAACCCAAGGAGGGAGCCAAGGAACTTGTGATTTAAAGCTGGTCACTCAGAAGCACAGGTGACAGCCTGAACTTGCAACTGAGCATCAGAAATGGAGGGCATTCTGGTGGGACTGAGCCCTTAGCCTCTGGAATCTGATGCTGTCTCCAGGTAGATAGTGTCAGTGTTGAGTTGAATGGTAGACACCCAGCTGTAGGGTGTCTATGAAGTGCTTATTGGTGTGTGGAAAAATACCCCACAGGTTGGAATTGGGTGCAGAATAATAAGGGTTTTTACTTGACTGCACCTCTCTTACATTTATTTCTTCTTTGTGACCCAAATTCTGATTCCTAAGAATCCCAACATAATTATTCGTTTGTTTTAATCCACAACACATATACAATGGTGTTAGAATACCAACTCTACCACCAACAATGTAATTACAGAAAACAGTTTAAAGTGTTTTCTTCCTCTTCAGTGTTTTTTGTTTGGTTTTTGTTTTTTGTTTTTTGGGTTTTTTTTTTTTTTTGCCTTTGGGTTATATCCCACAAGGATATGTAGTCAAATTCTTATTGTGTTTTAAGACACCAAGTCAGACTTTTGCAAATTAAAAGCCTTGGCTTTTGAAACACCAAAGCCAAGAATTACTCTTGTTCTTCTGTCATGCACAATCCTACCTTGAGGAAATGGATGCCCTATGATCTGGCTGCTTACTTGGAGGAGGTTTGTGTTCTGGTTTTTGTTTTTTAAATCCAAATTAGTTAACATATAGTCTAATAATTATTTCAGGAATAGAATTTAGTGATTCCTTACTGATATATGACACCCAGAGCTCATCCCAGCAAGTGCCCTCCTGAATGCCCATCTCCCATTTAGCCCATCCCCCCACCAGGACCCCACCAGCAACCCTCAGTTTGTTCTCTATATTTGAGAGTCTTTTATCGTTTGTCTCTTTCTCTGTTTTTACCTTATTTTTGCTTCCCTTCCCCTATATTCATCTGTTTTGTTTCTTAAATTCCACATGTGAGTGACTATTTGTCTTTCTCTGACTGACTTATTTTGCTTAGCATGATAGTTCTATCCATGTTGCCGTAAATGGTAAGATTTCATTCTTTTTGATCACCAAGTAATATTCCCTTGTGTATGTGTATTTTTTTAAATTTTATTTATTTTATTTTTTATTAAATATAATTTATTGTCAAATTGATTTCCATACAACACCCAGTGCTCATCCCAACAGGTGCCCTCCTCAATGCCCATCACCTACTTTCCCTTCTCCCGACCCCCTATCAACCCTCAGTCTGTTCTCAGTATTTAAGAGTCTCTTATGGTTTGCCTCCTTCCCTCTCTGTAACTGTATACATCTTCTTTATCCATTCATCTGTCGATGGACACTTGGGCTCTTTCCATAGTTTAGCTATTGTCCATAGTGCTATAAACATTGGGTGCATGTGCCCCTTCGAAACAGCACACCTGTATCCTTTGGATAAATACCTAGTAGTGCAATTGCTGGATCGTAGGGTAGTTCTATTTTTAATTTTTTGAGGAACCTCCATACTGTTTTCCAGAATGGCTGAACCAGTTTGCATTCCCACCAGCAGTGCAAGAGGATTCCTCTTCCTCTGCATCCTTGCCAACATCTGTTGTTTCCTGAGTTGTTAATTTTATCCATTCTGACAGGTGTGAGCCTATGGTTTCCTTAAGGTGTGTTAATTAAGATGGAGATATGTATTTCCATGTGTATGTGTCAAAGTTGCTCTGAAGAAAGACCCCGGTACAGACCACCAGCAGACGCTATTGCTAATATTACCCATGTCAGTAGTAAGAGAGAAATGGCCTCCTTCCCAAGGCTTACTTGATTAATTTATTGAACAATGGCACAAGTCAAAAGTTCTATGTCTTAACAATTTTTGTTGTTGTTGCAGTTGTTGGTTTCTTTCTCTTGTTCCCACCTTATACCATCAAAATTGAACAAATTTTGAGCCAGATACATAAAGGAATCTTGAGTGCTGAGCTACAGGTGAATACTGAGGTAAGGGCACAAAGGTATGGAGTCAGTGCCTGAATTCTAAGTGATGAAAGCTGAGGGCAAATTTACCCCTCTACTTCTCATTTATAAATCTCCAAATGTCTAGCTCACCACTGGGTCCATAATAGCCATTTGAGAAATATGTAATGCAATTAAACTAGCTCAGAAATGGCTATAGCCTAAACATTTAAACAAGCAGAGAAAATGCTGGAACAGGAGTTCCTCTAGATCCTAGCTGCTTTCAATTTTCAGGTGGGTTCATCTTTTCTCGAGGGCTGTAGAGCCCAATACTGAGGACTTGGTGAGGTCCTTGGGAAGCTCAAGTCACCACAAAGCAAAGTGCATTTTCTTGAGTGGCCTGCTCCGGCCTTTTTACATACTCCAATTCAAAATTTCTGCCTTTTTTCAAGAGTAGGATTTAACAGGGGCGCCTGGGTGGTTTGGTCGGTTAAGCGTCCAACTTTGGCTCAGGTCATGATCTCATGGTCCGTGAGTTCGAGCCCCGCGTCGGGCTCTGTGCTGACAGCTCAGAGCCTGGAGCCTGTTTCAGATTCTGTGTCTCCCTCGCTCTCTGCTCCTCCCCTGTTCATGCTCTGTCTCTCTCTGTCTCAAAACTAAATAAACGTTAAAAAAAAAAGAGTAGGATTTAACAGCTTAGTAATAATTATTTCACAGTAACTATGTTAGTACAAACATAATCATTATATGGATATAACGTATTACTTATAGTAATATGTGTTACAATTTTCTGTTTGGTCGCTAACCATGGCTCATTTATATTTTTAGGTGATAACTTGCATCCTCTGAAGAGCCATCTAGGGCTTTGGTTGCACTAGTTCAAGGTCTGATTAGTCAAAAGTTTGATCAAAACATCATGTCATAAATCTTATTTTATGTGTGTTTTAAATTTTACAGAATGTATCATAGCTTTTTTTTGTTCTTTTTAAAAAATGTTTTAAGTTTGTTTATTTATTTATTTAGAATGCAAGCAAGGGAAGGACAGAGAGAGAGAATCCCAAGCAGGCTCTGAGACGTCAGCACAGAGCCCAATGTAGGACTCAATCTCACGAACGGTAAGATCACGACCTGGACTGAAATCAAGAATCTGATGCTTAACTGACTGAGCCACCCAGGGCCCCAGCTTTTATTTGTTCTAAGCAAATATCTGACAAGGTCCTGACAACTGATTTTGCAAATGAAATGTCTCAAAATGTCATTGCTTTTCCCTGAAGTTCAGCTTAAAATGAATACATGTTTATATTGCATGTTGTGTTCAGAGTGCAGTTGGGTGAATGGAATGAGAACATCCAGTCACCCAAGGTTTTCTCTTATCTTATTGGATGTGGGGATGGATGTTTCCTGTGGCTTCTCAAGGCACTTGAACATGCAAGGCCCTAGACAATCTCAAGTGACCCCTCCTATAGTGTCAGCATTGGGCAGCTTAGTAGAGTAGAAATGGTCTAGAAGGTACAAGGGCACTGGTTTTGGTTTTCCTATTGAAGAGCCACATCACCTTGCCAAAGTACCTTAGTCATTTGATTCTTACTTCTCTTGTCTATAAACAGGAATAGAAATACCTGTCTATCACATCTTACCAGGTGGTTGTTGGGGTCAAATGAGATCTTGAGCAAATACGAAGGCCTTGGTGAGATCTAAAGAGGCACACGTGTGTTCACAATTATGTACCATTTGTTGAGGGTCTTTATGGCAACCAGCTCTACGAACAGTACAGGAAGAAAAGGTGTTTCACTTGAGGAGAATGCAGAGTCCATTGCATTGTTTCAGGCCTTCCAGGACGGCACTGTTGTCACCCTTTAAGATGGTGCTTTCACTTTTCTTAGGTTTTGCTGCAGTGACAAACACACCTGACATCTCAGTGGCTCATGACTAAGAGGTCTGTTCCTTGGTCACAGCAGTGGGTGACCTACAGTTCTTCTCCATGTGTCTTCACTTAGGGATCCAGGCTGAATAAGCAGCTGCTATATGGGTTACATAGCTCTCCTGGTAGAGAAATGACAGTAACAGAACTACACAATGGCTCTTACAACTTCTGTCATTGCCACTTGACTACTTATGGAGCAAATCAAATCACATAGCCATGCCTGATGTTGACTGGGCTGGAAGTACAATCTTCTCACATGGAAATGTAGCAAACACTTGGGAGCAGTAATACAAACTCTCATAGAAGTGAAATTCATGAACACAGCAGTCCTCAACCACCAGAACCTAATGTACCAATGAAATATTTTCAAATCTTACCTGGTGGATCATCAAATAGGTTGCTTTTGCCACAACTTTTTCAGAGGTTGTTAGGGAGTTGAAGTCCTCACTTCCCACACTGGGTCCTTGCTCAGTTAAGAGAAGGAAATAAGCCAAAAAGACTCAGAGACCCAGGGCTGGGCTGTAGAGGAAATGATTGAAACTCCTAGTAGGGAAGAGTATGCACTGGGCATCCCCACAACACAAAGTTGACTTTCGGGAACAGAAACACCTACTCAACCAGACAAGGAAACACAGAAAAGTGAGTTTGAAACCGGCCTTCCTGGCCATAAGGCCATTGTTTTAGAAAGACAATGGTTCAAGGACCATCCTCATTCAAATGTGGATGGATTGCAAAAGAAAGGAGGTGGACTGGCTGCCAGGTTTGGGGGTGATGGTTTTGGCTGGTGTGGCATTCCTGCATCTTTGCTGGTGTTATTTAAGAGCAACATGGACATGATTTTAAACAAGTTAGTAACATTCCCATTTGAATGGGTTTACTTATTTGGCGGTAACAATATGTTCCTGTAAGGACCTAGAGACAAAGGAAGACGCACATGCAAACGGGGTGGGAGCGAGAAAGCATTTTATAATTTCTCAGGCTATGGGCATCCATATGTGATTTCTTACCAAACCCCAAAGCCCCATCTTCTCTCCACAGAGAGCCCTCTGTGGTCAACAGGGGGAAGGAAATGTCCTGTTACTTTCAGAGAAAAGGGTTTAGGAATGACATTTAGGAACAGATCCTGGCTGTTCACTGAATTGTTTGAAAGTTCAGGTCAAAGGCCCAGAGTCTTTTGGTATGTTTTTTGTGCCACCAATTGAGCCTCTGCTGTCATGGGGATATTTTGCATCAGGGGCCAAGATGGAACATCTCAGAGAAAGGAGAGGCCTTAGAGATCTCAGAACCCAGGGAGTGAAGCTGCTTGCTCAGGTCTACCTGGGCAGTTTGCCTCCCGGCTTCCAGGCCACAATGCCATGTTTTACTCTATACCAGCTCCCATTCACCAGCCCTGAAAAATTCTTTCTGCAGACACAACCCGGATATTTCTGTTAATAACAGACTTTGAATAGCAGTCTTCCCTTCAGGCCTTTCCCAGACACCATTTCAAATGATGGCTCCCTTGACATAAACCCTGGGGCTTCCCTGAACCTCCTGCTGCCTTGGCAGGAACCCCATGCAGCCAGCCCATCCTCTATGTGGGGGGTTAGGTGAGAACTAAGTACTTGTAATAGGGCTAGAGGTGTCAAGGAGGAAGTCACCTGAGGCCTGGGATTGTGGTCAATGAGAGAGGTAGAGCTGAATCTCAGGAGACTGGCAGCTCAGGATATAAAGGAAGGCCTTAGATCTAATATCTTTTGTGGTCTCTGAGCCACCCTTGTAACCAGAGAAAACAGTTACAGGCCAGGAGAAGATACAGCGCCTTCTTCCTTGCCCTTCCTTCCACAAATAATTGTGATTAAGAGCTGGGGCTTTCTGTTCAGAAACTACCTTCCAATTCCAGCTGCACTGCTTACTATCTCTGTACTGTCTGGCCTCTTACATAAACTTCTAAGCCTCCATCTCATTGTCTGTAGAATGGGGGTAATGCTAGTATCTACTTCACATGGTTGCTATGGGAATGAAATAAGAGAATGCGCATCTAGCATATTGTACAGTTTCCAGCACAAAGCTCAGTAATGGTTGCCTATCACTGTTATTTTTTAGTAGTACTTTCTAAGGTGTTGGGTACATAGCTTTGAAAGAGACAAATGTACACCAGCCCCTGTGGAGCTGCGATCTGGCAAATGAGCATGTTGCCTTCTCATATGTCCTTCACGACCTTTGAAAATTCAGGATGGCTAAAGAGATCACTTAAGGATCAAAGACCAACCTGTCACTTTGTGATGGAGGTTGAGATGCAGAGAGGAAAAGGCACTCAGCCAAGGCCTTGAACTCAAGTTTCTATACGCTGTATTCCAGTCATTCATCCTCTTCTTGTTATTGTTGTTGACTGATTTTGAGATTCTTCTTAAAATTTTTCTCCTGGGGCACCTGGGTGGCTCAGTTGGTTGAGCATCTGACTTCAGCTCAGGTCATGATCTCATGGTTCGTAAGTTTGAGCCCCACACAGGGCTCTGTGCTGACAGCTCAGAACCTGGAGCTTGCTTTGGATTTCCCTCTCTCTCTGCCCCTTCCCCACTCATGCTCAGTCTCTCAAAAATAAATGTTAAAAAAATTTTTTTTTAAATTTTCTTCTTAACTGTCAGAGCACTTGAATTCATGAGCCCTGCAAGTGTAGGGGTGAGAGAGAGTAAGGGAAACACCTGAAGGCTGAAAACAAGTGGAGAAGATCTGCCTGAGGCCTGCATTACAGAAACAAACTCTTTCTAACAGCAGAACTCTGAGCATAAAGGGAGTATTTTCAAACAATTCAGAAAATGAGCTCAAATCAATGATATTCATAAGACAAAGAAGAAATCAATAAGGAATATTCTCTTTTTTCATCTGTCTTGTGCCCTGAAGTTATTCAGAAGACATCTTCTGGCCCAGTTCCGGGGCAGGTCTATCTTCAAAGATGTCTGTTCCAGTTATTCATTGCTGTGTAACCAGTGATCCTGACATGTGATGGCTTGAAACCACTTTATCATATCTCTCAGTTTTGTGGACCAGAATACAGGCAGGGCTTGGCTGGGTGATTCATCTGTCCTGCATGTCACGAGCAGCCGCCACTTGGTGGTATTCAGTTGGTGGACAGGCTGCTCTCAAGTGACATTTGGAGGCTTCCCCTACCCATCAGCACCTTGGCAAGGATGGCTTCAAGGCTGGGCTCCACTGGAACCAAGGACCAGAGCCTCCACATGGCCTCTCCACTCAAACTTCTTACATCAAGCCAAGCAGAGTCACATGGTCTTTTTGACCTGGCTTTAGAAGTCACATAACGTCTCTTTAGCCATGCTCTATTGTTGAAGCAGGTCTAGGCCTGCCTAGTTTTAAGAGACTGGGAATAGATCTCATCCCTGAATGGGAGGTGTGTCAAAGAGGTCGAATCTCCATGGCCCCAAACTTGGGCCCTAATGTGGAACATGTTTACCTCATTCTCTCTGAATGGACCCCTTGAGTAGCCATAATTATGAAGAATGATAAAAAGTCAGGGTGTACAGAGTCCTCATTTCCTGAGGACAAGGGTTCATGGCAGTTTTATGTAAACCAGTATTTCTCCCCAGTTTCATAAATACATTATAGAACATCTCCTTCTAATTTTGGCCCAGTCTTGTGATAATTGAAATATACAATGGCATTTTGATATAAGCCTTCTGACATTCACATCTCTTTTGTGACCCTAAAATTGAATCATTAAGCATTTGGCTTAAAAAATATTACCAACAAATGAGCACTGAAGAACTACCTGCCCGTTGCCTGAACATCAGAGATGGAATAAGACTCATGAGAGTGGAATGGAGTAAGAGAGAGTGGAATGGCATGAGAATGAAATAAGACCCAGAGATGCTTCTATCACTTTATCAAAGTTTTCGCCTAGTTAGCATGGATGATTAGCTGTGTGCCAGGCACTGTCCTAAGCATTTTATATACATGATCTTGTTTATTCCTTTCAATAACCCTGTGAGGTGACTGTTATACCCATCTTCCAGATGAGGAAACTGAGGCTTAGAGAAATTAAGGAACTCTCTCAAAGTCGTACAGCTACTAAATGACTCACTCATTCACTCACACAACAAATACTTAGTAAGTGCCTACTATGTGCCAGGCACTCACCTAGGAGCTGAGATGATAGCAGTGAACAAAACAGACAAAAATGCCTGCCCTAGTGAAGCATACATTGAAGCAGAGAGTGGAGAAACAAACAATAACATATAAATAATACATATATATAGCATATCAGGTGATGAGTGCTATGGAGAAAACTAAATAGGGAAAGCAGAATCTGGACTGTAAGGGTGGGGGTAAGTTTTTGGTTCATATAGAGTGGTCAGGTGGCTTCACCGCAGAGGGGGCATCCAAGCAAGTACCTGAAGGAGATGAGGGAGGGAGACAGGTGGAAATATGGAAAGAGGGAACAGTGCTGGAGCTCAGGAAAAGAATTTGACCCCAGGTCTGTCTGGCCTAAGCCCATGCTTATAATCCCTGTGCTTACAGGACTTAGTATAACCCTGGGATGGCTCTTAACTCAGTGCTGCTCATATTTGAGCACACAAAGAATCATGGGGAATTCTTGATACAACTGAGATTCCTGGGCCACCTCCGGAGATTTTGAGGCACTAAGTCCCCTGTAGGGTCTAAAAGCTCACATCTGTAACAAGTACTCAGATTAGTGACCACTCTTTGAGAAGCAATGTTAAAGAAACTTAGCAAAATGGGGCATAAATGGCAGAGAAAGTCCTGTGGGGTTGCAGGAATGCTTATGGATGCTGCCATTTAACATTAATTCCCAGTATTCCCACCCCCACCTTACCAACCCCCCCCCCCCACCCCCCAAGAGCTGGCTGTTACCTGCTACACATAAACACACACACACACACATACGCACGCATACACACATGCAAACACATGCACACACACATATGCTAGGTCAAATCCCCAACAAATATAACCTCTCAATTATCACTTTATCTAGTATTAATTGAAAAGCCAAGACCTTAGTCAGAAATTCTGGCCCAACTCATAGCAGCTGTGTATCTTGGGCAAGTCACTTAACCTTTCTGGGCCTGATTCCTTGTTTGTAAAATGACCAGATGGGGCTTAATGATTCCAAAGGTCTCCTTTAGCAATAAAATTCTATGTTTTATATGTATGCTAAGTCTGTAGGGTTAGGAATAAAAGAAAAATTCTAGGTATTATGTGAAACTACTAAGACCCACAGATTGTAGTTTTAAATTTGGGAATAAAGATATGCAGAGGTCTTCATTTTTTAATAAAGTTTGGTGAGAGAGGGAGGCATTTGATAAAGAGTGAGTCCTTCCCCTACCTAGCAAAGCATTAACCCCATTCTGTGAGGTAACAAAGTGACATAGGGAAGAAGGAGAGGAAAGAGAATTGGACAAAGTACACACAGATTATAGATGGTGCATATCATAATGTTGACAATGATGCTACCCGCCATTTTTCAGCCCCTTGCTGGGAGCCAGCACCCCATGATCTGGGAGTTGAATGAAATAATTTACCTTTACCATATTTCTTTGTCTTTCAGATTCAAGACCCTTCCAGATTCTTCCAGATTTTTCTGTTCTCACTGGTGGTTCACTGTCTGTGGCCTCCAGTCCAGATTTTTAGTTCAAAGGGAAGGTACACAGGCCAGACTTGTCCATAAAATGCAGGTAAATGATGAAGATTACATGGCCTGGGAGAGGGAAGGCTGAATCTGACCAAACCAAATCCATTCTGAGGTTTGCCTGAGAGGTCATCGCCTTGGCAAAGCTTTCAGCAGGTTCTTAACCTGTAAAATGAGCAGAATTGCTGTGGTTTCTACAACCTCCTGGATGCGGAAGCACCAAGAACTGAGTGTGCAGCCACGAGAGCAAGATGCTACTGCTGCTGAGCATGCAAAATATGCAAGTGCCAGAATAGTATAGTAGTGATGGGAGGCCAGGTACTGAAGACAGTTAGAACCTCGTTTGCCTTTTTAATATTACTAATCACCAAGGAAGGGGCACCTGGCTGGCCCAGTGAGTGGAACATGTGACTCTTGATCTCAAGGTTGTGAGTTTGAGCCTCACATTGGGTATAGAGATTACATAAAAATAAAATCTTAACAACAACAACAACAACCAAAGACATTGATTGAGTACCTACACTTTGCCAGTTGCAGTACAAAGTCCTTTGCTTCTAGAACCTCTCTGGATTCCTATGATTACCCTAAGTGGTGGGTCCCGTTATCATTTCTATTTTCTGAATGAGGGCACTGAAGCTCAGAGAAGTAAAATTACTTTCTCCCAAGGTCATAAAGCTATTAGGTGGCTGAGCTGGGATTTGAACCGGGAACTGTGTCACCCCCTAGTTTGGGTGGTTAATACTGTGTGCTATAGCCTGGCCTCCATGCATTCAGCTGTGTATTTCTTGGAACAGTAACATTGGGTGCCTTCATAAATCTATAAACTGATGCTCTAGGAACATTGACATAGCTACACAATTTGGCTTGAATTTAAATCCATCTGTTTGGGCTATTACTTCATTCGATCTCTCTTTTATCTTTGCTTTTTGATTAGGTTTCACTCCCCGAGAATGATATAGTGTACCCTTCTCAAATTCCTCAATGACTGACTCCCTTCCTAGAAGAAAAGGGGTAGGGTTATTACCCAGGAGCCTCTTGACAGTGAAAAGAAGGAAGAGGAAAATACACTCTGAGCTCCAAGACCCTTAAGCTGATTGTTGAGATCATTTCTCAGCCTCAGCTTCAAATGGCCTAGGGAGCCCTGCCTGCCTGCCCACCCTCCCTGAGAAAGGACAATCCGATTGTAAATATTATCTGTGCTTCTAGGAACATTCGAATGGTAATACCCAAGCAATTACTTTCCTTTCAAGATCATTAAACACAAATCAGACTTGTATTTTAATAGGGCTGCCAATGTCGTTAATGGTGGGGAGGGTGGCATGAAGGGTGAGGTTTTTCCTCTAATGGCTGAATGTTTACATTATTACCCTTCCTGAGAAGCTTTGCTGGGGGAGGTTGCTCAGTGCCGCAGAAGCATTTCTTTGCTTTCTTGCATACCGGAATTCTACCCATCTTTTGCCACATGTAGTTTCGGAGCATTTTGGAGGAATGGCCTGTGACCTCCCTTCCACCCTCCCCTGTTACCCACAGTGTCCCCACAAACATGGCAGGGTCCCAGGGAAGGAAGAGGACTCTGGAAAGAGTGAACAGTGACTTTTACACAGGAGGCTCACTCTCTCAACTGGGATCCTAACTCCCTACTCTCTTCCTCCCATTAAAAGGAACACAGGTACTAAAAATGATGCCAGAGGAGCCAGTCAGAAGACCTGAGTCCTCTGCTCCCATTCAAGGCAGAGGCACAGGGTGGATAGGAAGTTTGTA
The DNA here is from genome assembly GCF_018350215.1 of Panthera leo. Taxonomy (NCBI): domain Eukaryota; kingdom Metazoa; phylum Chordata; class Mammalia; order Carnivora; family Felidae; genus Panthera; species Panthera leo. The sequence continues at coordinate 86,079,962 of NC_056688.1, forward strand.
TGGCTTGTTCTCCTCTTTTCCCTGACTCCCTGGTTTCCTGGTGGCACCTCAGAGACCGGGAAGAGATGAGCTGGTGCTTCGGTAGAAGTTGCCACTGGAGTCTGTGAGGGGGCTCTTGGAAGACAGGAGGTGCTAATGCCAGGGGTGGGGTGGACCATTCCTCACCCGGCGCTGCTGTGCCACTGTGGGTCCCTTTGCTGTGGCCCACACAGCACGTCCTCTGGTCCCTCCCCCAGGACCCTGTGAAGGAGACCCGAGTGGCTCTCTGTGGAGTGAGGTTCAGGTTCACTCAGAAACCATCCTGTACCCAAACATTCCTCCTATTTGGCAGCTGGAGTCAGTGCTTTGCCAGGGTCTGATGCTTTTCACTGTTGATTGAGAAATTACACGGCAAATAGAAATTTTAAATGTTGGGTGGGCCAGAGGATGCTATTTGGGTTGTGTTTTCCTTTGAACTTGTGCTCTGGTTTTTTCATTTAAAAAAAAACTTTATTGATTAGTAATTGACAAGTCTAATTGTATATATTGAAAGTGTGCAATGTGACCATTTGATATGCATATACATCATAGAAAGACTTATGAGTTCATTGTGAACTGTATTTCTAAAGCATAGAAAAACAGGGTATGTATGCTCAGACCACATCTCTAGAGAACAAAGTAGGGCACAGGCTTTGGAATCAGATTGCCCCTAGTTTTAATTGTTTTAATTGTTACTAACTGTGTGACCTCAGGAGGTTTGTTTGAACTCTCTTGATTTCTTCATCTGTAAAATGGAAGGGAGGGGAGGTACATGCAGAGGTTAATAATACTTATTTCATAGGATTTTTATGAGGATTAGATATGTGTAAGGTCCTTCACATAGGCTGCTTCATGGGAAGGGCTTAATTATTTTTCTATTCTGTAATCAGTGGCCTTTGGCTGCTACAGACACAAACACTAAATATACAGATAAAACCAAGTGGTTTACTTATCCCTAAGGTTAACGTAACTGATGTCACAGTCATTCTGAATATCAGCTTTTGGTGGAAGAGGGGAGACCAAGAAATAAGCCCTACTGAGTTCACAGTTCTGTGGAGAATGTGCTGCTCTCCATTTGTCCCAGGTATGTGAGGAAGCAAATTCTCCCTGGTACGTGTTCTTCTTTGCGATGTATATTCATTTCCTTTTTTTTTTTTTTCTTCTGTTTGCAGGTGCCGTCCTGGTGGTTTTATAAAATTATCATATTTGTACCTACTCAGTACATTATCCTGGGAATGGAGCCCAGAATATGCGTTATGGTCATTGATCAAGAGACAAAATGGCAGCTGAAATGGCTTTCCACTGGGCACAGAGTGACAGGAAGCTTGGTATATGGAGGGAGAGCTATGTTTGCCCAAGGCCCTGAATGAGGTTCATGGTTCCAGAGCCATCTTTTGTGCTCAGATCAATTAATAACAGACATAGCCATGCCCACTGATTTCATCAATGTGTCTCCTAGCTTCTTCTTCTGGCCTGATCAGTTTACCTTTCTGAGGTTTTATTATTGGACAAGCACAAGTTCAAACTTGGGTCCTTTCAGTGCCTAGTCTACTGGCTTATTCAAGAAGAGATCTCTGGGGATTGGAATCTCAATATTCTGCTCTAGAAGACCTCCATTTGTGCCCCCAGAGACCAGAAGTACCTGAAAAGCATCATTCTGAGGAATGTGCAGCTAAGGTTTTGCCTTGAACTTTTCTCACTAATAAGGTTAATGATGTAATGATAGTCCCAACTATAGCTTTTGGTACTAAGCCCCTGTAGAGATGTAAGTAGATCAGTGGTAAGAACTTTTAGTGCATTCTCATTTTGAGCTCATAGAATGGGTGACTGATACATGCCCAGAGTTCAATTACATGAGGGGCTTGTTGCTGTACCTCTGATCTTTTGCGTGAATTCACTAGTTTTCATGGTCCAAAGTAGATGGGTTTGACATATCCAAGTCAAGGCTGGCTGACTTCCATTGGGGAGCTAGTGGAGAGAGTTATTTTCAAAGTTTAATATCATGTTTTCCTCTATAAAATAATATCTGTTAATTAAGGAAAAATTAAGATTCTTATTTACAAATAAGTAGAAAGAATAAGTACAAATAAGAGAAGAAAATTATCCATAGTCCCACCACTTAAAGACTACCAGTTTTAGCATTTGGAGATACTTTTTTCCATTTTTTTTTTCTACTTGTGGATCTTTTTTTTTTTTTTAACACAGTGTGTTTGTACAATACACAGGATTTTTTCCTATTAACATTATGCTGTAAACACATTATTGAAAACTCTTAATAAATGTAATTTTAATAACTATATAATATTTTGTGGTAAAACTTATCTGACCTTTTCTATATATTGGGTACTTAAGTTGTTTTTGATTGTCTGTAATTATAAATAATATCATGATAAATATCTATGAGTATAAAACTTTTTTATTACTTAAGATTATTTCCTTAAATCAGAGTCCCAGCATTAAAATTACTGGGTCAGAAGGGATAGACATTTTATAGCTCTTAATCCATAATGCAAAGTGGAAATTATTTTGCTGGGGAAGAGGGTGGCTGAATGGTTATTCCATATTTCTAAGGCTTTCTTTTTTGTGTATTCATATACCAACCAAGGCACTATAAGATTGAGGCTTGCTAGATGTTAATTTTTCAACATTAAGCACTTGAGGTAGTGTATGAAATATTATTGCTCTTCAAAAGAGTGATATCTGTAAATAATATCAGCACCCTAAATCAAACATGCTTCAACAAAAAAGACCATTTTCTGGCTCATTAATTAAAACTCTAGAGGCAAGATGCATTCAGGCATGGTTGGATCCAGGACCTTGATTTTTGTCTCCCTAACCTTTGGCTTTGTTTTATTCTCTACTGGACTAATTCTTAGGCAAGGTGTCCTCGTTTGCTCATAAGATTATTCTAGAAGCTCCATCTTCACTCTATCTTCCTAGCAGCTCTAGTGGAAAAAGCTTACCTCTTTCCCGGTAGTCTCAGCAAAATTCCAGAATGGAGACTTCTTGGCTCTGATTGGCTTAAAATGACTCATGTGACTGTGGCCTGGGGGTTATTACACTCTCCTTAGCCCAGTCTGGCTTACAGGCTTTTCCCTGCAGCTGGACAAGGACTCACCTAAACCAACACTGAGAGTGGGAAAGACATAGCCCTCCCAGAGAGAATGAGGAGGGTGTTATTTGAAGACGGGGGATGAGTGTCAGCCAACGCAAGAATAGCAAGTGTCCATTAAAAAGCAGTCTTCTTTCAGGGTGCTCCCTAGAACGCTTCCTCTAGAATAAGAACCTCAAACAAGGTATTATGGCCTTGCTAAAGATAGGAGCTGAGCCCTCGTGACCCTCTACAGGAATCACATGATCATTATCATCAGGTAAACAGACCACCATGGAAGCTATCTCTAGGAAACCAAACTCATTTCTTCCCTATTCATTTGGCAAATATTTATTTTAGCACGTACCATGTATCATTTCAGCATTTATTTAGCTGCCAATGTCCTAGGTGCTGGGGACACAATGATTCCCATCCAATCTCGCCTTCTGGTTTAACCTTTTGAATGTTCAAATGAATTGCCTGAGATGTCTCTGATGCACGCTGGCTGTCCATAGGCCACGTATATGTTTATTTACAATTGGAATGGCTCATTGCTGCTCTGGCTGGCTGGGCTATAATTTGCTCAGGCACTTAAGCTTACTATAAAAAAAAAACAAAACACTGCTTCTTCACTAGCCTTAATTTGGCTGTTTTGTTTGTACTGGAGATTCTCTAGATGGAGCGAGCATTCAACTTAAATGCAGCAGAAATGTAAAATAGGGCATGTGAAAGAAAAAGGTAAGAATTGCTAATAAATCCCCTCAAATGAAGAGTGACTTTCAATTTGGCCCTTGAAGGTATTTGCATAACCTAATTTCCTGCTCCGGGATCTTTGCTGTTATCCATTCACATATGGAAAAATAGAGAGTAGTCATTTGTGCTGTTACTTGAATAATAGTCATTTGTAATTTTACTTGAATGTACCAACAAATTTTAGTCAGAAACGTCTCCCTAGAGCATTATATCCCCAAACTCTGTGACCAACAGAGGTATTGAAATTAGTGAATGCGTGCTCATTCATTCAGCAAACATTGATTGAGCCGTGTACCAGGCACTGTTCTGAGAGCATTCTTGAGCCAAAGAAAGATACTGAGGTCAACAAATCAAGACGCAATACCTCTAAATTTGAGGAAGAGTCAGCAAAGTAAAGAAGACAAAGCCTTGTGGATGTGGAAGCAGAAGACCCTTCACTGTCTCACCTCCTCCATGACCCCGGCCAAGTGGCTTCGTCTTCCCGCCTTCATCTGGCTGATCTTGTAATTTGAGAGGCAGCGTCAGGAAAGGTAAAGAGGAGGCCACACTCTGAGCCCGTTAGAAGCTTAGGTAATAACCTCTCCGAGGCTTGTGTTCTTTTCTCAGTTCCCCACTTACCAGCTGTGTGAGCTGGGGTGAGTTTCTTATCTCTGATCTCAGTGTTCTCAACTGTAACATGGGGTTTCAAAGAGACCTGTCTCCGAATTGCGTGTGAGAAACGCCTGAGATACTGCATTTAGAGAACCCAGCCTACTGCCTGCTGTGGAATGAGGTCTCATCGAATGTGACCTGCCACTTCTACCGTTACTGCTTGGCTGACATATGTATTTAGTGAGGCTTATAACGTACCAGGTACACTCTCATGATGGGGATAGAGCCCTGAATAAACAGGAAGGTTCCTGCTGACAAGGAGCTTAAATTCTAGTGTAGAATTATTATTTATTACTCACAATAAATTAGTAAGCAAACGAGCGCATTGATCATATAAGTTCAGATAGTGAAATGTGCTCTGAAGGAGACAAAATGGAAAGACATAACACACAGTGGCTGGAGATAGGGGAGTTTTTATGTATGTAGGGAGACATTTGGTGGAATATGTGAATGCTGGGAAGGCAGCGGTTGTGTCAAAAACCTGAAGGAGGGCTGTGGCTGACATCTAATTGTCACTTATTCCAGCTTCATTTGCAACAAATAATAAATAAACATCCCTTTTGAGAATGCCGATCAGGGGTTTAAGACAGAGAGCTCAGGTTAAACTTCAGTGACCTGTAATACATTCAGAGAGGTATCTGATGCTAATACTTCTCTCTTCTCTCTGTGTCTTCTCTCCCTCCCTCCCTGCCTCCCTTTCCTTCCCTCCCTGTCTCTCTCCCTCTCCCTTTCTGCCTCTCTCTCCCTCCTCCCTCCTCCCTTCCTCCTCCTACTCTCTTCCTCCCTCCTCCTCCTCCCTCCCTGAGCCCTCCCTCCTCTTCTCTCCTGCCCTTCTCCTGTCATTCCCTGCTCCCTCTTGACTTTGAGCCTTTAGGTTTTTGGTTCCCTCTGTCTGGAATTCCTTCCTTCTTACTGGAGGTCCCATCTTTACCTGCTGGCTAATTTTTTACTCTTCCTTCAAGATTCAGAGCAGTTTGCGATTACTGTGTGAAGCTGTCCTGTTTCTGCTTTCCCCATCCTGTATCCTTTTCATCTCCCACCATTGAGTTCAGAACCTCTTCTATCTGCCCACATTATTCTACGGGATGATAGCTATTAATTTACATGTCCTTCTCCCTCAGTAGAACAGGAGCTCCTAAAGAACAAGTTCTGTGTGCTATTTATATCTGTGTCCAGGCAACTTCGTCCAGCACTGTCCAACAGAACTTTCTGTGATGATGAAAACATTCCATGTCTTCACTGTCCAACACAGTAGCCACAGAGGATTTTGAGCACTTGAAATGTGGCCAGTGCTAGTGAGAAAGTGAATTTTTAATTTAACTTAATTTTAACGAAGTTGAGATAGCCACATGTGGCTGATGGCCACCATATTATTGGACCGTGTAGATTACCACTTCATGTAGCACACATCTGATGTCAAACAAATGACTCTTGCAGGAGCATACAGTTGCCGAACTCTCTGTTGTTTATATGATAGTAAGTTCTTGAAAGATCTATTAGTGCATTTTGTTTTTAATGACTTTGATCCCTTAAATCCAGTAATAATTTCCTCTCATTTCATTCACTAGGTCAAAATAGTCACTTATTAATTCATTATCCTATTGTGGCTAAGCATATAAGCTCTGGGCTCAAACAGAACCCGAGTCTGATCTAGATTCACCACTTACCAGTATTACTAGTCATGTACCCACAGCCAAGTTATTTAACCTCTCTGGAACTCAGTTTCCTTATTTGCTAAATGATAATATTAATAACAGCCAGATCAAGGTTATTTGTGCTGATTAAATGAGACAATGCATGGAGATTATTGAGCTCATTGCTTGGCACATAGTTAGCATTCAAAACATTGAGCAACTGTTATATATTCTTTCATTCGTGCAAATCACATTTATTGAGCACCTACTATGTTCCAGATGCGATGCTAAGGGATTGGAGGTAAAACCCTTTCAAGACAATGAGAACAAAAATAGGAATATAAGCAAAATTGTGGATTCAAAAGGACATGTTATAATATGAGCATCAACACCTTATGTTTTAACCAAAAAAAAAGTCTTACTGAAGTATTTTCTTTTCAAAGGGATAAATTTTATCCCAAATTATTTTTTTAAACCTACAGGCCCAGAATTTGCACCCACACCATTAAGCCCTTGATCTGTGTTTGTTAATTCATGCTTAGTCTGGGTCAACATTCTTTTTCATCATCAGGTAATGAATTTGTGTGTGGCATTAAGCTTTTATATCGTGAAATCCAGCTCAAAAAGGAAGATTTTTCTGCTCCTCAGAGGACTGTGTTTTCTGACTTTGATGTATCATTTATGCATCTCATCCATTATTGATGTGTTACAGCTTTTACACGAGGCACCAATCTTTTGAAATAAAAATAAAACTACATCGTCCTGATCTCTTTCTTGTCCATACTGTTTTTAGAGTACAAGAGATTCTTGTGTTCTGCAGAATTCACTTTGAAGCCCCTTTTCTTTGAACGCAAATGGCAGGAGGGGCCCCAAACAACCCGGTCTTTCCTATTTCATGGAAGAGCTGCGTGCACGTGTCTAATTTTAAATTCTGAAGTGCAAATGTCATGTAATGAAAGTATCAGCAGTTACTTAAATGTGGTTAAATATGGAAACTCAGCATAAAGTCGATGTTTATTTGCAGACGGTGACAGTGATAAGGGCAGGAGCCTTCCTGATAAGTGGCTTTCAGCCACTGTTAATCGGCTGATGGATGGATTGGTGCGAGGCTGGTCACAAGGAAGCTCTCATCCTCTGTAATGGAACTCGCTCATCCGTCTAGTGGAGGGAGGAAGGGAGGGAGAGAGAGGGTAAGAGGGAGAGCGAGCGAGCGAGAGAGAGACAGAGAGAGGCCATGTGCACAGTTGATTCCATTATTCTGCCCAAAGCAACCTCTACTGCTAGTGAGAGGAGGCAAATATCAGGAAACTTTGACCCAAATCAGAATAGAAACTTTAAGATTCACAGAATGTCACAACTGGAAGAGATCCTGGCAGTCATCTAATCCAACCCCTGGATTTTTAGATGAGGAAATTTCCATGCAAGAAATTGCACCAGAATTTATTAATCAATGCACATGTATTTACTTTCTGCTTAAAACCTACAGCTGGTTGCATAGTGCCCTTAAGGCAATTCTTTAGTAAGACATCAAGGCCCTTTATGGACTGGATTCTGCTTCTCTCTTTCTTTCATCCTTCCTCGTGCATGCTACACTTCCACCAGAGAGTTCCAGTACTTTGAGCTTCTTGCTTGGGCAACTTCTGTTGAAGCTTTAGAGGGCTGCTTGGATGCCACCTCCACAAAGTTTCCCCAACTCCCTAAGTCTGGGATAGGTATGCTGTCATCTCTGTTCTTTTTCCTCTCATAGCAGCTGCCTATCATGTTAATCTGTTTACTGTCTGTCTCTCCTACTTGAGCAGGAGCTCTTTGAGTGCCAGGACATCATCTCATCATAACTGTATCTCCAGGACCTTGCAAGGTGCCTGGCACATAGTAGGTGCTCATTAAATATCTGATGATGAAATGGAGTGTCTCATTATATTATATGGCAACCACTCGAGCAGACACTAGAAACATAAAACTGAGTAAAACACAGTTTCTGTTCTGGAATAAGTCCAGTTAATTCATTCCATTTATTCATGTCTCTGCCTACATATGACATTTTGCCAATGTGTCACATTTGAACTAGTCACATTTCTTGGTTTTGAGAAAAGTTTAGCTAGACACTTGAAATTCCCAAATTTTCAAACAATGCTTAATAATATCACTACCGCTAGAAATCTGACAAAAAGAACCTCAGATAATTTGACCCCAATTAAGCGGTGCTCTGACAAGTGACAAGAAACAAGCTCATATTTGTTGTTCAAAAGAACCACTGCCAGGGTAATCCCACAACTAGTAATTATTCTCTCTTATACCTGCTCAGGTGACAGGCAGGAATGAGAAATAAGAGACCTGTAGAATGTTAGGACTTGAAGAGAATTTGCAATCACTTAGCCCAGCCCCCTTCCCTTACAGAGGAGAAAATGGCAGACTGAAGAGAATAAGTGATTGGTTCAACGTCAAGTGGCTGTTTCATGGGTGCCTTGGGCTTCAGAGCTCCACGGGCCATACTCCTTCTCTGACGAGTTACCATTCAGAACCATGACTCCAAATCTCCCCATGCCAGATCATTCGTCTTCAGACACACACCTGGCTGTGGTGGTGGGCATTGGCTTTTTGGGGCTGCTCAACAGCCCTTCTGCTTGGTAACAGTGCTCTAATTTTTATTTGGAAGCCTGTCTCTCCCATGCATGAGGAAGCTGACATCACTTCAGCTTCGGGTGTGCATCCCGACTGACTTAAGTCAATCAGCATATTCCACCTAACTCTCTGGTTTTCAGTCTGAGTAGAAAATCGAGAGAGCTCCCCATTGATTCAGACTTAACAAGGATAGCCCCCTTAAAAAGCCCCCAGGCACTGGGCTCATAAGGGGTTCCTGATACCGGGACAGGGTGAAACCCATGAGCAGGGGCTGCTCTTGGAATAGAGGAATGATTTATAAGTGCCAGCAAGGCCCCTCACTGGCTGCTGGAAGGCCATTTCCATCAAAGACAGAAAAAACAAAGTCAGGTAGAGACACTCCTTGTTCTGGCCATCAGCTCTAGGACACTCACTCTGTTCCACTCACAGTCTAGGGAAGCCCATTTACTACCATGTTTCAGCCAACAATTTCTGTTTACAAGTAGTCTTCAGTTCCCAGCCCCCAAATCAAGTATTTAATTAAAAAATTAATGAGTTAATCAATCCATGCAAATTATTAGTTCACGGTGCCAGATACCATGTGAAGAATGATGTAAAAAGCTAGCTGGCCCTTCCAATGGCTGTAGACACTGGCCATCAAGCATTTTTCTCAGGCAATTTATTTTAGTTCAAAAAACATTTATGGAGCACCTGTTGCATACCAAGCCCGCATGAGGAAATGCAGAAATGAATAAGATATACTCCTGGTCTTGAGGAGCTCATGTGGTCTAATTGGAGAGTCAGACAGATAAAAAGAGTTACTGACTTCTCATCATGACCTGAAGCCAGTGTTCTGGTCAGATGCAACCAAGAACCTTCCCTGTCTAGGGAGCCTCTGGCTTCAGCTAGGCTCTATTTATTCCATTTCCAAGGGTATCACGAATTTTATTTTTTTATTTTATTTTATTTTATTTTATTTATTTTATTTTAACATTTATTTTTGAGACAGAGAGGGACAGAGCATGAATGGGGGAGGGGCAGAGAGAGACGGAGACATAGAATCCGAAGCAGGCTCCAGGCTCTGAGCTGTCAGCACAGAGCCCGACGCGGGGCTCGAACTCACGGACCGTGAGATCCTGACCTGAGCTGAAATCAGATGCTTAAACCCACTGAGCCACCAAGGTGCCCCCAAGTGTATCACGAATTTTAAAAAATTGTTTTGAAAAGGAACAGTGCCCCTTGGAGGTTAAGGGCTGAGGACCATTGCTGTTATTTCTTGCTAACGAGAGACAATTCCAGGGACCCAGTGTGTATTTTTAAAAACAAGACTAAATAATAGGTTGGGGCTATTTCCGTAGAGCTGCCGTGATACTAATAAAGAGAAATCCTGGCGAGCCTGGGTAGTGGAAGATGTAGGACCTGGCAGGGGCCGTGGCACCACAAACAAGAACTATTAAACCCCAAACAAAAATACCATGAGCAACAAGGGCTCTCTGGGACAGCTGCCAGCCAGTTGGTACCAATAGAATCAGAAAAAGGCCTGTTGAAAGTGTATTTAAAAGTTCCTAGTGACCCCAGGTTACTAGAATGTACAAGCCTCCAGTTTAAGACAGATCAGTTCTGCGGATGTAACGTACAGCATGGTAACAATAGGGAATGATACTGTTTTTATATTCTAAAGTTGCTAAGAGAGTAGACCTTACACATTCTCATCATAAGAAAAAAAATTATAACCGTATGTGGTGATAGATATTAAGTAGACTGTGGTGGTCATTTCACACTAGACAGATTGTATCATTACATTGTACACTGAAACTAATACAGTGTTATGTGCCAATTATACCTCAGTTAAAAAAACTTTTTAAAGAAGTTTCTAGTGACCCTATGAGAGTTGCCACTTTTTAAAAAGGTACACTGAAAGCCCACTCTGTGTTAGCTATTTTAGATGTCGGTTACTTCATTGAATGTTTATTAACCATCCTTGAAGTGGGTACGGCTGTCTATTCCACAGCCTGGAACAGTGAAGAAAGGTTTGTTGGGAGGCATGTGGGAAGGAAATGCGAGGCTGCTGTAACAGGAGCCCACTGACCCTGTGCTGCAGGTAGAAATGAGGTAAACTCCCAAGGCTAGGGGTAAGTGTCAGAGGTATACATGTGCTTGTAGATATCTTAAAATTTATTATTTCTACTGAAAGAGAGAGAAAGAATCCCAAGCAGGCTCTGCACTGTCAACACAGAGCCCAACGTGGACTCGAACTCACAAACAGTGGGATCGTGACTTGAGCCAAAATCAAGAGTCACAGACCTAACCGACTGAGTCACCCAAGTGGCCCTTGTAGACTTTTTTATTGGGAAACATATCACACATAAATATGTGCATTATGTATATGTTGTTTAAAGAGCAATGATAAAGCAAACCCTCTTATAGTTATCATCAAGCTTCATGTTGTTACCATTTTGTTTGAGGTCTGGTCTCTTGTTCCTTTTCCTTTGTCATCTATATATGTATATACTATTTAGTTTTGCCTGTTGTTTTTTTTTAACAGAATGATGCATTATATATTCTCCCGTGATTTAATACTTCAACATTATGTTTTAGTGATTCATCCAAATTGATTCATGTAACTGTGGTTTATTCAATTTTACTGCTACACGCTTTCCAATGTATGAATATGTCACAATTTATTTATCCATTCTATTGCTGATGGGAATTTGGATTGTTTCTGGCTTTACTAACAGTGCTTTACTAACATTATGAACGTTGTTGTGTATATCTGTGGGTGCACATGTGTAAGAGCTTTTCTGGGGCAAATACCTCCAGTGGAATTGCAAGCTTCCACTATATGCATGTGTTCAGCTTGATAAAGCCAAAGAGACTGTTTACCAAAGAGACTGTACCAATTTTCATTCCCAGAATCCGTGGATGAGAGTTTCCATTGTTCTCCAACCTCTCCATCTTGATACTGAACAATTTGTAAATTTTTGCCATTCTCATGAGTCTAAAATAGTATTTTGTTATGATGTTAATTTGCATTTACTGATTACTAAGTTTAGGCATCTTTTCATATGTTTATGGGCCTTTTGTACTTTTTTTAAAATTTTATTTTTTATTTTTTTTAAATTTACATCCAAATTAGTTACCATATAGTGCAACATGGACTTCCTTTTCTATGAAATGTGTGTTAAACCTTTTGGCCTATTTTTCTTTTGAGTTTTCTTTTCCATATTAATTTGTAGGAGTGCTTTATATTTTTTGGATACTAATTGTTTGTTAGTTATATGTGTTGTAAATATATTTTCAGATTAAAGCTTTCTCTTCATTCTCTAGAGGGAATTTTTTTCCTTGATGGCCACAAGCTTTTATTTTAAAACTTTTTATTGTAAAATATTTTCAAACTTAGAGAAAGGCTATAAAATTAATATAAAGATTTTCCCACAGATCCAAATGTTAATAGTTTACCACATTTCATGATCATTTTATCTATCTTCTATTTTTCTCCCTATATTGTAAATAGCATCTTTAAAAATTATGTATTCTAACTTATTGTTGGTGTTCAGAAGTGCAATTGACTTTTTTACTATGGTGTTTGCATCTAGAAGCCTTGCTAACGTCTCAAACTCTAAAATTTTTGTAAAATTTTTCAATGCTTATTTATTTTTGAGGGAGGGAGGGAGGGGGAGAGAGAGAGAGAGAGAGAGAGAGAGAGAGAAAGCAGGGGAGGGACACAGAGAGAGGGAGACACAGAATCCAAAGCAGGCTCCAGGCTCTGAGTTGTCAGCACAGAGCCAGATGCAGGGCTCGAACTCATGGATCGCGACATCATGACCTGAGTTGAAGTCGACGCTTAACTGACTGAGCCACCCAGGTGTCCCTCAAACTCTAAAATTTCTATAGACTGATACGCTTTTTAGGTAAATAATGAAATTATCTGCAATTAAGGACAGTTTTGCTTTGTTTCTAGTCTTTATCATGCTGTGTTTCACTGGTGATGCCTTTAGTCCCTCGTTGAATAGGTATGTTGATAATGGCCATTCTTGTCTTGGTCTTCATCTTAAAGGGAATATTTTCAGCATTTCATCATTATGAATGATACTTGTGGTAGTCTTCCTCCCTTCCTTCCTCTCTCTCTCTTCCTTCTTTTCACTTTTTGATAATGTCTATTATCAGGTCATGGAAATTTCTTTTCATTCCTTATTTGAGAAGATTTTGTTAAAAAAGTCCTGAATGGGGGTGTCTGGGTGCTCATGTGAGCATCCAACTCTTGATATTGGATCAGGTTGTAATCTCACGGTGGTGGAGTTGAGGCCAGCGTTGGGCTCTGTGCTGAGTGGAATATGCTTGGGATTCTCTCTCTCCCCTCCCCTCTGCCCCCCTCCCCCTCTCATGCTCTCTCTCTCTCTCAAAATAAATAAATAAACTTTAAAAAATCCTGAATAGATACTAATTTTTATTGAATGCTTTTCTATCTCCTTGTGATCTCTCCTTGTGGTCATCCAGCATAGCAGCTTTCAGGCAGTTGAACTTCTACCAGAGGCTTCCAGAGCAAGTGTCCCAAGAGAAACTTGTCCAAGCTGCATTGCTTTTTTGAGCCTACCCTTGGAAGTCATATGGCCCCACTTTTGCCACATCCTGTCTGGTGAGGAAGCCAAAGCAGACTCAGGGAGAGACTTCATCTTTTGATGGGAGAAGTGACAAAGCATTTGTGACATGATTTTAAAGTACCATACTTAGACTAGCCCTATAAAATTCTTTCAGGAGTGCTTCCTCTGTTTCCTATCCCCTGGAGTATTTATATAAGATTAGAATTCCTATTATTCCTGAAAATTTCAGTAGTGCTAACCTATAACACCATCTGCAATAATTCCTTTGTGAGGCTATTTTAAACCACTTATTAAATTTAAAAGAACAGTTACAAGACTCTTCTTCTTTTCATTGCTTTTTGAGTCAGTTTTAATAAGTAATATTTCTCTGGGGATTTGCCCATTTCATCTAATTTTCAAAATTTATTAAATTAGAATTCTACGGTGGACAGAATAATGACCCTTCAGACATATCCATGTCCCAATCCCTGGAACCTTTGAAGGAAGATGTTACCTTACTTGACAAAAGGGTCTCAGCAGGTGTGATTAAGTGTAGGGACCTTGAGATGAGAAAATGATCTTGGGTATCCAGGTTAACCCAGTCAAATTACACGGACCCTTGAAAGCAGAGAATCATTCCCAGCTTTGGTTAGAGAGAGACACAATGATGAAAGTCAGAGGGCTGTGACAGGAGAAGGACCTGACCCACAATTCCTTGCTTTGAAGATGGAGGAGGGAGGTCAGGAGCCAAGGAATGTGGGTGGCCTCTAGAAGTAGGAAACAGCCCTCGGCTGACGGCCAGAAACTTCAGTGAGCAAGGAAACAGGTCCTCCCCTAGACCTTTCAGAAAGGAATGCACTCCTATGGATACCTTGATGTAAGCCCAGTGAGACCTTTGTCAGACTTCGGACCTTCAGAGCTGTAAGATCATATATTTGTGTTGCTTAAGCCACATCTGCAGAAATTTGTTATGGTGGCAATAGCGAACTAATACAAGTTCACATCTTATTTTTGCTTGGTTTCTGTAAGATATACGGCTCCATCCCACTTGTATTGCTAATATTGCTTATTTGGGTTTTCTCTCATTAATCTTGCTAGAGATTTGTCTATATTATTCTTTTTTTTTTTCCCAAAACCACAACTTTTGCTTTCATGATTCTCTATACCTATGTTTGTTTTACATGTTAATTTGTGGCTTTATCTTTATTGTTTTATATCTTCTATTTTCTTTGGTTTATTTTTCTAACTGCTGAATTTTGATTTGTGGTTTCTTCATTTTGGAATGTTCTTTTTATCTAATGTAAGCATTGTATAGCCATAAATTTCCCTATAAGTACAACTTTAGCCGAATCCAAGTTTTTATACATATTTTTACTATGTTACATCTTAATTCTTTTTTCATTAAAAGATTTTTTAATGTTTATATTTGTTTTTGAGACAGAAGGAGACAGAGCATGAGTGGGGGAGGGGCAGAGAGAGAGAGGGAGACATAGAATCCAAAGCAGGCTCCAGGCTCTGAGCTGTCAGCACAGAGCCTGATGTGGGGCTCAAACTCGTCAACCCCAAGATCATGACCTGAGCCAAAGTCAGACGCTCAACGGACTGAGCCACCCAGGTGCTCTGATTTTCTTTTTTTAAAGTTTTCTTCATTTATTTTGAGAGTGAGGGAGAGCAGAGAGAGAGAGAGAGAATCTCAAGCAGGGTCCATGCTGTCAGGGCAGAACCCAACACAGGGCTCGATCTAGTGAACCATGAGATCATGACCTGAGCTGAAATCAAGAGTTGGATGCTTACCTGACTGAGCCACCCAGGTATCCCATATCTTAATTACTTTGTAGAGCTAATTATAGTTTCTTAAAAATTTTTTTAATATTTATTTATTTTTGACAGAGAGAGAGAGAGAGGGAAAGGGAGAAAAAGTGTGAGCAGTGTAGGGACAGAAAGAGGGAGACAGAGGATCCAAAGCAGGCTCCATGCCCAGAAGGCAAAGCCTGATGTGGGGCTTGAACTCAAGACCCATGACCTGAGCTGAAATCAAGAGTCGGCCACTTAACCAACTGAGCCACCCAGGTGTCCCAAGCATCTTCTTAGATATATGAGTTATCTTAGAAATGTAATTTTTAAATACATAAACAAATAAGATTATTATAGTCACCTTTTTGTTTTCTTCTAAAAAAATGTCTAACTTCTAACTTACTGTCACTTCTCAACTCTGCCATTTTCACACACACACACATACACACACATGCACACACAACTTAGCCATAGAACATACATAAATAAATAGGCAGGCCTGTGTTCCAATAAAACTTTATTTACAAATACATATGAAGAGCTGGATTTGGTCTATGGGCTATAGTTTGCTAACTCTTGCTTAAGGACCTCTCTCTACTCATGGCCTGTTTCACAGGGTCACCAGGACTTCTGTGCATGATGGCTAGAACTCACAGCATTATTCCTACCGTGGTCTATTGGACAAAGCACGTCACAAGGCCAGCCTAGGTTCAAAGGGAAAGGAAATAGACTCTACTTTTTGAGGGGAGAAGCTGCAAAAAAATTGTAGCAATATTTTATCTCCACTGGTATCTAAACTGTCTTACTGATAGAAATAGAGTATTATATACATATTATAATTAATAGACTATTTTTAGAGAGGTTTAGGTTTACAGAAAACTGAGTAGACAGCACAGAGAGTTTCCATGTACCCCTCTTTCCCCACCCCCTCACAATTTTCTCTGTTACTAACATCTTGCTTAGTGTGGTAAATTTGTTGTAACTGATGAACCAATATTGAAACTTCATTATTAACTATAGCCCACTGTTGTGTCGTATAGTTGTATGGGTTTTGACAAACACACAATGTCATGTAGCCACAATTTCAGTATCATACAGAAGAGTTTCACAACCTGAAAAATTCCCTGTGTTCCACCTAGACATCCCTGCCTCTCTCTGAGTCCCTGGAAACCACTGATCGTTTAATTGTCCCCATAATTTTGCTCTTCTCAGAATGTCATACAGTTAGAATTATATAGTACGTAGCTTTACAAATTGGCTTTTAAAAAAGATTCTATTTATTTATTCTGAGAGAGAGAGAACATGAGCAGGGGAGGGGCAGAGAGAGAGGGAGAGAGAGAATCTCAGGCAGGCTCTGTGCTGTCAGTGCAGAGCCCAACGTGGGGCTCGATCTCACGAACCGCAAGATCACAACCTGAGCAGAAATCGAGTCAAGCGTTTAACTTACTGGCACCCCTCAAATTGGATTTTTTCACTTAGCAAAATGCAGTTAAGTTTCCTCTGTGTCTTTTTGTAGCTTAATAGTTCACTTCTTTCTACTGCTAAATAATATTTCATTGTATGACTGTACCACAATTTGTCTATCTATTCACCTATAGAAGGGCATCTTGGTTGCTTCAAGGTTTTTGGCAATTATGGGTAAAATTACTGGAAACACTTGTATGCAGGATTTTTTGTGTATGTATGTTTTCAACTTAGTTGGGTAAATACCTAGGAGACAATTGTTGGATCACGTGGTAAGGCTATGTTTAGCTGTAGCTTTGTAAGAAGCTGCGAAACTATCATTCAAAGTGGCTCTAACACTTTGTGCCATTTTTGTTTGGGTTCCACAAGCAACGAGTGAGAGTTCTTGTGCTCCACATCCTGGTCCATATTTGGTATTGTCAGGTTTTGTTTGTTTCTTTTTAACCTTTCTGATAAGTGTTTTGTGGTATCTCTACCATCTTGGTCAACTCCTGTCACTGTTGGTTTAATCTGAAATTCCATGACGACATATGATGTTCAGAATGTCTTCATATGTCGACTTGCCACCTGTATATCTTCTTTGGTGAGGTATTTGTTTAGGTCTCTTGACCATTTTCTTCTTGTTGAGTATTAAGCATTCTTTGTTTCTCTTGGATTGAAGTCTCTTTATCAGATATGTGTTTTCCAATTATCTTCTCCCAGTCTGTGATTTGTTTTTTCATTCTCTTAAGGGATAATATGTTTAAAAAATATAATAAGATTTTCTCTTATATATTTCTTGTGCTTGTGACATTCCCCTATTATACCAGAGGTGTCTATTAGCCTTGAAGATAATTGACCTTGTTTGAGAAGATTGCAAAACGAAGAGTCCGTTTCCAGTTTTGACTTTCGAAATGAGATTTTTGAGTCTCTAACAAGGCCGTAATTTTGAAGCCAAGCTTTGTTGTAAAAAAAAAAAAAAGATTCCTAGAATCTGTAAGCTCCTATGAATATACTGGGAGTCAAGCCTAGAGAATGTGAATAATAAGACCTAACATCAGCCACAAGTGGAAATCAGGACATGGTGCAAAGGGAGTTCCTGACACATAGGAAAAGGCAAGAAAACCTCACCACCTCTGACACTACTACAGCTAGGGAAGGAGATGAATGGGAAGGAATGGTCCCTTTGCTCAGTTTCTCTCTATCTCCATACTACTCCAACCTGCCCAATGCACCTTTTTTCTCCCTCTTACCATATGCACACACCCCCACCCACCCAGTGATGGAATTAATGCCATTATAGAGGAATAGATGAAATAGTTCTGTCTATCCATGGGCACACACTGAGGAAAGGCCACGTGAGCCCACAATGCTGTCCATGGGCTAGGAATCGAACTCTCGCCAAGGAGCCAAATCTGCGGGCCTCTTACTCTTGGACTTCCCAGCTTCCAGAACTGTGAGAGATAAATGTCTGTTATTTAAACAACTCCATCCATGATGTTTTGTTATAGCAGCTCAAGCTAACTAAGATAAGAGTCTAGCAGGGTGCTTGGTTCACAGTGGGTAGTCAGCAAATGTTTGTGGATAAATGAGTAAATGAATAAATAAATGAATACATCGATATCCTTTCCTTTCTTATGGTAGGGGCATTTCTGTCTATAGGACTGAGTCTATGGTTTGTGTTTTAAAATGTAGGTTTTATTATTATTCAGATATGGTGGGGCCGGCAGATCAGGAGATGACTGCCATTGAAAAGATAGTTTGTTATACTCACAGACCTCAAGAGGAGAGGGCACATCATACCACACTACAGGGGACCATAGGGGGAAGCACCAAAGAGGGCAGAGGGAGTGAGGGGAAACGTGGGCAAGAGCCTTTATTGTGGTTTCCACAGGAAGGAACAGGCAAAGCAGGGCATATAAGTTTAAGATTGGCTAGTTTGAATAATTTTGGAAGGCTCCAGGCATAGAACACCTGTCCTTAATTGGCTGGTACCTGGGCCTGGGGTGATTAGATCAGGGCAATGGTGGCCCTAAGTGTGAGAGCCCAATAAAGGAGGTGGTTGGCAATGTGGGCTCTGCACTGGTTGGTTTGCATATGAAATTGTGCTTGTAGGTGAGTTCTTTACTGTCTTCTTTATTGTCTAACCCTGGGAGGGACAGTCCCTGTAGGGTCCTCAAAGCCCCAAGATATCAAAACATCAACTACAGAAACTGGAAAATGTGTTAGGACACCTTGACGATCAGGTGTCTGTGTCACCATCTCTTTGGTGGTCTGTGACCACAGTGGTCTGTGACCACTGGGAACTTTCATGGCCTGTCTTGTCCAGATTTGTCAAGATCACATCTTATCATGACATCACCCTTTTTCGTGTCCATTTTTGACACATTTTATTTTTTCATTCATTCATTCATTCATTCATTCACTCGCTCATTACTCAGCACTTGCTATGAGCCAGGCCCTGCGTCAGATAGGTCTTGGCAGCTTGGTCAGAGAGATAGTCTAGGAATCAAATAAAATCCCTCCCTGCATGGTCAGTGCTCTAATGAAACTCTCAGTACAATTATCTTCAGAGGCTTCTTACCCTTACCCTTACCCTTATCTTGTGGGTAGGAAGGTACCTTGATCTCAAGCTTAGTGATATCTGTAGAGGCAGTTTTATTTTGCATAATGGAAGATTAATTTTTAAGCAAAGAGGGGGCCTTTCCTCAGTCTGAGAGTTTTGTCTTTTTTGTGACTTTCAAGGGTAACTTTCAGATTGACAGTTTAACATCAGGGCTTTCAGAGTCAAGGCTGGGACTTTAAATAGTATGAAGACCCCAATGGTTAGACTCACAGGGGCAATCTGAATATTGATCACAAATTTTCAAATGGCTTTGGGAAGTGCAGCATGATATTAGGAGAGATTTCCAATTAGTCTGGGCTGTTCAAAGCAGCCATATGTCTGGGAAAGAGAATGCATTAGAATTTTCCAAAGGGCTTTCTCTCCTGAAACAGAGAACATAAATGGTAGTGGGGGAAAAAAATCAAAGTTACTGAATATGGAAATCACCACTTTGGGGTTTATGAGAACCACATCCTGCTAACTCCCTGCTATGCAAAGGAGCTTTCAGAGGTAATGAGGCAAGTTCCAGAGTGTCAAATGTCTGCATTGCTTTATACTTACATGAACTCTCGTCCTCGTCCTCCTGCTGGTAGGCTACATGTTCGGCCCTGGCAGAGATGGTGTCTGACATCTCCTTCTAGTCCCCTGGGGAAAAAGCCTTGCACACAGCAGGCACTTAATGTACTCTGGTGGGACTGAACTGAAGAGAAGAGACTCCCCAGGGAGGCGTAGGAACGCAAAAGGCTTTCCCTGTGATCTCTTACTCTGCTCTGAATTAGAGACAGAACAGCCTGTCTGAGGCTAAGGCTCAGCCTCCTTCCCTTTGGATGTGGAAAGAAACTAGCTCACCATGTGCCTGGCCCTGCAATAAGCACCTTACAGCACCATGTCCTCAAACGTCTCAATAACCCTTTGTAATTGGTATTATTACCCCATTTTACAGATGGGAAACTGGAGGGTTGGAGAATAAGCTCTCCTGGGTGGTTTTCATTTGAAAGGTTTCTGAGGTCCCACCTGGCTACTCTAGCAGCCTGAAAAAGCCATCTTTACTGAAGTATTAGATGGTTATGTGGACACACGGCCCTCAGAAAAGCTTTCATTTTATCAAGCAGACTAAGAAGAGAGAGCTTTCCAGCCCATCAACCCAGAGACACATTTATCAGAATGGCTGATTCCTTGGAGATGTAAAACAAATGCTAAGGGTTGTATAAGGGAGGAAGACCCAACAGTCATCCCTCCCTTCCCTGCTTCTCCAACTGGCAGAGCCACCATCAACCATAGCCGGAGCAGAAAATTCCGACAACTCACTTCCTAGCCTCTCTTGCATCTAGGAGTGACCATGTGAGCTGCTCTGGTTAATTAGATGTAAGGTGAGATCTCCCAAAGGGCTTGTGAATAAGATTTCCTCCGTGGTAAAGACAGTGACCATCAAGGAAAAGTCTCCCTTCAGCTCCTTCATGCTTTGGACAGTGTCATGTGATGATGGGATATCTTGATTGTTTTTGTGGTTATGAGTAACCAAATATGTATGTTCTAAGGATGCCTGAGTGGGCAGATGGATGGAACATGGGTTCTTAGTGACATCATTAGTGATTAGGGTCACTTACCTCAGACTTCCTTGTTTGGTGTGATGATGAAATGACTTTATTGTTTAAGGTATTGTTTGTTGAACAATTATTATGAATTATTCTGAATTGAGTCTTCTGTTAAGCATTGTCAGAAAGCATTCTGACTTTTGAAATTGTGGAGAAGAAAATATATGCAGTGACAAGTCCTGAATAATAACACTGTTGTGGAGAGGGGCAGAGATTGAAAGTGGGGAGAGAGCCGCAAGGCCAAGGTCAAGATCAGAGTGCCCAGGGCACTGAAGCAGAGGGTGATGAGGATGTCAAAGGAAAACAAATCTGGACTCGGGTAGGGAGAGACATTAATTGAAGAGACTATTGCAATAAGGGGAGGCTGATTACTGCCATACACAGGTTGCTCTGACCATGGGGTTAATAAGTGTCCCCATAGTCAGGTAGAAAGGAATTTGCTTTTGTAGGAAGAAATAAAGCCAGAAAGAACACAGTGCAGGGGAATAGGGTGAGAGGGTTGTGTTATGGGACAGTTGTTCAGGGAATGTTTCTCCCTGAGGTCAGCCAGTTCTCTGGCAGATCCTTAAATTAGGGAAGAGTTGTTCCATGTTCGAATTCTCGAGTGTGGGCCAAAGTTCAGGGACCTGGAGGAAGAAGAGAAGCCTGATTAAATTTGTGAGGTCAAGTTGGCAGGCATTTTATCCAGACTGGTCAGTGGGGACAGTTCAACTAATCATGTATGAGACAAAGCATGGATGTGAAGGGTGGGAGTCTGACCTTGTCGCAGGTTAACAAGGGGGTCATCTGTGAATCCTATCTAAGTCACGTGCAGTGAGCCATTTACTGGAACACAAAAGCGGGGTGCAGGGGAGTGGATTTCTTAACTGTCATTGTTTTCCAGGGGCACAGAGGCAACATAGTCAAGAAACTTAAAAGGTAAGATCAGACCTCAGGGCAGAGTTAAAGCGGCCACTGATCTATCCCAAAGTATCAGCCCCCTCCCATGTGCCAGACACTGTGCTAAGGGATCCAGGGAATGCAGAGATGATTCGGACACAGTTCTCTCCAGGATCAGAGCAAGGGAGAGAAGATACGGACACAAATACCTGCAGGAGGTCTCATAAGGCCTGTGGTCTGCCGCACGTAGTTTTCCATACAGTCAGATTCTATTTTCTTTGGGGACCACCTCAGCCTTGCAGATTGCCTTGCAGCAGACCCATGAGCTCTGGGTCCATAGGTAAAACCCAAGAGAATCAAAAGCAGAAAAAGGAGAAGTTTTCCAGAATTTGAGCCTTCAGTCTCAAAGCATTTAAAAGGATTAAGCAGTTCAGCATCAGCCCCCCAAAAACCTCTCTCAGAGATGCTGAGTCCTGTTTTTTCTTCCTTCCATTGAAGAACATCTGGAAACTCTCACCTGAGTCCTTATGCGTTAGCCTAGGTGGAGGCAGGTATAGAGATTCTCATTATTCAAGCAGGAAGTTGGCTGCCTTAAGAGGTGCAGTCACTTTAGTTGGGTAACAAAGAAGACCATTGCTGAGACTCAAGAAATGCATGTGTCCTCTTACTCTGGTTTCTGTTTCTCCGGGCCTTTTACCAATGCCTAAGCAATGGCCTTTCCGAAGGTGGCTAGAGGCAGCCGGGGTTAGGGTGAAGTTGGGCAGAAAATGCAAAGCCAAATGCTGCTCCCCAGAAGAGAGGGGGGCAATAACATAAACATTAAATTTCAACTTAGTCCACAAGACTGAAATTAAAGCCCTGAGCCCTTTGTCTGGGGCACTATCGTTTACAGTCCTGAGTGACACAGCTGGAAGATGGTGTCACATGTCAGAAAGCATGGGCCTACATATAGCCATAAGAAAACCCTCTGAATATCCCATTCAAAATAAATTTTTTTCAGTTATCACCAGAAGCTTCCTAGACTATGCAGGCTCCTTAGAGTGCTACAGGTATTTGGCTTTGAAGGGAACACAGGCTGATTGCAATTTTTCTCCTTACGCTTGACTTTCCCCCAGGTTGCTTGGCTGACTTTATACTGCATATCTTTGTTTTTTCTTCCTTCCCATTCTCACTCCTTCCTCTAGCTCCAGCTCCTCAGACACGATGGCTGAGACTGCTAATTATTTCTCAATATGCCTTCTCCTCTTCTTTCTTCAGGAGAACTCGCAAATTTTTGCTGAGGATGTCGCTACTCGGCTGAAAACTACCCTTTCATCAGTTTCCTCTTCTCTGAAATGGATATGATAATTCTTGCTTGGCTATTTTGAGAATCAAACAAGATCATATATTTACAGAGAAGCATAGTATGAATGAAAGAGCCAGAAGATCTGGATGAATCTCATCTGCCATTAACCTACTGAGTTCCTTGGGTAAGTCACTGCACTTCTCTGGGCCCGTTGCCTCATCTGTCAAATGAAGACATTTAGACTAGATTAGGTCATCTAGATGTTTTCCTGCTCAGACATTCTATGGTTTGGAAAAATCAGGCTATAATATAATGAAGAGTCAGACTTTACAGCAGCATTTTACCTGTGCTGCCTTGGCTGGCACTGGTTCCTGAGAGATGATTACGTGTATTACTTCCCAACTCCGTGGTCAGTGAGGTTGAACTAGACAGGGCAGCTTGAACTAGGCTATGATGGGAATATTTACACCACAGAAATCGGCAAACACTATAAAACAGGGGCTTTCTCACCTTCAACAGAGAGCTGGCTGTAAAACCTTTACCAGCATATTATTTACTACAAGGAAAGAAAAATAAAGTTTCTGTACGTGTTGCCACTCAAAGTAGTCAACATCCCTAGTAAAACTTAAGATGATAATATGCACGTTGGTGTTTATAACATACAGGGGACTGAGAGGCAAGAATTAGAAGTTACCTGACTTGGATCCCAGGTGCCCTGGTCCAGCTCCAGGTTGCAGTAAATGGGCCCCTTGTGGCATGAAGGAGTTAATACCTCTCCCTTGGTGACCAACTTACCTGGCCTTGTTGTGCTGTTGCTACCTCAGATGTGCCATTTTGTAATTTAATTAAAACCAGAGACTTGAGATAATGGGCTCGTGGTGCCTTCTGCCCCACCCTGGGTGGGAGTTGGGCCCCGGGGGATCAGGAGGAAAGATCTTCCAAGATATCAAGTGATCAGGAGTAGTCATTAAATTATTCCAGTTAATCCAAATGGAGTAGTTACTTGAGGCCCTGACTCATCTAGCCAAATGGGACCTGTGGCTAGAAAATGTTTGGAGATTCTGGACCAAAGGAGTATTTACTTGCTCATCCTCACCATCTAGAGTGTCTTCTTCAAAGTGTGTTTTGAGGGACAACAGATCCTTGGTACACTAGCAATGCCCCCTTTCCCACCCCAAAAGGAGTTGATAGCTAAATACGTTTGAGAAACATTGGATTGAGCAAAGGTAGATATGTTATGTATGGAAGTATTTCTCAGAGAATTTAACAGGTAAAAGTAATGCTTCTTGAACTGTCTGTGGTGATGCATCAGATTTTTAAATTTCCAACCAATACACAATCCTATTGCCACTGCCCCCCAATTTTGCCAACACCAAACCTAGATGAACGCTGTTCAATGGGATGAATTCATGGCTCATGCATATTCCCCATATAACTTGGATGAGTTCATGGTCATGTAACATCCCATTGTTGTAAAAATCTCTCAGTGTGTACCCCCAGTTTTTGTACTCATCATGTCCATGGGCCTTGCCCTGAGTAGCACTGTGGTAAGTACTTGGCTGTCCTTTGAATGGAGCATGCCTCCGCCCCAGTAAATCTTCCTCCCCATCACTGGGGATTCCCAGTTTCAAGCTGACTTTTGAGGAGTTCTGTTCAGCCATTGTGGAAAGTGCAGCTCTGTCAGAGCTGGACATTTGTCCCCATGCAGTAGGGTATTTCCTGAACTACCCCTGTAGAACAACACTTGAATCTTTGGAGTCTAAACAGCGCTTTGAAATAAAAGGCCAACTCTCCCGGAAAATTGTGCCAGCTCTGGAGAGGGTCAAATGAAAACCAGACAAGTCCCCAAACACAAAAGAAAACGAAATGCATCCAGGGCTTCCTGTTACTCCTCTGCAGACCTGTAAATGCAAAAAAGGCACAGCAGACTCTGGGTTGGACTTCCATGAAGGGCACTAAAATAGGAAGTCCTTCCAAGGCAGCTGAGACCGTCTAGTTGTCTCTGGGGACAACATACCCACTCCAATGCAATGCAACCTATCTACAGATTAAGGCTCACATGTGTCTGTTGGACATGGACAGCCCTCAACCAGGGTAGAAGCAGCAGTGCCCAGATCCATCTCTAGGCTCCAGCATCATTTCTCCACAGCTTGACAGGTGGGTGCCAGTGCAAGGCAACTGCCCCTTCCTTTCCCTTGTTTCTCTTGTGCTGATTCTCGTCATACACCCACACTGGAAGTCAAGTGTAAATAGAAGGCTCTGACTCCCGGGTCAGGCTGCTGTCAGGGTTTCCCCCCATTCTTCTCTGAAATGTTCACTGCCCTTGCCAAATCTTTATTCTGTACCTGTCAGAGCTGGCTCCTTCCAATCTCTGTATGGACAGATTCCCTCCTCGGTAAATACTCTCAGTGACCCGAGAAGTCCCTGGAATCAGGCTGTCTTTTTCCAAGCAGAGACAGTTTCAGCTGGGTGTTTTTCCTCACCTTTTCACCAGTCTGTTCTTCAGCGTGAGGAACTATTTATTCATGAAGTGGGCCTGGGGCCAGTTATGGAGGTGCTGTGAAGGATTCTGTCAGGTAAAGAATGCCAGAATCGTATGCAGTGCCATGTTTCTTGGTACATTCCTGCATGGCCTCGATACTGGTCCAGGTAGTGCAAGAGCCTGGGAAGGTTGGGCATTAGGTAGAGTTGGGTTTTGGGGTGGCCATAATATCAAATGGAGGTGTCCAGCCAGCACTGTGAGGTATGGAGAAGGTCATTTGTGTAGAATGACAGCAGATGCCATGGGAGTTGGAGCAGAGATCTCTGAGGGAGGCCATGTAGAGACAAAGAGAGGCTGAGAGAATGCTCACAGTCAGTGAGAGGGACAGCAAGAAAAATTAGAAAAGGAGGCCGGGAGGGAGGATTTGAAGTAAGAAGGAAACTGGGAGCAGCTAGCACCTCATTAAGCCAGGGAGGAGAGAATCAGCAGTGTTGTGTTACCAAGAGATCAAGGAAATGGAAGGCTCAGAGAAGGAAATGGTTGGTGATTAAGGTGGCTTCTGAGCAAGGCAACCAGGCGGGCAGTGCAAGCAGCACCTCTAGGGGGAGCCATTCACACCCTTGTCTGTGGGAATGGTGACCCTGGAATTCCATTGTGCATCACCTGTGTGGCTCTCGGGGACAGCCCTGCTCGTGCGAATCTTGTCAGCTGAGGGGTGAAGGCAGAAGCCCCACGGTAGACTGCTCAGGTGAAAATGGGAAGTGAGGTAGGAGTTGACGCCAGTGAAGGGGACCGTTGGAAGGATTCTGGAAACAGAAGAAAGAAAAAGAAATGGCAGCTGGAAAGAATGTCAGGTGTGAGGGGAAACAACATATTTTCCACTTGAATTATAGCCAGAGCTTGGGAATTTGAGCAAACTTTAGGCAAAGGGAAAAAGCAGCAAAGTGGGAGAGACAATAGTTTGCTGGAAGGTAGCTGGCTCTCATGGAGCTTACATTTCATGAGAAGTGGTACAATAGAGAAGAATGGGGTTAGATTTGGGAGTCAGGATAGGCTTCTGGGAGAAGGTGAGCTTTGAGGTGAGACTGAATGGTGAGAAGGGACCCACCCTGTGAAGCCCAGGGAGAAGAGTGTACCTGGGAGAGAGAACCGCCATTGCAAAGTTCCAAAGTGGGAGTGAGCTAAAGATGTTCGGGGCCGGGGGCGGCAGGGGAGGGGTGCCGGGGGGGCAGGAAGAGGCCAGTGTAGCTGGAGCATAGAGGTGGAAAGATGTGAAGTAAGGCCAGAGGAGCAGGTGGGGCCTGGTCACATAGAGCCTCTCAGATTATGGGGAGAAGTTTCCATGTGAAGAGTACCACTCATGTGTATATATGATTTATGTTCTACTCCAGCCTGAGATCTTCTTGAGGATCTTATTCATCTTTCCAGCCTGGCAGAGAGTAACAGACTGTGGCTTCCATAAAGTCTCCTTCCAAATCAGCCACCAGGAACATGCCTTACCTGAGTCAAGATGAGTTTAAATTCATGGCTTCTTAGGAAAGTCTCAGAGTTGGGTCCAAGTGCTGGGCATTTCCACAGGCCCTTACACATGCTGTTCTCCATCCCTATGGTTCTCATGCTATCTTTTGCTGCTCAAGCTTCTTTTTGAGCCATCTCTAAAATTACACCCCTTATTTTCCAGCCTTTCCCCAATCCCCATAAAAATGTCTAGTTCCTTAATACTATTAGCAAGAAGGCAATCTGATTGAAAACATTCATACTAATGTGTTAGTGACTGATGTCACCATCACACTCATAGGAGTATTTGATTTTATACAAAAGAAGGACATGCACCCAAATTAGAGCATTTGCTAAGAGGATTTAGGACATGTGGCTGCCAAAGGGTGAGTTTTAGAAAGATAAGAAAAAGATTTAGGAATAGAGAGGCTTCCTAGATGCCCCAGAATATTATGTGGCTACCTGCTTATGCCTAAGGCTGACTTGGTTTCCAGATCTACAAGGACATAAAAGACAATTGTCTTTTTTAATAAATTAAGATTAAAGTAGCTTTGCGGTTTGAGGGCAGACTATGGAACACAGTTTGATACCTGTGTGCTCACTCAATCCAAAACCAGCCTCTCTGGTTGAGGTTGAAAAAAAAACAAAAAAGGAGGGGCGCCTGGGTGGCTTAGTCAGTTAAGTGTCCGACTCTTGATTTTGGCTCAGGTCATGATCTCACAATTTTGTGAGCTGGAGCCCCATAAGGGGCTCTCTGCACTTTGGGTAGAGCCTGCTTGGGATTCTCCCTCTCTCCCTCTCTCTCTCTGACCCTCCCTTGCTCATGCTCTCTGTCTCTTTCAAAATAAATAAATAAATAAACTTGGGGCACCTGGGTGGTTCAGTCGGCTGAGCATCTGACTTTGGCTCAGGTCACAATCTCACAGTTAGTTCAAGCCTGGCATCGGGCTCTATGCTGACAGCTCAGAGCCTGGAGCCTGCTTCAGATTCTGTGTCTCCCTCTCTCTCTGCCCCTCCCCTGCTCTCATTCTTTGTCTGTCTGTCTCTGTCTCTCTCAAAAATAAAAAAACATTAACAAATTAAAAAAACAAAAACAAAAAAGGAATGAAGACACCTATATCTTTCTATGTGTATGTTATCTCATTTACTCTTCACTGCAACCCCATGATGTGGATGCTATTATTGCCCCCATTTTTCAAATCAAATGGAGGCTCGGGAATGTTTAGTGGCACAGATAGTACCTCACAATACCTCCAAGAGCTGGGATCCAAACTCAGGTCTGAGTCCTAAATTCTAATCCCCCTACTATGCCTCAGGATTAACACCCTATCTTAGGCAGTGGTGATCATGCTGGCTGGAGCATTCTGAGAACTAGCTGCAGTTTTCCACGTTTCAAGTTTGTGGTTCACTTCCTCTTTCTGGGCTTCAGTTTCCTCATCCGGAACACAGGGAGATAAATAACTAGTTATTAGAGGGCCCCTCCCTGCCCTGAGCATCGCCATGCTGGGTGATTGTTGCTTTGAGGCGTGGCTCATTTGATCTGCACACATCAGCAGGGTCCCGGGCTCTCTACTACTCAGCTCCCTGCAAAGAGAATGGCAGGAGATGGGCCACCCTGGACCAGTGTCAGGCACATCCACGGAGGCCTGGGGAGATGTGACTCCCTGGGGTGCATTCAGCCAGACCTGAGATTGCTCTGCGGACGGACAGTCTGTGTACGTCTTTGTGAACAGGGCCTGAGCCCATGGCCCAGCGGGCACCAGGGCCTTCTTCACAACCCTCTCAAAGCTACTTCCAAGGCGGTTGAGTGTTGGTGTTTTTCCTCTCTCCTTTTCAGTGCCAAGAGGTCAGTTTGAGTGTAACTCTGACAGATGAAATCTGCTCCTTTGGAAACACCCTTTTCAAATCCAACCTGAGATGGGATTAAGAGAACAGCTTTGGCTCGTTTTCAAGACTGTCATCTGACGAACATCTCCAAGCTCATTTGAAGGAAGTGACAGAAGAGAGTGAGATTCAAATCAGGGAAATTGGCGACAGACTCTGCTCAAAGCAGCCTCCCCACCTCCAGCTTGCAGCCCTCGGGAAACAAAAGCTCTGGAGTAGGAAAGTGACACAGCGCCACCTCCCGGCGGCTGCCTGGCCGGTTGAGGCCTCTGGCTGAGGCGACGTCTCCCCAGCTTCAGGGCCTGCCCAAAAGTTGGGGAGGTGAGTCCTGTCACTCGGTTCCCAGGAGATAGGAACAGGGGGCTTTTCAGAGCTATATGAGTCTCAGCTCATGATGTACAGGTATGTGTGTATTTATATGGCATGTATATATATGCAGCCAATTTGAACCCTGAGTAGGATTTTGTCTTATGAGGGGCAACTCTCTCCCTCACTTACTCTTAGGCAGTTTTTAAAGGCAAGATCATATATGATCAGGATATGAACTCTGGAGCCAGACCGCCTGGGTTCGAACCTCAGTTTTGTCACCGAATAGCTGTGCAGTCTTGGGCAAGTTAGTTAACCTCTCTGTACCTCTGTTTCCTTTGAAAGAATTGAAGAGTCAATACATGTGAAATGCTTAGCACCATTCCAGTCCCATGATAAGCATTTAATATGTATCAGCTGATATTACTCAATTAACCAAAGTTCATACATATCTCTTCCTTCTCATACCCACCCATTAGACGCATTTCTAACTTCTTGTTCATGGATATATTCCACGTAGATGTTTCCAGTTCAAGAAGGAGGATGGTTAAATCCGTAATTTTATTGAAATAATTGGCCCCACCCAAACCCACACCCTAAACTCTGTGTATAGACTCCCTGGCAGATTTTGAGAAAGTCATCCTTGGGGAACTCCCACGTCTTTGGTTTTGTAAAGCAACCTGGCCAGGCAGCTGTGCAGTTGATGCTTTAGAATAAACCCAGAGAAGCCAGATGGGCTTGGGGGAGATGCTGTCTTCAGATGCTGCACTGAGGTTCAACTCACGGGCGAATTTTAGTCCTGGGTTTCCCCCCACGTTTGTCTGCAGAGTAGTCTTAGGATGCCGATGAATCAGGAAAAGCCTCTGTTTTCAGCTTTCCTGCTTCGTTTGAACCAGAAGCGTCTCTCAGAAGCTCCATTTTGGGGTCAGAAGTGGGACGCTCATTGATCCTGACAGAAGGTCCTCCTAACCTAGAGAAAAGATGGCGAGGCGACAGGCTGCCAAGGTCAGAGGCTGGCCTTTCCGAAAGTCAACCATAAATCAAAGCCTCCAAGGTGACCACGTGTCACAGACACCAGCTCTGGAGTCCCCGGGGGGCGCAGGGCTTGATGACAGGAGACCACCTCTTTCCCAGCCCGTCTGCTGCCAGGGAAGACCAGCATGTGGGCCGGCCATTGCCACTGAGGAAGTCGTCCTGCTGTTTAATGAGGTTTAATTTTCCCTCTAAAGGAGGGCCCGGCTCAAACATCTGTCTCATCAAAGGCGTCGGAGTCTTGGAGACACAAAAGCTTCTCTTAGTGCCTCCATCCTCTGGCCTTTATCATTCCCAGAATCCATTCCATTAGTGTGTTGGAATAGCCGTGACTTTGCCACTAGGCGTGCATTTGGGGAGCGCAGCCAGTTTTCAGGCTGAGGAAGGCAGAAGAGACAGGGAAATGCCTTCGAATCTCCTTAGACTTTGCACTTGGCTTCCTCCTGTGGGCAAGACTTAGCCGTGACTCACCTGCTTTAGAATGTTTTGTTAACCAATCCCTGATTCGTTTTAAACCTCTGAAGCGTCAAGATAATAGCCGCCAGGGGCCTGGGAAGAGAGTGGCGACCTCAGGCTGTTAAGCAGTCTGCTTGTGGGGGACAGCAGGTGACCAAGAGAGCAAATCCCAAATCTTCCAACTGGTGCCCAAGCACCTGAGCTCGAGTGATGAGGATTTTTGCAGAAAACCATGAACCATCAACGTTTTAAATTTAGAGGATTAAATATACAATTTGGGACTACATCTGGCTGCGGAGTCATAGATAGCCCCGACTATTTTCTGCCATTTGTTAGCTGTTGGGCTTTGAACTAATTACTTCACGTCTCTGTGCCTCAGTTTCCTCGTGTGTAGAAGAGACTCGTAATACTGGTGTCAGGACTGAACGATAAAAAATGGTATGTTTTATTTCAGCTAGTGCTTGGTGTATTGTAGACGCTCCATCAATAGTAGCCATGTAACAAAAGTTTAAGAAAAATGTATCAGAGGAACAGGTAAATTGAGAAGTGTCTTTCCATTGAAATGATCAATACGTTTATCTTGGATTTGTAAATTGGGAGAAGACTGGCAGGGTACGGTGGCCCAGTGAGTACAGTAGTG
Source organism: Panthera leo (assembly GCF_018350215.1). Classification (NCBI taxonomy): domain Eukaryota; kingdom Metazoa; phylum Chordata; class Mammalia; order Carnivora; family Felidae; genus Panthera; species Panthera leo. Next base: position 86,111,188 of record NC_056688.1, read on the forward strand.
CTACCCAAAGTCCTCCACCTTCTCCTGGTATGACAACGCACCTGACCAATGGCATGAGGATGCCCGACACACAGCCATGAGTACAACCAGTGTCACATAAATGACACGTCCAGAGCCTGGTTCCATCTCTCACCAGCTGCATGACCTCGAGCAAGTGATTTAACTTCCTGAGTTTGCAAACCAGCAATATTAATAATATTTACCTTGAAGGTTTGTAGGGGTGGGTGGGTAAATGTGACTGTGTACATAAAACACTGAGGACAGTGCTCAGCACTAAGTAAGTACTCAATTAAAAAGCAAAGCAAGGCGGCTATGACTAATGCATGATTTCAGCCTTAACTGTAACCCCACCCTCTCTCCCTCCCACTCAGGGAAGCAATTTAGAAAATAACATTTCGGGGCGACTGGGTGGCTCAGTCCATTGAGTGTCTGACTCCTGGTTTCGGCTCAGGTCATGATCTCATGGTTCATGGAATCGAACCCCACACTGGGCTCTTTGCTGACAGTGTGGAGCCTGCTTAGGATTCTCTCTCTCCCTCTCTCTCTGCCCCTCCCCCACTGTCTCTCTCAAAATAAATAAATAAACATTAAAAAAAAGAAAGTAACATTTCTACTCTCTAGGTCGAATCACCATACACCTGAAACAAATATAACACTGTATTTTAACTATAATGGAATTAAAATAAAAAACTTAATAAACAAAATAAAGATTATTGGGTCAGTTAAAAAAAAAAAGAACGTTTTCATAGGGGTAACCTTGAAATGGCTCAAAATTGCTTAAAACCCATTCACACCTATTGTTTTAGCCATTCTGAGTAACAAATTGAGAACAAACTTATAGCAGATATGGATCAGAAGTCCCCTAATGCAGGTGGGTGCCACGCTTTTCCCCAGACCGCATGAAATCTGTTTTCATTTTCTATGGCTGCTGTAACAAACTATCACCGACTAAGTGGCTTAAAACGACACAAATGTATTATCTTACAGTTCTTGTGAGCCGAAGTCCAAAATGGGTGTCAGTGCATAAAAAACAGGATCTTGGCAGGTCCGTGTTCTTTCTAGATGCTCTATGGGAGAAACATTCCCTGTCTTGTAAAGGCTGCCCGGTTCCTTGGCTTGGCCACCTTCCATCCTCAAAGCCCACAACAGTCGGTTGAGTCTTTCCCACCATACGATCTCTTGGATTCTAGCTATTCTGCCTACCTCTTCCTCGTTTAAGACTCCTTGTTAAGATGCTGGACTCACTCCAATAATGCAGGGGAGCTTCTCTGTTTTAAGATCAGGTGATTAGCAACCTTAATTCCATTTGCAACCTTAGTTCCCCCTTGGCATGGAATGGAACATGTTCCTAGGTTCTGGGAATTCCAATGTGGACATCTTGGTGGTGGTGGTGGTGGTGGGGTGGTGGTGGTGGTATTATTTTGCCCAGCACATGTGATAACCTTGAATCTGCTCAAAATTGTTTAACATTCATTCACACATGTTGTTGCTCTAATCTTTATCAATAATAAATACTGTGGGGGCGCCTGGGTGGCTCAGTTGGTTAAGCGGCCGACTTCGGCTCAGGTCACGATCTCGCGGTCCGTGAGTTCGAGCCCCGCGTCAGGCTCTGTGCTGACAGCTCAGAGCCTGGAGCCTGTTTCAGATTCTGTGTCTCCCTCTCTCTGACCCTCCCCTGTTCATGCTCTGTCTCTCTCTGTCTCAAAAATAAATAAACGTTAAAAAAAAATTTTTTTTAAATAAAAATAAAAAAATAATAATAAATACTGTGAATAACGTCACAACTAGCATTGATCAGAAGTTCTCAAATGCTGGCAGATGCTACTCTTTTCTCCAGGCTGCATGAAATGTGAAAAGATAGGAAAATACAGTAATTCTTTTTAAGAAAACTAAATTTATTCCATTTAAATGACTATTCTTTTGGTATTAAAATGGTTTTTTTAATTCCTAACATTATTTGGCAAATATAAACTTTGTTTTTTTTAATTAAATATAATTTATTGTCAAATTGGTTTCCATACGACCCCCTGTGCTCATCCCAACAGGTGCCCTCCTCGATGCCCATCACCCACTTTCCCCTCTTCCCCTCCCCCCATCAACCTAAACTCTGATACCTCAGTAAGCCAAGGTCCAAGAATTTCTTGAGAAGGAGGGGGTTTCTCTGGTCTGTGCCATTCAAGGGATGGGAACGATTACTGCCATCTAGGAGCCCTGCTTCCATCCAGCAGTGTCTGGGGCCACACGCCCTTCAAGGCCTCCAGTCCTTCCCTGCTCAGTTGTCTATGCTTCCCACAGTTTATGGAGGCCAGCCCTTGTGAATTCAGAGCCAGAGACATGGGACATGGAACAAGTCTCTCCTCAGTTTCCCCATCCACAGAACTGGAAGGACAGAAAGCCCACCTTGCCCACCTTGCCCTCCTCACAGGACAGCAAATGAGGAAAGTTCCATAAACTAGAAAGTGCTCTACAAAGAGAAATGGTTGCTTCTATAACTGAAACTCAGACTCCCTGTTTCTGAATCTTTCTGTAGTGTTTTCTGAAGAGTGGGTGAGAGAAGGCGAGAGGGCCCCAGCGGGTGCAATTAAGCACTTAGGAAATAGCAGTTTTGTTTCTCTTCCAAACAAAAACAAATCCTTATTTTTTTTAAGTTTATTTATTTATTTCAAGAGAGAAAGAAAATACAAATGGGAGAGGGGCAGAGAGAGAGAAGGAGAGAAAGAATCTCAAGCAGGCTCTGCATCATCAGCACGGAGCCTGACATGGGGCTCCATCCCAGAAACTGTGAGAATATGACCTGAGCCTAAACCAAGAGTCGGACGCTTTGAATTATACTGCTCTGGGTACCGAATATAAGTGGAATCATATCATATTTGTCTTTTTTATGACTGGCTTATTTTGCTTCGATAATGTCCTCAAGGTTCATCCGTGTTGAAGCACGTGTAAAGAATCCCTCATTTTTTAAGATCAAATCATATTCCATTGTGTGTATATATCACCTTGATTGCATCCATTCATCTGTCTATGGATGCTTGGATTGCTTCCACCTTTTGATTATGTGACTGATGCTGCTATGAATGTAGGCGTACAAGCATTTCTTTGACATCTTGCTTTTAGTTCTTTTGGGCACATATGGAATTGCCAGATCATCTGGTAATTCTATTTTTAATTTTTTGAGGAACTGCCATGCTGTTTTCAGTGGTGGCTGCACCATTTTATATTCCCACTATCAGCACACCAGTGTTCTAATTTCTCCATATCCTCTCCAACACTTGCTATTATTTGTTATAGCAGCCATTCTTGTGCATGTGAAGTGGTCTTCATTTTATTTTTATCACAAAAGTACATCTCTTCAGAGTAAAAATACTCAAATGGTGCAGAAAGGCAAACATTGAAGCATAAGACTCCCCTAGTTGCCTCTTCCTTCCTCCTACTTCTCACAGGTAACTGCAGTCACACCTCTTTCTGGGTACAGCCAGAAAATTCTGTGCAAATATATTCATGTCATCTTGTTTATTAGACAAATAAGATTATATATACATACACTGCATACTTTATTTCACTTAGTTGTGTATCTTGAAACTCTTTTCATGTCACCACCTATAAATTGACCGCATTCCTTTTTCATAGTCACATAATATTCCATTGTATGAATGAACTGTAATTTAAACAATTCACTATTGGTGGACACTTAGTTGATTTCCAGAGCTTTTTTTTTTTTTTAAAAATTAAAAAAAGTGCCATCAGTGAGAGGCTGTACAGCACTGTGATCATGAGTGCAGACCCTGAAGCCTGGCTCCTTAGGCTCAAACTCCAGCTCTAGCCCTTAATAGCTCTGTGATGTTGGACAAGTAACTTAACTTCTCTGTGCCTCAGTTTCCTCATCTCAAAAATGGGAATAATAATAATAGCGCCTACTTCCTAGGATTATTGCAAGGATTAAATGAATCAATATATGTAAAGTTCCTACCATGTAAGACGTGATGTGTGTGTAACCTGTTATTCTGTTTCAGTCAACATCCTGGAATGTACACGTGTTTGTACACTTTTCTGAGTATTTATGTAGGACAAGCTGTTAGAAACCATAATGCTGGGTCAAAGGTTATGATTTTTTTTTCTTTCCATAAACCTTTTTTTCTTTTTTTTTTTTTTCAACGTTTTTTATTTATTTTTGGGACAGAGAGAGACAGAGCATGAACGGGGGAGGGGCAGAGAGAGAGGGAGACACAGAATCGGAAACAGGCTCCAGGCTCCGAGCCATCAGCCCAGAGCCCGACGTGGGGCTCGAACTCACGGACCGCGAGATCGTGACCTGGCTGAAGTCGGACGCTCAACCGACTGCGCCACCCAGGCGCCCCCTTTTTTTCTTTTTTTAATACATTGTCATAAGCTGGAGACAAAAATAGTTCATACAACCTGGGGTATGACGGATTTGCATACAGTGAAAAAGTGCCAAACTGTCCTCCAGGAGGGTTGCTCGTAGACCTCCAGGCTCCAGCACTTCTTGCGTCCCATCACTTAACTCCTGTTCTTGGACTGTCTCCATCGTCTCTTCCCTGAATGCCAGCCGTGCCCCTTCCCTCTTTCTGCCCAGAGAGGAGTTGGAAGAGAAGATGTGCCAAGCCAGGCCTGAGGACCTTCTGTGGACATGAGCATTCGCTGGGCACTTCTCACTCTGTCAGGGAGGGGCTCCTCTGTGTGGTGCCCAGCTCTGCCCCCTCCCCATTCACATCTACTCCTGAAGCAAGAAGCCTGCCCACCCCCATCCATCTCCAGTACCTCTCCTTTCTCTCCAGCCTTCGCCTGATGTCCCTAGAACTCAACCAAATCTTACCAAGCCACTACAAAAGGCAACCTTATTTTTTCAGGCCTTCTTGGGCAGTTAGGGTGTGGACATCTAGTATCCTCTCCAGAAATACATCTTCATCATTTCTGTTGATTATAAAGCAATTCATGTTCCCTGTCAAAAAAAATAAAAAAATTTTAAAAAGGCAAGCAATACAGAAGTATGAACCAAGGTCAAAGCAAAACTTTTCCCACTATCTCATCTTCCCAGAAATAATCATCATTAGTCATTTGTTAAATATTCTCTTAGACTCTTTAAACACACGTATGTTTTCGCATAATTTTAGTGTGCGTGTGTGTGTGTGCGTATGTGTGTGTGTTTTAAGTAGGCTTCACACCCAGAACGGGGCCCAACTCGAGGCTTGAACTCACGACCCTGAGATCAAGATCTGAGCTGAGATCAAGAGTCGGATGCGTAACTGACTGAGCCACCCAGATGCCCTGGAACACACATTTGTTTTAAATGCAATTATATTACACATATTCTGTAACCTGCTTCTTTCACTGAACAATGGGCATCTCTCTATGGCAATACATACAGATCTATTCTAATGGTGGCATGACATTCTGGAAGTCTCTTTATTAAAAAAATACTTCTTGGCCTTGGTTCCCCAAATTTCAAAGGGCGTATCCCCTTTGGAAGAGGTGTAGGGTGTGCTAGAAAGTGCACTAGGTCTGGAGCTGCAAGATTGGTTCTTGACAGCTCATTGTACATCCTCGAACGACTAACTTCCTTTGTCTGTGTTGAGAAATAAAATATGGCAACGCATGTGAAAGTGCAAAACTCTATTGAAATATACAGAAGCATTATTTTCATGAGACTGAAATCGTCTTGGGTAAGATGCGGGCAATACAAGGTGGTCAAGGTCACATGGCTGTCTGGGCATGGCTTGTGGCATCCTCTGGAACAGCTCCTTCTGTTCATCCCCAACAATAGATCTGTCTGGACACTATAGGGAAGCCAGACCCATGAGCTTACTGTGTGCTGTGCTAGAAGGAAAGCAAGGCTTATCTGTCCTGCAGTCTTGTTCTTGGGAGGCAGGTTCAGAAACCAGACCCGGTTTAGTGTTCTCCCAGTCCCTCCATACAGCCTGGCTTCCTGTAAAACAGAGAGGACAGGGGCGCCTGGGTGGCTCAGTCGGTTAAGTGTCCGACTTCAGCTCAGGTCACGATCTTGCAGTCCGCAGGTTCGAGCCCCACGTCCGGCTCTGGGCTGATGGCTCAGAGCCTGGAGCCTGCTTCCGATTCTGTGTCTCCCTCTGTCTCTGCCCCTCCCCTGTTCATGCTCTGTCTCTCTCTGTCTCAAAAATAAATAAGCGTTAAAAAAAAAAATTAAAAAAAAAACAGAGAGGACAGATTCTGGCCAGAGCAGGGGCAGTGGGCACACGGGACTGGAGGCTTTCTTGGCAAAGTCATCCAAGGTCAAGTGTGGGGAGGGCAATGGCCTAGGAGTCCAGAGATTTGGAATCTGGTCATTCTCTTGTCACTAACCTTACTCAAGTCACTTTGGGCCTTATGGTTTTTATCTACCAAATGACGGGGATGGAAAGTATGATGCCTGGGGACTTTCATTCATTTGTTCAACAAATATTTATTAAAAGCTTGATACTAACTAGGCACTGTGACCCCTGAAGACACAAAAATTAAAACAAAACAAAACAAAACACTGTGACGAACACTTACGTAGCACTTATCGTGCTAGGCTCTGTTCTAAGACTTTTATACATATTAATCTAGTTAATCTTTAGGACAGTTCTATGAGGTAGTACTACTAGTATTCCCATTTTACAGAAGAGGAAACTGAGACACAGAAGTTAAGTCCTTTGCCCAAGTTTACTGAGAAAACAAGACATAGAACCCAACTCTCTGGCTTACATCTGTGCTCTCACCACCACAAAAGTCACAACATAGTGATAATAACGACATCTTGACTGGACACCTACCACATACTTAACGATGCCAGGCACTTTACGCTCTTTCTTGCATTTAATTCTCACAATGAGCCCATGAGGGAGGCAGCAATATTCCATTCTACAAGATGAGAAAATTAAGGCTCAAGGGGCACATAACAGCTTACAAGTGGCAAAGATGGAACATGAAGCCAGGTCTGCTGAACTCCAAAGTCAGAGCTATGAAGTACTGTGCTATTCTATTCTGTAATACAGCCAAAGTTGGAAACAAAGTTGAGACAAGACATGGAGGTCTGGGTCTGGGCAGCCACGGGCTGTCTGGTCATCCCATCAGGGCCCTCAGTGGATTGTATTCCACAGTCTGAGTTCTCCATCACTGGCTCTGGGGTGGCCACTGAGTACCCGGCTGGCACCTTGGCCATCCTGGATTGGTAGGTAGAGAATAGACAAGACCCGGCTCCTTCCTCAGCATCCCCCACCATTCCTGGGATGGGCTCCTGGCTGCAGTAGCCTCAAGTGGATATGGAACAAAGGCTACTCCCGGGCTGGGGTTTCAGAGACCCCGCAAAGTCTCCCCCACAGGCCGATGCTGCAAATGTGTTACCAAGCAACTGCCCCTCCCAGAGGGGTTGCACTTGACCCCTTGCATGAACGGGCTTCTCAGACCCGAGAGCAGGTTCTGATGGACAGATTGGGGCTAGGGTCCTAGGAGTCCCACACACAGAACCGGGAGCCCCATGGGTGGGTTCAAGTTTGCATTCCGCTGAGGTTTCAATAAATGTTAGAATGCACAAGTTAATGGATAAATGATCTAACAAATGAATGCACAAATGAATGGATCAAAATGAACTAAGAAATGAAAGACTGAACAAAAGAATGAATATGTCAGCCAGCAAAGGAAGGAATGAGTCCCAGACCAGCCCTTTTGCCTCAGCGTCAGTTTGGGACCTGGGGCCAGCACATGGGTGAAGGGCAGGAGTTAAAGAGCAGGGCAAAATTGCAGCATCCAGAACTATCCCATCTGAGATGCCGAAAGGGGGAGCCCAGCTGGCATCTCAGGCGTTTCCCCTCTGGAATCTTTCTGGCCAAAGTGCCACTCACTTGTCCCCTTTGCCTCCAGGACTGTAGGAGAGGGAAGCTCAGAGCTCCCTCTCGTTGGTACCCAGTGGGCGGAGAGCTCCCCCTTCCCCAAGTAAAGGAAGGACCCTAACCCACTCCCTTCCCCCTCTGGGAAGCCACACAGAACTCCAAGTTAATTAAAGCCTCCACTCTGAGAAGAAGGGAATGTTCCATTTGGTAAATTTAGAAACAGCTGGTTAGTTTTACCCATTACTTTTGTGCTAACATCAGTGGAGCTCATTCAACTCTGTCTTTTTATGAAGCTGTCCTTCCAATGCTACCTGATAGCTACTAATTGCTGCAACTACATTTCTGAATTGCAAATTTTCTGCACTGATAAAAACTTTGATTGCCTGTCAGCTACACATAAGGAAAAGATCAGCAGTGCTAAATGAGGGGTTCCACGCTTGGATAATAATGCCTAATGAATTATTCAGGAAAGAATGCTTGAATGAAGCAAACAATTTGAAGGGTTACTAGCAGCCGTAACAGTTCAACAGGCAAAAGAACAAAAGTATCATCCTGAACATTACACTAATGATTAAAAAATGCGTATTAATTCTAGATTTGGAGAAAAAAGAAATGCCAATCTGATTTTAAAGGTTAATCATTATTTTCCCAGTAATGCTCTGATCTCTAGTTGGGGAGGAGGTGATGAAGGGGGAGAACCCTTTACCAATATTTTGGGATGTATAATATTATGACATAATAGAGTCATATAATTTCACACACATCATTTAAAAATTGTAAATTTCAAATTTCATTGGAAAAGATAACACAAAAAACTAACAGTGCGGCAGTGGAATACTCGCTAGAGAGAACTTTGCTGAGCCCACGTAGTACCAGCACCAAGGACCCCCTCCCTGAAGCGAGGGGCCCTGCAGAAATAGCAAAATGAAATAAGATGTATGTGATTAAACATATGCAAATACATATCATAATTAGTGGCTCTTTCTGGTGGAATTTGAATGCATTTTACGTATTTTGCAAGTGCACCAGTGATGCGAATGGAAAATTCTCTCAAAAGCTTCTGCCTGTTGGGTCTGAAACCCAAGAAAACAAACCAATAAATCAGGTTTAAGCTTCTGTCCAACACTGACACATTCGCTGCTTTCATAAAAAATATATTTCTACCACCCAAAGTGCTAATTTGTTTTGACAGATGCTGTGGAGTTGCCAAATATGAGGGGGGTGCGGGGATCCTGGAAACTGTAATGCAACATAGTATAATTAAAGATGTTAAAAAATAGGAATGCAACTACTGTGATATTATGATGTATCTGAATATTTAAAAATAGCTCTTCAGGCTATTCAGCTCTCTCAAGATCACCTGGAGAATCTAAAAAGACCATGGTGTGGGACGGGTGGACTTTTCAGAGTGGTTTTTAATTATGGAATATGCAGTCAGCCACTTCACGGCTTCTATGAGATTTGTTTCTTCAGCTCAAAGCCTGTGGTATTAGTCACCAATTAGTAATTTTATTATAAAGATGTTTAACGTCAAGATAACACTCTTCGTTTCTGGCGGTGACGCTGTGCGGTGGCTTGGGAAGTCTGACTTCAGGAAAAGAGCTGACCATCTGCCAAGGCCTGTGCACTCACAGATGACTAATGTTTTCCCCGGAGGACTGTGGCTCCCTGTGTTTCTGTCGCTGTCTTTTCGATGTCACAAAGCAAGGTTGATAAACACATTCAAGTCACAATTAAAAAACATTTTCACTGACCAGTTGCCACCGATGATATCATCAGACAGCTTCCGTCGTTGTTGTAACAACGCGTTGAATGGTGTTGATGTACAGGCAAGGAGATGCTTCTCTTTATCTGGTCCTTACCTAGCTCTGTGCTTCTTTAATGACATTTCCAGGTACCAGGAGTCTTGTAAGGAAATGCCATTCAGCATTAATTGGACAGAACTCTGGGATTTTCAGGCTAAGTCCACAAACCAGAGGATCCATCTAAATTGGAACTCACTGAGCAAGGGACGAAGTAAGGGGTTCAAACCAAAGCCAATCAATGAGCTATCCATCTTTTTCCACCTTCAACAAATCCAACCTAGAATGAAAAGTAGAGTGTTGTGCTTTTTTCCAGTGGTGACAAAATCACATCACTCTCTTGCCACTCCTACAAGATTTATAGGAAGGCTGTGGACACTTAGCTTACAACAAGAGTAATCTAACTGGACTTCAGGCCTTTGTTCTGGATGATGAAGGAGGGGCTGGTAAATGGAGCAGCTGCTGACATTTATTAATCTCCATGCTGAATACTGTTCAGGTATTATGCCACTGAATCTCCATGATAACTTCAAAGTTACATGAATACATCATCTGTATTATAGATGCAAAAAAATGGATGTTTAGGCCACACAGTGGTGGTGGTAGGATTTGAACCCAAGTCTGATGTCAAGATCTAGGTCCTTAGTCATTCAGAAATATACCTTTAGGTTCATAAAGGAGCCCCTTACAGCTGGAAGAGGACTCAGAAGTCATCCAGTCTTTCACTTTGCAGAGGGGAAACTCAGACTCAGAGACATGGAGAGGGGAACTCAGGTTATATTGTTAACTGGTGACAGAGCTGGGGACTTCTTCTCCCCTTCCACTATGCCACACCATCCTTTTTTTTTAATTTTTTTTTACTGTTTATTTATTTTTGACGAGAGAGAGAGAGAGAGAGAGAGAGAGAGAGAGAGGCAGAGCATGATTGGGGGAGAGGCAGAGAGAGAGGGAGACACAGAATCTGAAGCAGGCTCCAGGCTCTGAGCAAGCTGTCAGCATAGAGCCCAATGCGGGGCTCGAACTCACAGACCCTGAGATCATGACCTGAGCTGAAGTCAGATTCTCAACCGACTAAGCCACCCAGGCGCCCCAACCACACCATCCTTCTTAAAGTGGATCCTAAAATGGCTCCATAAAGGCTATGGATCCTTTTTGGTCTTGCCCATGTACAGTCTCAGGATTTCCTGGGCTTTGTTCAGCCCTACATGGGAGTTTACACTTCCCTCCATGGTCCCAGCATTCTTGGGATCTCTGAGTCCTGGGACACAGCATGGGTCTTGTATCATACTCCCATACCTTCCAGCCATAGTGCTTTTAGAGCAATATCCATCACAGGTGAACTGAAGTGTCCTGTGGAGAGCAATGACCATGACTAATGGGTGAGTACGCCTCACTGATGACTCTGAGAGTGGAAACTCCATGGTCTTTCCTTTCAGAACAAAATGAGAGTAAATGTGCTAACTAGTCAGAGGACTGATTTTGATAAGACCCTCTGGAGGAAGCTTGGTCTACAGTGAAGTGGTCAGCAGAGATCGAGAGTTGCAGAGTGTAAGCAGAGGGCTGGATTTCAGTCTGGGGTCCTGGGCCTGCCTAAGTGGACTGAATGACTTCAGACAAGTTCCCCAGCTTCTCTGAGCTCTAGTTTTCCCTGCTATAAAACAAAGAGATGATTGGCTGACCACTCCCTGTTTGTTTAAGATAATTCAGGTCTGAAAACATGGGAAGAATGAGATCTTTCAGGACTTTTCCAGCAGAAGATTCTGTTTTAGGTTTCCATTCATGATATTAAGGGGTGGTGGTGGGAAGGGGTGGGGCAGTCTTCCTGCCAACTGGAAATTCCAGAGGGAACAGCAAAATGTGATCTTCTCCAGAGCCTAAGAAATACTTTCATCATTCTTTAAGAGCTTTCAAATCATTCTTGAGTTATTTCTTGTATCCACTGGATGACTTATTCCAGGACTGTTTGCATTAGAGCTCTGAGCTATATAAAAATGGGAATCTCAGAACCAATCTTGAACAGTGCTCAAAGCTTCCTGAGGAAAATTAAGCCAAACCAAACACCAAATCTTTTAAAAATTCAGTTAGAAATATGCTTTCTTCTAGGCAGATTTTGTTCTTGACATACAGTTGGTGGTAATGGTGGAGGTGTGTGGGGGAGTGGGGTGGGGTAGGATGACAGGAACAAAAAGGGGCCAAAAGAGTCAAGAAATGAGACTGAAGGAAAGTAAACCCAAGGCACACATGGGTCCTTACTTTCTCCTAATTTCTGTCTTCTTTATACATATACACACATATGATTGTACCAAACTGCCATCAATAGTAGCTAACATTTTGTGTCCCCATTACATGCCCGCCATATGCTAAACACTTTACACGTATTAACTAATTTAATCCTCACAATAACCCATTGATTAGGAAAGGCTATTAACCTTTCTTCTACAACCAAGGGGCCCAAAGGACAGAAATCCTTATAGATGTGCTCAAATTCACTCAGTAAGTGGCAGAGGCAGGAATTACACCAGGCAGTCTGGTTCTAACACTCAGTTTGTAACCACTAGGCTCCTCTGCCTTCAGTATGGTGATACCCACATGGCCTGATTATTTTTTTCTGGTATAGAATCTTTTTCATTACACACACACACACACACACACCCCTCAACTGTATTCAAAGCCTGACACAACCAGGTTCAGAGAAGTAGAAGGCATCTCCCTTTTAATTCTATAACAGAATTTGTATCATAAAGAGCTGGGTCTTGAGCCAGGTCAGTTTGTACTTGGATGGACTGGGCCTTCCAATGCGATTGAGTTGCTGGATTTCTGAAGTTCCTTTGCTTTGTGGAATGATATGTTTCCTTTCTCTTCAGGAGCAAAGAGCTCCTTGAAAGAATGATTTTTCAAAAGTCCATTAATCCAGGAGCACAGTTCAGCTATGGGGTATTTCCATTGCTTTAACCTTCCAGTACCGCCTTGCTCTCTTCAGCTCCAGACATGCACCCTGTGAAGCCATGAGGCTTTGGTGGGGTAGGCAGCTGTCTGTTAAAATGCTAAATCGACTGCCACCCATCCAGTCCATTTCTGTGTGTAGAGGGATTTGAACCTAAGCTGGGCAAGTGAATTAACCCTGTGCCCTCTTGGCCCCTCAGCCCTCCAGGAAAACTATGAATCAAATGGAATCTCCCTCATGCTAAGAGGCTATAGAGCTGTCATTCCATTATGCTTTGCTCAGGGTAAGAGGTCCCTGGAGACAGTATAATGAGCCGTGACTCCCGGGGTAGGGGGAGTCACGTTACTGAGTGTCCTCAGCAGCATGGCTACCATGGAAGCAACACATGCACTGGCATGTTTCTGGGCAAATAACACAAGTTTTTATTTGTTTGTGTAATGAAAGATTATGTCTAAGCTCACTGGTGAATAGCAGAAGATTGTCAACACCCAGGTGGCCACTTTCCTAAGAAGTGGAGTGAGCCCTTCTGCTGTCGAGGGCACAAGGGGGAATTTTCTGAGTGGAAATGTTACCTCATTACTGCCCTGCCACAGAAGATAAACACTGGAGGAGTTCAGGGACAAATAAGGCCATTACTAGAGATTCATGGAAATACCGTCTGACCCCTTCTGACTAACCCCACAGATAGAAGGGAAAAGAGAAAAAGACAAAAAATACCTTTTTGTCAAGGAAAGAATTTGTGGGCAAAGGGTTAACCTCCAAGCTTCATTGCTGGTCTAGAAAGAGCGCCCATTTCCCTTACCCTTCAAGGTGCCAGTCCCTGAACAGAGACAGATAGTTAGATATTAATAAGTTTCACTCTCCAGAGGAGAGTAGAGGTTAGACTGGGGTCTCTCAGGATTTTTCTCTTCCTCCCAGTCTGCCAGCCCTCTCAGTGATTATATTAATTTGTCCAGCAAATATTGAGTGTTTACTTTGTGTTGCCTCTTCGTTAGACGTTAAGGATAAGATGGTAAAAACACTCAACAGACATACGTCTAGAAAGTGGTAGACCTGTAAGCCCTCAGGAAATTTACATGTCCTGGAACCTTCAGTTTCCTTTCTGTATAGTGGAGATAATATTTATTTCAATGAAAATGAAAGAACTTGTTTCTAGGACTATCCCTTACTTGTCAAATGTTTCTGAAAATACCCAACATTAAAATGTGAGTCACCTTTCAGATGTCAGTTAATTCCTATAGAATGGAATGGTCCAGAAATCAGAATGGTGGCAGTTCTGAGGGAAGAGATTTAGGATGCAAAGTTTGCAAAATAGATTCCCAACATGGCCATTCTCAAATCGTACAAATTTCCACCAGTATCTTCTGGTGTCGGCAACGTTTGTTTTCAAGATGAAATGCCTAGGCCTCAAATTAAATGCTGTTATCATGAATTGCAAATATGCCACTCTTTTCAAGCCATTTATACTGCAGAAGTATGGCTGGTTATTGATTACCTTAGGCTGAACCAAGACCACCCATTAAATTAAGCCCTTGCAAAAGAGGCGATCAGAGGCCTTCATGCACAAAAAAGTCCATTTTTAAACCTGATGGGATTAGAACCAGAGGACCAGGAATGTCCAAGTCTTGCCTTGTCGGTTACCACTCCTCTTAGCAGCTAAGGGACCTCTGTGTAAGAAGAAAAACAAAAAACAAAAATAATTAAATGGAAATAAAAATACAGTAAAATCCCAATGTAATGCTTAAAATAGGGTTACGCAGTCTAGTCACATAAACCGTGGGGATGTGTTATTGTAAAAGTTAAGGAAATGACTGGGATCAATTTGCTACAGAGGATGGGACCCAGCCATCTCCAATTTTGCCGTACTCCTTCTCTGATATGAGGCAGTTTGAAACAGGTGTCATTGGCCTTAAGACCTCAGTAGAGTCTTCTCCCCAACATCTAGATTTTTCATTTAAGAGCTTAACATTGTGCCTACAGAACGCACATGGAAAATCAGCCATTAATATTATTGTTGTGGTTGATGCCTTAAGTCAACCATAAAAGTTGGATAAGAGCCACATGTCCTCAGTAAGACTTGCAAAGTCTAAACCAAAATTCATTTTGTGGATTAGAATCCGGTGCAGAGCTCTGAGAAGCCAAGTTAAAGTTATCTCTCTCAAATGCCTGCACACCTTCAGGAGGACTTGTCTCTGCCCTGAGGTTGACAGGCAGGACTTGTCTCTGCCCATGACATCTGCCCCGGGGTACCTCTCTCATGTTGCAAGGCTTTTTGACAATACACTGTTTGATACAAATTCATTTCCAGACTCTTACCTGTTCCCGAAATCTTCACAAACATGATTTGTTGTCCTTATGTTGATAATTAACAAAAAATGATAGTGTCAGGTTGAACCGGGTGAAATTTCCATTTTTGTAGTTCTAAATTGATTGAATATCAGTAATTTCATATGGTTTAGCCTAATGGGGCTAATTTACACACGGGTAGCACTTTACAGTTTGCGAAGTACATTTACATCCATTATCTCATAACCTAGTAGTAAGCATATGAGGTAGGGGTGACCGATTCTATTTTACAGATGATAAAATTGAGGCTCACAAAACTCACCATGAATTTATATTTGTTCTTTAGGGGGAATCGTTTGTAAAGCCAGAGGCAGAAAGAGTCCAACACCCTTAAGGATTGTGGCAGCAGGTTACAAGCTGTGGGGTTGCACACAGCAGAAGGGGTCTGCTGCTGTGCCATTGGTATATTATACTGTTTTACTGATGTCACTTGAGTATCACAGACAATAAGCAATTTGCCCATCAATAGGACAGGAACATGCACTCAGGTGTTTGAATGCTGACCCAGCATAATCTGTCACACGTTGTCTCTTCTCCCCATTTCCTGACTTCTGGTCATTGTCAGCCACTCACTGACTCATCTAAATCACCAGAGCACTTTGCCTGGGTGTACACTTTCCTAACAGATGGTTGCTCCATGGCCAAGGTGTCAATACATTCAAAATGGTGCGACCCATCCTAGTTGTATTCAATCAGGCATACAAAACGAGAGTAACAAAACAATATTTCTCTGTTCCTCTTCCACCTACAAAATTAGAGGACTTCTAGCCCCTCTCAAACTCCTCCAAGCCAGCCCAGAGTCCAGAGGGCTGCTTACACTTACTCCCATATGCCGTCAGGTGTCGTCCACCATCTCCTCCAGAGCTCAACATCGACAAAGACCTCCCAGGGGTGGCTGACAGCCTCCATCAGGATCATTGTCCTATTGGGCTTCTTCTTTCCTGGCTGGGTGCGGGGAGTGGGTGGAAATAGAAACATGAGTGGCACCACTTTCCCCATTGTTCTCAGCCAAGCTTGCTTCTCTCTTTCCATATGTAACCCAGATATCCTCAGAGATAAAGGAATTGGATCCCAGCCATCTCTACGGCCTGTGAGGGTCTAAAGTTCTTGGCACAATGTCTGCTAATTCCAAGAGCTTCTGTTCAGTGGTCCAGCTCCTGAATGCACACGTGCTGTTTCTCCTCTGCCTGTGTAGCCCACCGCCCTCCCCACTCCCACTGCTGTGCAGACCTAAACCTCAGTCTGTTCATCAATTGAGATGAGAAGTCCTGCGTCAAATACAGTGGTTACGGGAGCAGGGGAAATGGTCATGGAACATACAGCCTTACTGTATTCTCTCTTCCCTCCTCCTGCCTCTACTCCTCACCTCCCCCTTCTTGGAATGACCTCTGGAGGATTCAAATTCCCCTCCTCTATCACACTGCTTCCCCCTCCCTAAAGTCTTGAATCCAGCCAACACATACTCCCGGGGTCTTACCGTCTACCCCAAGAGGGCTCATCAAGTCATTCCTTCTAATAAATTCTGTGGTTTCCCTTAGAGGAACTCTGGAGGACAAAATTTCCCCATCCAAAGCTCAGAATGAGGTCTTTCCCATGAGATGTCTTGGTTGCTCCTACAAGTAGCCCCCAGGAGGGCCCCTTCTGGGTCTGCAGTGTGCCTGGTCATGTCTGGGTCTGCAGCTGCTCCACACACAGCTTAAGCTAACCCCTGGGGGCTTCACTCTGGGAACAGGTGGATTGTGGGGATATTTTGGAAAGGTTAAGAAGCTTTTAAAAAAGCTTTAATTAAAAAAACTTCAACAACTAGATGATTATTCACTTTGAAAAAGAAACAGGCTCAGGGTGCCTGGGTGGCTCAGTTGGTTAACTATCCAACTTTGGCTCAGGTCATGATCTCGCAGTTCATGAGTTCAAGCCCCGTGATGGGCTCTGTGCTAACAGCTTGGAGCCTGGTGCCTGTTTTGGATTCTGTGTCTCCCTCTCTCTCTCTGACCCTCCCCAGTTCACACACTGTCTCTCTCTCTCTCTCTCTGTCTCAAAAATAAATAACCATTAAATTTTTTTTTACAAATAAAAAGAAATAGGCTCTTAGTCTCTGTATAGGGTCTCAAGGTCTGTCCCACTCCGCCTCGCACCCCACATCTTTTTGAAAGTGGAGTGAGGGACTTCATCAGCAATTGAATCAACTAGAGGGCTCAGACAAGGAACCATGAGAGCTACATTCTAGCCCTTTGTATACCACTGGCCAGCTAATGTGGCTTGTGTGAAATCAGTTTCCCCAGTCTCTGAAGATATTGACAGGGTCATGTTTCTAGCAATGGTTCAAATTGTCCCTGCCTGCTCAGGCAAGACCTCAGTCCTCTGTATGCCACCTGCCTCCCCAGCTCCCACTACCAAATATGCCTGAAAATGCCTGAAAGGTGTCCTACACATGTACAACATAAGTTAGTTAGTGGTCTTTAGGGTATCTGGGGACACTGCACCTGCTTCTGATGTCTGTTACAAGGTATCATGGTGTCCTGTGAAGGCTACCACCCTCCTACCTGATACACAAATGTCAGAAGTCTTACGTCAACATTCCCAAGTGGTCAGTCTTGAAGGGCTACCTTTCCCTGTGGGTCACACTCTGTAAGAGGCTGTTACTGCCCCCCAGAGTCTTGTAGACTTTTGTAGACAGCTCTGAGGTGGGATGTTAAAACTGAGGTCCCAACCCTCTGGGGACTGAGGAGTGGCTCCGGGCCAGCTTGTGATGCATGGATCCTCAGCACGTCATGGAAATAATTATGGAAGACTCTCTGCCAGGCCTGCTCATACAGCTCTGTACCCAGGGATGGGAACACTGAGTGAGAGCCCTGCTAAATCGAATAGATGTGGAAAATGGTGTGGAAAACGGGTACATCACTGACCTCTCTGGATCTCAGTCTCCTCACACACAAAATGATCGGACTAAATTGATAGGTTTTCAAATACAAGGACTTTCTTTACTTTTAAGTCCAGTTTATTAAGGCCTAATTTACATAAGAGCATTCACTCTAGGTATCAAATTTGATAAGTTTTGACAAATGTGTAAAGTCACTTAGCTGCTACCACATGAGATACAGAACATTTCCATCCCCCCAAAAAGTTTGCTCATGTCTTTTTGCAATGAATCCCTCCCCATGCCCCCACCCTGAATTGGCATCCACTGACCTGCTTCCTGTCTTTTAAAGTCTTTGCTTTCCCAGAATGCTATGCAAATGGAATCCTTTGAGAGAGCTCTTTATATATGATGAATTCAAGCCCTTTATCAGTTATGCATTTTGTGAGGAGTTCTTTTTATAAAAATAACAAAAGGACTCTCATATGATCATCATGTATAGTGCTAATAATTCTTTAAGAAAAATACACAATAACAAAAAACTGCTCTTTTTTTTAACTCAATGCTTTAAATGAATTTGTAGTGTATTAATAACAAAATCTAATATATTTTTAAAAGATTTATACATGGTATTCACTTGGGTAGAAAGTTTACTTGAGTAGGATGTTAATAAAATGCAACAGTCCTTTTTCCTAGAAATACTGTCAAATGCACATACATATAAAAATATTTGCAGTCAATTTCAGAAGGTTCATAAAGGCCTCAAGTCCACCATGAATGCCTACAGATAGATCCATGGCGCCAAGATTAAGCCTCACTGGTTGATTCAGCCCACAGTCAGGCATAATGTAAATGTGGGTTTGAGCATCTCTTGCAATGGCTCCAGGGTTCCCCAGAGGTTCATAATCCACTGTTGGGAACCTCAGCACCGGTGACCTCTGAGGACCTTTCTAGCTCAATAAAATCTGCAATCCAAATGGCACATTTGCCCAATAATGGGAAAAAAATCCTTAAGAAAACTTACACTTGCACCGACATTAGAAAGGATGGGGGCAGGGGTGGGGGTGGGGGAGGCATCCCTGCCTGGGACTGGTGGGCCCAAGCTTCTCTCTTCAACTCTGTTCCTTCGTGTGTCAGGAGTTGAGGTTCCCTCTCTAGGCGAGGCGATGAGATTTGGTTCTGAAACAGCGTGTCCATGCCTGCCTTCTTTCTGTGGGCCTCACTGCAGACTTCTCTGGTGCCTCCCATGAACACACTTAATTGGCCATGTGTCAGCTCAATTGCTGAGCTGATCTAAGTCATGATGAATCTTTCCTGCTCTTTGCCCTCCGCCCCAGCTTGCCACATAATTCTGTATCATCAGCACTCACCATGAATTTACATTTGTTCTTTTTTTTTCTGGGTCATTTATAAAGCTGGAGGCAGAAAGAGCCCCAGATATTGATTTGGAGGAACTGTGTTTCAGCCCCTCCACTTTGCTGTTGAATATTAATCACAACAGACATGCATTTATGGGATTTGTGGGTGGGAAAGGGGGCCACAGTCAAGGGATACTTTGGAGAGAGATTAGGTGATTGGATGGGGAAGATGTTGGGAGGCAGAGTTGGGAATCTGATGGTTGTTGGCTCAAAAACAATTGCAGGGTAATTCCAACAACCAGGAAGGCGGGAATCAGGGGGAAGAAGAGAGGGATAAGTCATGAGTTGAGGTTTGAAAACGCTGATTTTTGAGAACTCAGTGGAGATATCCAGGAGAAGCTGGATAAAAGGTCTGCAGCTCAGAAGCGAGGTCTGGGCTGGAGACAGAAATCTGGGGTCATCAGGAAGTAGCTGTGAGAGTGAAAGAGCTGGTCCAGAATTGTATAGATAGTGCTAGGGATATGGATGACCTGTGGTCGTCACCCTCTCAGGCATGCTATAGAAGTGACTGGGGTGTGTAACTTCCATGACCCCCACGAGCAAACAGCCTGTTATACTCTGTGATGTGTATGTAAGGGGCATGTACCTCTGCATTTCTTTTCATTCCTTCCAAAGAAAATCCATTGTGCAAAACATTATCAAGCAATTCAGATTAATAAAGTGTTGCTGGAGAGCAGCAAGACAAGGCTTACATGCACCCCTTACAGCAAAACGGTCCCAAATCTCCACTGCATGGATGTGTCCTTCCTCAGTGGCCTTCTCTCTCACCATCACCTGTGGCCTTTTTCCACTGCCACCCTTCTAGCACAAAATGCTCCTTTGCTCCTCTATTGTCCTAAACAATTCAGCTCTGGCTCCTAATTTGCATAGCCCTCTCAGTAAAACAAACCCTCTGCACTTAACCAGGCCCACCTTCTTTTAAGGAAGTAGCCAATAGTATTGGTGAATCATGCCTCTTGTAGGGGGGAGGATCGAAACACACACACACACACACACACACACACCCCTCTTAACTGATCTGAGGCATAGTGTGGGGTTTACAAGCAGTTGATATTTGGGTCTGGATAACTGTTGTGGGGGATGTCATGTGCATAGTAGAATGTTTATCAGTGTTTGTGGCATCTACCCACTGGATGCCAGTAGCATACACTGCCCTCTACCTGCAGAGGATTTTTCAACACTCGGGGATAAAACCCCAACTCCAACACACACTAATTCTGTGACTTTGAGCAAATGATTCAACCTCCATGTGCCTCAGTCTTCTCATCTATAAAGTAGGGGTAATAATGGCATCTACCTCATAGAGGTTCTAGTGAAAATGAAATGATGTAATACTTGCAAAAGACTCAGAACAGGACCTGCCATATCGTAAGTACTCAGCTAAGATTAGTTCTTATTATTGCAAAGGGCAGACCAGCTTATTCCTTCTGACTCTATATGGAACTCTCCCGAAGAGGAGTTCTGCTGCAAATGATTTTCTTTTTCCAATGTGAATTACTTTCATTCTTAACAAACTCTGAAAACTTCAAAAGAAACCCATTTAGCCCTGTTTCCAAAAAAAGGATTTAAGTCTTAATCTAACTAAATGAACAAAGATCAAGGAGTCTTTGGCGTCAGGTTGTCCCCTTGACTCCAATCTACCTGAGGATGAGAAGTTGTACTTGAGTGAAAATAACTTGAATACTCATTCTGGGTACAAGGGGAAACCCAGCATCGTCCCTCTGACGTCTGGGGATGTGTGTGTATGGATACATCTCTACTGGATGCCTTTGTTCTGATTCCTCCACCAAATTCTTGCTCGTCTCACTTGGCATGTTTCACCTGTTCCCTTACCCCTGCATTCCACACGAGAGATGGTCGATCCTTTCCTCTGATAACCCCGGCAAGGAGTTATGTGTGGGAAAGTTTTACGAGTGATTCAGCAGTCACGAATGGCAAACCCCTTAAAGTTGAACACTAGACATTCCTTTGTTTCAGTCTCTTAGCAGCGCCCATTGCCAGGGACGTCTCCCAGGCTCTCTCCTCCTCCAGGTCCTACCCTTTCTCATCTTGGCAGAATCCGTCTTTCTGCCTCCTCCTTGCACTTCTTTCCAAGCTGTTGTTGTTGTCGTTGTTGTTTTGTTGTTCCTGGGCTGTTCACCTGCTTCCTCCAAATCCTTTACTCTGCAGGGCAGTTTGGCTGTGTTTGTTTCACTCCTGCACCAAAGGGAAGGAACACTAAGAGAGATCTTTTCACAAAACGGCTCTTCAAGGAACTTGAGAGTTTTTTTTTAAGTATATTTATTTATTTTGAGAGAGAGAAAGCACTAGCCCAGGAGGGACCGAGGGAGAGGGAGAGGGAGAGGGAGAGGGAGAGGGAGAGGGAGAGGGAGAGGGAGAGACAGAATCCCAAGCACCACGCTGTTAGTGTGGAGCCCAATGTGGGGCTGCAACCCACAAACCTTGAGCTCATGACCTGAGCCGAACCAAGAGTCGGCCGCTTAACTGACTGAGCCACCCAGGCACCCTGGAACTTGAGTTTTAAAAGCAAGTTATTTTCCTGGAGAATTCCTCAACTCGCCTTTGAAAAAACTTTTTTTCTCCTGTATACTCTCATACCTTCATATGACATTATAGAGCACACACCCGCATATTCCATCACTATTCTAATAAAGATTGCCATTTTTGTACACTCCTTTCTAGCTTGCTGCTTTCTTTTTAAACCAAGTTATTGAGATAAAATTTATGTACAACAAATGCTTCCAATTTAAGTGTGCAGTTTGATGAGTTTTGACAAGTGTATATACCCATGTAAGCATCACAATCAAGATAACGAAAATCAGCATTATCCTCCCCAAATCCCTAATGCCCTTTTGCAGTCAACCCTAACACCCCAGCCCCAGGTGACCCCTGATTTGCTTTTTGTCGCTATAGAGTAATTTGGCCTGTTCTAGAACATTACATAAATTGAATCATCCAAGAGGAATTGTTTCATGTATCCCTTCTTTCATTACCTGATGTTTTTGAGAGACATCCATGGCATGTATATCAGTAGGTCCTTCCTCATTATTGCTGAGTTGTTTCCATTGTGGGCATATATCAAAATGCATTTGTCCATCTTCTTGTCAGTGGGTATTTTCTAGTCTCCCCCCCCCCCCCCCCCGCCACATACACATTTGTATTTAATCATTTTGTGAGTTTATGTAATTATTTTGTAGAGAATTTGTAAAGGAAAGAAAAGCAGTAAAAAGCAGATGGAAAAATGCAAATTTATCAATTGGTCACAAACATTGTTAACATTTTGGTATCTTTATTTCTAGATTTTTTTCAATTTTGCACATACTTAAGGTTGTAGTTCCTTAAGTGTTTCTGTTCCTTAAGTGTTTCTGTCCCTTAAGTACTATATCATAAACATATTCCTTTGCTAATAAAGGCTGCTAAAAAGGATGGTGTTAACGGTGCCAATGTGAAAAGGTTGTCAAGGTATGGTGTTAAGTTCAAGCAAACTGCTGAACAGTATATTTAGTGTGATCACATAGAAAGGGATAGCAGAGGACGTTTATGAGTGGGAAAGTGGTGGCTGAGTCAGAGGTACCTTGCTGCTGACTATGCAATGCCTTGGTTCCTAGGCTTTATCTGGGGAGAACTGAGGAGCCATTGGAGGATTTTGAGCAGAAAAGTGGCATAGTATGGCATGAGATCACGTGTTTTATAAGCTTTCTCTGGATAACGTTTTAAAGAGACCACTGGGCAAGATGAAACAAGGAAGGCCAAGCTGGCAGCTGCTGGAATAATCCAAATGCAAGTTAATGGAAGCTTGGACCAAGATGGTGGTGGTAGAGATCGCAAGAGATGGTGAGATTCTTGATATATATTCATATATATGTATGTGTGTGTATACACATTTTTTTAAAATTTATTTTTAAGTTTATTTATTCATTCAAGAGAGACAGAGAGCAAGTGGAGGAGAGGCAGAGAGAGAGAGAGAGGGAGAGAGAGAGAGAGGGAGAGAGAGAGAATCCCAAGCATGCTCTCCACCATCAGCACAGAGCCCAACGTGGGGCTTGAACCCACCAAACACGAGACCATGACCTGAGCCGAAACCAAGAGTTGGACGCTTAACCAACCCCCTATACACATCTTTTAAAAGTTAGGCTTCATGCCCAGCATAGAGCTCAACACAGGACCTGAACCTACGACCCAGAGATGAAGACCTGAGCTGGGATCAAGAGTCAGACGCTTAACCAACCAAGCCTCCCAGGAGCCCCGATCCTGGACATATTTTAAAGATGCATCTAATAAACTGGATGTGAGGTGTGAGAGAATGATAGAAGTCAAAGATACTTCAAGGATTGTGAACTGGGCAGCTGAATGTGTGGAATTGCCATTTGCTGAGCTAGAAAAGACTATGGGAAGTACACATCTGGGGAGAAAGAGGTAAGGGAGCTTTTGGAAGTAAGTTTAAGAAATCTTTTACACATCCAGGTAGAGATGTTGATTGAGCATGTGGATATATAAATCTGGAGCTCTGGGTAGTGATGCAGTCTGAAAATAAAAATTTGAAATTCATCAGCATGTACATAGTATTTAAAGACACACTACTGTGGGGCGCCTGGGTGGCTCAGTTGGTTAAGCGTCCGACTTCGGCTCAGGTCATGATCTCGTGGTTTCCAAGTTCGAGCTCCATGTCAGGCTCTGTGCTGACAGCTCAGAGCCTGCTTCAGATTCCGTGTCTCCCTCTCTCCCTGCTCCTCTCCTGCTCACACTTGTCTCTCTCTCTCTCAAAAATAAATAAACATTAAAAAATTAAAAAAAAAAAAACAAAGACACACAACTGGATGAAATCATCGAAGTGAGTTTAGATAAAAAGTTCCAAGAACTAAGACCTGGGGCACTCCAGTGACATAAGGACAGGGACATACAAATAAAATATCAAATGGCCTGAGAAGGAGCAGCAGTAGGAAGAGATTCAGGAGAGCATGGTGTCCTAAAGACCAAGTGAAAATGGTATTTTAAGGAGGAAAGAGGGATCAACTATGCCTAAGAGGAGTTGTTAACAACTTAAGTTGAAGACTGATAACTGACAGCTGAACTTCGCAACATGGCAGGTGGTCTTAGTGGCCCTTCACAGGAGCTGCTAAGTAGGTGGTAGGGTGAAAGCCCGGTTGAAGAAGAATCGAGAGAGAATGGGAGATAAGAGTTTAGACAAAAGCAAAACCTTGGTTAAAGTGGTGGCTCAGTTGAGCGTCTGACCTCAGCTCAGGTCATGGTCTCACTGTTCCCAAGTTCAGGCCTCACGTTGGACTCTATGGTGACAGCTCAGAGCCTGGAGCCTGTTTCAGATTCTGTGTCTCCCTCTCGTTCTCTGCCCCCGCCCCTGCTTGTGCTCTCTCTCTCTCTCTCTCAATAAACATTAAAAGCAAAATTTAAAGTCTCACGCAATGAAATTTATGAGGAAAGACTACTGTAACCCGGCTTTCCCAGTCTTAAAAGGGATGGTGATATGACAACTACACATCCCATTCCTCAAAAGGGAGTTTAGAGGTTCTAGAAACAAATGGTAATGAATAAGCCCCAGAATGAATGGGAAGCAGAAGCCCCACATTCAAATCTCAGATGTGCCCTAATTCATTGTATGATTTTATCAAGATTTGCTCCCTCTGGACCTCAGTTCTCACATGTGTAAAACTGGAGTGTTGAGCTAACAACCCCCTGACATCATTACATAATCTAATATACTATGTAGCCTCTAAGTATTTAAAGACCTCTTAACACAAAGCAGTTGAATGGCTTTTTTCTCCTCCGGCTGTTCACAGCTGTCTCCACAGGACATTGACTCTGATGCACTGGAACCTGCAGATGACTTGGTCTTCTTCACTGAGAAGGGACATGATATCAGCTGGACATTCTTCAGATGCCTCTCCTTTGATTCACAAATCCTCCGTGCCTCAGAAGAAAAAGAGTTCCTCTTCCTTTCCATCCCATCGCCTCATTTCATCAACTCTCATCCCCTTTATAAAAGTTAGAATCGAAACCTCTGGTTTCAGAGGGGTGAGTGAATGAACGGTGTTCTGCTGGGGGACATTATTATCTGTTTTTCAGATGGCAAAACTGAGCCTCCGCGAGTATAAACTACCTGCTCAAATTTACAGTGAAAAAGGAGGGTGTAAGGCTGTGAAATGGGTCTGCCTGGCTCCACAGTCTCCCTCGGATGGAATGCGCTCACAAATGGAGGTCTCGGTCTACATTCTCTCTGCTGTTTTGCCCAACAGCATTATCATCTGTGTGTGGCTTTGATTGTTTATGTTGATCTGGCCGGACCTGCTCCTTGGCAGAATGCCCATTTGAAAGTCTGTTTACCTGCTTATGACTGTAATTTTATAAACTCTTGGCTGATTTAGGGCTCTTTGCAATCACTGACTTGTACCTTTAAAATCCTCATGCCAGCTATGCAAAAGAATTCGACAGTGTTGTACCTTTTATACAAGGTTTGAAAACACATGTTTTCATTGTTTGAACCAATATGTTCAAGGGCATATCTGTAATAAAACTATAAAGAAAAGAGAGAATATGTGTGGAAGTTAACGATCGCCACAAAAAGCGTTGTAGAAGGACTCACCTTAAAATTCAGTCTCTTGCAGCCACGACCATTTACTCTCCTGGAACTGGGGGGTGGCTGATGCAGGCTGGGCCGTGCTGGGATAACTCCGCTCTGCTCCACGGGTCTTCCGTCCTTCTCCTTGACTGACAGTCCAGGCATGTTTGTTTGTTTATGGTCATGCAAAAGGTGCAAAAAGGCAAGTGGGAACACAGAAAGACTATTGAGGCCTGGGCTTAGAACTGACATCATTTCTGCTTCTTTCTCTCGGCCAAAGAAGGTTATGTGACCAAATAGAGAAGAAAAGAGGGAATTGTGCACTATCCGCAGTGAGAGAGCTCTGCAAAGTTACATGGAAAAAGGTGTGGCTACAGTGAGGGGTGAAGAGTTGGGGCCGGCCATATCATCTACCTCCATAGCAAAACACTAAAGTCAGGGTAGCCTTTGCCTCTGGGGTGGGGGTGGAGGAGGAAGGTTTGCCATCAAGATGCAATGCACTGCATTTGTTGATGAAGCAGAGTTGTAAATGTATGGCTCTTTACGATCTTGCTCTTTATAGATTGTATATTCTATGGGTGAAATATTATCTAGTAATTTTTTAAAGTTATTGGAATCAGATGAATAAATAATAAAAGTTACAGCATTTGGGAGATTCAGATTCTTTCAGCTTCACTTAAAAAAGTTTTTTTTAAATGTTTATCTATTTTTGAGAGAGAGAGAGAGAGACAGAGTGCGAGCCAGGAGAGAGAGAGAGAGAGAGAGAGAGAGGGAGAGAGAGTGCGAGCCAGGGAGGGGCAGAGAGAGAGAGAGAAAGGGAGACACAGAATCCGAAGCAGGCTTCAGGCTCTGAGCTGTCAGCACAGAACCAGACGCGGGGCTCGAAATCATGAACCGTGAGATCATGACCTGAGCTGAAATTGGACGTTTACCAAACTGAGCCACCCAGAAACCCTTCAGCTCCACTTTTTCAATTTGTGCTTCTCTTGGGAAGCCTGGCTGGCTCAGTCGACAGAGCATGTGACCCTTGATCTCAGGATTCTGAGTTTGAGCCCCACGTTGGGTATAAAGAAAAAGAAAAATCTGTTTCCTTTTAAGAAAAGAAATTCTTTCTTTTCACCCATTTCTTTTTCATTTCACCCATTTCTTTTTAAGAAAAATCTTAAAAAGAAAAATCTTTTAAAAAATGTGTGCTTCTCTTTCCTAGTTTCTGATTTTCTAATTTTGTTTACTCTCACTTGTCAATACAAATAATGGTTTGGTTATCTGACATCTGGACATTAATACCATCTACATGCATATTTATAATCTTAGTAGGCTGCTCACACTTTAAAAAAAAAAAAAAGACAGCCTTTACATTCTAACAGAGTTCATTTTCTTTAGTTCCTTTCAACGTAAACTCATCTAAAAGCACAAATTGTTGTCCTGGCAGTTATTAGTCTGGATTGATTAAGTTTGATCTCTGGGTTAATTTCACATGTAATCATATTATAGTTAGTCACACCTAGTGGCTCTATTAATTCAGATGTATTTGCACTTCCTTACCTATTAATTACAACCACCTCTGAAGACTGATTGGGTCTCAGCTACTGAAGAAAAGCAATCCCCATATATCAGGGAACAAATTACTGCCTCCCACGCTAGGAGAACTTGGTTGAGGCTCTGTAGGAATATTATTGATGACATCTTTATTCTCTTCCTTCTTTGCAGATGAATGGTGCACTGGCTAAATGAGCCAGAAATACCAAGGCCAGGTCTAAACAGACTGGCAGACCTTGCTTGGACCAGGAGCTGGAAAAGCAGCAGCAGGAGAGGCACCTATGTAAGATCTGTGCAAGTTGTATTTGTAAGAACTTAAAACTACGTATTTGGGTGAGGTCCACTTCATATAACTTATTCACCTTTCTCTCTGGATTTGAAGAATGTTCACTGAGTGAGCACTGAGTGAGCAGCAAATTTGGTCATGGGCTGGCTAGAAAGCTTGAGGCTGGACCTGCACTTAGAATAAACACAGTACACATACTCAAAGTTTCCACTACCTCCCGCCTAAGTCCTAGCCCAAGCCCTACTGAGGGAACCACTATTTAGGGAGTGTTATTTGAAGGACATGTGGTTCCATCTATTTCTCCACAAAATCAGTCTTTAATTTCTGCATTCAGGGAATTTCAAAACCCTATCTCCATGGCCCTTCAAAGCACTGTTTTCACAGAGGTGCAATTTTGTGTATTGTCAGCTCATCTTGTGAAATGGAAACTACATTGAATTTACCATAAGATTTTTGTAGAGGACATTACAGTCTACATTTCTTAGTAGATGAAGCCCCACCCAAGAAAATTCTCTTTATTCTAGGTTACAAGAAAAGCTCAGCATCTCCTCAGAGAATACTGGAATCATATAATGGATTGTGTTTCCCTTTGCACTCTGGCCACTAGGAAGCTCAGAGTTAGTTTGGAAGCTCAACAACAGCAACTGTTTAGAATGTTACCATCTGCACACCTGCATTCTCTCTTCTCCATCTTGACCATTTATTTTTAATGCATACCTTGATTTGATTTTAGTTTTAGCTAATGGTTTTTAGTTTATGTTTTTGTTTT
Organism: Panthera leo; assembly: GCF_018350215.1. NCBI lineage: Eukaryota > Metazoa > Chordata > Mammalia > Carnivora > Felidae > Panthera > Panthera leo. Next base: position 86,139,564 of record NC_056688.1, read on the forward strand.
TGCTAATAACCAATTTTGCCACGTGTCTAACATTGGAGAACATAATGGGATTTGAATACATAATAAACATCAAGAGTAACCTTGAAGACATTAACCACAAAAATTTGTGGGTATGGATGGAGAAAAGTAGGGATAGGGAAATAGGCTGGGCAGCCAGGAGGCTGATTGTATGTATATGTGTACCTCAATCTTCAGTATAACCCGAAGGCAAAATCATTATCTTCTCTACAGGTAGCACAGCCCTCTTGCCTGCCTCCAAGGCTTCCTATTTTCTCTATCCTAATGTTGTTGACCTTTCCTACACCCCCTTCCCCCCATAGCTCCAGGAAATTCCGGGGAACAAACTGAAGCCACAGAATCAAGGTGCTCTCTGCCATGGTTCTGAGGCCATTTCCACCAAGTCTCATCTCTGACCTGCACAAAGTCCTCTCCATGACCACCAGCTGGAGGTGGATCTGGAAAAGTCTTTTCTGCATGGCTGCACATGCTCCCGGAAGGTCTGAATGCAGCAAAGAACAAAGTGCAGTGGAATTGCTATTCCTAAATGCTCTGATACATTTAATTCAATGCACCTTTTATTTACAGAGACACAGAGCTGGGCACTGTGGGGTGATCCATAGGGGAGACAAGATTGGATCTCTAGAAGTTGTGGGACCAATAGTATCGTCTATTACATCCCAACTTTTAAATATTTTTGGCCCTGGAAATTCTTTGCCCAACAAAATCATGCAGATTTTCCTTAGGGGAAAAGAACAGAGCTGGCTGGAGTGGACTGGGCTTTCAGGACTGCTCAGCCACATGTCCCTTTGCCTCAAACTCCTTCACCTCTGGGTGGAACCCTGGGGTTCCTTGCAGAACAGCCTGAAAACTACTAACATGGTAGTACCAAGTGGTGAATTGTCTGGGTTGGAATCCTGACTGTAACTCACGAGTGCTTGGTCCTGGGGAAGATACTTAACTTCTTGGACCCTCAGTTCCTTCATGCATAAAATGGGGACTGAAATGGTGCCCACTTCACTGGAAGTTGTTGTGAAGTTTAAGTGAGCTAATGTATATAAAGTATTCGACATGTTAATTTAATAGCGCTACTCAGTCAATAAGTGATGAGTACTAAGAAGCTATCGCTATTAGTCCTGTTAAGGACTTCTTGCTATTAGTCTTTTCAATGAACTGCAAGTTACTGAATTCAGTAAATGAGCTACATCAGCCTCTGTCAATCTGAGACCTCTCAAGGAGGAAATCGTTTTTCCAGTCAGGGAAATGGTTATAAACGCAGCCAAAATTATCAACCTGCATGGCGAGCATCAGCGAATGTTAAGAGGTTTTTTAAAAAAAATCACCAATAAAATCATGCTTGGATCTTTCAAAAAGCAATGAAAACCATTTGACTCCACGAGCCTCTGTTCCCTTTTCTGAAGAATGGAAGGCAGTGAACCTCAGTCCCCCAGTTTGGGGGAGGTTCAAATGACGTCTTGAATGTGCCAAGCGTCTTTCGAGCTATTTGTCAAAAAGCCCCAAGGAGCCTTTGGCACCTAGTAGACATCAGTAAATATTTGTTGCTTCTGAATTCTTCCCATCTGGGAAGCTCTCCAACGTCCTGGAATCCCTAGCTCTCCCACCAAGCAGGTCAGAAAAGCAACTTAAAGGATTCATTTCAATGTCCATTTTTCCACTTTCCCCCTGAAAAACCACTTACAATGCTGCCAACTTTCTCATTTGGCTTTTTCTGGCCTGGTTGCATCTTATTAAGGGTCACTTCATTCATCAGCATAAGGAAGACTCCATTCTGTCAACAGGAGAGGAAGGGCTGGGTCTCCAGTCACAGGGCAACAGGGAGGCGGGTGAAGAGAAGGATGGGAACAGCCACAGGACACATTTAATTAATAAAAAGCTGCAGTTGAAAAGGCCCAGAATTTCCAAACAGCCCTTCATTCTTATATTACCTGCCCTCCCCCTACCCCCAACCAGCTGATCATTGGATGGTGAGGAAGCAGGTGCTAGTTCACAAAGCCTGTTCATTTATTCTCTCATCCATTCAATTACTCATTCATTCACAATTATTTCTTAAGTGCCTATTATGTACTGGGGGTCTTATGCAGAGCAAAAAGTGGACACCCACTTCCTGTCCTCAGGCAACTTACAGCTTAGGGGTAAGGCGGGAGCACACACATCAATCAATTGGTCAAAACTGTGATCAGGGCTATGATGCTGTTCCGGGAAGGCTCCCGGGTAAGTGACACCAGACCTGAGATCTGAAGGAGCCACTGGAGGAAATGGGGGGTGATAGCAGGAAGTGGGGAGAAGGTTCAAAAGAACATCATATGCAAAGGTCCTACAGAATGAAGAACATCTTTTGGGACATAGAGAGGCAAAATTAAGAAAGTGCCTTACTTTTTGACGGGACCCTTAGGTTGGGGACACAGTGGTCCCCATGTGGAGCCAAGCACTCAGGCAGGAGTCAGCCTGGTCTAGTCCTGGTCCTGTTGTTGGTCAGTTCCTTCTTGGACCTCAGTTTGCCAGCTGTAAAATGGGACTAAGACCATTCTTGTAGCTTTATGATGAGAACGACAAGTGGAACGTGTGGTTGTCACCGAGAGGCTGGGCAGATGCGTCACGACCAACCCCCTCTCCCACGGACGCGGGTCAGAGTTGGGGTTCAGAGCTAAGATCCAGGGCTAGTAACCGGCCGCCTCAGCGGGCTCGAGGTCGTCCTCTCCTCCCGCCCGTCCGCAACATATGCGCGAAGGAAAGTGCTACGAACGCCAAACGGCCGCCCCCCCGCCGGCGCCATCTGCTCCGCCGCGCTCGCCCGCGCCCGCCCGGGTCCCGCAGAACCGCGGCAGCTGCGCGCCCAGCCTCCGCCCGCTCCGCGCAGCCGGCGCCGCGCGTCCTGTCCGCGCCCGCCGCGCCCAGGACGGCACCCTCCGCCAGGACAGCGCCATCCCCTGGGTGGAGGGGCGCTCGGAAGAGGGACCTCCGGAAAAGCACGTCCTGCCTGGGCATCCGAGGAGAGCGTAATGCCTGGCTCCGGAGGCAGATACGCCTGGGGTCTAACATCGACTGTAAAACTGACTACATGTGTGCTATCGGGCAAGTCACTCCTGGCCTCTGTTTTATCTTCTGCGAAATGGGTATAATACGACCTGTCACCTGTCGTCTAGGATTGCTAGATGGATTAAATAGGAAGTCTTATGAAAAGCGTTTAGCACAATGGCATATAAGTGAAACTTCACTGCTATTGATTTTATTCAAAGCCTGCCTTCCTGGGGCTTTATGGTCACTGGCTGGATTTCTGTAGCTCCTTTAAATTTCAGCTTGCTCCCACATTTCCTCCTCTCTCACCCTTTTTGTCAAGCATGGATGCAGAGGCAGAAAGATGCTGCTGCTTTTTGGAACACTGCCTGCCAGTGAGTGGCAGGGGAACTGGGGGATCCCTGGATTCCTCACCCTCTCCTGACCATGAATGAGGTGCAGTTTGCAAAGATCTTTTGATGATTGCCCAGAAACACCCTTTTGCTCTAAAGCCCACTGCAGGACCAGCCCAAACAGTGACTGATAAGAAGGCAGAGTAATAACAAAAGGTGAAAGGAGAACAGGAAAACAAGAAATGAAGACACTCTAAGTCAAGAGGGACTGCATTTGTTACATGACAGGTGGATCATTCCCAGACTTTACGTAATGCAAAGGTAATCAGAAGGCATGGGTTTTAGTCGAAAGTCTGTCACTTACTAGCTATGTTACTTTAGGCAGTTGAGTTAACAGATGTACATTGAGCACCTACTATATGTGCCAGGTGCCATTCTAGGATGTGAGATTACAAAAGCAAAAAAGACCCAGACCCGAACCTCAGAAGTCTGCAGTTTAATGGGAGTCAGACAAGCATGGGTGCCTTGGCAGAAAGTGCTTTAGGGCTCCAAAGGGAAGCTTGTCAACATTCTAGGGGTGTAGGGGCAAGTCACTGAGCCGCACTGTCCTAATTTTCCCCGTCTGAGGCTGGGGTCTAACCGTGATAAGTAGAAGCTCATTCTTTCTTCACCCCTGTAACCTCACCTCCTACCCTATCCCTAAAGTCCAGCACATTGGCCCTGCCTCAGCATCCAAGCAGCTGCCGCAATTCTTTAAGACTAATAGGAGGAAAACACTAGAAAACACAATATACAGAAAACCATCGTACAACATAGGAGATGTGAATCGTTGATACAAACACTGATGTCAGAGATTACCTGCTACACTCTAAGGTACTCTGGGTGCTGCACAGTAGCAGGTGATGGTGGGTGTGGGAGAAGGTGAAGGGGAGGGCCACGTGTGGTAGTGGAAGGGGAGGATTTGCCTCTCATGGGAGAACTGAGTGATACAAGGGCCCTCAGTCATCTGGTTGCTTTTAACAAATATGTACTAGGCATATGCTCTGGGCTACACAGTGAACAACAGACCGAAGCCCCTACTCTCAGGAACTTATCTGCTCCTAGTGGGAGTTCAGAGTGGAATCAAATAATTTAAAAAACTACGCAGCAGTTGATGGTAAGTGCTCTAAGGAAGATAGAAATAGAGGGCTAGGGAATAATGGTCAGTGCCCCTTTATGTGGCATCTGAGCATGTTAATCCCAGTACTCAGAGAATTTTTGGTCTGAACCTAACTGTCCTTTTGAAGGGAAGCAAATCATGAATATCTAACTCTAGGTAATATGTTTAATTCACCCCAGCTTTTTTGAAATGGTCTTAGATTATATAGGCAAAATGAACATTTAAAAACTACCCTTAATCTCATTCAGACTCAACCAATGCAACATATTAATATATATCCTTCCAGAGTCTTATCTGTACATATACTATATATTTCTCCCCAGTTCCCTTACTTGCAAAATGAGCAAGATTATTCTTGACTTGAGTTATGTTCACTTGAGGAAAGTGGAGATACACAGCAGCTAGAACCCTAAATGTTTCATAGCTTAGTAATATAGCTCCTTTTTTTTCTGACTCAAGCCTTGCCTCCCCCACTGTACCCTAAGTAACCACCATCTGTGCAAGTCAGGCCGGAACCGCATTTCCACCACCATTTGATAGATGCCAATGAGACTCCATTGCAGTTTGCCCCAGCCGATGATGGTTTCGAGAGATGAGCTGGAGATGATACGGCTAACGTTAAAATGGCAATCCCACAGCAGGGGGTCTCAAGCATTATCGAGTTTAGAGAGACCCTTTTAGAGTATCCTTTTCATGGCTCCTTCTCTCTGGGAACAGACATTCTGCCAAGGTGGGTAAGTCAGGATGAATTTTGAGGTCAGCAGCTACCCTGGAAACATCAGTCCCTCTGATCTCTAAGCCATTTGCTAAGTGTGACTTCCGTCATGCAACATTGTTATGACTCCATCATGTCAACAACCATGTATTGAATTCATGCCACGCATCAGGTGGGTGTCCACTATTCTATGAACTAGAGATACAGTAGCAAAGAATATAAATACAGTTTCTCAGTCTAAGAGCCTGGAAACACCGGCTTTCCTTATGAAAGATTTTCCCTCAGGACCCCCAATGTCTTTTCTGGCGATTTGGCTTCCATAAGAGTACTAGGAAATCCATCAGATATAACTTGTGTGTCATAATCCCAACTGTGGACCAAATTCTAGTCTTTATTTTCAAAAGCACCTTGGCTCTCACTATATTTGACTTAAAGCCTTGGACTCCAGAGCCATACAGCCTGGGTTCAAGTCCTGACCCTGCTCACTCTAGTTACTGAGCTTGGCCAAGCTACTGAATCGTTCATGCCTGGGTTGGGTCATTTGCAAAATGGAATAATAGTAATAGTCAACATGATCTGGTGCTTACCATATGCCTGGCAGTGCTCCAAGTACTTTAGATATATTAACCTGAGATCCTCACAATTCTACAAGGTAGGGGCTATTGTACCCCATTTTACAGATAGGAAACTGAGCCACAGAGACGTCAAGTAATTGCCAGTTGTGGAACTCTAATTTTATGAGATTGTTTAAGGATTTAAATAAGGGGCATGGAAAGTAGTCAATTAATTCCTTCTCTTATTATTGTTATGGTAATTTTAAGTGGAAAAAAAAAAGTAGGCAAATCTCAACTATGAGGAAAATAGCATAGAAAAATCTAGAAGGAGGGGCTCCTGGGTGGCTCAGTCAGTTAAGTCTCTGACTTCAGCTCAGGTCATGATCTCACGGTCTGTGGGTTCGAGCCCCACGTCGGGCTCTGTGCTGACAGCTCAGAGCCTGGAGCCCGCTTTGGATTCTGTGTCTCCCTCTCACTCTGCTCCTCCCCTTTCATACTCTGTCTCTGTTTCTCAAAAATAAACAAACGTTAAAAAATTCTTTTAAAAAAAGGAGAGAAAAATCTAGAAGGAAATTTATTAAAACACTAATAGTGTTTGCCTCAGGATAGTGAGATGATTATAGGTGATTATATGTGACATTTTTCATACTTCTTTAGACTTTCATAAAAGCTTTCCAAATTATTTTACTGTGAGTAGGTATTTCTTTAATATTCAGAAGGAAATAATGCTAAAATTCCTGGGAGAAAATAAATTTGGGAAGCTTCTCCTCTGGGTCCTGATGACAGCTGTGCATTCCCCTCCTTGAGGGTGCAGGGCCCTCATCTGAGCTGGTGACCCCCACTTTCAGGGGCGGGAGGGGGCCTCAGGCAACATCCGCTTCCCCGGTGAATCACAGATCCCATTACTCACTTAGCTTCATTACATCTTTAATTATGACCTTTTAGTCTGAGTGAAAAAGAAGTATAATTTTACTTTAAGAGATATGCCAGGCCTACGCTCCCAACATTTCCAGGTTTCATGGAAATTGCAGGGATCATAGAAATTTAACCTGATAATTACTTCAATATTTCAAGGCACACAGTTTTACTCTCTCAGAATAATTATGGGTTGTTGTTTTTTTTTTTTTTCTCCCAAATTCTTTTATTTCTCCGTTATTACAGGTTATGCTCATTTCTGTTGTGTATGCTTGGAGACACAGAAGAATGCAGGACATCCTTATGCACTCTGGTCTGTAGCACCTTATTGTTAATTTTTGTTCTTTTATTTTCTCCCATTATTATTTCTCTTAGACTATAAGTTTTATGTGGGCAAGGAAAACACATACTTGGTTCACTCTGTCCCCAGTGCCTAAAACGGAACTTAGAAAAAAGTATGAAAAAAGTATTTGTTGAATGAACACCTGAAGGAATATATTTTTAAGTGATTATATTAGTTGCATTTGTTGTATTATAAGGAAATCTTGGTATCATCAAACTCTTGTTGAGTGCCTACAACGCAAAGGCAGTGTAAGATCCACCATATGCCAGGTAGTAAACCCTTGGAGCCAGAAGTGCTTCAGAATTCAAGAGTTTCCAAATTATATGAAGGCCATTTTATCTAACTCTTAGCAACCACTGAGCCAGCCTCCTGTGACTAAACACCAAATGCATGTATTTTGCTGTGAAAATGTATGAATATACCCAGTAAGCGGGACAAATAAAAACTATAACCGTAAATCAGCTCAGGTGAGTTTTTGGTGCTAAACAATTCAAGGCAGGTCCAGTCCTGCTGTCAAATGAGTTGGAGGAACTTCTGGTTGTTAGCGGTTTGGCATCGCCGGTGAAGAAGGAAGGAGATGATCACGGTGGAAGTTAAGAAGGAAATCATCAAGAAGTACGAACAAGGTACGCGAGTGGCCGAAATTGCAAGATTTTACAAGTCTGTGTCTGCCTCTCGTTTGCAGAGGAGGCAGAGAGAAAGGCAGAGGAATCCTTCACTTCAAATGAGATTAGGGAGATAGTGTAAAATGTGGGAAACAGTGCAAAATTTTGTAGAAAAGCACCACCCGAATAAGGCTAGTGATGAATCTTTTTAATGACAATGCAATGCCACATTTCCACCAAATCCTTAAAAGGAGGCAAAAGCAAGTGTCATTGGATAGGCCCTTTGTTATATTGGCATGAATAGAAAAAGATTCAGTTGAGCCAATAGAGAGCAGTGATTCCATTAGGGAAAGTCGTCCTACACAATAACCCTCCTGTCTTCTGTCTCCCTCACACCAGCCACGAAGGTTTTCAAAGGTAAGTGCAGGTTATTTGTTTATTTTTCTTTATATTTTGTATTCTCTTTATTATTTTGTATTATATTACACTTTTGTCATCATTTTTATATGAATATTTTTGGGTTGTGGAATGAATCATCTGAGTTTCCATTAGTTCTTATGGGGAAGTTTGCTTTGATATACAAGTGCTTTGGATTACAAACATGTTTCCAGAACGAATGATGCTCACAGACCAAGGGTTTATTGTGTTTACTGGGCACTCATTGTGGGTCAGGTTTTTACATATTAACTCTTAAATTCTCATAACAACCCTGGGTGTTAGGCCCTGTTATCATTCTCCCTTACAAATGGGAAAACTGGAGACAAAGAATGTAAATAATTTGTCCAAGATTACAGCCATTCAGTGGTGGACCAGATGAAGTGACACTGGCTGTGGGTTTCAAGCACTGGGTTGGTCACGTCCCCTTTTTTCTGCACAGGGGCCATTGTATACACTCCCACAGATGTTGACTGCAGGATAGTATTAATAAACTCTTGTCATATACTGTATTTAATGTAACTGGCAATAAGGCAGCAGAGGAACGGGTCTATATCTGCAGGCAGCCAGACCTAGAATGAGGCAAAGCATTCCTAAGCTTACTCTTGTATGGAAAAGCAAAGGACTATCCATAGGTGTTTTGAAGTGACAAAAAATACACCAGTGCCAGTTGTGGGCACCTTCCAATGTTCTGAAAAAACACTGATTTCTACCAAACACTGTGGCCTGAGACTGAGCATCTGAGCAAGGAAGATGATCACCCACAATCCTGCAGTGAGCAAGAGAGAGAGAGAGAGAGAAGAACCATTGACTCAGTTGTGATCATGTGATGTTCCGCATCACGTACTACTCATATTGTAAGACATCACTCGTTTATCAAGTGAAAATTTATTAGAAGTGTTTGCTCATCTTGTGGAACACTCGCAGAACAAGTTACTCACAATCCAAAATTTTACTGTATTAGCTACTAACATATTACCTCATTTTGTGAGGCAAACAGCTGGGGAGACATACACGATTTCGGTCATTTGACAGGTGGGGAAACAGGAAGCTGGGCAGCTTGAGAACCTGGCCCATGGTCACACAATGGGAAACTGACAGGGCGAGGATTTGAAACCACAACTACAGTATCTTGCCCAGTACAGCAGCTCACGTAAATTCTTGTATCCATTCGAGATTCCTTTTGTCAGCTGTTACTCTGCGTTTCCCTCTCCAGTATGGAATTTTTGAGGGAAAAAAATTAAAAGCCTAGGAAAATTAGAAAGTGTTTAGACATGCATTTTATTAGCAGATTCCCTCTCTTCTCTCTCCTTCTTCTTTCTCTTTTTGTTGAAAAGCAAGAGGCAGAAGAACTTGGCACCATTTCCATCATGTCGATTCTTCTGGGTTTCTCAAATGTTGCGATCCCTGGAAAGCCGGGATTCATGCTTACCTCCACTCTTCATTAAGGCGGCCGTGGCCACGAGCTCAGGAAGGCAGGCTGCTGGTGCAGTGGGTGGGCGTGCTGAATAACACCCGGACCACAGCTGGGGCTGCCCTTGTCAGAGTGCCAGCCTGCCTTACCCAGTCTGTTCTCGCCCGCTACCTGGCCCTCGCCCATCTGCTGCAGAATTCATAAAGTGCTGAAGATCACAAACATCTGAACCTATTATAGGTAACATACTTCAATTACATTCTGATTGTGGGCTTGGCTTCCTCCAACCTTGGTCTCTAATGGCACAAGGATCAAAGTCTTCCCCACAAAAAAAGGCACTAATCTCTAGGTAGTTCCATCATTTGGGGGGTGCTTAGAAAGAAGCCATTCTCCTATATGCTATGTGCTTTGTATTATTCGGTTACCCGGCAGGGGTACCCACAGATGTAAAGAAAAGATCTGAGAGAGAGAGAGCGAGAGCACTGATTTAAAGTCCTCTCATAGGAACTTACCATGTTAGTTGAAATGACCTTCATTCTCCTGAGGGTTATCTGTCCTGGTTGTTGACTTAGATCATGCAATCTGTGACCACTCTTCCAAGGACATCAAAGAATAAACTGCCCACATGTCCTCAGTCTCCTGCTTCCACATGTCCCTGCCTTGCCCCTGCCAGGGAGCCCTGGACAACATTACTGGGGGGTGGTACCCCGAGTCAAGGCAGACCACAGGTGGCTCCAATTAGAAGCCTGGTGAGGACGACATCTCAGCCTGTTTGAGGCTACTCTCGCTTCTCTTGTTCACTGGGCTTGCAAACGAGCAGTTAAAAGACGCACAGCAGTGTCCAGCTGGGCCATAGTAAAGCCCGAGACAAAAGGAAAAAGTAGTCTTATCAGCACAGCTCTTATTCAACCTTTTGAAATTTTGTACACATGGAATTTTGGTGTTAACTTTTGTTTTTCAAAAATGTTGCCTCGAAACCTGATTTCTCTTGAGTACTGGGTTTTTCCGGCGATCCCTTTTGGCACCCAGACTGGATACACACCAGCTGAGGAGTGAGGAAGCTGGACTGTATGCACCAACTCCTGCACCTCACTGGTTGCAGGTTGCCTGGGGCGTATTAATGAACTCTGACACTTCCAGCCTGCCCTGTGTGCAGGTTAGACAGGTGCCATCAGCATCAGGCAGTATCCATTTTGGACCGGTCACTGTGGCCAGAGAAGTATGTTTAGCCACAGAAGTCCTTTCCAAAACCTATATGGTTTGAAGGAGCATATCCCACAGCTGAACTTGGAGTGGCCTTGGGACACATGGGCACCTTACATAGTCAATGCCTTTCTCTTTCTTCCTCAAGGCAGTTTAAATTTCATCACCTGAAACCAGAGTCCTGATTCTTGCTGGCAATGGCTGAGGATACTGTGGTTCTTCCAGCTTATTAAAGTAGGGACAAAATAGGGGTAAGGGGCCAGCAGAGTGTTCCTATGCTTGGACCGTCTTCAGGGCACTACCTCTCCAACTTGTAGGGGAAGAAATTGGGGAAATCCAAGGTCACAGTATTAACTAGGATAGCAACAACATTAGACTTTCATGGCACTTTACAGTTCCAAATCCCTTTCACTCTGTTTTTTTTTTTTCCTTACGAAGGCTTAGAGGTACAGGGAAGGCAAGCTGTGGAGCCCCCATTTCAGAGAAGAATGAACTGAGCTCCAAGAGGCCTAGCGATCCATGTATAGCTAAGGGATGGCAGAACACCTTGCCTTCTACTTCACCATCCTCAAGCCAACAGAGACACACAACAACGGCGCCTATCTTAAAGCAGACTCTTTTCCTTTCCTTCTGTAAATGTAAACCTCAGTTTACTGGTTCTGTTCCATGCATTCTATAAGGAGTGACAAGTGAGTGAGTTGGTGCTTCTCAGGAAAAGGGACCTTCTCTTTGTCACCTTCAAATCTGTAGCTCCAGCACGTCCTGGCAGGAACAAGTGCCCTGTTGGCATCTGTTGAATTGGATTAACACTGAGGAGGGAGCAGCTCAGACCAGAATGTTGGACCTTTTAGAGGCAAGACTGTAGTGGTAAGAAGAGTTACACCCTCCATTTACCGAACATGTACTGTGCCCAATGCTCAGCTGTTTCATACCCATGGGAAGTAAATGTTCTTGTTGTTTTACAGATCAGGAGAGTAAAGATCAGGGAAGAGGAAGGATCTCACTCAGGGCCAGGGGAGGGATGAAAACCCAAGCCTTCCTGACTCCCAAACCTGCTTTCCTAAACCACATGTGCTCTGTCAACTCAGAAGCTACTCAGTGCCACATTGCAGTTCAACGTAAGAGGCTCGATAAAATAGTCCAGTCTTACTGAAGGAGTTCCTTTTCCTCTCCTGCCCTCCAGGCGGGCTCCAGGGTTATTTCATACTTTTGCATACAAAATCTAGAGCAAAATGGGGGAGGAGAAGTAGCAGGAGTTCTGGAGTTAGGGCAGGATGGAGGCAGTTGAGGCAAGTTTGAAGGAAGCATGTCTGTGAGAGTGTGGGATGTGAGGTGACCAGGAGAAGAAAAAGGGGGTACAAGAGTGTTGCTGGGGGTGAGGAATCAGATTCGCGTGGAATCTGTAGATATGTACAATTATTTTTGGCTCCTTTGGAAGATGTACTTTTAATTTATTTATCTTTAAAGGCTTACTTATTTTTGAGAGAGAGAGGGAGGGGAGGGGCAGAGAGAGAGGGAGACAGAAGATCCGAAGCGGGCTCTGTCTGTGCTCACAGCAGCGAGCCCAATGTGGGTCTCGAACTCACGAACCATGAGATCATGACCTAAGCTGAAGTTGTACACTCAACTGACCCTGGAAGATGTACTTTTAAATGCCAAACTGTTCAGGACTAAAGCATGTGGGTCAATGGGATGTCATAGGAAGGTGACAGAGCCACTGGAGGTATCCAGGCTGAGGCTAGGCAACCCCTTAGTGGGAATGTTGTTGAGGGGCTCCCAGCATTGACTGGAGGAGGGCTGGACAGCTACAACTTTCTGATTTTTGTTTATCTCCGCAACTCCCATCCTGGCTAAGCATGGAGGCAACCCAGCCAATTTGCTCATCCCTGCCACATGCTGTCCCTCTCCTGACTTATCAAACGTTAATCAGTCCCCACCTCCCACCCCATCTTAATTATTTGCAATGATCCGTGATAGACAAACAACTCTGCAGCTTGAAATCCCCCCATCAGGCAAATATTAAATTATTCACATCTTTCTTGCAGATTTTTCACGAAGTGAGTTGGTAATCAAATGACTCTCAAACGCCTTTACCATTTTATGGTGGCGACCCTGCCCTTCCCCTTAATGTGTGTATCTTCATGCCTCAGCTACACTGAGTGTTCTCCTTTCCTGTTTATGTTTATTTTGGAAGCAAAATGTGTTTACAAAATCAGTTAAAAAGTGTTAATGATCAGTTTCCAGAATGCTAATGTGAATCCAAATTACTTTCACATGAATCAAGACAAATTTTAAAATGCCATTTGATCATAAGCTGTTTTAAATTTGTGTTACAAGTAGCGCAACAAATCTGAACACATGCCTTTTTAAAAAAGAGCAGTTTATTTTTTTTATTTTTTATTTTTTTTCAATATATGAAGTTTATTGTCAAATTGGTTTCCATACAACACCCAGTGCTCATCCCAAAAGGTGCCCTCCTCAATACCCATCACCCACCCTCCCCTCCCTCCCACCCCCCCATCAACCCTCAGTTTGTTCTCAGTTTTGTTTTGTTTTTTTTAAAATTTTTTTTAATGTTTTTAATTTATTTTTGAGACAGAGAGAGACAGAGCATGAACGGGGGAGGGGCAGAGAGAGAGGGAGACACAGAATCGGAAGCAGGCACCAGGCTCTGAGCCATCAGCCCAGAGCCCGACGCGGGGCTCGAACTCACGGACCGCAAGATCATGACCTGAGCCGAAGTCGGACGCCCAACCGACTGAGCCACCCAGGCGCCCCTGTTCTCAGTTTTTAAGAGTCTCTTATGCTTTGGCTCTCTCCCACTCTAACCTCTTTTCTTTATTTTTTTTCCTTCCCCTCCCCCATGGGTTTCTGTTACGTTTCTCAGGATCCACATAAGAGTGAAACCATATGGTATCTGTCTTTCTCTGTATGGCTTATTTCACTTAGCATCACACTCTCCAGTTCCATCCACGTTGCTACAAAGGGCCATATTTCGTTCTTTCTCATTGCCACGTAGTATTCCATTGTGTATATAAACCACAATTTCTTTATCCATTCAACAGTTGATGGACATTTAGGCTCTTTCTGTAATTTGGCTATTGTTGAGAGTGCTGCTATAAACATTGGGGTACAAGTGCCCCTATGCATCAGTACTCCTGTATCCCTTGGGTAAATTCCTAGCAGTGCTATTGCTGGGTCATAGGGTAGGTCTATTTTTAATTTTCTGAGGAACCTCCACACTGCTTTCCAGAGCAGCTGCACCAATTTGCATTCCCACCAACAATGAAAGAGGGTTCCCGTTTCTAAAAAAGAGCAGTTTAAAATAACCATTCTGATGGCATGAGGAAGTTCAGATAAAAAATTTCCTCTGACAGGGAAAGAAGTTAACTTTTGGGCATTCACATGGGAGGAGGTAGGGGGGACATACACCCAGAGGAAAAATATCATTTATAATTGTTAAAAATAGGATAGAGCTGTGAAACTTACATGGTTTTCATTCATCTTGTTTATTACTATTTTCCCAATGTCCAAAAGAGGAAATGTGCCTGGCACGTTGCAGGCACATGACAGTATTTGCAGAATTCATGAACAAGTAAAATCAGTTTCACAAATTATAGAATTTAATATGAGATTTTATTTTCTCTGATATAAAAATTATGAAGTTCATGGCAAGTTAGAATAGAAAATTGAGAGCCACATCTTGGAAAACTACTGATTCCATATTCAGATAATATGCCTCGTTCTTGTGCATGTTGCCCCATGTGGGTTACCCAGTAAAGTTGCTCACAGCACTGGGGGGCCTGATAGTCTGGGACACAGGCACACAGGCACAGTGTTGGTTTCGGCGTGTCCTGTGCAGAGTCACAACTGCTGTCCACCTGAATTTACTGGAATGCATTTTTTTCAGTGGGTCCATCACTAGCGATAATGGAAATGGAGACCGTGAGGTGGTCCAGTGCCACTGCTGGGCTGTTAGAAGTCATCTTCTCCCGAATCAGACAATCTAGGACCGGCTTTCCAGAGGTCCGAGGGGTCTAGGGGAAGACAGATCTGGGGTAGAGGGAGAAAGCAAGGGCTTTGGGACAGACTTCCACCTCCTGCCCAAGCATCCCTGTCTTGCTTTGACTTGCATACTAGGTTACCAGGTAAGATTTTCTTTGCTAAAAATCTTCAGGTGCTATTTTTAAAAAAACAAAAAAAGCGTTGGGGCGCCTGGGTGGCTCAGTCGAATAAGGGTCCGACTTCGGCTCAGGTCATGATCTCGCGGTCCGTGGGTTCGAGCCCCGCGTCGGGCTCTGTGCTGACAGCTCAGAGCCTGGAGCCTGTTTCCGATTCTGTGTCTCCCTCTTTCTCTGACCCTCCCCTGTTCATGCTCTCTCTCTCTGTGTGTCTCAAAAATAAATAAATGTTAAAAAAAATTTTTTTTAATAAAATAAAATAAAATAAAATAAAGAAATTTTAAAAAAGCGTTTAAAATATTTATCTACAAAGCCAAAAGTGCTAGCAAAAGATAAGTCCAGGGATATGGATCCAGCTCCCCAAGGAACTGCCGACCTTGAGTTAATGTACGTGTGTGTGCAAAGCTGCGCCTTCATTAGAAACAATATAGCTTCAGAATCTCTAGGCCATTTCACAAAAACTCCCCATGTCCCTGTTTTGGAATATGCCCATGTCATGGGTTTGGTTCCTACTCAGAGGAACACGTAAAAGTGGGGAAAATTTGACTTCCACGTTTCCCAGTGTTCTAAATGTTCTCATTTCTGGGCTGGCAAGGGTTCTTCTGCTCTTGGCGCCCAGAGCAGAATCTGGTAAGTCCACTCATGAGCAGCTTTGAGAGTCCAAGTCTATGCCTTAAAGGGACAAGTAATGGTTTCAGACCAAGGAATTTGTTGGTCAGGAGAAAATGGTGGCTAAGAAGCCTGGGGGATGGGAGCCCTTCCTGGAAAGCCCTGGGAACCAGAACCTGCTCCATGTCCTTGGGTCATCCCCTAGACACCAGACAGGAAAGACCTAGCTGGATGCCACAGTGACCCAGTTGTCTCTCTCAACCCACTGAAGCAAGAACAATATGAAGGGAAATAGCTTTGGAGTCAGGCTGACTTGGGTCACAACCCAATCTATAAGAGCTCTGTGACCCTGAGTTGCTAAGGTCACCATTCCAAACTGTGGGTTTCTTCAACTGTAAAAACATGGTAAAAAAATGCATTCTTCCCACTAAGTTATTCCAAAACTGAAAGTAATGTCTGGAAGGTTTTTGACAAATAGTAGATACTCAATAAATCATAGCTATAACATATTCTACTGTCTCCACACTGTTTTGAAAGGACCTACTTCTAGTGGAGTCTACTTCTAATGGGGAGACATTTTTGGCTTTTAAGTAAAATCTACAGAATATCTACATTATGCTGGGGGTGCCTGGCTGCCTCAGTCGGTTAAATGTCAGACTCTTGATTTCTGCTCACATCATGATCTCATGGTTTGTGAGATTGAGCCCCACATGGACCTCCGTGCTGACAGTGCATCCTTCTCTCTTTCTCTTTCTGACCCTCCTTTGCCCGTACTCTCTTTCTCAAAATAAATAAATAAACATGAAAAAACTGTTTTTCAATTTACACTATGTTGGATGGAATATGTGCTTTAGAGAAAAATAGAGTGGGAAAGAAGGATTCAGAACACTGGGGCTAGGGGGTCTGAGGGGAAGCCCCATATCTGGTTATAAGAATGAGAAAGAATTTCTTTCTCAAATTATCTTTCTCTTCTTCATGAAAGATATTTTTACTGCCAAATAAGAATAAATAGTAAAGGAAAGCAGAGTCTGGAAGACACACAAATGTTGTCCTGTGGAGGCAGCTGGTGTGCTGTTATGATGTGGGACCTCAGGTCTTGAGTTTTAGTTTGTCATTTTCAAAAAGAAGTCCTGATTGTCACTGCACCTATCTTTGACTTTATTTCCTTACCTCTAAATTGGACATAATAATCACTGTCTTTTGTACATGAGATGAAGAAAACTTCTCACCTCAGCATAACAAGCAAGGGTCAGGGTGTGGCCACTGCAGGCTGCTATCCCAGGAGACAAAACTACAGAGGATACAAAGGAAATAGCCCACTCCTCCTTTCTACACACACACAGATCCACACACATTTTCTCTCTCTGTCTCTCTCTCTCTCTCTCTGTCTCTCTGTCTCTCTGTCTCTTGCAAATTGTCAGGAGACTATAGGTATTGTCCTCTGAAATGAAAGTTATCCTAAGGCCAAGGGAACAGACTTGCATTGAGATGGTCCAGAAGGAGCTCTTCCATCAGGAATGGCTAACTTACCATGTCCCCTAATGGTGCCATCTTGATTTGTGGATTTCAGCACTGTCCAGGCTCCAAGGGACCATTGACTGGTTGCAAGTTGCTGACAAGCGAATGCTCGGTCCTGAGCTGTATATATTTACTGTACCATATAAATAATAAACACTAATAACTCACTTTATCCCTTACGATTTCCCCATCCATTTCCTGGCCATTTCTGGACCTTTCATCACATACCAGATTGTGTGGCTGACTTTTATTGCTGGCTGCTCATGCAGGGTGAGAAATCATTGTTGCCTCATAAATAGCTAGCATCATTTTTTTTTTCTCTCATTGAAAAGTTATTCCAATTCAACCTAAATTTCCAGCAACCAGGAAGTGTTTAAATAAATCATCCTCCATCCATTTGATGAAATTATGCAACCATTAAGAATCATGATTTTGAAAGCTATTCAACAGTATAGGGACAAAAAAGCACACATCATAATGTTAGGTGAAAAAAGCAATACAGAAAACCGTATATCCAGCATGATCCAATTTTGCACGTGAATTTCTATGTAGATTCACGTGTGTACATTAAAGAGATGGCAAGAAAATGCTTGAAGTGTCATTTCTGAATAGGATGATTGTAGTGATTTTTTTTCCTGCACTTTTCAAATTTTCCATGGTATACTTTTAGAATCTGAAAATAGGGTTATCTCTTTATTAAAAATTATTTTAAAATAACATTTCAATTAGTTTACTCAAACATTTTATTTCTTTGTTTAAAACATTTCAAGTTGTTTGACAGATGAACATGGGGAAGGGAAGGAAAAAAGATAAAAACAGGGAGGGGAACAAAACATAAGAGACTCTTAAATACAGAGAGCAAACTGAGGGTTGCTGGAGGGGTTGTGGGCGGGGGATGGGCTAAATGGGTAAGGGGCATTAAGGAGGGCACTTGTTGGGAGCACTGGGTGTTATACATAGGGGATGAATCACTGGAATCTACTCCTGAAATCATTATTGGACTATACACTAACTAACTTGGATGTAAATTTAAAAATAATTGTTTTTAAAAAAGGGAAAAAAAATAAACCCAAATTAAAACAAAAAAATCTCAAGCTGTTTGAAATCACACAACAATAAAAACACGAGCCTGTTGTCGGCCTAACAGACGGTTGCCAAACGGGGTGAGATCAGGGGCAGCCTCTGTGAAATCCGCACGATGTGGCTCACTCTTATTTGGAGGCTCCTAGTCAGGCTTTATGTTCTAATTTTTTCCCCTCTAAATATGAAAAATTCTATCTACACACTTGCACGGCCCTACATATATAGACATATGAAGTGTATTTTCTGGTCTCAGATTGACATCCACCTAAGAAATTAGCCTATGAAAGCCCCATCACTCACATACACTTGCTGGGGAGGAGGGGACAATTTTATTTAGCTAATTTTTAACAAATCTCAAATGGTACCAACATCTGAAGCCCGGAGGAAGGATAATCAAGTCAAGCCCCATTGACTAGGAGAACAGTGAACTGTGGAAAATGACTTCTCAGCACTGCACGGGGCCCCAGCTCCATTTAAATAACATGTTCATTATTCAGATGCTCGGCCTTCTTACAGGGGCTGTTGACCTGCCTGGGGTTTGCCCCAGCTTCTGGGATCTCTGCAGCATCCTGGGACAGTCTGTCATTTGTCCCTGTCATCGTGAGTCCCCAGGCAGCACCACAATGGATCCTCAACCAGCACCAAGAGAGACATGAGCAGTTAACTACTGTTTTCATTTTACAGATGGGGAAACCAAGGCTCTGACAGATGGTGTGACTTGCCAGGGTCACACAGCCAATCAGGGATGGCTGTACCTAGGTGTTCTCACTCCGAGACTATCTTATGCACCAACATGTCTCTCCACTGGCCCATTTTTAGAAGATATGATTCTGATCAGCTAGCTTAGGTAACATGCATGTGTAAAAGCAGACTGTGAGCACAGAACAAACAAAACTATAACAAGAAAAGAGACAAATTGCTGAAAAAAAAATTTTAAATAAAATTTAAGAAAACAGACTGCAGATTCTGAAGTTTGGGCAGCTTACCAAGAGTGACACCCGACTTTTGGTGCAGTGTTGGGCAAAGTTCAGTGGGAGAGTAAAGAAAGGAAAATAACAAAAATGAAAAAAATGTTAATTTTTTTTAATTGAGCAGCTACCATGCATTATTCTGAGCATTTCTGAGCATTTTCCAGGTTTTAGCTAGTTTCATCCTTACAACAGCCCTAGGAAGTAGACACTACTATTATCCCCATTTTGCAGATGAAGAGACTGAATGACAAGGTCTCATCGCTGGACCTGGGAAGGTAGAAAACCAGTTTTGAGTCATCTGTGAGAAGCACAAAGGCAGACAGAGTCAAGTTTGGACTCCAGCTCAGCCACTTCCTAGTTGTATGAACTTCGGTGATAACCTCGCTGAGCTTCAAATCTCTCATTTATAACACAGGGATCATAAAATCAGGCTCTTGCCCTTGCTGTAAGGGTTTAATGAGATAATATAGGGGGAAAATCTGCTACCACACCAGGCATGCAGTAAATGCTCAATGAATTGTAACTAGTTTTGGTCTCCTCCCCTTCTACCTTTCCCTCCTCACTTCTCCTTTTTCTTTGCTGCTTCTTCCAATGGTTGTGAAAAGGGAAGCAAGCTAATTCCTTTGTTCAACAAACATCTTGGTGTTGGGGAGTAGTCTGGATGCTGGGGAGTGAGCACAAGACCAGCACTGCCCCCTCTGGAGATTCCTAACCCTGCATGGTGACCCTGGTGGGAGAGCCATAGGAGCCAGGGCCTTTGAACGGGGCATGTTCAGTGCACTCCTCGATTCCGCTGTCTACTTCCTGCCAGCATTTAAGTTTAATGACTCTGGTCTAAGGTGACATCAATCAAGAATTTTTGAAGACTCTGAACACTGTTAGGTTCCTCTTAGTTGGGCCTGGTTTCTGGTGGGTTTTTAGTTACAAAGCTCAAACCCACCAAAGCTTGTGTTCAACCTTTGCTGGGGATGCCTGGGAAAGGCTGGTGCCCCAAAGAGCAAGCCCAAGGCTGTGCCAAAAGACTAATAAATGAAATGGTTGTCATTAGCTATTTCATTAATTCACCCCCAAGTCACCCATCTAACATCTATGTAACCACAGTAGATCCTAATCACACACAGGGTGCTGGGGTGTATATGAAGGAATAAAACTTTGTTCCTGGTCTCAAGCAGCTCCTGGTTGAGCAGAGATGCAAGCTAGTGAAGAAGTCATAGCTGGTTGGTGCCACAGCCAGGACTAGACTTCGGGTCTCCTGGTCACAGCAGAGAACCTATCCTCTGCCTCGCAAATACCACATTCACTCTCCTCTTTTGTGCCAGCAGAGCTGGGAGCCTGGTTCTCATGACAGCTGTGCCTCTATGCCTCACCCGGAAAGTGCCAAAGTAATAGCTTCTGTTATCTAATGCTGTGTAACGAGCCACCTCCAAACTTAACAGCTTAACACAGTTTTTATTATCGCTCATGATTCTGCGAGCTGACTAGATTCGGCTGGGACGTTCTTCTGCTGGTCTGGCCTGGAATCACTCACGCGGTTGTAATCAGATGGTGAGTGGGCTGGTGTTATGTGAGGACAGCCGGGTTGAAGATGGCTCCCTCACTCACATGTGGGATCTTTCTCTGTGAAGAGTTACCCTGCAGAACCCTTCTGCGTGGACTCCCTCCAGTGGGAGGAGCCTGGTGGATGGCTTACAAGAGCACACAAGTGATAGGCCTTCTTAAGTCTTGGCACAATATCATTTCTGACACACCCTATTGGCTAAATGCAGATTCCTGGGGTGAGGAGGGAGGGGGCCCCAGAGGGGTATGAATACCAGCACCCTTGGTTATGGGAGCCATCTTGGGAGACAAACTACCACTTGAATGCAAGAGGAAACCAGCTTGGGTCTCAGTTGCTGCACCAGGAAGCAGGCCACCTAGGCCGGGGCCCTCAGGATACCAGACAGTATGCAGACAGTGATCCAGGGAGGACAAAGCAATGACTGTTTCCTTCCTCTGCTTTTCTCCTACTCTCTTCCCAGACTCCTCTGGGCAGTTCTTCCTCAGCTTTATCTCCCTTGTGGTAAAGTTTGAAGGATGGAAACTCTAACTGGCAGTCAGACAGTGATTGGCATCGGACCCAGCTCTTCATTATGCTGAAAATCATTGTGCCAATCTAAGGGAAACTGTGTAGGATTGTTTGCAATTGATGACAAATTCTTTTCGCCAAGAGTGGCAGGTCCTTCAGTCAACACAACAAAGTGTGCTCACTCCTGGCTCCCCTTCTTAGCTCTGGAACTCATCAGACTTCTAACCTTTTTTTTTTCTTCTCATAAGAAATATCTAAATTGGCAACAGATAAAACTTGAGAATGGATAGTACTGGGACAAGATTAAACTATTTATAATCAAAGATTCTTCCAAATCAACTCTCCTGACCTTCCAGGATGGTGAGATTTAAAAAACCAAAACTAAAGCAAAAAACCAAAGCAGTGAAAAAAGAGAACAACTTCAGGACATTAGGAAAATACTTTACTCAGCTCATAGTTTTGAACCCAAACGATTGTACTGTTTCTAGCATAAGGAACCCTTAAATCTCCTGTGTCCATCCTGTGTTTGGAATATTCCCTGGTGTATTGTTCTCAGAAGTGGGCTGAGAGTGAGTTTAATAAAGGAAAAGGTGCTTGGATTTTCAGACGCTGACAATAGTATGTTTCTACCTAGTATTTTTCAAATTTAAGCAGACCAATGAGAGAAATGCACTGCCCTCTGTTGGAGAGTTAGCAAAATCGGCCAGGAGCTGAGACAGCATTGTGGTTTCAGGCTTCCTGAGAAAGCCTCCTTTGGGGGTTTTTTGACTGAAGGGACACAGGTTTCCCATTTAAGTGTGGCCCAAGAAAAAGAGAAGTAAAAATGTTAGAGATGCCCACATAAATAAGACTTACATTTCTACAATATATCCAGCTGTGGGTTCTCAGTTTTAACAAAGAGAAAAATGACCGAAGTAGTAAATTGTAGGGTTTAGAGATATAATATGTGTTGGTAAATACTTTACGTTGGAGAACTAGGGGTAGAACTATTTTCTTCCAACGTTTACGTGACACAGAAACAACTCATCTGACATCGTTAAGGTGCTTTATCCTGTGATGACAATTTGCAGGGTTTTAGAAAATCAGTCAAGTTGCCACTGTCTCCTTCAGGAATATGGTCACTATTATATTGAAATGCTTCCCTCCCCCACAAATATCCACGACTATTGCTTTCTACCAGCCAGGTCACCTACAGAAGATTAAAAAAAAAAAAAGCAAACCGGCCTTTGCCTCTCTTGGGGAAAAGATCATCTCAGCAAGAATTTGCAAGGACATTGACTCAAAGGAAGAGAAAAGCCTATTTTTGTTTGCTCACAGGCAGCCAAGGATGCTCTGAGCAAAGAAGAGACAGCGATGCTCTACTTTTTCTTCTTCTCAAATCTAGAGCACCATTCCCCCAAGCACCTGTTAGCATCTTGGGCTTGCTTTCAAGTATTTTGAGAGGAATGGAATTAGAGAAAAAAGGATGGGTGAGGGGAAGCAGTGCCGAAAAGAACATTTCACACGGTGATTGAGACATGAGCATAAAGAGTATTCGTCACTTTGACTCAGCACATTCCATTTCTAGAGATCTGTCCAGAGAAATACTCACAGAAATGCCCCAAGTTAGCTACGAGGAGATCCACAGAAGCATTGCCTGTGAGGATAGCAAGTTAGAAACAACCAAAATATCTTGAACGGAGGACCGGTTGAATAAGCAAGGTTATACAATGGAATACTCGGCAGCATTAAAACAACAGCTAATGTTGTATTACTACCTCTACAGTATTGTAGAGGTTCTCCATGGGCTGGCTAATGTGGCCAGCACATCCTGATAGGGTAGAGTATGAAGTGAACCACACAAGTTGCAGAACAAAAGTGCTGTCTTCCATTTCTGTAAATAAAATTATATTGTTATTATACTTTATTGTTGAAAAATAAACCTGGAGGAATATACACTAATCCATCAACAATTGAAATCTCTAAGGGCTGGGATTATACAATGTTGTTACCTCTTAAATGTAATCAAATCATATTTTTGGGCATTTTAACCATTAGCTTATATCCCTTTTGTTATCAGAAAACATGGAAGATTTTTTTTTTTAGCTGGATAGGTATGTTTTTCTTTCCACAGAAATACTGTCAGGAGGTCCCCCCTCATATGTATTAGCACTCTAATGATGGAATTAAGTTGATCAAGCAAATCACAGAAAGAAAAATCAGATGAATTATATTATACACACACACACACACACACACACACTCAGTGTCTGGCACATAACAGGTGTTCAATAAATGTTTGCTGAATGATGGTATGAATAAGTGAATGAATGCAGAACTGTTTCCAATATGCCTTGTTTAATTTGTTACCTGTTTTTTTTAAATCATAAGTAAATGTGTTCCTTTTCAATAATATCTCCAAGTGAACTCTGATTGCAGAGTTCACTTTTTTTCTCTTATACATCTTCAGAAACTAAAATGCTAGGGTAGAGGCTGAGGGGGAGGAGGACATAAAAAACAAGGTTTCAACAAGAGGGAAAAGGGATTTTCACAAACCACCAAAGTGCTACTTCTCTTGGAAGAAGTGCACCCTGGATTTTTTCCAGCTGAATTCTGCAACAAAACCCAAGGAAAATGAACATTAATCTTTTATGAACTAAGCCCCCGAATGAACAGGCTTTGAGCTCAACCCTAATTAGGTTGCATCTCAATACAGAGAATCCTTAACGAATAAGGACACATAACAACACAGGCGAGCTCTCTTCTGGGACTGACTCAGAAATGAAGGGGCTGCCCAAGCCACACTCAACTGCTCTAGTGCATTAGGGGTTCCTGACTTTACTTGGAAAATGCACCATCATCTTGGATGCAAAGCAAATGGAGTTTCCTGTAACTGAAATTCTTGGCCACCTGGCTACCTCCATGGCCATCTGGGGGTCTGTGGATAAATGAGAAGAGAAAGGGCAAGAAGCAGGGCTCTTAGAGCGAGTGTCAGCAAGTCAAGCAGGTTTCTTGTGTCCAGCAGAGCAGCCAATACTCGCTGTGTTCAGAAACAGGATAACCCACAGACACACGGGTACCTGATGTGGAAGGCAGGGTGGTGTTGTAGAGTCCCAAAGCCCTGAGTTCAAATCCCAACTGGGCCACTTTCTAAGATAAGTTACCCAGCCTCTCTGAGCCATCGTTTCCTCATCTATAAAAGGGGGCTAGAGGTACAGCATGGTTGGAAGGATTGAATGAAATGAACTAAGCAGCCCTCAGATTGTTCATTGCTGAAACAGACATTATTTCCTCAACCAGTGTCCCATTTGATCACAGACTCCTGCATTCTCCCATTTGCTCTTATCAAAAACTTAGTAAGGTAAGCTGAATGATCCCCATTTTATAGTTGAGGAGACTGAGACTCAGAGAGGTGAGGTAATTTGTCCAAGGGAACAGAGCAAAGGACCATCAAGGCTAAGATTTCTAACCCCCAATAATGTGCTCACCACAGGCATGGAGTTCAAAGGGCTGATGTCAAAGACAGAAAGAACTACTGATGTTTGACCTCTCGGAGTCAGGGGACTCTGGATCTTGGGACTCATATGCATGTTCCAGGTCAGCAGAGAGAGACCCCAGGATGGGCTGTGGATGGTTTTGGTGGAGAGGCAAGGGAGCTCCCTTCCCAGGGCAGCTGGGCTTGCTACGCCCACCCTAAGGAAAGGCACCCATGCTGGAGGACGCCTCCAGGGCCATGTGGGTAACATGGCTTTGATATAAGCACACATCACTTCGTCCTGTCTGTATTGGTTCTGTCTTCATCCAGGGAAATCTCCCAACCCATCTAATTCTCTTCCATGTTCACACATTGGGATGGCCCTTGATCCGCATGAAATAACTGTTTCAATATCCTCCTCCAGTCTTCCTTTTGACCAGTCCCCCCATCCCACCATCCCTTGGGTTCATTGCAGTAGTCACGACTTCCTCATCAATCTTCTGATGCCATTTATTTCGTTTATAATAAATCCCCCAATCCAACCCTGCTGTCCCACATTTGTCCAGCACATCCTTGCTGCCCAAGAATGCCTTATCTTATTACTGTAATTAACCGGTACCATGCTAGAAAGCTGAGCCAGAGTAAGAACTCTTGGGTGAAGAAGATTTGCCAAGGGTTACAATGCATGAGAATTGGAGTGGATAGAACTTGGCACTTGAAACCTCTTCCTTCCACATAGAACTTTATTCTAGCAACTCATTAACTTTGGGCAGTATAGTCGCATTTCTGAAGCTGGTGTCTGGGAGTCTATTTGGATTCTGCAATCCTGCTCTTTTAATTGCCAGTCCCAGACTGTTTCCTCTTCTTCTACTTCTGCCTTCAAAATTTGTTATGTTATATAAACTACGATTGTTTATTGGAATATATTGTCTTTATGTTAGTCAGCATTTACTGTTCATCTACTATGTGTCCATCCTAGTGCTAAATATTTCACACATGACATTCATCTAACACTTAACAAACAGCTCAGAGAGGGGTAGTATGGTTATCACTATCTTGTGGACATGGACAGTAAGCCCAGAGCATTAAACACTCTGGATGCCCCTTACACGCATTAACATTTGAGAATGTCTGGCTGAAGCACTGTGGTAATCTAGAAGGGAAAAGATGACATCCAGCCAGGAGAATCAAAGTGAGAAGGTAAGAACAGAACTGGTTGGAAGAGAATAGGAGGAAAGAAGGAGAAACACGTTTTAGGCAAAGGAATAGCATGAATGATGGCTCAGAGACAGAATGGTACGGACAACAATGAATACCATTGAAATACTTGTTGAATTTCTGGTTTGGCCATGGCAAATGGGTCTCAAATGATAATATGCAATCTAGAAGCCATTACATGAAAAGGAAGAGGGAGGCAAGAGCCCCTATGACAGGTGACAGCCACTCACCTCATTTTCTGAACAATCCAGTAAGTAGCTTTCATGTCCCCCCTTTACAGACAAGAAAATGGTTTCAGAGAAATAACCCATCTCAGAAATACTAAAAGGCTATAGAAAGTGGTAGAATCTGTATTCGGACCCAGCTCTGTCTGGCCGTGTAGTTCCCAGGCCATCATCCTCACCATGCTGATGAAGGAAGGCCTGGCTCCTATTTCTGACACTGAGTCTGGCTGGGACCAGTCTTGATCAGTGACCCTTGTGTCCTTTAAGAAGCAACTGTTTTCCATCCTCCTGACATTTTCTGCATAAGATGCAGCAATGCTGAGATTCCGGGTGTCCCCAGTTGTGAGGGAAAAGGCTACGAGATGCCTTTGGGCAGGCGAGGAGGCAGCCACATTTAGGGCACAGCTGAAATCAGCAGGGCAGGCAGTTGCTCCAAGTGAAGCCCCAGATGGGGCCTCCAATGAGATCACCCCCTCATTCCTGGCTGCCAATTCAACATCTGCTCCCAGCATATCGGCTTGCAAATATTTCAGATCCACACCCCCAAATCCAGATGTGTTTGTGTCATGAACTCTACACACTCTGCTAGAAATTACTGAGGTCTGAAAAAGGAAATTAAGTATTCACTCAGGCACACACAGACCAGTGACCCCAAATATTCTGCACATGTCCAAAGTTTGGGTCACTCACACTTAGGGGTACTGAATACCAGCTCCCACCCATCCACTGGCCCACCTTACTCTCATCAGATGTCATATGTAAAGGGATTCATGTTTGCTTTCAGTTTAGTGCCAGTGAAAGGTTTATGAACGTGGAAATCATCCTTTGCATGGCGGCCAGATGCTGCTTTGTTTTTATTTATTAGCAGATTGGCTGGGGCTTCAGTTCAGTCTTCAAACTCAGCATTTCCAATAGTAGAGAAACCACAAATCAAGAGAGCTAAGGAGCATTGCATTTCACTCTGGTTACATGTATGGGTCATCTGGGAAGCTTTGATTCAATCCCAGTGGGAAGATCTGGACCATAGGCCCCGGCATCCACATTTTATTTAAAGTTCCTCAGTTGATTTTAATCCACAGCTACTGCGGAGAACCTCTACTATGGAGATTACTTCTGGACTGCTGTAAAGAGATCAAAACACGAGGTGGGAGATGGGGTAGGGGAGGTCTAGGAGATAAGACCAACCGCTTTATCTCACACAGTTGCAGGTAAACTTAACTCTTTCACTGACTAATGTGTCACTCTGGACAAAGCATTTGATCTTTATAAACTGGTTCCCTCAACTGTCAGTGGCGGTAATGATCCTTGATTGGGCTGAAAGAATGCTTAAATCAGAAAATGTTGATAAAGTGCTTTATATAGTGCTTGGCATATCATAGGGATCTAGCAAATGGTAACCATTAATGTTACGTTACAACACACACACACACACACACACACACACACACTTGCCCACGGGGAGGAGGAGGAGAGATAGACCAGAATAATGCACATGAAAATATGAATACTGGTGAGGGGAATTGCAGACAAATTTTTTCTTTTCTCTTTCTTTGTTTACTATATGCATGACAATGACTGTTTTTCTTCTAATAAAGGAATACAGATTATACTTTATGATGATAATAATAAAAGATACAGAAAAATCTTCAGGTTTTAGGAAGAATGTGGAAAATATGACAAAATATGACAAAATAAATCTGGAAGGTTTCCAGGTAGCCTTTCTTACCCCTTCCTTTCTTCCTTTTGTGTTCTTCAATTTATTTTGTAGTGAGAAGGTATTCATTTTTTTAAAAAAACTTTAACTTTTATTTATTTTGAAGTGGGGGAGGGGCAGTGAGAGAGGGAGAGGGAGAATTCTAAGCAGGCTTCTGTGCTGTCAGCTCAGAGCCCCAGGAGGGGCTCGATCGCACCACCTGGAGATCATGACCTGAGTCAAAACCAGGAGTTAAGTGCTTAATGGACTGAGCCACCCAGACCACCCCCTCCACCAAGGTATTCATTTCATAAGAGAAAAAAAGGTGTTGGGGCTCCTGGGTGGCTCAGTCAGTTAAGTGGCTAACTTCGGGTCAGGTCATGATCTCACAGTTTGTGAGTTCCAGCCCCTAGTTGGGCTCTGGGTTGACAGCTCAGAGCCCAGAGCCTGCTTCAGATTCTGTGTCTCTCTCTCTCTCTTCCCTTCCCTTACTAGTGCTCTGTTTCTCTCTGTCAAAAAAATGAATAAACATTAAAAAAAATTTTTTTAAAGAAAAAAGGTGTTGTACTTTGTTTTCTTGCCCTCCCTCCATCCTCTGAAGGTCCACCCTGGGGCTGCTGATGCCAAGTCTTTGTCTAAGCCTTCCTCCCTCTGCCCTGCCTGGATCCTTGCACCAGTACCAGGGCCGGGAGCAAGCAGAGGGTGAGTGCAGGGTCCCAGCAGTGCCTTGCCCTGGTTTCCTCCCCAGGCTGTTACAGTAGCTGCAGAAGTGACATAATGCCATCAACACTGCCCTTGCTGCTAACAGCGACCGTGAAACCAGTAGGCAAAAGATCCATTTGCTGCAGCGAGGGGTAACTGCCACCGAGGTGGGTCTGTTGTCCCCCCCCCGCTTGGCTGTTCCCCAGGTCCATGTAGGGTGGGCAGACTCCCTGGATAGCCGTGGGTGGGGTCTTTGGGAACAGATACACAAGGCAGCAGTGAAGCTTCCAGGAGCCAGAAGTTCCTTCTTCATTTAATCACCATCAATCCTTCACTCAACAAACATTTTGGCATTCCTACCATGTGCCAAGCACCACCTAGCATGTGGGAAGACAAATAAAGATGACCTAGTCTTTGCTCCTAAGGAGTTCATGGACAAAGGGACATTCAACTTACAATGACAGTATATGTGAGAAGTGCCTTGATGGGGAATCCCTGGGTGCTGAACACAAGAGAGGCATGTACTGGGGGGTGGGGAAGGCCAGAGGAGACCCTGATTCCTGAGACAGTTCTTTTCTGATAAGCAGGAGTAACCAGAAGTTGGGGAGAAGGAAGTTTTAGCAGAGGAAACCACAGAGGTGGCTCAGAGGTGCAGGGTATCTTCTGGAAACGTCAGGGAGGCCAGCAAAGCATAAGTGAAGTGCAGGAGAGAAGATGAGAAGAAGACTTGGGGTGGGAAGTGTCAAGAATGCTCCCAGAACTTTCTGACTCTCCCAAACCTCGGTAATTCGCATACTACCCTTATGGATTTGGTCTCATTTATGTCCTACCTGTATTATTTCTTTTTAACTTTTAAGTGACTCACTTTTAAAAAGCTTCACTTAATACAAATCAAAACCACACTCAGATATCACCTCACACCAGTCAGAGTGGCCAAAATGAACAAATCAGGAGACTATAGACGCTGGAGAGGATGTGGAGAAACGGGAACCCTCTTGCACTGTTGCTGGGAATGCAAACTGGTATAGCCGCTCTGGAAAACAGTGTGGAGGTTCCTCAAAAAAGTAAAAATAGATCTTCCCTACGACCCAGCAGTAGCACTGCTAGGAATTTACCCAAGGGATACAGGAGTGCTGATGCACAGGGGCACTTGTACCCCAATGTTTATAGCAGCACTCTCAACAATAGCCAAATTATGGAAGGAGCCTAGATGTCCATCAACTGATGAATGGATAAAGAAATTGTGGTTTATATACACAATGGAGTACTACGTGGCAATGAGAAAGAATGAAATATGGCCCTTTGTAGCAACATGGATGGAACTGGAGAGTGTTATGCTAAGTGAAATAAGCCATACAGAGAAAGACAGATACCATATGGTTTCACTCTTATGTGGATCCTGAGAAACTTAACAGAAACCCATGGAGGAGGGGGAGGAAAAAAAAAAGAGGTTAGAATGGAAGACAGCAAAGCCTAAGAGACTCTTAAAAACTGAGAACAGACTGAGGGTTGATGGGGGGTGGGAGGAAGGGGAGGGTGGGTGATGGGTATTGAGGAGGGCACATTTTGGGATGAACACTGGGTGTTGTATGGAAACCAATTTGACAATAAATTTCATATATTGAAAAAAAAGTAAAAAATAAAAAAAATAAAAAGCTTCACTTAAATGCACTGTAAAAGAAATTTGGCATTGTTACCATGGATAGGAAATCAATAATGTCTGCTTGCCATAAATGGAAAGTCATGTTAAAGATAAATGTAAGTCCAAGTTACAAAACTCTACTTAGATTTTGGTGGGTTGAGCCTGAAACCTGTATCCTCTTTGTCCAGAGGGGGACTTAGCATGTATTTGAGGGCAATACAGACACATAGAGGCTTTCTCCTGGATAATCAGAGGCTCAAAAGAAAATTAGGAAAGGAATAACTTTCTCATTCTATGATTCAAGTTTCCTTAATGTCTAGAGGCTGGGTACTGCTACCTTAAACCTTCTTTGCTGCCCCTACAGGTGTGTGTGTATCATGTTCTGGAAAACACAGTCCCAGAGAAGGACCCTCCCTGGGAAGGCGGTCCTATTTCCAAAGACACAGACAGGAAAACCCAAGGAAGACCAAAGGGAAGCCCAAATCAGTCACCTGCAAATCCACCCTGAACTTTCTGTGCATCTTAAGCAATGTATCATGCACTAACTTATGAAAACCACAAGTGGAAGAAATCAAGAAGCTGTCTCTGTGCCTTTCATGGCACAAGAAGGGAAGCTAAAATCCCACAAGCTCTCTAGAAACAGTCATTTCTGGCAATACTCACCACTCCTTAATTGACTATGCTAAATATTATTCCTGGTGCCCCCCAAAGTGAGCTTTTATCTTATCACAACTTGGTAAATATTATGATAGGCTGTGGTTTTTATTACCACAGAAGTATAAATGCTAACTTTTTCATCGATGCAAGATGTGGCCAGAAAATCTCAGTAGTGAGAGCTTGAAAGCAATTACATCCTTGTTATTTAGAGGTTTGGCCAGATGTCAAGGGAGTTTATAGCCAAACCACTACTTTGGTGGTGTTTTGTCCCCAAAAGTAATCCAAAAATTAATGTACCAGAAGGAAATAATATGTTTGTATACTACATTGGGATAGCTGAGGCTTTGCTCTTAGATGAAATACCAAAGGAAATTCCTTTATCGATAAGGAGAAACGGTGTATTGGAAAGTAGTTTTTGGCTTGGGTTAATATGTTTCTCTTTGGTCAGTGATATTTCTGAAATGGTAGAAAGCTCAGAAAAAAATTGGGAAAATACTATAGGTACTCTGTGTGTGTGTGTGTGTGTGTGTGTGTGTGTGTGTGTGTAGATAGATGATAGATAGATGCCTAGATGAATAGATACACAAACAGGTAGATATCCACACCAAAAAATGAATTAACCTGCTGGCAGCCTTCCTTTGTGTAGTTGTATGAAGCTTCTGGAAGACAGAAGAAAGCTTTGCCTGTTCAAGTCCACTTTGATGCACCTGCTGAACTGAGCCCAGCAGAGAAGATTTGACTGTGTAGTTTTGGAAATGACCCAGGTGACAGTCATTTCCAGAATCCATGGAAACCCCAGTGCACTGGACAGGACCTCCCTCACACCCACAGGCAGCTCCTTGAACAGCCAGGTCCAAAAACCAGTTAAGATGTCAGCCAAGCTCAGGTGGCTCAGTTTGCTTTTCTAGGACTTGTCGTTTGTCCATGATCTGTCCAACACATTTGCTATATTGCGCTCAAAAATTTGTTTTGCATTTTTAAGTTTGATAAGCTTCTTAAACACAAGGACAGCAGATGAGTGTGCAAAGTCGTATGCATGAGATATTCATTCTTTTGTTTTTTCTCTTATTAACGAAAGTTTGGACATAGCCAAAATTTAAGAGATGTATTAAATATTCTGCTGCTGTTAAAAAAGATAGGCCCTTATGCATTCACACTGAAAGGTGTTCACCAAGTAGAAAAAAACTTCACAGAATAGTATACTTCTCTCTCTCTATCTCACCCTCTCTTTCTCCCTCTTTCCTTCTAATGTAATACATGTTACATATTTCCCGTTTATATTGAAATGCATATAGTGTTATTACATTCACATACGCTTGGAAGTTCTAGGAGAATAATACAAACCAATCTTCAGGGAAATTTGGATCGTAGAGGGATTTTCACTTCATATTGCTTAAAATTTTTTTTATGATGTACTATGCATTTCCAAAAAAGTTTTAAGAAAGCTGATTTTTTTAAAAAAGAACAAAATGAAAAAGAATTGTACATGTGCTTTCTTTCATTCTATCAACCAAGGAACCATGAAGAAGACTTAAAAAAAAAATTAACCCAGAAAGATGGTATCAGACCAGAGACTTTTCTGTTTTAGCCTTAGTTCTTGATTTCTATCAAATACTGCTTTAAACTTTGGTCCATCTCATGAATCTACATGACAAACTCAGGGTCAAAGCACTTCTTTTTTAAAAAAAAATTTTATTATTTCTTAAAGTTTATTTATTTACTTATTTATTTTGAGAGAGAGAAAGAGCATTTGCACACATGTGGGGGAGGGGCAGAGAGAGAGGGAGACACAGAACCCAAAGCAGACTCCAGGCTCAGAGCTGTCAGCAGAGTCCAACGTGAGGCTTGAGCCCACGAACCGTGAGATCATGACCTGAACTGAAGTTGGATGCTCAATAGACAGTGTCACCCAGGTGCCCCTGAAAACACTTCTAATTTGCAGTCACCATGGGGGCAACAGAAAGACCAGCAACTCAATCTCTGGCTTGATGGAGTCCACTAAGAGCTTACTGATCCAAAAAAGCCCAGGTTCACTTAAAAGCCTTCTTCCTAAAGAATCTAGTAACCTCTGGAATGCCCTGAACATTTTAATAATAGATGTCATTTATTAAATAGCAGCTTTGTCACAAATATTATGCCAAGTTATGTGTATTATCTTTTATCTTCACAAAACTTGGAAGGAGAAACTATCTCCCATTTTACAGAGGAAGAAACTGAGGCCCATGGTGCTTAAGTAATTTACCTAAAGTGGCAGGCTAGGAAATGGCAAATCTTGTGCCCCCATCTCTGCCTATCTACTGATCTTCTTTATTTTCTAATTTCTAGGCTATCTGAGGCAGTAAGTGATGTGCTGTCTACTTAAGGACCATGGGAAGCTAATATCCCATTGAAAGTTTTCAACATACCCAAAGACTTACTTATTCACCTATGGTATCTGGCCCATCAGTAATTTCCCGCTTTGCTTGGTACAAATTACTGTAGCAATCAAGATGCATGCATCCCATTGTTCTCTGACATTTAGATATTACAAGCCTTGGATAGTTTTTAACCAAGACAGCAAAATCCTTTCACAAATGAGTTCATTTAAGGGAGAAAAATGTGTTGGCAAGGAATAAACTATAACTTGTCAAAGGCATGCATATTATTTTTTGCTAAATTCATGTTTTCCCTTGTTGACCAATATGAGCAAAAAGACTTTTGCAGCATTTGTTCTGGTAATTCATGAGTGGTATCATTACAATATAATATCTTCTTAGTAATAAAGAATAAGTTATGGATCTGGGAATGAGGTTTTTAATGATAAGTACTCATAGGATATTGGCTCATGTGAAATTTTTTCTGGGTTAGATTCTAAAATTCTTTTAATAAAGTAAAATGGAAGGATTATGAGGTAAGTGCTTTAGTGATCTCTTGAATACTCATTACTCCCCTCTCCACTGTGTGGAGTCTAGTGGATGAGGAGTTGATTCTAGCTCCAGAGGTGGACCCTGGACAGTCCAAGCTGACTGCCAGGGGACCCCTTTGCCCTCTGGTTTAGGAACTTATAGCTAACTCAGTCAGAACATGGCATTCCCCCAGACTCAAGAATTGATGTGGGAATAAACATGTGGTCTCATATGCACCAGTAAGTTATATAGGGAAGTTGATGCGGTGGGGGAGTTCTGAAAAAAGTGTTCTTACTGTTAAGAGGGAAACTACAGGAAAGCTAATTTGTCTGTGGATATTGTCCTCCTGGGATTCAAGGCCTGAAATGACTACAGCCACCTCAATATCACACTGAAGATGACATTGGTATGTAGAAGAGGATTGAGACAAGAGAACCTCAGAAAAAAGAGCTGGAAACATGGGTCTAAATCAATCACGGAGACTGCCCTTCTGTTGGGTGTTGATACATGAGCCAACGCATTTTCTTATTGCCAAAGCTGTTTTTGAGTTCCTGTTATTGTCACCTAAGCATCCTATATCAGGCAGCTCAGGCAGCTCAAACACCAGAAATTTATTTTTTCACAGTTCTGGAGTCTGAGAAGTCCACGATCAAAGTGCCAGCTGCTTTAGCTCCTGGTGAGGGCTCTCTTTTTGGCTTGCAAAGGCCACCTTCTCACTATGTCCTCATATGGCAGCAAGAAAGAGAGCAAGCTTTCTGGTGTCTCTTTTTATAAGGACACTAATCCCAATACGAGGGCCCCACCCTCATGACCTCATCTAATCCTAATTACCTCCTAAAGACCCTTTCTCCAACGATCATCACATTGGGAGATACACCTTCAACATATGAATGGGGAGGGGGTTCCAAAACATTCAGTCTATTACATATCCTTAAAAAAAAATTTAAAAAAAAAACAGTTGCAACCATTCTTTTGATCTAATTCCCAGGTTACTATGCTTTTGTCATAAAAGACTTCAATAGGGACCAACTCTTCAGAGGTAAGACCAAATCAACCATTCTACTCCTTGGACTAGGAAATTAAGACCCAAATCACAAAGAGCAGATGACTTAACTTACCCAGAAACACAATTCTACTTGGCTTTCAGCTTTCTTGCTTTCTCCATAAGGATGTCTCACTCACAGTCACCAAATATGTCCAACTAGGGTTTCAAAGGTCTTAGCAGTCAAATCAGAAGAATCTATGCATTGGTTCTCTGTTGATAAGGCTAGGCCTAAATTGAAGCCAAAAGTCATGTAACCCCCTACCATGGGCCTATTGGTAGAAAGGAATTCTAATCCTGAAACCTTGTTTCAGGGTGCCAACACTAGGTAATTTTGTTTTTGCAGATCTTGATCAAGTAATTAGCATTAAAGGTATTCCCCTTTGTTTTGCTTAGTAATATACATGTACTCAGGGAGAACCCATGTCTCCAGGTCTTCTGCAAGAAACCTGTTTATTTTTGTTTAAACCAATATTGCTTATTGACATCTGGCCAGAAAGCCAACCCCTGCCCCTGCAGTACTTGTTAACATTCTAGAAATACCGCTGGGAAAACGGAGGTTGAAAACTGAAGCACTCACTCCCTTCAGCTTTCTGCACTGTGATTTGGGGGATGAGAGAGGGGTGTGTGCATGTGTGTGTTATGCTGTCAACTGGAGCGTCAGTGGCGGCTTTCGGTAGCAGCAATAATGTGGCAGTTCTGAGTGGCACATCCTCCGAGTAGAGAAGGATGGAGCAGGTCTCCAGGGCTGGGAAACACTGAAATATTCCGCCTGCCACATGCCAGGTTTCCACTACCAAGGAAGTTGCCAGGCTAAGTGTTGGCTTGGACAGCCCATCAGAGAGAATTGCTCTGTTTTGGAACCGAGGAATTCACACCCACTCTGAGGCTGGCTTGGGCACATGCCTCTCCCAGCTGGTCCCTTTGAAGGAATCTCAGCTTCCAGAATGTCTGAGCTGCTTGAGAGATACAAGAATCACAGAGACCCAGAGAAGCTGTCCTTGACATAGTGTAAACCTCTGTTGAAGACACTCCCTTTGAAGAGGGAAAACAAAGCTCCTGGACCTCAGAGCTCTAGCTGAAGAGGCTACTGAAGCCAGAAACTAACTGCCAGAGGAATTTCCACAACCCACATGCCTGTATTTGGCCACTAAGTATGAATATTCTGATAGACAATAGAGGCACAGGGTTTTCTGGTCGGAAAGAATAGAGCAAAGAGCAAAGCAAAGACTGGCAAAAGCAAATGCTGTGTCCCCTGGGTGTAATAGATCTCCCAAGACATGTGACTCTAAAGAAAGCTTAATTAAATTTAATGGACAAACCTCTCGGTGCTAGGAGGCATTTTAATGTGATATTTCGGTTCTGGGTAGACAAAAATCACTCTTCCTTGCCTCGCTGCTCTGTCCTTTAAATGAAGCAAACTTCCTGATTAGTGCCATAATTCTCAGGACCGAGCATGTCCTGTCTGCTGGTAACCTCTCCAGGACACCTGAGGGGGCTGCTCACTAAGTCTGCAGGACCTGGCTACGTATGTCAGAAGGGAGCTCCCCACGTGAAGGACAGTGGCGTCCAGACTGTCTGGGCACCTCAATGTCTAGCACAGGACGTGGTGCAAAGGATATTTGATGAATGGATGAAAGCAGGAAAGAGAGAGAGGGAGGAAGGGAAGGAAGCAGGGGGGCAGAGAAAATAAATCGACTAAGAAGGGCTGCAATTAAAGAAAATGTCTCAGGCACAGCCCAGTGAGAGAGCAGAAAGGACAGGGTAGGTTTATTTAGAATAAAAGACTAATAGAGCCTCAACATTCCCATTTTGATCAGGTAATATTCTTTCCATCTTCGATCTGTCCCCCATTTCCCACCACCACCCCTTTGGCTCAAGAGAAATTGACTCCGCTCCTAGCTGAGCCTGGTTGGCTGAAGCTAATTCCATCCTCTCAAGTGATGTGTTCAGGAATGATTATATGATCCATTCAGGGCCAATGGAATGCAAAGAAGTTTTGCTATGGGTATTGGGGAGTTTTCTTGTCCTGGGAGAGCTCCCAGAAGTGATTCTCTTTCTTCTTTTGAGTCCCAGAATGATTGCTAACATCCTGCTCCTGGCCTGAGGTGAGGTCAACACATGGAAAAGGGTGAGGTCAAGAAAGTAACAGGAGGATAAAGTATAAAACAAAGCCAGAAATTGCCCTGGATAAAGTATATAACAAAACCCATCTGACTCCTAGACTTCCAGTTATAAGAGTCAATCAACAACCTTATCTTTTGTCCACTTTGAGTTGGGTTTTCAGTTACTTGCAGCCAAAAGTGTCCCAACTCACCTACCCTTGGTTCAAAGATTGCTCTTTGAATCACAGCCAAGAAGTAAGCTGTTCTCCAATACAGGTTGGAAGTTGGATGGGAAGGTAGTGGAAGAAGCCAGAAATCATGACATTAGCAGTGAACAGCCACTCCCACCCTAAGCCCACCACTCCAAGCCTGCTTGCCCTGGGATGGCTTTTTTGTAGATTGGTACTTAGAGTAAGACTTACAAAAGGGTCCTCAAAGAGCTGTACCTAGCTCTGCTTCTAACTGTGTGACCTTGAGCAAGATACTTAATTCCTGAGCCTTGGTCTGCTTTAATCCATGTTAAATAGATTAAATGAAGATTAATGAAGATTCCTGTCATACATTCTTCATGAAGTTTCTGGGAAGATCACATGTAATTCTGAAGGGCTACAAATCTCAATATAGATACTATTACAGTTGATGCTTGAACAGCACAGAGGTTAGGGATGTCCACCTCCTTGCAGTCAAAAACCCATGCATAACTTTTAACTCCCTCCAAAACTTAACTACTAATAGCCTCCTCTTCACTGGAAGCCTTACCAATAACATAAACAGTTAACTAACATGTATTTTGTGCATTATATATATTATATAGTGTATTTTTACAGTAAAGTAAGCTAGAGAAAAGAAAATGTTAAGAAAATCATAAAGAAGAGAAAATACACTTAGAACACTTATTTATTTTTTAAAATCCAGGTATAAGTGTACTTACACAGTTCAAACTCGTATTGTTCAAGGGTCAACTGCATTATCTTTAACTGATTTTTTAAAATTTCTTTTATTTATTTATTTAAAAAAAATTTTTTTTTTAACGTTTATTTATTTTTGAGACAGAGAGAGACAGAGCATGAACGGGGGAGGGGCAGAGAGAGAGGGAGACACAGAATCGGAAGCAGGCTCCAGGCTCTGAGCCATCAGCCCAGAGCCCGACGCAGGGCTCGAACTCACGGACCGTGAGATCGTGACCTGAGCTGAAGTCGGAGGCTTAACCGACTGAGCCACCCAGGCGCCCCTAAAATTTCTTTTTATCTCCCTTGTCTGCCTCCCTGACGATGCTAATATCTGATACGTATACATAACTTATGTATACATTTAACCAAAATACCGACTTCCCTTCAAACTTTATAACTATTATTTCTGCCTGTCTACTTCCAAAATGAATTTGAAGTAGTTTACAATAAAAAACCCAGTACAATAAACAATAAAATAAGAGTACAAAGATGAGAAACAAGTAGGGAAGTGAGGACATCACCTGAACAGAGAACCCAAATGAAAAGCTACTGTAATTGAAACTGAAAACTTAGTTCTGAGCTTCCTGATAGCCAAAGCAAAAAGGGGGAATTATTTTTAAAGCCAATGTCATACAATGCACTATTCCAGGCACAGTGAAAGTATAAAAATGAATAAGACATGGCTCTTACCCTCAAAGATTTAACAAGTTAATAAGGAAGACAATCTATCAAAAAAAACTTTAAAGTAGTATAATGCATTACTAAGTAATACAAGTACTATTACTTACCATCTAGAGAAAATCCATGGGATCAGTGAGAGGTGAGAGATTAATTCTAGCTCTGGGAAAAGACCTGATAAAAGAAAGGACATTTGAACTGGATCTTAGGTGGGGTTGGAATCTGATCTTTGGAGATTGGTGGGAAGGAATTCTGGCATGAGCAAAGTACCTGAATACAGTATATTTAAGAAAGGTTGACCGATATACTTAATCTGGAGTGTACTAGAGTGCGTGATCTATGTGTGTGCATATACATATGTGTATATTAGGTAAAGGAGGAGATAAGGTTAGTGAGGGAGATTGGGGTCAGTTATAACAGTCTTTCAATGCCATGCTCAGGACTTTGAACTTTGTTCTGTAGGAAATGAGGGAAAGTCACTGAAAGCTTTTCAATAGGAAAGTGACATGATCATAGTTGTTCTCCAAGTAATACATTTTTGGTGGAATTTCCCCCCGAGAGATCAAAATGGAAAGTGTGGCTCTGCTGTGAGCTAATATATTTCCATCAGAAACTTATCCTTTCTCTATGCCATTCTGTGTTCACTTGACAATTTTTCATTACATTGA
Source organism: Panthera leo (assembly GCF_018350215.1). Taxonomy (NCBI): domain Eukaryota; kingdom Metazoa; phylum Chordata; class Mammalia; order Carnivora; family Felidae; genus Panthera; species Panthera leo. The sequence goes on from NC_056688.1 coordinate 86,178,617, forward strand.
TTCTAAGTCAGTTATTCCCAGAGAAAAGACAGAAATTCATCATCTTTCCCTTTATGATTTTCTCCTCTGTCATCAAACACATCAGCAGGCATGAGTTTTATCATAATTCAATTCCCGCCTTCCGCCCACCTTAATTACATGCATTTCCACTTGATAATAATTCACTGGAGTATTCAGGAAGATCAGGAAGTTAAACTTTTGTTTGTCTTGGCAACTTTTTTGGGAGAGCTCCTGCAACGATGCACAGGACAGGAAGCTGTTTCACACTGCCTTTCCATGAGTAAAAGAGATGCTTTGTGCCCTTAAAGGCTCAGAGTTTATCCACCTAATGGAACCATGAAATCTGCCATTAAAGGGGGGTTTGGGGACTATCTGCTGGGATGTAATGAAGGGAAGAAGCACTGGTAATGATTTTTTTACAGCCATCAGTACCAAGAACATTGCTTTCTCTTCTCCAACACATTAGTCTTGACTCCAATCATTGGAGTAAATGAGTTGTTGATAAAGCCTCAGGATCAGAATCCTAGGATACAACTCAAGGGCACCCACTTTTTCCACAAATGCTTAGCCCATCACTTCTTAACTGAATGCAGTATTTGAACATCCATCAAGTGTAAAGTTAGAGAAGGGTCTCTAGGAGTCTTCACTGATTCCTCCTGGTTGAGTTAAGATGCGACTACTTCTCTGAGTTCTTGTATAATGTCTCATGCATCTCATTATATGACTCACATGCTATTATGATATGTAACATTCGAGTGCTTAATATGCCCCATGAATGTTATGTTATTTCATTGTCTTCCTAATGATGTTATGTGATAGATACTATGATTATTCCCCTTTGATGATGAGGAAGATGAAGAAAAGCATGGTTAAGTGACTTGGCCAAGATCATATAGCCAATAAGTAATGGAAGTAGAGTCTGATCTCCCATGGTCTGATTCCAAGTCTAGCTCTTAAGTTCTTTGATAGAATGTTATCCTGATCTGTTTTTGTGTCTGCTGCCCTTGTACTCCTCACTGACCCCACTCCAGATGTGGGTCAGGAGAATGGATTCCCTGGCATGGGTTGGTTTATCTATTCTCATATCCCTATTGCCCAGCACAGCACATAGCAAATAGCAGGAGTTCAACCAGTGAAATCAAGCTACATGCATGAATATATGAGAAAGCCAACTGGTAACTCTTCCTACCAGAATCACTGGTTTCTACGATGTCTACATTTTAATTCTGGTTGAAGACACATCACATCTTCAAGGAGGAACAAGAGGAGCCTTTAGTATGTATCTTTATTAACTTATAAATTCAGCCACGGACATTTTCCCTCTATGTCAGGTGACCCAATTGTGGGAGAAGTTGAAAAAGAAACATTTCTCTAATGTGTTTTCCCCACAGAAATCTATCTCCAGCCACATTGGACATATACAGTTTAACTAACTCGTAAAGAAAGAGGACCTGTAGGGAACCTGGGTGGCTCAGTCGGTTAAGCATCTGACTTTAGCTCAGGTCACGATCTCATGGTTTGCGGGTTCAAGCCCCACATCAGACTCTGTGCTGGAAGCTTAGAGCCTGGAGCCTGCCTTGGATTCTGTCTCCCTCTCTCTCTGCCCCTCCACTGTTTGTTCTCTCTCTCTCTCTCTCTCTCTCAAACATTAAAAAAAATTTTTTTTTAAAGAAAAGAAAAAAGAAAGAGGACCTGTTTCTGAAACAGGTGTCCAAGTCTGCATGAGCAAGGATAACTCCATTTCTCCCGTTCAGTTTTCTTGTGCTGCTCTCCACCCAGCCAGCAGGGGCACAAGCTTGGGATCTGGCCTGTGATGGGACCCTCCTCTCCCACTCATATGGTGAATCCAAAGGAAATTCTTGGCCAATGCTGTCTTCTTGTTTTGCCTGGAGATTCTTTCCAAGTTGCACTCTAAACTGATGCCAGGGACCAGACATAATTTGATACGTATATCAAATTGAGGCTTCAAGGGAGACATCTGAACACAGAAAGCAACTGGCTTCTTGGATCTGAGATACAAAAATACAACTGCAGAATGCACTGTCTTCTAAAGAAGACCATGGCTAACGACGCTGAGCATCTGAGAAGTGCAGTCAAACCCAAGGGAGTTGGGCAGAGTCTCAGTCTCCACTGCCTTTCCCCCAACATGCCCAGGCACTTTCCTTCAGAGGCCTCACTCCTGCCATGGTAGGGCTTTATTGTTTCTACATGGGTGGTAGGAAACAGAATGTGGTATTTTTGAAGATGGAAACAGAATTCCTCCCAGAAAGAGAGAGATAGTCAGATCTCAAGGATGAAGCTCCCTGGCCATGGCAGGAGTGGGCTGGAAAGGAGGACGAAGAGGACCAAAATGCGTGGACTGGAAGATGGGAATTTGAGGGTTGGGAGAGAAAGGAACAAATCAGATAAGAGAAGAAAGATTGAGATCAACACAGAAATAGAAGTGGGTTCTCCTTCAAGAACTATCCTGGAGTGGGAACACCCAAAGTGCTCTGACGTGCTATTTTAAGTTATTTGCTGAGCTGTGAAGTCATCCCCTCCATTGCCTCAAACCTTCAGGAGGCCCTCCCAAGTGTTGGGCCAGAAGTGCTCTGGGGAGCAAAGTAAGTGGGGTGATGCCCAGTGGGGTGACCCAGACCAGAAAAGTGGTGTTATACCTAGAAGGCAAAACAGAGTATCTGTAGAATTCAGCAACAACAGGAATTCAGATCAGAGATGATTGTGGAAAATCTGAGTCACCCCAAGAACCACCCCAAGATAGCGAGAAGAATATTGTGTTCCTTCCTCCCCCACCACATGTTAGATGAGGGTTCAAGACAAAAAACATCAAAGGTCAGCATGTCCCCAGTAGGCTGGGCAATTTGGGAATATCCATGTAGCTGACATTTGAATTATACATGCATAACATGATTCTTTAAAATGCTGTGGTGATATTTTTCCCCTTTAAATATAATACAATTTGGGGGGTATACAACAATTTTGACCCCTCTTCTAGGATTCCAAAAAGCCCAAAGGAGGAAGAGTGGGAATTACCTTTGTATCATTATTTTTTCCCTCCAAAAAAGAGATTCAATGTTTCTAAATAAGAAACTCGTGACTTGGGAGAATCTTTGTTTGCCTCTGATTCTTTGGAACTGGGCTTCACGACTATTGAACAACTATTAGCTGTGGCGCACTCAGGGATTCACTGGTCAGCTTAACTCAGACCTGATTCATTTCACCATTTCACCTGTGCGTGTGGTGGGGGAACAGAGGGCATGAAACCAGAGCTGATAAATACAACAGCTAGTGTCCCATCGGGAGAAATACTGCCACCACAGAATGTTCTGAGTGAGAGGGTCTTTCTGTCCTCAGCCCCCACTGCCATTTTGGGATGCGCTCAGTTTCTGATGCTTGTTTTGATGCTCTAATTCCTTCCTCTGCAGCCTATCTTCTCCATGTGTTTGGGTGGAGATGTGCTTTAATGAAGACAGGCAGGAAAATACGAGGTTTGAAGAAGAAATCAAAAACCTGAAAACAAATTATTTCTTTGAGTTCAGATGTTCATGAAACTTTAAGAGAAATGAAAGAAAACATTTTCAGGAGCTGGACTTTCTGTTCCCTCTGAGGCCCCTGATATGTGTGTGCGCGCGCGCGCACGCACACACACACACACACACACACACACACACAAACACCATCTCCCATTAGCTGATTCCTACCAGGCTGCTTGAAGCCATTTGGTAAGTGTTGGCGTTCTGCACAAGCTGAGGCTGGGGCAGATAGGAGACAAGACACAATAAGCATTTCAAGAAAGATCTCACAATGTGATCATCAACGTGTAATATGAGCTGGGGGTTAGTTAAATAAAATGTGAAAGCCATATTAATGTCCCTTTTGGCTGTCCAACCTAGTATTTCATTTTCCTTTCCAAGGAGGCAGAAAGTAGGGCCAGCACATAAATTATAGATGAAACCCCCATCATATGTTTATAAATACACTAACATTAGCATTTTACTTCCTCATAAATCTGCAGCAAACACTCAGGCGCAAGATAGAAAGCCCTGTAAAACAATGATATATTCTCTGCTCCCAGGCATTGACTAGTGGCCCATTCACTAGCGGTGCTGTTCTTTAAACACGCTCCCTCCGCTCATGCCCCCTCATTTAAAATCCATTTTAATTTAAAGATGCGCAAGCCAGTGCTCGTGGTACATTTACTCACCCTAGTTATACATCATGGAGCAAGGAAAAGAAAATTGTTTCATCTAGAGATACGGTTCAATGTGGTCACCACTGAACAGTGGAGTAATTACCATATCAGGCCCACTCAAAATGCACTCAGGGTGTTCTGTGACCTATCATTTGCTAATCTGCATAGTGAAGTATAGCTTCATAACTATAAATTGCTGACTTAATTAAAACCAGGACCTTTCTGTCATTTAATTACAGGGAGAAAGGTTATTGCTTAAATGCAATTTTCCAAATGTGATTTCTTAACAGTTATTAACTGCTTCACCATCATTTATTGTTTCAGATTTTTCAATTTGAAAATACTCCCCGTGACAGAAGTAATGACTTCATGAAAAACTCAATCTAGAGGGAGGCCAGCCAGCCCATTTGTTTCTCATAAGTGGAGCCGACAGGAAACTGGAAAATGTCACCGAAGGATCCTGGGATGGCTCTCACTTTCAGAGAGTAATTAAAACCCAGAGGTTGTATCAGAAACGAGGGGAGGTTGTTTGGGATATTTTAAAGGTGGTGCCTCCCTTCCGTCCTAGCTGATATGTCTGTTTGGCCTTATAAAATATGGCCATGCCAGGGAGGTAGGACCGGACCGGGCTAAGGCCAGCATGCAGCAGAGTGAGCCTCAAGGGGACCAAAGACACCAGTTGGGGTCAGACAGCTACTAGGCATCAATGTGAATGTATACGTAATGCGCTGTTTATAATGTCCCTGCACCTAGGACTTCTTCTCCCACAGGACGAGAACCACTGCAAGTCTGGGTGCGATAGGTAGCCACACCAGGAAGAAAATAGTCCACGTTTTCTTTCAACCTATGTCTTTCTTTAACCCTTGAAGGATTTTGTCTTCTCTTTCTCTCCTCATTTTAATAGGTAGCCTAGAGGTTAAGCAGGTAAAGTGGAGTGACAGGTTGAAGTTGGCCAACAGAGATAACCTGAACAATTGGGTATCCTGTGAAGCACTTCTTCCATAACACGGGATTTAGTTATTGTCTTCATGCTCATGTACACTGAATGTGAAAATGAGAAACTCAGTCCTTCACTTCCTGTTGTCGCTCATCTCCAGCAGAGGAGATGGAAAATCTGTTTTCTCCTGTTTTTGCCTACCTCCATGCTAGGAAGTTTGCAAAATGAACAGACTTGCTGCTTCCAGAGACCTGAGTATGGCTCTGGGACAGGAACTGCTTTGCTTACTATCTGAGGAGAACTCCCTGCCTCCCATTCACTTTAGAAGAGGGTTACAGTTACAATGGCTCTGACAGAGAAGTGAAAATTCACCCAACTTCTATGTATTTTAGCCATTACTTTTGGCTTTATTCATTGTGGCAGATACACAAAAATGACAAATGGGGATTTCATAAAATCTTAATCAGATTACTAATAATCCCTATGTTCTCCATCAGCATTGTGTTCTACAGTTTTCAAAGTATCTTCATGCACTTAACCAATTTCAGTTCAATTAAGCAAATATTTTAGCAGCACACATATTAAAAAGATATGGCTCCTGCTCACATTCAATCAGGGGAAGGCATTTGATCCTTACTCTAATTCTATAAGGTAACAGAGATGTTTGAATAAGGTTACACCATACCCACTACCTTCTTTTTTTTGCAGTAAACAGAAACACACTCAGACTTGATCAGAGTAAGTAAAAGTGAAGCTCAGCACAGCCATTTAGAAACCCCAAGGAATCCAAGGATAGTAGCCTAGTATAATTAGTCTCCCAGTGAACCAGAATAGGAAGCTCAGATCCAAGGCTGCTTTGCCTCTAGAGGCCACATGGCCTCATCTCTGTTTCTCTTTGGGTTTCTACTCATAATTTTCTTTCTTAGCCAGTTCCTGTCCTTCCTCATTTCATACATGGTCCAACATGGCAGCCATCACATCTCCTCAGCTATACTATGCATCATCAACCACCAAATCTGTGTCTCTTAATGCAAATTTCTGGAATAGGTAATCTGGTTGTCTGAATGCTTTGCTATTAGCAAATTATGATTCACTGGCTAGCTGGGACTTTGGATAGAGCAAGAAATAAAACATATCTAGGACAGCAGAATAAGAATTGTGATCTTCAAGGGCTCAGTCAGTTAAGCTGCCGACTCTTGATTTTGGCTCATAGTTCATGAGATCGAGCCTTGTGTCCGGCTCCATACTGATAGCACAGAGTCTGCTGGAGATTCTCTCTCTCTTTCTCTATCTGCCCCTCCTCCTGTCTCTCAAAATTAATAAATTTTAATTAAAAACAGAATTATGATCTTTATTTGAGAGCTAAGGAAACTTAACCTCAGAGCTAAGGAAACTTGCCAAGATTCACAGATTATACAACTGAGTCAGATCTACATTCTCTCCTAGTCAGTGCCTCTCCCAGGGGCTAGAAATATTGAACTCATTAAAGTAAGCGATTACTGCTATATATATGCACACAACTGCAGGTTTTCATATTTGTTATCTTTCATTTTAGCAATTAACTTTAACACTTTTTTTTCCCCTTGACAATTGACAAGAGTACAAATCTAGTTAAAGGGGAAATTCTGCTGTTTTCAAAGGAGAAAATAAATTATTTCTTTTTGGTAGTTTATATTAGTTAATACAACTAAAGCTCTCATTTGTACCCTAATAGCCAAGCCACTGGCTATTAATATCACTTCATCAGAAAAATGGTGGAAGAGAGTAACAATGACTAATATACATTCAAGAATTTAATTTGGAAGCCAAATGCTACATTTTTTTACACACCAAATGCACAACAGTGACAGAGTTCATTTCATTCTTGCCATGATTGCTTTATGTGGCAGCCTTATATTTTGGTATAAAAATCTAGCTCTATCATGGATGGGGTATCCAAAAGTGCCCTAAATAACTTCCTTTGCATCTTGGCAGAGGAAATTATTTCGATTCCCTCCCTACGATCACCACAGCCACCAGAAATGAGGTGGTTTTGGAGAAACATTGCCCTATGTTTTATGAAATGACAAGTTTTTATAAGGCATCATCCCGGATGGAATGTACAATATGCAAAGGTAAGAGAAGGACAATTCCTGGATGTGGGTGCTGGTGACATTTTAAAAGTAGACACTCCAGTTTGTTCCACCACATTATGACTTTACAGCAGCAGACCACAAAACCACATAAGGCTTGTACTATAGGTGATTTCTGGGCTGATTCTGGATGATTCTCCTCCCTCCCTCCCCAACCCAATGTCACTCCGGTTTTTTGTTTTTGTTGTTCTGTAACAGTTCTCTTGAGATATTAGTCACAGATAAGTTCGCCCACTTAAGGTATACAACTGAATCATTTTTAATATATTCACAGATTTATGCAACCAACACCACAATCAATTTTAGAACATTTTCACTACCCAAAAAGAAACTTCACACCTCTTAGCAGTAATCTTTCAGTTCCTCTAACCCTAGGCAACCACAAAATTACTTTCTCTAAAGATTTGCTTATTCTGCATATTTCATATAAATGGGATCATAACTTTTGTGACTGGCTTCTTTCACAGAGCATAATGTTGTCAAGGTTCATCCATGTTGTAGCATGTGTCAGCACTTCATTTTTATGGCTGAGTAATATTCCACTGTATGGACATACCACATTTTATTGACTCATTTATCAGTTGGTGGATATTTGGGTTGTTTCTTCTTTGGGCTATTATGAATAATGCTGATATGAATATTCATGTATAAGATTTTATATAACTATACATTTTCAATGCTCTTGAGAATAAAGAATTCCTGAGAATAAAAAGGATTGCATTAAAAATATATAACAGGGGGCCTGGGTGGCTCAGTTGGTTGAGCATCAACTCTTGATTTCATCTCAGATCATGACCTCAGGGTTGTGGGATTAAGCCCTACGTTGGGCTCCATGCTGAGAATGGAGCCTGCTTAAGATTATCTCTCTTCCTCTGTTCCTCTCCCCTGCTCTTGCATAATTTCTCTCTAAAATCTAAATAAATAAATAAATAAATAAATAAATAAATCACCACAGATTGGGTATATACAACAGGCAAAATGGGCGAAGGGGAGTGGGAGATACAGATTTCCAGTTATGGAAAGAATAAGTCACAGGGATAAAATGGTATTATAATACCATTGTATGGTGACAGGTGGTAGTTATACTTGTGCTGAGCACAGCATAAAGTATAGACTTGTTGAATCACTATGCTGTACATCTGAAACCAATGCAACATTGTGTGTCAACTATACTTCAATTAAAAAAAAAAGAAAAAAGTGTAAAAGAAAAAAAATCAATTATAGATATTTGAAGAACAGGATTTTATGTTCTCTTTGGGGATGATCCATTAAAATATTTTGCCCATGGTTTAAAAATATATATCTGAAAGAAGTCTTGGGATTATTTTTCTGTAACTTTCTCTCTCTCTCCCTGTCTTTCTATCTCCTACCTATACAGCAGAACCCTCCAAGGTCTTCCTTTCCCTTACACTAAGTACCAGAAAAGACTGCCTAAAACTCAGCTCAGAGGTTCTTTCTTCTCTTTGCCTTATCTTATCTTTTCTATTCACCTTTCCTTACCTATTCTCTTCCTCTGGTCTGTACTTCCTGGTCCTTCTGATTTAACTCTTGCTGCCTCCTTATCTTCTACATTTTTCCTACTACCTTCCTTTATCTGCAATAATGTAGCAAAAAGCCCAGGCTGGTAGGTGCTTCACAGTACCTAAGGGCGTAGTGGAGGTGTGTGAGAGTGGGGTGTTGCTGGGGGGCAAAAGCGGTGGGGGAAGGAGAATGAGCAGAAAACACCACAGATACAATAATTAGGCTGCTTCCAGTCACTCTTAAATTGTGATGTATCTTTTTTTTTTAATGTTTTATTTATTTTTTGAAAGAGACAGAGACAGGGTCTGAGCAGGGGAGGGGCAGACAGAAGGAGACACAGAATCTGAAGCAGGCTCTAGGCTCTGAACTGTCAGCACAGATCCCAATGCAGGGCTCAAACTCACAGACTGTGAGATCATGACCTGAGCTGAAGTCAGACGCTTAAAGGAATGAGCCACCCAGGCGCCCCAACATTGTGATGTATCTAAACAAAATCCAGCCCTGAAAAAATATCTTGAAAGAGTATATACATTTTACTTAAGGCCACCAAAGAGAACTGCATAGTCTGATTCCAGCAGCGTCCTAGTAATTCTTTCCACTCATCTTTCTCAGCAGAACCCACTCAACATGACACCTGCTCCCTTTCTTCCCTTTGCCTCCCCAACGATCTGTAATATCTTATACACAAATGTCTCGAATGTTGTCACATGCACCAAATAATGGCATTGAGCTAAACATTTTCTTCCAGCTGAGCAGCCAACGGTTTCATGAAATCTGTGTTCTTGAAGTATAAGTGCTTTGCAACAGGAAATTCAATGAATGATCTGGATTGTAGAAATTGTGCCTTTTGTGTTTCACCAGCAGGTAAACCCCAAGTTTTATGTCTAGGGTGGTGGACAGCAGAAGTGGGGTAGTTCATGGATCTGTGAACTCTGACATCAGACTGCACTAAATTCTTTCCCGTTGGGAAGAAGATGCTACAATTTTTTTAAAAATATATGAAATTTATTGTCAAATTGGTTTCCATACAACACCCAGTGCTCATCCCAACAGGTGCCCTCTTCAATGCCCATCACCCACCCTCCCCATCCTCCCATTCCCCATCAGCCCTCAGTTTGTTCTCAGTTTTTAAGAGTCTCTTATGCTTTGGCTCTCTCCCACTCTAACCTCTTTTTTTTTCCTTCCCCTCCCCCATGGGTTCCTGTTAAATTTCTCAGGATCCACATAAGAGTGAACACATATGGTATCTGTCTTTCTCTGTATGGCTTATTTCACTTGAAGATGCTATGATTTTTATCTGCCCAATAGTTCTCACCTGCCAAACCTCAAACAGATCTTGCTTCCTCTTGTGCTAGTCACAACCCCTCACTGGTCACAATGACTGACCATGAAGATGGCCAAGTAACTGAAGTCCAATCAAAGTGTATTTGGGGGGATGTCCCCAAATATAAACTGGGAGAAACAGCTCCTTTTCATCTTTCTTTGTAACAAGTTCTAAGAATAGAATCCTAGAGTGGCCCAAGGTTGTGTCTCCTGCCATTTGGAGAATCTCATCTACAGAGCAAAGACAAAGTGCAGGACAAGCAGAAAACAAAGGAAAAGAGACTCCTGACAGTAAAAGTCCTTGATCTTGGCTTCCCTGAGCTCAGATCCACCCACCCTACTTTTCCTACAGTTTGAGTCCATGAACTAATGAAGTCTATTTTTTTGCTTAAGCCAATTTAAATTGTTTGTGTCACTTGCATCTGAAGAGTCCTTCCTTACACTTTGGGACATGACAAGGCAGTGTTTTGCATGAGCAAAGGGATCAGAGGTTCTAGAGACATACCATGTATGCTTCTATTTGCTTGAAGAGTATAACATGGCTATAGCTCTCTATTCCTGCCTCAGCTTTCAGCGGGTGTTTAAATAAAATATCAATGGCTCACTCACTACCTTCCATTTCTTCTCTGTCCAGTTCCTTGAAAGCAACCTCTGCCTGGTTGTATTGGGAGCAGGTCTCCTGTGTGTCATTTATTCATTGGCCATGCCCCTCAATCAGAGAATCCTTTGTCTACAAGTTAGAGAGCATTTTTTTTTCAATATATGAAATTTATTGTCAAATTGGTTTCCATACAACACCCAGTGTAGAAAGCATTTTTAACCACCACAAAATGCAGATGTGGGCTATCTCCCTTCACTTTCTGATCATGTAATTTATATTTGCATTTTGTGTATTACACATTAGCCACAAGATAGGCCATCAGTTTAAACAAGGCAAAACCTGCAAGGTAACTTTTTAAGACCAGGTGATTTGACAATTTAGAGGTACTCATATGCATGTCTGAAGTTCTTGAAATGAATATTTACATAATATTATTTTGAATTATTCATACCCCAAATTTTTAATCTAAAGGATTTTTTTTTAAACAAGAAGTGTTGAGTCCTCTTCTATTTGAGGAAAATGGCAGTGCCCAAACACACGCTCTTTTCTCCTGAATCTCAGTGGTATGAAAAGAAGCTTGGGAAAGTTTCTTTATCACTAATCTTGCCACTGGGACAAGATAGAAAATGAGCTTAGGCTGTACCAGTGTCTCCATATTAATTTGGAAAGTGACTATGGCCAAACTTGGCATCACTCTAGTATGTTATTTGGGTAAGTCCACACCACCGCCCCAAACCAAAGTTCCTTTAAGGTCAAAAACTATAACTCATACAGCCCAGTTCCAAGGAGACAACCTGGCATAAGGAGGTACACAACAATCCTGACAATGGCTAATATTGTTAAAGCATTCGTACATACTGGCACTCCTCTCATACCGCTCCCCTCATGTTACACTTCAGTCTCATTGGCTTTCTGTCTTCCCTTGAACTTGGTACATCCAACTCTGCCTTAGAATGTTTGCACTGTTTCCTTGCCTGGAATGTTCTTCTGCCTCCCCTTGACTCCTACCGGTCATGGAGGTGTTCAGGTCAAATGTCATCTTCTCAGAGAAGTCTTCTAGATTGCCCTGTGCTTGTTCTCTATTGCCCCATAACAGATCCCCTCCAAACAGTGGCTTAAAACAGTAAAAATTGTTTATTTGGTTCAGGAGTCTGAGAGGGTGAGGTCTCTCAGGTGGCTGCTCTCCAGTGAGCATCTTGAACGCGTCATCATCCTATTCCAGGTGCCTCGGCTGAGAAGACTCAGCTGGCTGCTTGAGTATCTCTCTCTTTCCCTGTGTGTCCCTCCAAGGGGTCTATCCACATGGTGGCCTTAGGTTAGCTGGACTTATTACATTCAGCTGAAGATGCCTAGAGTTCCTGTTCTAAGAAAACCCAGCAGAAACTGCATGAAGTGTCACTTCCTGTTCATCCTATTCTTCCATGCAGTCAAAAGGCCACCCAGGCACAAGGGGAAGGGACCTAGACTTCTCGTCTTGGTGAAGGGAATGCCAAAGAACTTGTGGACTTGCTTTAAGACAGCATGTATGAAATAGTATCACAAGCACTCTGTTACCTCACTTTGTTACAATTCTTGGCACAGTATGTAGTGTTACCTTATATTCTTATTGGTTTGTTATCTCTCTAAGCCCCCAAAGAATGCAAATTTTGAGAAGAGAGGCCTCATGTGTCTTATTCACCCCTGTGTCCCCTGTGTTTAGTAGAGCAGTGCCTGGCACTTACAGATGATAAATACATATCCAATGAATGAATGAACTATGAATGACAAGGGCTATTCTGAAGTATTCTGAGTATCATCTCATCGAGATTGATACTTGTGGGCTCCATTTTGGATGAAGATGGACGGTCCTCTCCTTCCTTTTTGTACTCTTTTTCTTTTCATCTCTCTTCCCCCTCCCTCCCAAAATAATTACAAATCCTTAACAAGACAGTATTTCAAACCTAGAATTCTTAGGAGAATTGTGATCCTTTGGAGATAGTTTACACTATCCCGTTTTTCAGGAGAACAAACACACCCAAGCATGCTGACTGCATCATTTGGTTAAGTCAAGGATACTTATGCAATTCCTTTTTTTTTTTTTTTAACGTTTATTTATTATTGAGAGACAGAGAGAGACAGAGCATGAGCAGGGGAGGGGCAGAGAGTGGAGGAGACACGGAATCCGAAGCAGGCTCCAGGCTCTAAGCTGTCAGCACAGAGCCTGACGCAGGGCTTGAACTCACAGACTGTGAGACCATGACCTGAGCCGAAGTCGGACACTCAACCAACTGAGCCACCCAGAAGCTCAGATACTTATGCAATTCTGCACCTTGTTTATTTTACAGATCATAGATTAGCCTGGATCTTTTTGTTTGTTTGTTTGTTTGTTTGTTTGCTTCCTGAGGTTTTTTTTTGTTTGTTTGTTTTGCTTTGTATTTTGCTTTTCTTCCAACCAGATAAGCTGAGACCTGCTCTGTTTCCATTTGAAGGTACTCATCTGTCTACACTCCTTGACATTTCTGTCCCTGAGATTCAGCCAGAGATTTAGCAAGCTTTAACATTCTAACTACATGTCGTTGGCACCATTGTCTCTTGTCACACTCTTAATTCTATGTTCTGATAATAAAACTTCATTAGTGTCTGCGCCTCTTTTCCCTTACCTTTGAAATACTGTCTTCTGCTAAAATGATTAGCAGTGCTCTGCGTCAGATCATTTGGCTGCCTGACAGCCATTGTGAGTGAGCTAAACTGTGGGGATATGAAAATTTCTGACAATTTCCATTATCGTCAAATGGAGATATTTACTTGTACAAATATTAAAGGTTATTTAAAGATGTAAACTGACTTCATTTCATTAGAGGTTTGCATAAGGTAATAATTTAAAACAACTACCCATCCTCATTTAAATAAATTACCAATTCATTTTCTGAAAGAAAAATGCCACTTCTCCAGGCTGTGTTTTTAAGTGCTTGCAATAGTAGAAAGATGAAAACAAAAACCTATGAATATTTCAGAACAAGAAATGTTCAAGTTCTCTTATTGAATCAGACAATGGGTTATTGTTCTGGAAATCTGACTGAGAGTTGTCCAATCAGATGAGATAGTGAAATATCACTGATATCAAAATGGGTCTTAGAAAGGGGGTAGTAGCAACTGAGGTTAAATCCTCCTGAATTCCAGTTCTAGGAATTTATCTTAATTAAAAAAAAATCAGGATGTGTGCAAATATTTATTTACCTACAGGGATGTCCATCCCAGTGTTATTCTTTTTAAAAAATTTTTAATGTTTATTTTAGAGAGAGAGAGAGTGCAAGCAGGGGAGGGGCAGAGAGACAGGGAGACACAGAATCTGAAGCAGACTCTAGGCTCTGAGCTGTCAGCATAGAGCCCGATGTGGGGCTCAAACTCACAGACCATGAGATCATGACCTGAGCCGAAGTCAGACGCTTAACTGACTGAGACACCCAGGATCCCCTTTCCCAGTGTTATTTACAATGGGAAAGAAAGAAGGAAGCCAAAGAAGAAAGAAAATGTATCTGAGACCAGGGAATTGGATGATACATTAGGGAGTAGACATATGATGGACTACAGTAAAGATGATTAAAAGTCATATTGTAAAAGAATTCATAATGACATGTGAAAATGTTCACTGTAAATGCAAACCATAAGGATATATATCCTGTGATATGGCTTATGAAAAGATAAACATCTATGTTTGCATTGAAAAAAAGGCTAAAAGGTGGGGCACCTGGGTGGCTCAGCCAGTAAAGTATCTGACACTTGATTTTGGCTCAGGTCATGATCTCGTGGTCATGAGATCAAGTCCCGCATCGGGCTCTGCACTGACAGTGTGGAACCTGCTTTAGATTCTCTCTCTCTCTCTCTCTCTCTCTCTCTCAAAATAAATAAATAAACGTTTTTTTAAAGGCTAAAAGGAAATGGATACAAATGGGTAACTTGGTAGTGGGAATACTGGTGATTTTAATTCTTGTGCTTTTACAATGTGAAAAATACTGGCAATCCAATATTATTCAACCGTTTGCAACTTAATGGTGCTGGAGGCATCGTTATTCTTGCTTAGCTGAATCAGCTCTTCTTTTCATCTAGTACAGCACGGAATATCCCTGGGTGATTCAGTGTATTAATGCTAGTGCTATGCGGGTTGACAAAAGGATATGTGGAACGAGCTGGTCTGATATTATACAGGAAGTTCTTTAGGCCTCCAGGATTTGGTATCTTGGGGCCAGTCCTTCCCACTGAATACCTTTGATATTAAGCCAGTAAAATACTCCCTAATTGTTAAATTAAAGCCCTGCCTGCAAAACTTTCAAAAGGCATTGTATTTTACTATTATTATTTTAAAATTTAAATCCAAGTTAGTTAACATATAATGTAATAATGATTTCAGGAATAGAATGTAGTGATTCATCACTTACATATAACATTCAGTGCTCATCCCAACAAGTGCCCTCCTTAATGCCCCTCACCCCTTTAGAGTTTTCCCCCATCCAACATCCTGCCAGCAACGCTCAGTTTATTCTCTGTATTTAAAAGGTTCTTATGGTTTGTCTCCCTCTCTGTTTTTATATTATTTCTGCTTCCCTTCCCTTGTGTGCATCTGTTTTGTATCTCAAATCCCACACATAAGTGAAATCATATATTTGTATTTCTCTGACTGACTTGTTTTGCTTAACATAATACACTCTAATTCCATCCACATTGTTGCAAATGGCAAGATTTCATTCTTTTTGATTTCTGAGTAATATTCCATTGTGTGTGTGTGTGTGTGTGTGTGTGTGTGTGTGTGTATGTGTATGTATCTTCTTTATCCATTCATCAGTCAGTGGACATTGGGGCTCTTTCCATACTTTGTCTATTGTTGATGGTGCTGCTATAAACATTGGGGTGCATGCGGCCTTTCGAAACAGCACTCCTGTATCCAAAAGGCATTGTATTTTTTTCTTAATGTTTATTTATTTTTGAGAGAGAGAGAGAGAGAGAGACTAGGGGAGGGGCAGAGACAGAGGGAGACAGAACATGAAGCAGGCTCCAGGCTCCGAGCTGTCAGCACAGACCCCAATGCAGGGCTCCAACCCACAAACCATGAGATCATGAGCGGAAGGTGGATGCTTAACTGACTGAGCCACCCAGACGCCCCAAGGCATTGTATTTTAAAAGAATGAATTAGTAGGGATTAGTTTGGCCTTTGTGTCACAAAACTCCCCTACCTCCAACCGCCAGCATAAAGCACAATGGTAGTTTTCTCGTTTTTAGGAAGTCCAGGGCTGGTAAGGCATTCCGAGGTCTAGGGATTTCAGTGACTGCTATCCTGTTGCTTTACTACCCTCAGCACACTGATTCCTCCATGAAGTCCAGGCTCCACCCATGACAGAACATTCTAGAAGACAGGTGGCAAAAGAGGAAATAGGCTGTGTCCCTATTCTAAAATCACAGGCATGACTTTTGTTATAACCCATTGGCCAAAACTTGGTCACATGGCTACTGTAAGGTTGTGTTATGAGAACCTGGAAAACCTATTTATTCTACTTGGCTCAGTTAAAAGTTTTAAGGGAAAAAAACAAAACAAAACAAAACAAAACAGATACTAGAGGGCAAGTAGTAGCCTCCCCAAAACCAGTCATACATGTGGGCATCACAGGATGTCATCGGGCAGAAAAGACCAACCAAGTGTAACTGTTTCAACATTTTCCTACCTATTCAACCCAGAAAGCAGTTCCTGGTGCTTGCATTTATTTGAAAACAGTCTACATGCTGCAGAATTCCAAGATACGGTCTCTGGGAAGAAATAAAACAGCTGCAGCAAATAAAGCAGATGGGAATTAAGAATGCTGGAGAATCTCCAAAATATGATCCCATTGTCCACTAAGTGCCAACTCTACAAAGAATGTATGCTCCAAAATAGAAACTCTATGAAACTTTGAAGCATTTGATTAATGTAAACCTACATGAATAATGCAAGGCTGTGCACCAGGGCTGGATGTGAAGCAGAGGGAGGAGAAAGATTAGCATGTTCATCTTGGCTTAAAATTAAGAAAAATTCACAGAGGGAACTCGGGCATTTGGGGGTGAGGGGTGTGACAATTAAAATGGCCACTGCTGACGTGATCCTTGGGGGCCTCAAAGCAAACACCAGCTGGCTTGCCAATGAGATCTCCTCCAGCAGGTAGACACAGTTTGTGCCCCTCAAGGCCCCCCAGGTCCAGCCCTGTGTGCCATTGGGTAGAACAGTCTGAGCCAGTCATGCATATGTGACAACATGCAGGCCCCCAAAACTCTTCTTTGCTCTGTAAATATCTTTCCCACCTATAGGTTGCTGAGACTAGACCTTCTTCCATTAGACATTCTCTCCTTTTACATTAATGAATTATTTTCTGTTGAAATGCAAAGATCTCTGGGAGGGGTTGCACACACATATTATTCCAAAACACTGCCCTTTCTCTTCTGCCTATAAAATTTCTTGTATAAATCTTATCACAAAATATTTTAGATTTACAGAAGGTAAGGAATCACCCATCACTCAGCTTCACACATGGAATATTACCAATGAAGCTCAGGCTCTTTTCACCCCTTCCCTAATCACAACTTCTTCCTGGCCCCTAGAAGTAACTGCCATCTTGAATATAATTTGGTGTATCATTCTTAAGCATGGGATGTCACATGAATTCATTATCTAGCCATCAAGCCCGTATCTCCTGCCCTTCTACTGCTTCAGGTCATTATCATTTTTCACCAAAGCCATTCATTCAGCACACACTGAGCACCTACTCTGAGCCAGGCACCATAACAACAGTCTTCTGGTCTCCAGTATCTTCTACTCTCCATCCAGTTCATCTCCCACTTTGCAGCGGCAGTGTTATATTCCTGCTTAAGAACTTCAAACAGCTTCCTATTGCCTGTATGATAAAGTCCAGGCTCCTTAGCATGGCTCCCAATGCCATGTGACCACACTGCTAAATCCTCTCCTGGAGACTTGGAAGGGTTAAGGTAAGGATTAAGGGGGGCACAGAACTATCATTAGCTTTACTGCAAATGGACCTTTGTGCAAATGTTTGCATGGCTGCAGTAACAGATTTCTGGGATGTATCTTTTCATTTTTAGTAGAAGGAATTAATAAAACATGTGTTCAAATCCAAGCTCTGCTTCTTGCCAGAACTGGGGCAAACTGTTTCATCCATTGGTTTCTATTTCTTTGTAAGGGTAAGTCTCTATGGAAAAGACTGCTTGCTAATCACTGAAGTCCACTTTGCCCTTCTTCTATAGTTCTGGAACTGTAGCTAGGACATTGTTGTCCAGCTAAGGACCACATTTCCCAACTTTCTGTGGGATTTGATTTTACCCTACTTAGAAACTGATATATTCACTTGTTACTGTTTCACTGATGCTATTAGAAGACATGAGACTCCTAGGTGAGAGACAAAGGATTTTATCACTCATGATACAACAAGCAGCATGAACATATTTGCATTGGTTCCTCTTCTCCCTGGGTCTCATGGGGGTGATGAGACAGACCCAGAGGTATATTATGCACACAGAGGGTTTGGGTTACAACTGAGGAACACTGACCCTGGGGAATCCACCTCTTTTTATAGCAGAGAATAAAGAAGCCTGCTCATTGTCCTTGGTGTGTGTGTGTGTGTGTGAGATGTGTCCATCTTTTAAGGTTATTGTCTGCACAAACAGCTGTGAGAAATGGCCTGGCTAAAAGAGCAATGAGGCCTTTCTAGTCTTGGTGCATCCAGTCTAGTCTTGGACAAGTCAGAGACCCAAGCAGTAATGTCTCCCCACACCTCTTTTGAGATTAAATGTGACCATGTGACTGACCATATTCTACAACAGAATTTGAGAGGGCCTATGGGCTGACAACATAAGACCAAGCCATGCCTCATCTACTCCCTTTTCCCCCTTCACATTGGCTGGATGGTTGGAATGGCAATGATAAGAGTAATCTCAGAAACCAAGTATTAAAGAAGGTGGAGCTGCCATCATCCTGAGTCCCTGAATGACTGTATGCAGCAAAGTTTCCACCAACTTAGAACATTCATTTCATATTGTCATGTGAGAGAGAAATAAACTTTTTATTCTGTAAGGCACCTAAAAAAGTTAATTTGCTACTGTGACCCGGCCTAACCTTCATGGATACAACATCTAACTCAGAAAGATTATGGGGATTAAGTGAAATTGCAGTGGCTAACATTTATGCAGAGTCTACCAGTGTGCTAAAGACTTATACACATGGTGTCGTTAAATAATCACAATAGTCTTTCAAGATAGGCTCCATCATCTCCATTTTATAATTGGAGATCAAAGAGATTAAAAAATGTTCTTAAGGTTCAAGGACCAGAAATTGACAGTAATGGGACCAAATCCAGGTCTGACAAATGCTAAGCTCATGGTGGTCTGCAGTAAGCCACATGTTCCCAGGTTTCACCTGCAGGTTCTCTCTCTCTCTCTTTTTCTGTCCCACCTGCTCCTGATCCCTCGTTTCTTCTTCCCCTCCCTCTTCCTCCATTCATTAATATTGGATTCCACTTTCATGTAAGATGAAATGCTACAATGTAATAAATACTGCAGTCAGGATATGTGAGTTATGGTCTCAGCTTTTGCAAGCACTGGCTGTGTGAACTTGGTAAATCATTGAATTCCTCTGACACCCAGTTTTCTTGTCAGAATAATAGTTATGTCAATGGTAGTTGCCTTATCCATCTTACATGATGACCATGAGGCTCAATTAAAATAAATTGCATCAAAGGTCTTTACATATTATAAAACATTCTAGAAATGGCAGGTGTTTTTCTCCACTTACCCCCTTTCCATATGCCAGTAGTCCACAATGTATGGTCCCTCTACAGCAGCATCAGCATCACTGGGAACATGTTAGAAATTCAAATTCTTAGGCTCCACCCAGGCTTGCTGAATTAAAAAATCTGGAGTACGGCCTAGAAAACTGTATCTACCAAGCCCTCTAGGTGATTCTGAAAGACACTCAAGATTGAGAAACACCATCACATGTGCACACACATGAACACACACTCTCGTATCCAGATGGAAGTAAGTCAAAATAAATATTAAATAGAAAAGAAGTCATAGAAGAACAGCCTGAGGGTGGTGTTTGTGGAAGGAGGTGTGAGTGCTCAGGAGATGCCTGGGAGGGAGGAGTAGGTCGAGGATGTGCATAAGGGTGCCAGGCCTTCTGTATTTAGAGGAATTTCCTTCTTCTCCCGAAAACCAGTGCTGTTGTCTATGGTTCAGCTATACCAATGGAAGAAGAGCAGGAAAAGTGAGTCTTGAAATGTCCCCATATTCATGAGGACTCTTTTGGTTGCAAGTAAGGGAAGCCCATCATAAATAGTTTCAAAGAAAAATGCAAATTTACTGGCTTACAAAATTAGAAACTCCAGGAGTAGACTAACTTGAGGCACAAGCTAGGTTCTTAGGCTCAAACCTTGTCTCTTACTTTTTTGGCTCTAGTTTTCCCCATTGTTCTCATTACTCCCAGGGTCTTCTTGTGTGGTGGTAAGAATGTCCAGAATTTATCTGCTTAGCAGCTCTAGTGTAAGGAGAGTGCCTTTTTCCCCATAGCTCCAGCAGAAATCTGAGGCTGACTCTCCTTGATCTTGCTTGGGACACATGCCCACCCTTGGGCCCATTAGCATGACTCTGGCCAGACCTAGGTCATATACCCAACCCTGGAGTCCAACATACCCACATGCACCAAAGAGGGGAGCGTGTTCCCTAAGAGAATATAGGACTGCTGTTACCAAAAGGAGGGCAGGTTGATGTCAGGCAGGTAATAATAACAAATGTTTACAAGAGACACTAACCTCCTACCTCTGTGAAGACTGGGATTATGGGTCAGCCATAAACTCCTACCAAGGTTCCCACCTTCCCTCTGAATCCTGCAGAATCATCTGTGACAGCAGTGACTGATCCTGAAAGGGGAGGGGTAGAAGCTAGGAAACAGCAGCTTAAAAAATAGGCCTGACTGTATCTCATAGTTTCAGGCTTGACTCAACTTCTCCAGTCTCGGGAAATTATCCAGAGAGAAATCTTTGAGCTTCATCACTCATCAGCTCCCATCTCCTTTTGCAACTTTCTGTGATAAATAAAATTCCAGTTGCCTTACAAAGAGAGGCCTGGAAGCTTCAACGTCTTTTAGGTTTGAGTCCACAATCTGTAATCTGTGCTATACAATAAATAAATAAATTCTCCAGCATGGAAATGTTCTTTATCTGTAATGTTTAATGTGGTAGCCACTAGCTACTCATGGCTATTGAGCACTTGAATTGTGACTGTTGTGACTGAGAAATTAAAATTTTCATTTTACTTAGCTTTAATTAAGTTTAAGTTTAATAGCTACACGTGGCCAGTGGCTACTCTGGCCTAGAGTAGATTGTGGGGAAAAAGTCAGAGCAAAGGCTCTGACATTCTGAATCCTATCAAGTTCAAAAGACAGGCTTCAATTCAGGGCTACTCACTTCCTGTTCTACTCTTCTTCTTAGTAATAAACTTGTAAGTTTTAGTGGACCCATGACCTACTAGCAAGAGGCTCTATTGCTCAGCTTGCCTCACAGCTGGCAGGGGTGTCGGGCAGGAAGTCACATGTTAACTGGTTTATGGAATGTGAGAAGTGTTATGTGCAACTTTGGGGTTATCTCCTTAAAGAAAAAAACCCTTGCCCTGGACTTTGTCTTCTCCTAGACTGGAAGGCAGATCTGGAATTGAATGAACTCAGTCCTCTTAGCACAACACCCTAGGAAATCATGGACCATAAAGATGGAAAGATGCTGGGTCCCTGAATTATTTGATGGAACAGAGATACCATATCAACCTTGAAATTCTCACCTTAGGACCATGTGGCAGGAGATAAATAAAACACTTTTATTTAAACCATTTAGAGCTTCTGCGTTGTAGCCCTTAATCTCTATGCTACTACATCATGTATCCAACAAGGCAGCAGCGTGGGGCAATGGACTGGTGATTTAGAGGTCTGAGTCCTCATTAGTTCCACCACTTGCTATGGTGGGATCTTAAATTTCTGTGTCCCCTTGTGTAAAAGGAGGCATTTGGACTGAATATGGGCTGTAGGAAAACAGAATTCATCTTGAGCAAAATAAGGAAAATAATAGCAACTACTTTGTAGAGTCCTGAGGATTAGACGAGACAACACATAAATCACACTTAGCCCAACTCCTGAGATGCAACAGATGCTCTATAACTATTAGCTGTAATTATTGTTGTTGTTATCATTACTATTAAGTTCTGACCCTGACAGACTGCAGGGAGCTTCCTGGAGAACTGTGTTGACAAAAAGATAAGACCCCTCAGGACCCCATCAGTGCTTGCTAGAAATTAATGCCAGAATCATCCGGCAGGGTCTACTGTGAGCACAGGAGGGAGAGTTCCCTATAATGAAGGGAATTCCTGGATTTTTTTTTTTGTTTTTTAATTTTCTTTTTTTAATATTTATTCATTTCTGAGAGAGAGAGAGCACAAGCAGGGGAGGAGCAGAGACAGAGAGACACAGAATCTAAAACAGGCTCTAGGCTCTGAGCTGTCAGCACAGAGCCCCATGTGGGGCTTGAACCCATGAATCGTGAGATCGTGACCTGAGCCGAAGTTGGAAGCTTAACCGACTGAGCCACCCAGGCAGCCTGGGAATTCCTGGATTTCCAAGGCACTTCCCTTCCAATCTCACAGAATTTATCTATCTGTACTAACAGCATAGAAATATCCTTTCCCCCTTTTTCCCTATGCACATATGCCACCAAATACTTCAAGTAAAACACAAATACAGGAGCCCCTCCTATGGTCTTTCACTCTCTGGCCTGCTCTGAGCCCATTTTCTCTCTCTCTCTCTCTCTCTCTGTTTTTTTGTTTGTTTGTTTGTTTGTTTGTTTGTTGAGCCTAACCCCTGAATCTGGAGACTCTAGACTTAGGAAAGATACCTAGACTTCTTAGGCTTTTCTTATTATTTTTTAAATTTCCTCCTCACTTGACTCAAGTCACTTTTCAAGGCCTGGAAATTGCTGTGTTAAAATGATATTATTCAGCCAGTTCCTTGAAGGAAGTGTTTGGAGGACGGGGGTACCCAACAGGTACAGTCCCTTTTGGGGGTGACCTTGCCTTGCTGATGTGATGACATGTGGAAATTCTGCATCCAGGATTCTGGTCTTCTGGAAACATAAACACTCACACAGCTTAGAAAATAACCCAGGTCAGAGAATCCGAATCTGCATGCCCATACCCAGTTTCAAATCATTTCCAGAGAGAGGTTTTATTTGGGATCTTTTCCAAAATCACTGAAATTAGAGAAACTATGTATGGAAGGTTCAGTTGGGGAAAATTGGAAAATAGAATCAACTCAGTTTAAACAGTGCATAGTTCTCACAGGATAAATTCACTCCAACTCCCTTATTTAGAAAGATAGGTCTTTATATTTTTTCTTTTATTTATTTTTTTATTTTAGAGACAGAGCACAAGCAAGGCAGAGGGAGAGAGAGGGAGAATCTTTTTTTAAATTTTTTAAAAAAAACTTACATCTAAGTTAGTTAGCATATAGTGCAACAATGATTTCAGAAGTAGATTCCTTAATGCCCCTTACCCATTTAGCCCATCCCTCCCTCTCACAACCCCTCCAGTAACCATCTGTTTCCATATTTAAGAGTGAGAGAGACAGAGAATCTTAAGCAGGCTCCATGCTCAGCATGGAGCCCAACATGGGGCTTGATCCTAAGACCCTGAGATCACGACTTGAGCTAAAATCAAGAGTCAGACGCCCAACTGACTCAGCCACCCAGATGCCCCTATTTATTCTTTTATATTGGGGTCAGCAAACTGGACCCCTTTCATAAAGAAAGCCACCATCTGTTTTTGTAAATAAAGTTTTATTGGACCACGATCACACCCATTCATTTACATATCGCCCATAGCCCCTCTAGCCTTGCCACAGTAGAATTAAGAAATTGCAACAGAGACTGTGTGATTCACAAAGGCTAAAACTTTTACTTGCCTGTCCCTTTAGAGAAAAAGTTTGCCAATTCCTGTTCTATATTTTAGCAACTTCATTTCAGGCCAATATTATTTTTTGACTTCAGTCAACCAACCAAGCTAACACAACCATTACCATCTGCCCATGTGTACATTTATTCCAGTAGCTTTGGTAATGGCACCCACGGCAACCATTTCAGCCTGATCCATCTCTATGTCCCTCCTTTCCTGGTCTAGCACCCTAAGAGTCCATCCCCACACCCACAGATAGGAGAGGTGAGCGATTTTGGGGGCCAAAACACACCCTGGTTCTCAGACAGCCTTAAAGCCCCAAGCCTGTCATGGTCTTTGTAAGTTCCCTTGTTCTGTCAGATGAGGCCAGACCACCGCATGGTGTGGTGCACAGAAGGCATCCCCCCTCTGTGGTGGGGAGAATACAGGAAGGGCAGAGATGGTACAACCGGAGAGTCCTGGCTGGTCTAGTGTGTGCATATTCTGTTGAGCTGATTTTTGCTGTGGGGGGAGCACAAACCCATGTTGCCAGATGTGCAATTCTTTAAAGGGAATCTGGAAATCCCTTTCGTTTAATTTTGTTTCCTTTTGATAGGTGATCACTGCATGCTGAGGTTTCAGACTAAGAGCTAATGACCTTGGGCAAGTTCATCTGCTTTTCTCAAGTACAGTGTCCTGAGCTATCCAGTGAATAGAAAGAAGGAAGGAGAAGTACTCTCTCTCAAAAGGGGTTTTGGATGCTTCCCCATGATAATCATGAAAGTTTTGTAGAATGGGGCTTGGCTGGCACAGAGTAAGTGATCAGTAGTTGTAGCTTTTTGGGTTTTTTACTGGAGGAGCACTACATTGAGATCCCATCTGTCTTGCCTATATCGATTCAGAATACAGTGTCCTGTCTTCCAAGGCAGAGACCACCTAGAGGAGAGATCCAGGGCTCACTGGGAAGTCTCTGGAGCCCTTCATACAGAGGGGTGGGGGAGAGAGATACTGCAAGGAACTGCTCCAAACAACATCTGCTGAGAGCTTTTCTACTAGAGGGAAAATAAAGAAATAAATAGGGGCGCCTGGGTGGCGCAGTCGGTTAAGCGTCCGACTTCAGCCAGGTCACGATCTCGCGGTCCGTGAGTTCGAGCCCTGCGTCAGGCTCTGGGCTGATGGCTCGGAGCCTGGAGCCTGTTTCCGATTCTGTGTCTCCCTCTCTCTCTGCCCCTCCCCCGTTCATGCTCTGTCTCTCTCTGTCCCAAAAATAAATAAAAAACGTTGAAAAAAAATTAAAAAAAAAAAAAAAGAAATAAATAAAGACGAAAGGCTGGAAGGAAGGAAAGAAGGAATGAAGGAGAAAAAGAAAGAAGGGGAGAAAAGAGGAGGGGAAAATTAGATTTAGAAAAAACTCAAAGCATAGATAACATTGTATTTAATACATAGGATGATACCCCGGAATCATGGTTCAGGGATATAAAAAAACTGCTAGGAAAAGTCATGTTGCAGATTATAATTAATGATATGTAAAGATGCTTAAGACATTGTTGAGCTTGAAAATCAGGGTATAAAATAATGTGTGTTGAATGAGACTAACAGTGTGTATGTATTTACTCATATCTAAGTAGAAAAAAGACTAGAAAGACAACATAACATAAAAAAATGTTAATCTCTGGGTGACAAGACTGTGAGTGATTTTTGTGTTTTTGTTTTACTTATATAAACTTCCTAAATTGTCTTAATAAACCTCTAAGTTGTGTAATAAGACAAAATAAGAAGTATTAAAAATAATCAGTAGGAGTGTGATGTTAACTAGCTACAGCCAAACTGACAGTTTCAGATTCTTTTTCCAAACTTCCAGCAGGTGGCGCAATGGCAATGTCTGCCTCCGGCCAAGTTTCACTCCAGATCAACAGAATCTCAGACGCTTTGCTGTCTGCAGGCCTTGGTAGGTTCCTGTACAGAGCCTCTGTTGAGGCAGAGGACATGTTCCCCAGTAGGGCAGGGGCACTTGGAAGAAACAACCCAGACCCAGGGGCTGCCCATGCTCAGATCCATGGCCCAGGGTTCCATTCTTCCTACACCGGGAAAGACAACAGTGTTAGAAATGCAATGAGACCCCTTTCCTCTCCTTCTCTCCACTGACATCCTCCCCCTAATTTGGCCTAGGGAAAAATGCAAATTACACTTTTAGGTGGGCATTTCTGGATTGGATTGGATTTGCAGCTTATCCAAACCCTAATGATAAGTGAAATTTTGAGCTGAAAGGTGAGGGGGGGGGGGGCGGGGAGGGAAGGAGGTAATTTTGTATCCACAATGTTCTCCAGTCAGTACACAGAAAACCCCATCTACAAAAATGATGGACATTTTGGCCACTCTCAGATGTGTGGGTAGGAAGGCAGGAAGCAGGCAACCAGGCTAACCAGCCTCCAGGGAGTAAACGGGACAGAGTCTTTCCAGGCCTGGACATATCTGAGGCAATGGATGGGCACAGCTGGGGCACAGCCTTCACCTGCTCTGGAAGAGGAGCATATCTCAGAGGAATCACCTCCACTCTTTCTTTTTCACTTTTGTTTTGAATCTTAAATTGTTTGCCCCTAAGAGAACCACTCTGAAGGGAATTCAGGGTAAAAAAAAAAAAAAAAAAAAAAAAAAGCCTCCAGAGTCTACCAAAATGGTCTCCATTCTACCCAGGCCAGCAAACACACACACAGTCTGCAAATAAGAAATGTTCTGGGCCCTTACTATTTCTCACAGCTCTTCAATAAGCCTCCCATGCCTTTCTCCATGTTGACATGAAGAAAAGGAAGGGAGGAAGGCAGGGAGAAGAAGGACAGCATGGCTCATCTTGGCAAAAAGAGGCTAGCAGTCTCCCCTGGCCTGGTTCCAGAAGTTTTCATTTACTGACTTATTCCTCTTCACCCCCGTTGTAATCTGGACACCTTAACAGAAGACTGACTTGCATGTGGCACTCATCTGGGTTTTGAGTAAAGGAATCAAAGCCCTTAACATATAGTAGCTTTCAATCTCAGACAACCTAGGCAATCAGAAGGATCCACAGAAATGACAGGCAACAGGGATGTGGCAACAACCATATGTGTATATGTAACTTCATCCTACAGATGTTCATTCCTGCTCCGGCCCTCTTCCACCCCCACCTCCCCACCCCCAACACACACATACACATGCACACACACACAGGCATTCCTCAGGGCACTAGAATAGTGGAGATCATATAACAACAGGAAGATGAAAATAACACATATGAGACTGTATATCAGTTCAGATTCAAGGCTAAGAGTTTTGGAGTCACTCAGCCTGGGCTTGAGTCCCAACCCTGACACTTCCTATTGTGATACTTTGGATTACATAAACTCTCTGAATCTTAGTCTCCACATCTGTTAAATGATAATAATAATGTCTACAAGTCACAATATTACAGAGAGGGTTCAACAAGATTCTTCACGTAGAACACTTAGTGCAGTGCCTATCTGTGAGCAGCTCAGTACAAGTGTGTCGTTATTACTTTCTAAAAGCCAAGGATAAAGGGGCAGTTTGAGATTGCCCAACTAGAGTTTGTCAGTTGAAGGGAAATTTCACCAGGGGCAGTTATGGTCAGTGACAAGACCTACTGTCACCAAGGTAATTTTTAAAAGACATTTAGTATTCTTTTAAGCAGATCCCAACACTTTTGGGGGGGACAGGTTTTAAACAGGTGACAGGTGACCGCCAAAATAATCAACAACCAGCACGGCAGGAGCTCCAGCCAACTGGAAAGAACCCTGTCTTAATGCTGGATCAGGGTCCGAGAGAACCCCTGGGTGCCAGGCCCTTTATGTTGGATTTTGGGGAAATTTGGGGAACCCAGGGAAGGAGCTGGGCATCAACAATGCCGAAGGGCACTTGGCAGGGGCTCCTGACCAACTAGTACATAAGAAGTCTAGTAGGTCAATAATCTGCAGGGTCATACTGGTGCACCCTGGCTCAGTGTCAGTTCTGGGTCAAGGTATGGGGTTCAATCTCATTCTCACTTGAGCATTCCTTTGTCCACCAGCCAGACTGGACAGCCCATTTATAAATATGACTTCTTTGGCAAAAGAGATCAGTGAAAAATGTGTGAAATGATGTTCAGCAGAAATCTCTCCCCAGTTCTGGAAGGACAACACAATGTTAAAATGGCACATGGTTGGTTCCTAATCTTTTGTAACTGGTAGAGGGTAAAATATTCAGGAGCCCCACTTTCTAGCTGCCAACAGTCCAGGAGAGAGCTTACTCCCAGTACGAATGGAAGGAGAGCCCACTAATGCACAAGGGCTCTTCTGAGGTGGGTTTGGTGAGGCATGAGGGAATATCCCATGAGGTTGTGAGCTCTTGGAGTGAGGAGCACACCAGGCTCTGTGCCACTCCCAAAACACTGTTCCCAATCAATACTCAGTGTGGCCAGGTGTTAGTGTGGAGCTCAAGCTTTGGTCAGAAAGGACTGATCACATGTCTGGGACAAGTTTCACCAAGGTGAGGGACATGAGGGGAAGAAACATGAGAGCATGGGGAGGGAAGACTTTGAAGCCAGCCTCTGTGGTCTTGTGTCTGGGCTCCAGGGAAAGATAGGGCTACAAAGAATGCTTTGTTTCCATATTCTCTGGCAGACTGTAGGAGAGCAAGGCAGTTGTCCTTTGGAACTGGCAAGAATGGAAGGGGGTAAGAGAAGAGATCATTCCACAGTTTCTAAGTGGCCTGAGTGGAGTGGGTGCAGTTTGGCCCCCAAGCTAGCAGAAGAATGGAGCCCCACTACGTGGAAGGAGCTGTAGGCAGCAACAGCACTGGGAGACACCTTCCCTCAGCAGCATCATTAAGACTTTCCTTGGAGTTTCCCCGCAAAAGCTGGAGGGGCTCTGAGGAGAGAACCAGAGGGCCTGCTGCAGTGGGAAGGCAACCCAGAGAAATGCATGCCACTCGATGAAAATGACCCCCACATCTAAAGAGCATTCTGCAGTTTACTCTCTCAAACCTAACTCTTCCCAGTGGAGATTACTACTCCTGTTTTCTAGATGAGAAAGCAAAGACCCAAGGAGGTGAAGGGATGGAGTCAAGGTCTATCATGATGGTGCCAGGACGCACTGGATTGTCGTTCAGGTTTTCTGGCCCTCAACAAAGTACTCTTAATCAGAGTGGGATCAAGTGAGGCATGTGGGGTGTAGTACGTAAGGAGGCAAGATCCTGAAGAGTGAGGTGGCTGGGGCACAAATCTGAAGGTGCTTGAAATGGCCCTCAGGATTGTACAAATGGGCAGTCTGCCTTCTTAAATTTGGCCCTGAGACACCTTGCTCACCTCCTCCACGCCCAGGCCTTCCTTTAATGACCTGTCCCATTCCAGGGACAGAGAGCTTTGCCAGAGGAGCATACTGTTGGGATTGCAAACTAGATATCTCTGGCCCCCGCTTGCCTGTTGGGCACGTCTGGGGCCTCACCACAGGCTACATCCTTACAGAGAAGTAGCCTGGCATCTCAATCTGTTCTTGCAGCTCAGAGAGGGGGAGAAAAGGAGAGGGTTGCCACCAGATACGCTGGGCACCACAAACAAACAACAAAAAAGATTCATGTGTTCAATGGAGCTGAATTTTAATTGATACTTTCTCAAACAGTGGTTCTGAACCAACATCTCTCAGCCCCCAAAGATGATAAAGGGGGTGTGGCTTAACGCCACAATTAGCAGACAACCCCACAACAAATACAGTAAACATTAATCATATTAAATATTGAAAGCAGACTTTGGTACGCTTGAAGAGCAATGGGTTTTTTAAATTTTATTTTACAGAAGACAAAGCAATGATTGTGGAAGAATTATTCCAATGTCAGGGCTGAAGGGAAATAATGTAACATTCTGGAATTTATATAAAAATTACAGCTTTGTTGTGTTTCACACTATATATAGTAATTTAATCATTTGCAGCTGATTAATTTCAGCGAAGGAAAATGTAGCATTATGCATCCCTAATGGAGTTCCAAGGTTTGAATTCTAATCGTGAGTTGGGCACAGTTTAAGTCTAAATTAGCAATTAGCCTGGGCAAGGGACATGTAGGTTGAAATGGAGTCATCTGTTGACACGCACTGAGTCAACAAGAGAGCGGCAAAGAAAATCATCAGGAAAATGCTCGCCACAGAACACTCTTTGCTGGGTTAATGATTATAATTCCTGACATTAGCAGAATGCCGCTGCACTTTAGAAAACATTTCTTGTACGTTTATCTCATTTGCTTTGGTCTCCATCTAAGTCTATGAAGTGGAGATTTGTGCTCCATTTTATGGCAAGGAGACTGAGGCTCAGAGAAATTAAGATCACAGTGAGGAGGAACATATTGTGGCAGTCTTTGAACTCAGATGCTCCAGTTTCAAAGCTAGCACAGATGGTCCTCAAATTACAATGGTTCAACTTACAATTTTTTGACTTTGTGAAGGCGCGAAAGCAACACTCAATCAGGAGAAACCATTCTTGGAGTTTGGAATTTGGATCTGTTTCTGGCGGTATGCAGTGGCAGCCACAGCGTCCAGCCTGCCGTGCCAACAGGGAGGGTAAACAGTGACACACTTACAACCATTCTGCACCCATAAAACCGTGCCGTTTGTCACTTTCAGTACAGTATTCAATAAATTGCATGAGATAATCCACACTTCATTCTAAAATAGCCTTTGTGTTGGAGGATTCTGTCCACCTGTAGGGCTAATGTAAGTGCTCCGAGCACGTTTAAGATGGGTTAGGCTAAGCTAGGATGTTCAATAAGTTAGGTATATTACATGCATTTTCAACTTATATTTTCAACTTATTGATTGGTTTATTCGGACATGACCCCATTGTAAGTCGAGGAAGAGTCTCTCTACAAGATATTTTCTGGGGGAAATTTGCTCCATCTTGAGATTCTCCAGAATGAAGTGCAAAGGTTATAACAATACTGATAAAAGTGACCCTTGATGAAACTTTCATGATGTATCCAGCACCGTGCTAAGCATTTTAAGGTATTAGCTCAGTTAATCCTGGAACACACCTATGAGGCAGTTTCTATTTATATTCCCTTTTACAGATGAGGCTCAAATGGGTTAGGCTATTTGTCTAAGTATGCAATTGGGACTGAGAACCTTGCTTTCTGCCATAACACTTAGCTCCTCTCAAAGACAGTTCTTTTTTTTTTTCAATATATGAAATTTATTGTCAAATTGGTTTCCATACAACACCCAGTGCTCATCCCAAAAGGTGCCCTCCTCAATACGCATCACCCACCCTCCCCACCCTCCCACCCCCCATCAACCTCAAAGACAGTTCTTAAATGCCAGGGTAAGGTGTCTGGATCATTGAGTCCATTTGGAATCTGGCGTGCTTGGTTGTGATGCACATTTGGGGCCAGGAACTAAGCAGAGCCCCTGTGCTGGATATCACCACATCCATTCTCTCCTCTCCACCTGCTCTGAGCCAGGAAGGTGAGGCTGGGTGGATCTGCTGAGTCTGGCCAGGGGGAGCAATGGCAAGAAAGAGATAGGAACGAGGCTCCTGTCACATGGCCACGATGCCCTCCTTGCCTCCAGGTTTAATAACTGCACCTCTCCCTGCCCCTCCAAGCCCAGAGTTGGGTATGGTGCCCACTATCACCATCCCTGGAGCATAGCACTCTCCCTTCTTGCAGTTTCTCTACAGTTTGCCTTTCACCAATGAGTGATGCATAGAAGACCTACTCTGAAGTCCAACCAAGCAAAGGTTGCTTTCAAGGAACTGGACAGAGAAGAGTGAAAGATACTAAGTTTTTCAGTATTTCATTTAAACACCCACAGAAACCTGAGACTGGAATGAAGAGCTCTCCCTGGGTTACACTCTTCAAACAAATGGAAGAGCTCACCGTGTGTCTCTAAAACCTCGGATCCCTTTGCTCATGCAAACTGCTGACCCTTTGTGCTGCCTCCAAATATCAGGGCTCTTTGGATGCAGGTGACAGACACAAACTCAAACTGGCCTAAGCAAAAGCCAATTTCATTAGTTCATGGACCCAAACTGGAAAAAGTAGAGTGGATCTGAGCTCGGGGAAGCTGGGATCCAGCAAGGCCACTACCAGGAGGATACTCTCCTCCATTTCTTTTCTGCTTCTCCCTGCACGTAGCCTTTACTGACAAATGCAGCCTTGCCAGTGATGCCATTGACAAAAGCAAAATTAAAACCAGCAATTAGGTGGGAACTGGTCATTTGGAGTGAAATTCACTGAATCAGTCAGAGTCCTCGCAGGAAGCAGAATTTCTCAGGTTGTTTAAATAAAGGGATTTTTTAAAAAGCATACCCACCTTTTCTCTTTTTTTGAATGTTTATTTATTTATTTTTGAGAGAGAGAGAGAGAGAGCACAAGCAGGGGAGGAGTTGAGAGGGGAGGGGGGAGGCACAGAATCCCAAGCAGGCTCCAGGATCTGAGCTACCAGTACAGAGCCTTATGTGGAGCTTGAACCCATGAACCATGAGATCATGACCTGAGCCAAAGTCAGATTCTTAACGGACTGAGCCACCCAGGTGCCCCTAAAGAGATTTTTAATAAAAGGACTCTTTACAGAGATGTGGACAGGGTTAAGTATATAAATAAGAACTACCGGAGCACCCAGACTGGAAGAGGAGGAATCTATTATCATCGTAAAGTGAAGGGCCAACAGGAGGAAACACCGCTGCTGGACAGTAAGAGCTGCCCCGTGGAGAGGCATGAGGTGGGGACTCAGGTGTGACGGATGCTGCTACTGCCAGCAAGAAGAGCTGGAGCACCTCACCTTTTCCCTCTCTGATCTTTGATGTCTTGCCAGTAACATGCTCCCATGGGCCTCACCCAACCAGATACGCAATTACAAGCAAATTGGGGTGGTACAGGGTTCAAGGTCAACCTCCCAGGGTACAGACTAGGGTAGTTAAGGCAGAAGGTGGAACTCAGGAGACAAAGGGAGACTAACCTGCGTGTTTATTTTGTATCTGTTGGGGTGTTAGGAAAAGTGAACGTATTTAAGAGTGTTTTGATTTTATGAGCGTTTCCTAAGAATTTCAACATCAATGACATAACTGACTTGAAGCAAATATCATCCAGAGTTACTAAAACCACTGAATGATTAGTTGGTTGGCCATCAAGATATTTACATGATCTCAAAGTATCTTCCCAAAGATTACCTGTTAATTACAAAATGGAAGGTATCTTCCTGCTAGAGAGATCTTCCAGGCAGCTGCTTAACCAAGCAGTCTGGCTTAACATCACCAGTAAAGGACACACTGACACCAAGTGCCTCGTCATAGGATGCCACAGGAGGTATACAACTTCACCTCTGTTGTATTCTTGCCAGAATGGTTAAGCTGTCTCATCCGGAGGAAATGATCAGGCAAGTCCAGATCATAGAGCATACTACAAGACAGCTTGCCCAGACTCTTCAAAAAAGTCCATCCCCTGACCAATAACAACTGAAAAGTTAGGGGTAATTCAAAAACAGAGTACTGCACACAATTTGGACAAACCTCACATACATAGTATTGAGCAAAGGAAGCCAGATTCAAAAGAGAGTTTATAAAGTGTGATTCCACTTACATAAAGTTAGAAAACAGACAAAACCTATTTGGGTATTAGAAATCAGGACACTTGGGGTGCCTGGGTGGCTCAGTCGGTTGAATGTCCAACTTCGTCTCAGGTCATGATCTCACAGTTCCTGGGTTCGAGCCCCACATCGGGCTCTATGCTGACAGCTCAGAGCCCGGAGCCTGCTTCAGATTCTGTGTCTTCCTCTCTCTCTGCCCCTCCTCTACTTGTGCTCTGTCTCTCTATCAACAATAAATAAGCATTAAAGAAAAACTTTTACATTAAAAAAAAAAGGGGGCGCCTGGGTGGCTCAGTCGTTAAGCATCCGATTTCAGCTCAGGTCATGATCTCATGGTTCATGAGTTTGAGCCCCGCATCGGGCTCTGTGCTGACAGCTCAGAGCCTGGAGCCTGCTTCAGATTCTGTGTCTCCTTCTCTTTCTGCCCCTCCCCCACTCACACTTTGTCTCTCTCTCTCTCAAAAATAAATAAACATTAAAAAAAAAAAAAGAAGTCAGGTTTTCCTTGGGCATGATGCCAGGGAGGATGCCCAACAGAACATTCTGGCGTGCTGATGGTGTTCTGTTTCTTGATCTTAATGCTCATTATAAGGGTGTATTCACTTTGTGGAAATCTGTTATAGCCAGTGTGCTGTGCTGTGTGTGAATACACACACATTCCTCTCTTAGAGAGAGGAAAAGAGAGAAATATAATGTTAATGTGGCAAAATATAGCCAACTGATAAATCTATATGAAGGATATATGAGTATTTTTCATTCATTATACTATTATTTTAATTCTTCTCTTCTTTGAAATCTTCCGAAGTAAGAAGTTAGACGAAAAACAGAAATGGTTTTAAATTATTTTTTAACTGTTCCACGCCACACAAATGGCTGGCATATTATTTATTAGGAATGGCCTCTCCAGTACATTCACATCAGCCACACACTTATTTAAATATATGCAAACTGTTCATCCTTAGCTAGTATAAAACAAAGAGGAAAAAAAATGCAACTATTTTGCATTCATCATGATCCCTAAACACAAGACAAATATCTGTCTGGTGTTCAAACACAAAAATTGCAATCTTTTCCCGTGTTCAGAGAAAACGTGCTGTGTTGGGCATACTAAGCTATAGCTTGGAAACCACAGAACCATACCTATGGGACTTTGAATTCCTACAGGTTATTTTAATGGTAGGTGAGTTTTACTATGCTTGCTAAATTTAGAACCCAACTGACTTAGCTGTGACATCACCGGCAATGTTGACCAATATTAGAATCTTGTTTATCCTTTAAAATATATAATCTTTGTGTGCCTGGGTAGCTCAGATGGTGGCACGTCTGACGCTTGATTTTGGCTTAGGTCATGATCGGAGGGTTGTGGAATTGAGTCCCGTGTTGGGCTCCATGCTGAGCGTGGAGCTTGCTTAAGATTCTCTCTCTCTCTCTCTCTCTCTCTCTCTCTCTCTCTCTCTCCCCCCCCCCCCCCCCCCCCCCCGCTTGCTTGCTCTCTCGAAAAAAAAAAATAATAAATAAAAGTATATGTTCTTGTTGGGGTAGGAGGAAGAAAATTCAGATCTCTGTCTTCTGATTTTTTAGACCCAGGTATGGATAGAAAATCCCAGAAGAGGGCAGACAAAAGAGGAAACAGAGGAGATCTATTTGTTTTTATCCACCTCTGTTCCAAAATGGCAGAAGATCCAATGTGGGGAGCGGCTACTCTAAGCATTCTTTTTTTTTTTTTTTTTTTTTAACGTTTTATTTATTTTTGAGACAGAGACAGAGAGAGACAGAGCATGAACGGGGGAGGGGCGGAGAGAGAGGGAGACACAGAATCAGAAGCAGGCTCCAGGCTCTGAGCCATCAGCCCAGAGCCCGACGCGGGGCTCGAATTCACGGACCGCGAGATCGTGACCTGAGCTGAAGTCGGCCGCTCAACCGACTGAGCCACCCAGGCGCCCCGCGGCTACTCTAAGAAGCAATGGTTCTTACTGTCAAATGTCATCATGACAAAATCTTTATGCCTCCCCCCAGTTCATCCTTTAACTGCCAAGGCTTCAGGAGGGCACAAGTATTGTGGCCTCTTGGCAGCCTGGGTCTGAGAAAGAAGCAGACTCTGATCCTGACTCTCCAATCTTCCAAAGCCAACTAAATAGACAACTTTATTTCAGCCCAATTGCCAGCTGATCTGTGAGCCACTCTCTGGCACACTCCTGGAACATAGTAGGTGCTCAATACATACTGTTAGATAAATGAATGAGCTAGGGAGAGAGGACTGCAGAAGAAGCTGAAGGAATGGTTTTCATAGAAGATTCTATGCAACTCAGAGGGCTTTTTGCTGATTTCTGCTCAGAACCCAGCTCTGGAATGCTCAAGGATGCCATCTGGGATCAGTAGAGATGTATCCTTGGCAGAGATATCAGCATTCTTACTTCAAGGGACTTTGCAGGGAACTGACATCTGTAAGGGGGCAGAGTAGGAAAGAAATACCATAGCTGTGAGGCAATTTATGGAAGATATACTAATTCTTGAGTCTATATGTGATATCCCCTAGGAGTCCTTGACTAACTCAGCATTTGTAGGGGGCTAAGGTGGTGACAGCATAGGAGTATAAGAGAAAGAGTCAGTGAAATTAAGGAGGGGGGCTACTATTACAATGAGTCCATTTTGTGCTCTAAAAAAATCTGTATTGAGAGTGAATTATGTGTTAGATCCCATGCTATATTCTTCAGATATGTTATTTTGTGCAATTCTCACAGCAACGCAATTAGGTATCTCATTTTACAAATGAAGAAACTAAGGCTTGAAAAGGTAACTTACATAAAGGTGATGGTTATGGGTCAACTTGACTGGGCCATGGGATGCCCATATATTTGGTTAAATGTTATTCTGGGTATGTTATGTTTGTGACGGTATTCTAGGATGAGATTAACATTTGAATCAATATACTAAGGAAAGCAGATTGCCCTCCCCCAATGTGAGTGGACCTCATCCAAGCCATTAAAGGACTCAACAGAATAAAAATGCAGAGTAAGAGAATTCTTTCTCTGACTGTCTTTAAGCTGGACATCGGTCTTCTCCCACCTCTGGACTCAGTCTGGAACTATACCATTGGCTGTCCTAGGTCTCTAGCTTAGTGGCTGCAAACTTGGAGACTTTTCACTGTAATCACATGAGCCAATTTCTTATAATAAGTCTCTTTATATTCATATACAAATTTGTTTAACTTTAACTCAGTATTTCCCTGGTGTGTGTGTGTGTGTGTGTGTGTGTGTGTGTGTGTGTGTGTGCACGCGCATAGTATTATTATATTCTGTTAGTCAGGAGAATCCAGACTAAAATACTAAGATCATGCAATTATATAATAGACACTCTTGGCTGAGACACCCCACTCCCCTTGCTGGTAGGACCCACCTTCCACTATGAAGACTTAAATTTCCAAATACTCCCCTTATCAGCTTCTCATTCAGGGCACAGGCATGCAACCCACACCTTGTCATGTGAACCTAAAGGAGAGTTTGGAGGGAGGTAGTCCTGCAAAAGAGTTTCTTTCCTAAAAAAGCAGCCAACCAGGAGGAAATAGCTCTATCCAACTTGGTGGAGGATTTCATCTGCCTGGTGCCAGAAACTACAGCAACATCTTGCAATCAGAAGGAAGACATTGCCTTTGTGCTGAGGAAGGCAGAACAGAAAAAAAAGTGTGAATTCATGACATTACTGTAGAGCTGCTGGATTAACCAATTTTGAAATCACTGGCCCTCCAGATTTCTTACATGACATAATATTCTTATTGTTTAAGACCCCTTTAATGTCAATACTACCCAGAGCAATCTACACATTCAATGCAGTCCCTATCAAAATAACATCAGCATTCTTTACAGAACTAGAATAAACATTCCTAAAATCTGTATGGAATCAGAAAAGACTCTGAATAGCCAAAGTAATATTGAAGAGGAAAAACAAAGCTTAAGGCATCACAATTCTGGACTTTAAGCTGTATTACAAAACTGTAATCATCTCCACAGTACAGTATTGATACAAAAACAGACACATAGATCAATGGAATAGAATAGAGAACGCAAGAATGGACCCACAAATATATGGCCAACTAATCTTTAACAAAGTAAGAAAGAGTATCCAATGGAAAAAAGACAGTCTCTTCAGCAAATGGTATTGGGAGAACTGGACAGCAACATGCAGAAGAATGAATCTGGACCATTTTTTAACCCCATACACAAAAATAAACTCAAAATGGATGAAAGACCTAAATGTGAGAAAGGAAACCATCAAAATCCTACGGGAGAAAAGAGGCAGCAACCTCTTGACATAGGCCACAGGAACTTCTTATTTGACATGTCTCCAGAGGCAAGGGGAAAAAAAGCAAAAATGAACTATTGGAACCTCATCAAGATAAAAAAAACTTTACAGTGAAAGAAACAATCAACAAAACTAAAAAGCAACGGATGGTATGGGAGAAGATATTTTCAAATGACATGTCAGATAAAGGGTTAGTATCCAAAATCTATAAGGAACTTATCAAACTCAACACCCCAAAACCAATAATCCATTGAAGAAATTGGCAAAAGACACGAATAGACACTTTTCCGAAGAAGACATCTAAATGGCCAACAGACACATGAAAAGATGCTCAACATCACTCATCATCACGGAAATACCAATCAAAACCACAATGAGATACAACCTCACACCTGTCAGAATGGCTAAAATTAACAAGTCAAGCAACAACAGATGTTGATGAGGATGCAGACAAAGGGGAGCCCTGTTGCACTGTTGGTGGGAATGCAAACTGGTGCAGCCACTCTGGAAAACAGTACGGAGGCTCCTCAAAAAAATTTAAAATAGAACTACTGTATGACCCAGCAATTGCACTACTAGGTATTTATCCAAAGGTTACAAAAATGCTGATTAGAAAGAGCACATGTACCCCAATATTTATAGCAGCACTATCAACAATAGCCAAATTATGGGAAGACCCCAAATGTCCATCAACTGATGAATGGATATATAATGGAATACTACCCAATGATGAAAAAGAATGAAATCTTGCCATTTGCAACAACATGGATGGAACTAGAGTGCATTATGCTGTGCAAAATAAGTCAGAGAAAGATATCGTATGATTTCACTCATATGTAGAATCTGAGAAACACAACAGATGAACATAGAGGAAGGGAAGGAAAAATAAGATAAAAATAGAGAGGGAGGCAAACCATAAGAGACTCTTAAATACAGAGAACAAACTGAGGGTTTCTGGAGGGGCGGTGGGTGGGGGGATGGGTTAAATGGGTGAAGGGCATTAAGGAGGGCACTTTTGGGGATAAGCACTGGGTGTCATATGTAAAAGATGAATCACTGGGTTCTACTCCTGAAGCCAAGATGACACTGTATGGTAACTAACTTGAATTTAAATAAAATTTTTTTTTAATGTATGCCCAAAAGACCCTTTAAATGGAAGTCTGTTTCCTGCATCCAAAATCATCCTAACCTAATTAGCTGATTTAATTTTCACTGTACGAACTCACATTAAAGGGCATCAGTTTATCTAGTCACAGGTATAATTAGAGTTTCAACTCGTATTCTTCTTTATTTACAAATAGTCCAACTAAACGCTAAGTATGTCTATACATCTATGTCCATATCCATCCCTGCATCCCTTCATCCTTCCATCCCTCCATCCCTCTATCTATCAATCATCTATCATCTATCTATCTGAGTTCTGTGATTGAAAAAGTTTGGGAAGCTGTGATTAGAGCATACTATAGCTCCTTTGGAGAATCACAGTGAACATTAACATGGGAGAGCCTCTGAGAAGTTCTACAGTAAAGAAACTTCAACTCAGTATTTCTCACGTTTTTGTTATCTAATCACAGAACTCTTTCTTTGAGCACACACTGTAACAGCAACCAAGTTTGGGAAACACACAAGTGACTGGGTAACTCTCTCTCTCTTAAGATCCCACACACACACTTTAAGAGGGCAATTGTTCCCTCTGAAGGCAGCACTTGTTATCCTGAAGCACTCAAGCAAAGCCTCCAGCACAGAGAGGCCACTTGGAATTTGCTTAGCAGATGTTTACATATAGCTGATGTTAATTTCTACACAAAAGGTTTGTTTATGGCCTTGACTTATTGTTTAGGATTCACAACTACATTCTAGGACCCTCGAGTCTGGCCCGTCATCCTGCTTGAGCTAACCATATTTGACACAAACAGTTCCCATTCAGGGTGGCCCTATCCCCTGTTTACACCATCCATAGCCCAAGAGGCAATCTCGTGCTTGTGTGTGAACATAAACTTCAGATCACATGCATCCTAACACTACTTCATGAGCAAGAAATTATTACATCTGGTTCATTGACATTTACTTCTGGGAGCTGTTTCCATCAGATTAATCCGTTTATCTAAATGATCTTCCACTCACTTCACTACATCAGAACTCACCAATACATTTTCTGTTGATGTTTCCAGTCCTCCTTTATGTGGCCCAAGATACAGGGTCATTATTGCCTGCGGATCTGCAGACTGGACCCTGATCCAGTCTGCTGTGAGGTGCGAGGGAGCCCAAAATAGCATGTACCCCATCAGCGTTCAGGAAAGGGGAGAAAGAGTCAGACAGCTAAATGTGTCAGCATCAGCCTGTTGCTGAGAGTGCTTTTGGGAAAAGTGGCTTAGACGTGCAGGAGCAAACAGGCCTTGTGTTAGGACAGGTAGTGTATGCCACAGTTTTAACAACCAACCAGGACTCTCGGCGGCTGATAAAAAAAACAAAGGTTTATTTCTGATTCACATGCCCCCCGTGGCTGGCTGAGGGTCTGTGCCATGTCATCTTTATCCAGGGACCCAGCACTTGAGCACTCACTACCCGGAACGCTGCCAGTCATCACGCAGAGGGGGAAATATGAGTGGGGAGACACACACCCACTCTGGGAGCTTCTACTCAGAAGCGATCACATCGCTTCTGCTCAAGTTTCATTGGCCATGTGTGAGCTCCATCACCCAGGCCCCTTACCTCTGAACCCCAGAGCCAGACAGATGTGTTCCTCTAGAACAGGCATCACTGGAAAAGCTGCAGGCTGCATCCCACAAAGAGCAGAGCCAGGCAGGTGCTCTCTGCAGATACACAGATCCCAGAGCAGTCGATGGGGTAAACAGAACTCCCCATCAGGTGACAGGGTGGACATGGCCAGGCAAAGGCAATCAAATCACACTAAGACTTCTGCACAACAGGTTATTCCTTATGGTCTTCTTCAGTATGAAGTTCCCCATTTCACTCTTGAATCCCTTCTTCTTCAACATGTCCTCCACCTTCCTCATAATTTACTTTCCCATCACTCTAGCCTGCTTCCTCCTTCTCCAGTGACAGCAGTGAACCCCACTCCACTGCTGGGCGCCCAGTGACATGAGCCAACAACCCAGTGGCTGAATCACAAACAGCAAAGGTGATGTTTAGATCAGTGTGAGACAGGCTTTTCTGTGACTGGCCGCCATAGGCTTCCTGTGGGAGCACTGAGCAGGTAGATAAACAAAGAGATAATGTCCCGTGTGCAGTAGGTACAGTAGCTGCTCATTCAATGTCAGTTTCCACCTTCAGTACCTTTGCTTATTCTGGTCCTCTCATGGCATGCCCTGTGTTTTTCTCTTTCTGTATCCAAATGCCAACTATTCCTCAAATGTCAAGCTTAGGTCCCACCTCCTCAGGACACGTTCATACCTCTACAGCCAATGGTGACCCACCGTGATGCTTTGTCTACATCCCTGTGCTAACTCTTGGAACTCAAGTTGTTATCTGACTTCCATGTGTGAAGATGGACTTTACAAGTTACCTGGAAGCTCTTGGAGGGTGGTGGCAATGCCTCATATGCCCTCTGCTCCCCTGACAGAAACCAGGACAGTGCTGGATGCAGAGCAACTTTGTGACAGATAGTTTCTGGAATGACTTGGCATACAGGCTGTGCGGGGTGGTTGGCGAGGTCTGCTCCTATTACAGCGGGTAGGGGAATGAATGAGCACCAGCCCGGGCAGGGTGGACACTTGATCATGCCGAAACCCAGGAGACAGTCTCCACGTGAGTCCACGACTGTGGGGTAAGATGAGACTCTCTCTTTCGGGAAAACATGTCAGAACTGCCAAGGGGGAGGGTTACTCAGCTGGAATCAGTAAGGAGATAAAGGAAATCTAACACAAATTTTATTTTAATTATTACATTATTCATTTCTCCCAGGATTCTGGGTTTTTCATTTGCTTGCTTTTACTGGACATTTTTTAACAAGTAAAGAGGTGAATTTTGCCCTGTTAACGACCTAGGAGCTGTAGCTGATTCTGGCTTGATGTCAGTGACTTTCAATGAGGTGCCAATGGCACAGTGACTCTCTTGCCTAAGTTTTGATGTACCAGTAATAACAATTATTATGAGCCAGTTACTATTCCAAACATATTATTTGTACTAATCCATTTGATTTTTACAAGAACTGTACAAAGCAGGTGCTATGAATGTCAATGTCTCAGAGATCAGAAAGCAGTGTAACAGAGAGGTTGGGTTATTTGGCTAAGGTTACAGAGCCTGGAAGTGCTGCAACCAGGTTTTGAACCCCCGTACTCTGCCTCCAGAGCCCTGACCCTTAACCTCTACACTGAAGGGCAGGTGGAGCAAGAATGGGAAACTTGGGCCTTCTGAAATAAGTCACATAGGGCATGGCCTTGAAAGACAGAGAGCCTGGGTTCTTTACTGTCTACTAGAAGTTTCATTTCAGGCCAGTTGCTTCACCTTCCTAGGTCTTAGTTCCTTCATCTGTAAAGTGGGGTTAAAAGAAATTAATATATAAGGTGTCTGGCACATAGTAAATGCACAGTAAATGTTAGGCATGAGTTGTTCTCATGTTCTCTTGTCTCCTAAGACCAGAGTCTTTATTTCATTCAGACTGCATTCCATCTGCCACTCTTCTCACCCAGCTCTGTGACTTGCAAACATAGGAAAAGAGAATTCTCTGATGAAATGGAGTTTCCAGGCCGGCCAAGCAGTGACTAGATCACCAGGCACCTCTGTCCAACACCTGCAGTCAGAGGTTCATAGGTCCCTTAGGAGACCCCAGATTCCACCGCTTTAGCTAGGAATAAAGATGTGGCTGAGAAGAAAACAAGTTCCTTGGGTATTTATCGTTATAGTTCGTTTATGCCTTTTTTACCTTCCCCCTCTCTGGTCCTTAATCAGATATTTCACATTTGTTAATAAATCCAAAGTCCAATGACAGAGCTAAAAACGGCAAACTAACCAGTGTTTCCCCATGGCTACTTCATAAAATGACAGAGACCTAATCTAGCTGCAAAGAGGGGCAAGCTGGTTAAATTAGTTTTTTTACAAAAAGAGGAACTCTCTTCCATTGTGTTTTACCTCCAACAATATTGAAGGCAATTTAATAGCTTTATATGCAAACAGCCATGTCTGGTTCTCAAGTAATTGCCTTCCCTGATGTAAACACTGGTTTGGGCTATTCACCCTTCACCCAGAATAGCTGGGTGAGCAGGTGTGATCTGGAGAAAGAGAATGCCTGGGTTTGAGCCCCACACTTGCCATGTGACTTTGGGCAAGTCACTTGCCCTCTGTAGGAGGCCTCTCAAAAATAATCATGTCCTAATCCCTGGAATTCGGGAATGCTAATATGGGGAAAATTTCGAAGGTATGATTAAATTAAGACTTTTGAGATGAGAAGATTAGCCTGGATTATCTGGGTGGGCCTTCAATGCTATCACAAGCATCCTGCAAAGAGATGTAGGAGTTTATGCCCACGCACGGAAGGCAGCCAGTGACATGATGGGGGAAGGAGAGAGACAGATTTGAAGATGCCATACTGTTGGCTTTCAAGATGAAGGAAGGAGCCATGATCCAAAGAACGAAGCTCCAGGAGCTGGGACAGAGAGGCAGCAAATTTCCCCCTAGAGCCTCTGGAGGGAATAGAACCGTGCCTTCAGCCTGATTTCCATCCAGTGAGACTGATGTTGGACTTGCAGCTTCCAGAACTTGGAGGGGAGAGTACATTTATGTTATTTGAAGCTGGGAAGTTTATGGCTATTGTAGGCAGCCCTAGGAAACGACCAGAGCCTCTAGGAGTCATGGTCTCCATGACCACCAGACACAGGATGGGACAGGGCCAAGCAGGTGATGTGGAGGTGGGGACTGTGACAGACGTGCTAAAAAGTGAGATGTGGAAGCTGGCTACAAACGCCATAGCGGGGCAATTTCCTGGTGACCCAGGGCAGACCTCCACACATCTGCTCAGCACTTCTTGAGTGTGAGGCTCTTGTGTAACTCTACACAAATCCTAGTGGTATAGACTCTGCAGCCAAAATTTCACTGTGCCTCTAGGTACCTGGAGCAGGCTATTTAATCCCAATGGCTCGGTTATCTGAGCTGTAAAACGAGCTAAATGAGGTAATGGTACAAAGGACTTGGTGACTTACCTGGCACAGAGAGGTCCCTGAACAAGGCGGGTTTCCTTACGGTCCTCTCAAAGAACAGAGAAGCAGGAGGGGCTTCTCTGGGATCTTCCCCTCCACCCCCTTCCAGCTGGAAGGACACCAGTTCTGGACACCAGCTGGACACCAGTGACAGAAGAAAATGACCTGAACTGTGATTCCTGTAGCTGTGTGAAAGAGCAGCACCGTGGCCACGAAGGTCAGCTTGCAGACTGGGAATGGCCCTTGATGGTGTTCCCGTCAGCCCTTCAATGTTCACTGAACATGTTTGTTGAGCATCTACTACATGCCAGGACTGGTCAAAGCTCCCAGTGAAAGCAGAACAGTATAGCACATGGCCACTGCCAGCTCCAGAAGTGTTTTGTGCAGATTAGAAAAAGTTGCCCTCTCTGGGCAGACACAGCCCTGTTGGCACACAACTTGGCAAGCAGGAAGCCCCTTTGCATAAAGGAAAAGGTGTCCCCTCATCCAAGTGGACACAGCCCATGCAGGGCTCATGGTTTGACCAACAGAGTGAGGACAGGTCCTGCGTACCCTTCATCCAGGTGGCCTGGCTGTTCATAAGTGTCCTGCTAGATGCAGTGTTCCCCTAGTCATACTTTACAATTTTTTAATTTGAATATAGTTGATACATGATGTTACATCAGTTCCAGGTGTACAACATAGTAATTCAATTTCTCTAGGCTTTATGCTATGCTCACTACAAGCACAGCTAACGTCTGCCACCCTATAACACTATACGATACCAGACTCTGTTCCCTATACTACACCTTTCATTCCTGTGACTTATTCATTCCATAACCAGCAGCCTGTATCTCCCACTCCCCCCTTCACCCATTTGCCCATCCCCCCACCCTCTTCCCTCTGGCAACCATCA
The DNA here is from genome assembly GCF_018350215.1 of Panthera leo. Classification (NCBI taxonomy): domain Eukaryota; kingdom Metazoa; phylum Chordata; class Mammalia; order Carnivora; family Felidae; genus Panthera; species Panthera leo. Next base: position 86,223,242 of record NC_056688.1, read on the forward strand.
GTTTGTTCTCTGTATTTATAGGTCTGATTCTGCTTTTTGTTTATTCGTTTGTTTTGCTTTTTAGATTCCACATATGAGTGAAATCATATGGTATTTTTCTTTCTCAGTCTGACTTATTTCACTTGGCATAGAACCCCCCTAGGTCCATCCATATTGTTGCAAATGGAAAGACCTCATCTTTTTTTATGGCCATGTCTTATTCCATTGCATCTATACATCACATCTTCCTTTTACATTCATCTATTGATGGACACTTGGGTCGCTTCCATATCTTGGCTATTGTAAATAATGCTGCAATAAACACAGGAGTGCATCTATCTTTTTGAATTAGTGTTTTTGTTTTCTTTGGGTAAATACCCCATGTGGAATTGTTGGATCGTATGTTATTTCTATTTTTAATTTTTTGAGAAACCTGCATATTGTTTTCCACAGTGGCTGCGTCAACTTTCATTCCCACCAACAGGGCAGTGCATTTTTCTTAAAGCTAAATGCGCTCTGTTCAAAAGCGTCTCTTTGATTCTCTCCTTTCAGATAAATGTCCTTCCATTTATGAAATGAGGGTAATAGTAGATGGCCATTGAGAAGTGTAGATGGCACTTGCGGGTTTTATCTCTTTTGTGACATGTTCTTACCTCACAAAATTAAGTTGGCAACTTTGTCAGTTCTCTGGGACATCTTTCTGGCCTGCAAATTTAATAGCTTTGGAAATCACCAACCAATGGGAGGCGTTGCATGGTAAGAAGCCCTCTGTTCAAGCAAAGAAAAAGTCATTGCAAAACACAGAGCCAGGCAAGTACTCTATTAACATCAGTGTCCCCGAGCTGCAATGATCTGCATGACATCTCAGAACTGCTGGGTTGCTATGGTTATCACTATACCTCTGTAATTACCTAGGACGTTGCTGTCTTTGTGACACATGAGGCCCATGCCATGCAGATATTCAAAAAAGAAAAGATGTTTGCATCTGAGAAATGTACATGTGAGCAACAAATGCCACTACTGGAATGCAGCCGCATGCACACATGAAAACATTCATGCACACAGGAGAAGCACTGCCTCTTGCATGCTTTGGTGATTAGATGCGCCTCATGTGAAGACCACATAGCTGTGAAGAGGCAGGCCTTGGCTCCAGAGCTTAATCTTTCTCTTTGAGAAAGACTGAAAGAAGCCAGGATTCTTTCAATTGCTGGAAGCAGAAAACTGGTCTCAGTGAGAGGGGAGTGAATTGGCTCACCCAACTGAGAACGGAGTGTTTCTGTCAGGAATAGCTTGATCCAGGGGCTCAGTGACAGTAACAGGATCTGGCTTTCTCCTCATCCCCCTGATGCTCTGCTTTCCCCTGTGATTACTGGGCACAGGCTCTCCCCTCAGACGGCCTCACCACGTGGCCGATTGGCTGCCAAATTTCTAGCCTTGGATCCACCAGAAAAAAGGAAAGCTTATCTTTCCCAACAGTTCAAACAAACAAAAGTTCTGCGTCTGGGTCTCATTAGCCTGAGTTAGATCATATGCCTAACCCTGCACCTCCCACTGTAATCAGGGGCATGTTGAACCCTGAGCTGGGTTGTGGGGAGCCGTAGTTCTCTAGAATATGGTCAGGGTCAACGGATGTGGCCAGCCTAGCTTCCTTTTACACCTAAAAGGAGTGGGTTCTAAGAAGTTAGTCCCCAAAGGGACATCGCCCATGCTGCTCATTCTCCCTTTGCCTCTGCCCTCCTCCTCCTTGATCTGTTCTCCCCTTTGAGATGCTGCCCAGTGGGGACTTTGTCCCCAGGCCCCTGGCTGGCTGGCCTCTGATTGAATCAGATGATGGGAGGCACAAGCAGGAGATCTGAGGGAAGGAAGGAGGAAAACGAGGTGAAGGTATTTCTTCCCTGCTCCCTCACTGCTCTGGGACCTCCCAGCACCCCATTCTCACTGGGGCAAATTCATGGGACTTCTTCCTCCTGCCCTGTCAGCCTCCTGCTGCTGTAGTCTCTGGGTACCTCAGTGCCCCCTGTTTGTTCCTTTGACCCTGTCCATATATCTGTTCATGGTCCCTTAAATTTTTTTTGTTAAACCAAGTGTCAGCAAACTCTGGCCCATAAGCCAAATATCTACGTCCCAGTCTCTCCTTGTAAAGACAGTCTTACTGAATGGAATTCAGCCTCACCCATCACTCATCACTTAAGTGTTGTCTGTGGCCAATTGTGGCAGAGACTATGTGGCCTGCAAAACCAAAAATATTATTATCTGGTCCTTCACGGAAAAAAAAATTACCGACCCCTGGGCAAACCATCCGTGATGGATTTTGTTTCCTGCTGCAACCCTGCCTATTACATTTTCTTATAAAACTTAAGAGTAGAGTGCTACTTTTACTGGGAGATTTGCATGTAAATATCAATATAAAAGGTCAACGCTGCTGGCTCAAGGGGAAACCACATAGGGCAGACAGAGGCATAGCAATTTTTGTTCATACAGCAAGCCCTGCTCTCCCCCAGCCCTTGAGATGAGGGGGGCAGGACAGAGGGTGCTTCCAGGGCTGGCCGCTGGCCAGCACCCTTATAGACGGCGCACCTGAGTACTCCAGCTTCATCAGAGCATGCCGGCAAACGGGAAAATCAATATGTAAAGAACCAAACCGAAATGCTGGAAGAAAAAGATGAACATTGCTAGGTTTAGAAAATAAAAATGTTCTAAACAGATAAACAGTAAGCATTGCGCTTTGATTTGTACTGTTTTCCAGTCCATAAAACCCTAATATCCACCGACGTTTCATTAAGAGCTTCTATGCCACTCGGCAAGCCTGCGGCAGCTTGAACAGATTGCTGCAAAAATGTTATCCGAGCCGCAGACCCAATCTTTAGCAATGTTTTACATGGGTGCTAAATGGGGGAGAAGTCTGATCAATCATGAACAGAGCTCTAGTTTAGGGGAAAAGTAAATGCTAGAGTTAAATGAACAATATCTATCATTCTGCAATGCAGTTCTTCCAGTCAATCAAAAAAAAAAAAAAATGCTAGGCAAAGAGCATTTATGGGAGTGAGGGGGAAAAAAAACTCAGCAATGAACATATGCAACCATATCCTTCGGCTTTTCAGAAACAGGGAGGATTTGTGTTGTGAATAATAACTCCAGTGAAATAAATGTTCAAATTATGTTGGAAAATTGTTCATTTGGACTCCTAGCCTTTCACAATCTCCAAAGCTAATAATACTCCAGTTTATGAAATCCCTAACTAATATATCAAAACCTCTTCGTCTGTTGTCATACTCAGTCCCCCAGTGGCCCCACTGAAAGTTTTCTGAATGATCAGCCAGCACTGAAGCCACTACAGAGGACACTTTCCTTTAATGATCTTCATGCTGTGACTGCAAGGAAGAAGAAAAAGCCCTAGATAAGAATGCAGCAACCCTGAACTGGATTCTAGGCTAAGCTGAGAAGCCTTCAGCAAATTACTGAATCACTCTCTGAGTGAGCCTCAGCTTCTTTATCTATAAAATGGGACCAACTCCCCCTGCTCCCCGCCACCCAGGTTCTTATGAATTCATCTATTTCCATTTGATGAATATTTTCTAAGAATCTTTTATGTGTCAGGAAAGTGCTGGGTGGGGAGGAAGGTGCAGGCCCTGCCCTCGTGAAACTCGAGTGCTGAGAAGAGAGGGCCAGTGACAGCATGCTGCAGTAAGCCTGAGAATAGCCATAGAGACAGGTCTCTGGAAGCACCCAGGAGGCACCTGCAGGCCAGAAAGAGCTTCTGGAAGGAAGGGATCCCTAAATGAATTCTTGAGGAATAAGTCAAAGAAGAGGGGTAGAATGGAGAATATTATCATCAAGAAAGACGAGAAAGAAAGTGGCCCCTTGGAGGTACTTCAAGCATCTTTGCATGGCCACATCCTGAGGTTCAAGGTGGAGTGTCACGAGCCCAGGGAAGGAAGGAGAGCTAAGCAGGACCCAGCGCTCAAGGGGCCTCCTGGTTCCGCTGTGGAATTTGGACTTAACCTTAAAGGCAATGGGGAGTCCACTGAAGAGTTTCTGCTGGGGGTGGCAGCCTGATTTGCTGTGTTTTAAGAAGGCCATTGTCACCCCCCAACAGCTGCCAGGTGGAGGAGTGAGAGAGGAGGCTGGAGGCACGGAGGTCCACAGGCCAGAGGCACTGGCAGCTGCGGAAGAAGATACAGGGAGCAGAGATAAGGTAGAAGACGCCTTGTAAGAGGCATGGAGTTGACAGATCAACCTGCTAGACTGGTGGGAAGAGGAGAGGAAGGTATGAAGAAGGACACTAGGATTTGGGCTTGGACAAAAGGGCAGATGCTGGTTCTTGTCACTGAGAGGGAGCATGCTTGGCCATGGTGCCTGGCACAAGGTAAGGTACACAGTAGGTGCTCAATAAATGTTTGCCAACTCAAAGCAGAATCCTTATTCTCCTAGCTTCGTTCTCATTCCACTCCTGCTGCCCCCACCCACTGTACCTCATTCTGTACATCACTGCCTCGTAAATCTTCTTAAAATACCAATTTGTCTGTCAAATTGAAATGGCTCATTTAAATGGCTTAGGATTTCCCCAGGCACCACTCAAAGCCCCTCCACTCAGCCTCCCTAAGCCAGCTCGCCCACACTGAGCAGTCTTGTTTCTGTTCTACTTCAGCCAGGCCGTCCACACAGTGGCCCCATGACCTGCTGGCCTTCAGGTCTTTATTCGGGCTGTGTCCCCTCCCCGGAGCACCCGCCTCACCTCTCTTTTATTCTGCCACTGCAAATTCAAATCAGAGAATCACAATGGAGACGAGGAAAAGAGAAAGCAATTCTCTCTGTACTCCTGTTAATTCTGTTAATTCAAGACAGGCATAGTTCTTTGACATCCAGGCGACTCACAGGTCTGAGGTTAAGGAAGTTACGAAAGAAGAGAAAACAAGAGGTAAGTTTATCTAGGTTATAAATAAATTGATCAGATGAGTCTTAATACATCCTCCTAGTACATTCCAGACTCTTGGAGTCCTTTTGATTTTGAAATGCGTTCTTAAAGCATGAGTGGATTATGATTGTCAGGGGGAAAAAGCAGTTTTCTTACAGGCCTGAAGCTGTAAAAACTGCTATTCCTGTTCTTTCCACAAATGAGCCCACTTTAGTATGTCCCGCTGGGAAATGAAGGCAATTGCTTTATGCCTGGGAATTACCAAAGATTTACTTGAAAGCACTACCTCACACTCAGTGGGAAATAAGTCTAAATGAAAGGGAAGACAATTAGCCCAAATGTGCCAACTGCAACGGTGTTGGCTGGCTGGTTGGTTGATTCTGAAAGCCCATTTTTGTTTCTAGAATCAAAAGTTGCAAAAACAAACAACAAACAACAAGACCCCCAGTGGTCATATAGTCCAAAGATGAGAAGCCCGTGGGGCAAACGCAGACAGGGTTACTTTGAAGGCCACCCATCTTTGTGTTTGAGCCCTTCCCAGGACTCTGGGACAAACTGCAATCCTTTGGGCCAAGAAAGCCACAGAGCTCCCTAAAACAACCAGCAGACCCAAGTTCTGTCCACCAGGCTTCCCCATTACAACATGACCTACCTCCTGCCCCAAGCTGGTTCCACCCCCTTTCCAGCCACCAGGGCAGTATTTCTCAAACTATGTCCACAAACTACCTGTACCTGCATTAATGCATCCCATGCTTCCTGGGTCCAAATCACTGAAGGTGGGTTCATTCTTCAAGGCTATTTGTGTGTAGTCAGACTAGCAAGGCTCCTTTTTTTCTCCCGGTAAATTGGCATTCTCCTTCCATTGCTCTCCTTATCCAATTTAGAGTATCCAGTCCATTGTTTTATTCTAAACATCCTTGCAATTCTGTGCCCTACAATTCTACTCTGTTCCCCCAGGAAACTCACTCCTCACGCACCTCAATAGTGTTGTCAAATCTCTTCTACTCTCTTAAATTACAATTTCCTAATTACCAATCATACAACCTTGTAGCAATCCCCTAATTCTCTGAAGATTTAGATGCTACCAAATGAGAATTCTCTCCTCCTCTAGATACCAACACACACACACACACACACACACACACACACACACACACCAGTCTTCTCTGGCCCCATCCTTCACCTTGACTCTGGATCCCACCCGGCCTTCCTTCTCAGAGCCTTACACTTTCACGTGCCTCCTCTCACCTGTGTTCTTAGTCATATTCTCTTAACTGAACTCTTCCCTTGGCTTTCCTTTCCCATTATAGAGCATCACTAGAGTAACAGATTAGTGTGGGGCCCTCTCCAATATCCAAGTTAGAGAATAATTGCATCCATAAGGACATGTTCTACATTCGGATACCACACTTGAATGTTCACCTGATTGTTGCCTATAAATCCTTAATAAAATGAAGAATATGTTCAATACAGCTTTTAACATTTATGATTATGGAAATTTCCAAATATATTAAAAAACAGAGAAACTAGTTTAATGAACCACCACGTACCCATCACCCAGCCTCAACAATTACTACCATTTTATGGATGTATTTTAAAGCCAATCTCACATATCAAGTGATCACAATATGCAACTCCAGATGATAAGGGCATATTTCAAAAACATAACATCTACCAATTACTACAGCTAAATAATTGACAGTAATATTAATCACCTAACATACAATCCATGTTCCATTTTCCCAACTATCTCAAGATGTCTTTATAAGTTGGTTTGTTCAAAAGCAAGATTCAGTCAAGATTCCCATATTGTATCTCATTGTTGTGTTTCAAGTTGTTTTCATCCTATAGTAGTCTCCTTGCCTTTATTTTTTTAAAAGGTTGATTTCGTGGGCCATTTGTTATGTAGATTATCCCCAATTCTTGATTTGGCTAATCATATCCTTACAGTGTTGAGAACTTGTGTCTCTATTCCCCACATTTCTGGTAAAGTGGTAATTACATCAAGAAATTTCATTAGATTGGGGTGCCCGGGTGGCTCAGTTGGTTAAGCGTCCAACTTCAGCTCAGGTCATGATCTCACGGTTCATGGCTTTGAGCCCCACGTCAGGCTCTGTGCTAACAGCTCAGAGCCTGGAGCCTGCTTCAGATTCTGTGTCTTCCTCTCTCTCTGCCCCTCCGCTGCTCACGCTCTGTCTCTCTCTGTCTCTCAAAAATAAAGAAAAATGTTTTTAAAAAAAGACAACAGAAAAAGAAATTTCATTAGATTTGGGTTCAGCCTTATTTTTAGTAAAGTACTTCATAGATAGTGCTTTTTAAACAGGATGTGGTAGAGACCACTTTTAGAAAAACTCTTCCTCATCTCACATCCTCTTCCATCTATCAACCTTTCTATCTCCTCCCCATCCACAGCCAAATGTTTCCTGAAAGTGGCTGTCTTTACTTTCTTAATTTTTTTTAGCTTCTACCCACACTTTAACCCACTCAGATCTGGCTTCTGCCCCTGTTGCTCCTAGAAAAAGTAATGACCTCCATACCACCAAATCAAACAGACTTTTTTTTTTCAATTCCTATTTTGTTCCAGTATAAAATTTAGGAGGTTAAAACAAGAATTTATTTTTCTCCCTCATGGTCCTGTGGATTGACTGGGATCAGCTGGGAACTTCTCACTTGGGGTCACTCAAAGGGTTGGAATCATCTTGACATTCAAGATGGCTTCTTTCCTCATATGTCTGGTACCCAGGCTAGAATAGCTAGATTAACTGGGGATTGGCCAGGCATCTCTCTTCTTGGTCTCTCTCTCTCTCTCTCTCTCTCTCTCTCTTTCTCCCTTTCTCTTCCATGAAGCATTTCACAGTTAGTTTGGACTTCTTTACAACATGATGGTCTAAGGATAAACGGACTTTTTACTTGGTGGCTGGCCTCCGTCTGAGTAGGGAGGGAGACCAATAAACACTGCAAGGGTTCACATGACCTAGTCTCAAAAGTCACACAGTGTCCCTTCTGTGCAGTTTATTGGTTGAACACAGACAACCCTCATTCAGTGTGAAGGATACTACACAAAGGTATGAATTTCAGGAGGCATCCTTCATTGGCGGGGCGGGGGTGCGGGCGGGCATCTTTGGAGACTAGTGGTCATACTTCCTCTTTGACTTTTCAGCAATTATCAGAACCTTTGGAAACTATCTGTTTTCTTAAATACGCTAGTCCCTTGTTTCTATAACACACCACATTTCTGCTCTCTTTCTGCCTCTCTGACAAAGGTCTATCCATGGTCTTTGCAGGCCTCATCTTCCTCTGCCATTATCTTCCAGGCCTGGCCCTATGCCTCTTCTTTTCTATATCTCTTCTCTCCCAAAGCCATTTCAATGTCCACAGTTTCAATTAATCCCTAAAATGTGAATGATGAAAGTATTAATAGCTCCAACCCAATCTATCTGCTGAGCACCATACCTCACTATCTCAAAATCTCCCTTTGAATACCCAAAGGGACATCCAAGTTAGCATGTCCAAACTGAACTCCAAATGGACCTCTACCCCCAACTGGGGCCTCTTCCAGAATTTTCTATATTGTCTAATGGCACCACCATTTCCTCCTTTTGCACAGAAATCTGAGGGTCATCTTCAACATCTCTCTTTGTCTCTCCTTTATTGGTTCAATTTATTCTTTCACCAAAAGACTGTTTCTGAAATATTTCTGCCCCCTCTCCCCCACCTCCATCTTTTATCACCACCTACTATCCACGCTACCATCTCACACATGTCATCTCTAGGGCTATCCCTTGAAGAAGGTGAGATCCAGGGCACCGCAAGGCAATGCCAAGTTCACCCAAAGTTCTGGCCCTTGAAAGGAGGCCATTCTGTATTGGCATATTTTATTGGCCCCTTGAGATATTGTTAAGGACAGCAGCATCAAAATTGAATTTTAGTGATGTTGATTACAATGTATTCGTTCTGTCGCTTCCCATCCTAAGTGCAGGGCTCAAGAAAATGCTCCATATTCTCTACCCAAAGGAAAGGCCTGCTAAATGGTCCCTTGCATCCACTCTTGTCCCTTTAGAATTTCTCACACTTAACTGACTGAGTTACCCAGACACCCCTAGAATTTCTCCATGCAGCAGCAAAAGTAACCTTTTGCAAAATGAAACTATGGATCATGCTCTCTGATTAAAACTCTCTAATGGCTTCCAACTGATCTCAGCATAAAGGCAGAAAAAAAAAACCCAATCCTTAACATAGCCTCCAACACAAATAAGAGACATGGTCTGTCCCCTTCTTTATTGTTACGATGTTTTGACCACAAGTAAGAGAAACTTGAACTCAATAAGGAATCTCAGGAATTATATAGCCCATATAACAGGAAGTCCTGAGGTAGGGTGGCCTTTGGGACAAGTTAATTCAGCAACTCAGCCTATGTCAAGGAAAAAGGTTCTTGCCACATGTCTCCTCCATCCTTGGTGACAGCTTCATCTTCAGGAGGAGAGGATGGCTGAAGCTGCCCCAGGCTTCACATTCAGGTTTGACAAAATTCAGAGGAACAATTAAGGACCCGATTTCTTTTGACTCACTCTTAGGAGCAAGGACACTTCTCTTGGAAGTCCACAGGAAACTTTCCTTCTCTTCTCACTTGCAAGAATCAGGGCACAAGCTGATAAGTAAAACACTAACTGGGAAGGGGATCACCCCCTTGAACTGGGAGTGAAGTTAGTGTCCCCTGAGGCAGAAGACTGTGTTGGGGGGATATCTAGATTCCTGAACAAAGTGGGGGTTCTGTTGTGAAAAGAGAAAGGTATAGGGCATGCTGGGTAGACTCTGCAGTCTGATCTCACTCCAAGTTCCCCTGCTTCTCTCCACTGCAGCTACATGAGCCTTCTTTCACACCCTTGTCTGTACCTGCTTCCTTTGTTCAGAGTCTGGTACATCCCCAGGAATGCTTCCTCCCTGAGGAAATACAAAGTATCCTTCCCGTCTCAGCTAGAGCATTACCTCCCCTTGGATTCACCCCTGACCTTTGCAAGATGAAATCTCTCTGCCAGACAAATGCTCTTAGAGCCATGGACTTCTCCCTTGTAGCACTCACCACTGCTGCAGTTGTACATGATTTCTGTGATTATTCCATCAATATTTTTCCCCCATCAGACTGAAAGCAGGGACCATGTCTGATTTTCCTCACTATTGGATCATCAGTGCCCAGTAGTGTCTGACACAGAACCACAAAGAAACAAAACCCAAAATATCATGAGTTGCATGAAAGAGTTTGAAATCAAAGGGAACGATTTTAGTTAAGGTGACTTTTACCTGAGCGTCACATAATCTGTGGTCCAAAATGGGAAACTTTTGAGAGTGAAAGCGGGCTCAGTTAATAGTTAAGCCAGGACAACAGGGTAAACCAAGATGTTTCCACGAACGCCAGGATAGGTGGTTACCCTCTCTGTCCCTCAACATTGTCCCAGACTTCTTTTGTTGTTGACGTTGCTGTTGTTTTTTTTTGTGGGTGTTTCATTTGTTTGTTTGTTTCAAGTTTTTCCAACACTTCTTCAGGAAAGAATAGGGGAGGCATGCATTTCCAAAGGACCACACTGATGTACCTCTCTTGGGATTTCCAAGGTGACCTTGTTTTTCTTGGTTTATGTCTATGAACCTTTGGGGCACATTATGCAACTAGAGCACAGACTCCTAGAGTATCCATAGTTTGCATAATTTTTTTTTCTATACATCATGGTCATTGAGAAATCTGCTCTGTCACTTGCTGTTCATGGTAATGTAAACTGGTACACCTTTCTGGACAGCAGTTTGATAGTTTATCTTCAGAGTCTTCAGAAAAGGATATACCTAGCAATTCTACTGGTAGGAATTTGTTCCATAGAATGGATCAGATAACACTCAAAAATATTTGTATAGGAATTTACTACTAAAAAAGTCCCCCAATTGTTCATCCTTCCCTGTGTCCACACCATTTGCCCATAATTGTGCTGAGCCATTCTACTCTGTGCAGTTGGCCACATGGCCTGCTTTGGCCAACAGGATGTGAGCAAATATGCCACAAGCAGAGGCTTGCAAAAGTGCTTGCACATTTCTGCTTAGCCGTTGCTCCTCTGAACAGCCATGAGAACATGCTTGGGCTAGCCTCCTGGAGGATTAACCTGGAACAGACCAGAAGTGCCCTGGCTGTCCAAGCCATGAGCATCCTAAGGAAGCCAGTAGCCAGCCAGTCACAGACATGAGCAGGTCAAAATGAGAAGGACTGCTCAACCAGCAGGCAGTTGGCTGCAAAGGTGTAAGTGTGCCCAATGGAGAACAGCCAAGCTGAGCCCAGATCAGCTGAACCCCCCCAATCTTGCAAACCAAACAAATGTTTATTCTGGTATGCCACTGCAATTTTATCAGTTGCTCACTACATAGCATCATTGTGTCAGTAGATGATACAATTGCAGTGCATCCAACAATTGAAGAATGGACCAATATCATGCAGCCATTAGGAATGTTGTGTAGATGTATACGGACTTGAAATGTTCACAGTAGACCGATAAGTTACAGAAGGAATGCAGAACATTGTATATAATATGAGACCATTTTCATAAAACGTAAATGTTTGTACCTGCAAATGAAAGTGTCAGGTCTAATATACAACAAGATGCTGACATGGTTATTTCTGGATGATAGAATTTGAGATGATTTGCATTTTTTGTTTATCTGCATTTATAGTTATTCTATAAGAACATGTGTTACTTGCATAATTTTTCATAAGGGAGAAAAAATATTTTGTTTGATTATCCTTTGGTTTGTCAGTAATAATCCTGAATGCTTTTTGGGTTCTTTTTGCAGATAAGGTCTTCAGTACTCTATTTCTACAATATCCCGTGCAGGAAACTTGGAAACAATGCCTCTTTCAAGATTCACTAGGGAGTGCAGGTAGTAGAACATCCTTTTCTAATACCTCCAACAAACCTGAGAAATAAAGCTCTGTGTGTGGGGGTGGCTTTCACACCAGCCCCAAAGTTTAGAAGAACCCTGTTTCCAGCTCCCCTGCTGGAGCCAAGATACTGTAGAGCTCCCTCCCCCAGAGACAAGGGCTGGGGAAACTGGGAGCAGAGGAGTGCACCCAAGCAACTTCCGACCTACAGGGCTTAGTGACAACCCTTGAACAAACAAAAGAGAACTTTTTCTAAATTCCTAGTAACAGGGTATCAAATTTCATACATTCAGAAAAAGAAATTCAATGCCCCAAGGCAGGCCAAGCATACCTAATGCTAATTCTTCCAAAGACTAAAAGGACTTTTTCTTTTCTTTTCTTTTTTCTTCTTTCTTTTCTTTTCTTTTTTCATTTTTTTCTTTCTTCATTTCTTCCCTTCCCTTCCTTTCCCCTCCGGTCCCCTCCCTCTCCCCTTCCTCCCTTTCTTTCCTTCTTCCCTTCCCTCTCTCCCTCCCTCTCTCCCTCCCTCTCTCTCTCCCCCCCTCTCTCCTTCCCCCTCCCTCCCTCTTTCTTTCTTTTCTTGCTTCCTTATCCAACATTTTGTAGTGAGACTCTCATTTAAAATCAGCCCTAGTTTATATAGCAACTCTATCCCTGCATTCTCCTTGCCAATCCTCAATTTGCAATAAATCGCACATCCACTTTTTTTCTGCCACAAGTGCTGCTGTTGCTCACACCTGCTTCACAAAGCTGGTGAAATCACACATCAGGCTGAAGGATTCTATAGCAGTCATATAATAATAGTATTATATGTAATCCCACCCCAGCTGGCTATCCTTAAAACCCTGGATTTCTTTTTCTAATTCCTACTAATTTCCTCATCCTTTTCCCTAATTTGAGTAGATCTTAAACTTTTCAACCTTTTTCATGCCCAAGCATCTCTGCTCCCTTCCTCACACACTCTGTGGAATTGACTCCTAACATGTGAAATCCAAGGACTGGCATTCCTCCTTCTCCAACTGTCTCCCTGCCTCCTTGTGTCCTATGAAACCCCCCCCCACCCCCCACCCTGCTCTGCCCCAATCTTCCTCCAAAGCTCTTGGTCCCCATCAACAGGTTTCCCCAGGACAGAGGCTCTTTAAAAGCTCGGTTCAGGGGATCAAGCAGAGTTCACAAGGCACTCCAGATGATACAAGATTCTTCTCAAATTAATGCAGATTTTTGCTCTTATGTCAATCTTTAGGTGAGAGTCTCTAGCTTTCACCTAATTTCCAAAGGGTTCTAGTGATTGAGGACTTTGCTTCATCAGTTACCCACACTTTCTTGCATTTTCAGGCTCTTCCCTTTTGACAGGCATCCTCTTCCCTATCTACAAACAACCTAGGGCCGTGGACAAGCATGAAATATAACTGACAGGTTGACAGGTTATGCCAGGTCTGCTCAGGCTGCCATTACAAAATAGCACAGGCTGCGTGGCTTTAACCACAGAACTGTATTTTCCCACTTTTTCAAAGCTGGACGTCCAGGATCACGCTGCCAGCATGGCTGGTATCTGGTTTTTGATTGCCTGTCTTTGATTGTCTTTCCCTGACTAGTTTGCTTTGACGGTGAAATCCAAGGTTGGTAGTAACAGTCCCATCCACCTCAAGGATATACTTTATATTAGTTGAATCTGTTTAAATTTATTGAGACTTGTTTTATGGGCCAGAAGATTTTCTTAGTAAATTTTGTACACTTGAGAATAATGTGTATTCTGCTGTTGTTGGGTCATTTTTTAATTTATTTATTTTAATTTTTTTGTTATTGTTTAATGTTTATTTATATTTGAGAGAGAGAGAGAGAGAGAGACAGAGAGAGAGAGAGAGAGAGAGAGAGACAGTGCATGAGCAGAGAAGGGAAAGAGAAAGATGGAGATAGAATCTGAAGCAGTCTCCAGGCTCTGAGTTGTCAGCACAGAGCCAGATGCAGGGCTTGAACCCACAAACCTTGAGATCATGACCTGAGCCGTTGTAGGATGCTTGCTTAACCATTTAACTGACTGGGCCCCTCAGGTACCCTGGGTGTTGTTGTTGTTGTTGTTTTCTTTTAAACATCAATCAGGTCAAGTATTGCTAGAGTTTCAAATCTACTATATTTTTACTGATTTTATGACTATTGTTCCATTAGCTATTGAGGGAGAATTTTTAAAAAGTTTTTGGCTATAATTGTGTATTTGTCTATTTCTCTTTGCAATTTTTTTTCTCCATTTATTTTAAAATTTTGCTGTTAGGTACATAAACATTTAGGATTGTTAGGCTCGCTTGCCTAACTGACCCCTATGTGATTGTGAAAGGACTTTCTTTACTCTTGGCAATATTCTTTGCTCTGATATATACTTTATCTGATATAAATATAGTCACTCCAACGTCCTTTTGATAAGCATCAGCATGGTCTATTTTTTCTATCCTTTTACTTTTAACCTATTTGTGTCTTTATATTTAAGATTCATTTCTTGTAGGTGGCATATAGGTGGGTATTGCTTTTTTACATAATTTGACAATCTCTGCCTTTTAAACTGGAGTATTTATACAAATTACCTTTAATAAGATCATTAACATGGTTAAGTTTGAGTCTATCATCTTGCTATTTGTTTCTATTTGTCTCTTCTGTTCCAGGTTCTTTTTCTACTCTTTTATCTGCCTGCTTTGGGATTAATTGAGTACTTAAAAAATTTGTTTTTAATGTTTATTTATTTTTGAGAGAGAGAGAGAGAATGTGACATTGGGAGGGGCAGGGAGAGTGGGAGACACAGAAACCAACGCAGGCTCCAGAAACAGAAACCAAAGAAGGCTCTGAGTTGATAGCACAGACCCCAACGTGGGGCTCAAACCCACGGACCACGAGATCATGACCTGAGCCAAAGTTGGATGCCTAACCGACTGTGCCACCCAGGTGTCGCAATTGAGTACTTTTTATGACTATTCTATGACCTTTGTTGGATCATTTAACTCTGCTTTCATAGTTTTGTGTTGCTTTAGGGTTTAGAGTATACTTCACATTAACAATGGAAGTTGAAGAGTTGACTGCTAAAGATTAAGACTCATGGAACCAAAAATGACAATATTTACATAGCTATAGTGTGTGTGTGTGTGTGTGTGTGTGTGTGTGTATACATAACAACATTAAAGAAAAGACATGCATGCTTCACATCATAGTGATGGGTCTGGAAAGGTCAGAAGGGTCTTCTATTGCCCTGCTTTCTATAAGGACCACAGCTGAATACAATTTATCTCTTGGATCAGGAACCACAGAACTCCTCAGAAATAAGCAGCCCCAAAGGGCACCTCGCCAGTCATGTAGCCATATATATTCTTGCTACATGCAGGCAGACTCCTCCAGGAGTCCCAATAAATGATGGTACAAAGTTGTAAAACTTGCACCCAAGTTTCTCAGACCCTTGGTTTCAAGGCAATACTACGATGGAGTGTGTTTCATGACTTGATTAGGGGTCATGTTTACGATGCAGAAACGTTAGCAAAATGGCTCAGATTAATTCCTACTCCACTGGAATTAGGCCTTACAGCATAATCTTTAATATATCATGGTCTACCATCAAGTGATAATACACCACTTCATGTGTAATATAAGAACCTTGGAACAGTGGACTTCCATTTCTCTTCTCGGGTCCTATATCCTACATACAGTTATTATATGCTTCACGTATGCATGTTATAAACCCCAAAATACATTGTTATTATGTTTGTTTGAGCCATCAGGTACATTTTTTATCTTTTAAATAATAAGAAAAATGTCTTATATATTTATCCTTTCAGGTGAACCATTTCTGGTGCATTTTGTTTCTGTGTGTTCGGCCAGATTTCTAGCTGGTGATGTTTTCCTTCTGTCTTTTTTGTTTCTCTAGTCCTCTTTTACTGCTTTCTTTTGCATTAAGTGAATGTTTACTAATGAACATTTTCAGTCCTTTAATGATTTTTTTCCCTGCATATTTTTTGAGTTATTTCCTTAGTCCTTGTACTAAGGCTTATGTTATATATCTTAACTCATTAGAATCTACTTTAGATATTAATTCCAATGAAATATAGAAATGTTAATTCTATATAACCTTTCTCTTCCCCCCCTTGTGCTATTATTTTTACATGTATTACATCTATATATATGTTACAAACTCAACAATACATTGTTATAATTATTACTTTGTATCATTTTATGTCTTTTAAAGGAGCTGAGAAAAGAAAGAACAAACATATACTTGTAGCTTTTGTTATGTTTACCTTTTATTTGCCATTTCTGGTTCTTTTCATTTGTCCTATGGATTTGATTTATCACCTGGTCTAATATAGCCCAATATAGCTTTGTTCCTACCCACTGTCTTTATATTGTTTGCCAAATATGTTACATATCTATGTCATAGGCCTAACAATACCATTGGACACATATTTTACATACACCTTTTAAAATCAGTTGTGAGAAGAAATATGCATTTATACTGTCTTTTATAATTACATTATTATCTTTACTGATGCTCATGTAGGGGTGTGTGTGTGTGTGTGTGTGTGTGTGTGTGTGCACGTGTGTGTGTATTTGAATTGTTGTCTTAAGTCATTTGCTTTTTGCCTGAAGAACTTCCTTTAATGTTTCTTGTAAGGTAAATCTATTAGCAATGAATTCTCTATTTTTACCTATCTGGGCATGCCTTTATTTCATTATCACTTTTGAGAGGCAGCTTTGCTGGATACAGGATTCCTGGTTGATTGGCTACAGGATATGGTTCCTCTCAGTGGCCATTTCTGTTGCCTATATTTTTTTCCCTGTATATGGGTCATATTTTCATATTTCTTTGAATGTCTTATAATTTTTAAATTAAAAAAAAAATTTAGGGGCACCTGCGTGGCTCAGTTGGTTGGGTGTCCAACTTCAGCTCAGGTCATGATCTTGCGGTCTGTGAGTTCGAGCCCGCGTCGGGCTCTGTGCTGACAGCTCAGAGCCTGGAGCCTGCTTCAGATTCTGTGTCTCCCTCTCTCTCTGACCCTCCCCTGCTCATCATGCTCTGTCTCTCTATTTATATAAATAAACATTAAACATTTTTTAATTTTTTTTTTATTTTAGAGAGAGAGAGAGTGCAAACAGGGCAGAGGGGCTGGAGGGTGGGGGGAGAGAGAGAATCCCAAGCAGACTCCATGCTCAACACAGAGCCCAATGCAGGGCTCGATCCCACCACCCTGGGATCGTGACCTGAGCCGAAATCAAGAGCCAGACACTCAACTGAATGAGCCACCCAGGCACCCCTGAATGTCTTGTAATTTTTTTTTTTTTTGAAAACTGGTTATTTTAGATAACGTACTGTCACAACTCCAGATACTCATCTTCCTCCTCTAGGTCTTCTTGTTGTTTGCTTGTTTATTTGCTTAGGAACTGGCTGGACTCTCTTAGGGAAGCCTCTTCCTCCACATTGTGAAGGCTGTGGCATTGCTCCTTTGGAAGTGCTGCCTTAGACATGCACACGGTCACTGTCACCCTGGAATGACAGTGGTTTAAAGAGAGCTCTCTTTGACTATTTCCTGGGTCACAACCAAATTTAGACACCACTAATTGCCAGCTAATTGCTCTATAGTTTTAGACAATGTCCTGGGGCAAAGACAGCTCCCCAGTCTGATCCCATTAAACTCATAATCCTTGCCAAAGTTTTTTGGGATCAGTATTTGAGGTGGTTCTGACCCCAGGAGGCACCTAGCTGTCTCTTTTCTGGGTTCTCTCTGGTAAACTTGCTGGCTTGTGATTTCATGTGTGTTCTTGTTACTAATTAGCATCCTTTCTTTTCAACTTAAAGAAGGCCCTTTACCATTTCTTATAAGGCCAGTTTACTGGTGAGCTCCTTTAGTTTTTGTTTGTCTGAAAAACACTGTATCTCTCCTTCACTTCTGAATGATAACTTTGCCAGGTAGAGTATTCTCATTTGGAAGTTTTTTTGGCTTTTTGTTTGTTTGTTTGTTTGTTTGTTTGTTTGTTATCCAGCACTCCCTTCTGGCCTGCTACTTTCCTGCTGGAAAATATGCTGATAATCTTATGAGGATTCCCCTGTAACATGTTGTTTTTATGTTGCTACTTTTAATATCCTCTTCTTGTCTGTAACTTTGGACATTTTGATTGTAATGTGTCTTAGTGTGGGTCTCTTTGGGTTCTTCTTATTTGGAATTCTCTGGGCTTCCTGGGTCTGGACATCTATGTCTTTCCCCAAGTTAGGGAAGCTTCAACCATTATTTCTTCAAATCAGATTTCTGCCCCTTTTTCTCTCTCTTCTCCTTCTGGGAGACCGATAATGAAAATGTTACTCTATTTGACATTGTTCCTAAAGTCTCTTAAGTGATCTCCACTCTTTTCTACTCTTTTTTCTTTCTTTGTTTTTGCTGCTCTGTTTGGATGAATTCCACTGCTCTGTCTTTGAGTTGACTGATTCTTTCTTCTACTTCATCTAGTCTGCTGTTGACCCCTCTAGTGTATATTTCAGTTCATCTATTGTATTCTTGAGCTTTGTGGCATCTGTTTGGTACTTTCTTACATTTTCCAGCTCTTTGTTGAAGTTCTCACTGTGATCACCCATTCTTCCCCCATTTGGTGAGCATCTTTATGACCATTACTTTGCATTCTTTATCAGAGATAAGTATAAATTCCTTATCTCCACTTCACTACAGCTTTTTCTGAGTTTTTAGTTTGTTCTTTCATTTGGAAACTATACTTCTGTTTTCTTCATTTTGCCAGATTCCCTGTGTTGGTTTCTATCTAGTAGATGAAACAGTCCCCTCTCCCAGTCTACACAAGGAGTAGCCTTGTGTAGGAGATGAACCTTGTCACTCAACCCTGCCTCAGCTCTTTGTTGTCTTTTAAACCTTTGTGCGTGTCCAGGGAGGCTATTATATATTTAACGGCTCCCAGTGGTTGAGGATGTACCAAGACTTGTCAGTGTCTCAAAGGGGGAGGATCTCAGCAGCTAGATTCAGACTTACTGGAAACCAAACCCTCAGGCAACAGCTTTTAAAAGTATGCAAATATAGGGGCACTGGGTGGCTCAGTCGGTTAAGCCTCTGACTTCAGCTCAGGTCATGGTCTCATGGTTTGTGAGTTTGAGCCCCGCATCAGGCTTTGTGCTGACAGCTCAGAGCCTGGAGCCTGCTTCGGATTCTGTCTCCCTCTCTCTCTGCCCCTTCCCCGCTTGCATCCCCCCTCAAAAAAAAGTGAATAAACATTAAAAAACATTTTTTAAAAAGTGTGCAAATATATATAGTCCTGTGGGATCACCAGCATAAGCCCTACTGGCCACCAGAGCCAAGCAATGTAAATGTGTCCCCTGGCAACAGCCACCAAAATGGGGCACCGGACATGGGCACCCTCCAGGAAGACACTGGCACTTTGGATTGCAACAGAAGGTGAGACTAAAGATAGAGCCTACCCTCAGAGTTCTGTGGAAAGGATCACAGTTAGCACCTAGATGCCTGTTTAATTAGAACATTGCCCCTAAAGTCTCAGTCTGATGATGATTAGCTAATGTGCCTCTTTCACAGAAAGACTGAGCTTCTGGGTCTGTTTCCTCTTGCTCTTTCTTCCCTGGGGTGTCAACTGGTTAAGAACTCTGTCTCCTTTGTTCATAGTCCTGTGGGACCCACTAGCATAAGTCCTGCTGGCCCCCAGAGCTAGGTGATGTAGAAGTGCCCCCCAGCAGTAGCCACAAAAATTGGTGCACCAGATAGGGCCTATGATGGTGACACCAATTATTATGGTTCCACGGGACAAGGGTTGCAAGCTCCCTGGTCTTCAGAGCCACGTGATCAAGAGAGTCCCAGGCCACAGCCACAAAACTCAGGGCACCACATGTGTGTAAAAGCTCCCTTCTGGGAGATTCTGGTGCTCTGGGATGCTTTCATATAGAGAGGTGAACCCCCTTCACTTAAAGTCTGGGTGCAACCAGCCATTCCTGAGCTGGACCCAGAAGCTGATGAGCCTGAGCCCTTGAGCCCTTGAAGAGCAGTTTCTCAGCTCACTCCCAGTCTTGTGGGTCTTGGGATGCTAGCCCCATTGGTTTTCAAAGTTAAATGTTTTGCAGGCTTGTCTCTCAAGTGTATGTTGTAAAACTTGGGATGCCTAATGTGGGGCTCACTGTGGGTGAGCTGTTTTCTTTTGTTGTTGTTGTTGTTGTTGTTGTTGTTTTTTACTTTAAATAAATTGAGTTTTTGAAATGGTAAAGAAAACCTAAACTCCAAATAAATAAGGTCTTTTAACAAGTAGCGGGGGATGGGAAGAATAGTTATTTTGACATTTTAGTTTCCATCAAAAGAAACAGAAAAAGTGTATGCCATCCCAGGGGAAATTATATAAGCTCTTCCGGGTTTACAGCAGTGCTGGAATTCTCTGGTGATTCTCACAGGAGCCAAGATTACCTCTGGAACAATCTAACTATTGGAAAGCACTAGTGTCTGGCAGAAAGCCAACTAGGATAGGGCAAAGGATGTGCTGTCCTCAATCCTGAGAGTCTGGATCAATCCCAGGGGCCCAGCCTGCCTGTGGCAAAGCTGTGAATAAGCAAAGCAAAGACTATCTCCAATCCCCACCCACTTTCCTATTCCCTTCCTAATCCTCCTCCTCTTGATCTTTCTGTGCCTCCTCCCACTTCTGTTTCTCCCCCCTACTCAATTCACATCCTGCTTGTGTGATGAGCACTGAAGGTACAAAGCCACCTACTCAGGGCCCTTGCATTTTAATAAGGAGCTCTTTTACACCCAGAGTAACGTTTCTCTATTGCTAGAAATTCAAGCCTCTGTACCGGCAGTGGGAAATACATCTGGTCTCAAGCACCACACTTCCTGTTCCACGAAAAGTCAGCTCAGGTTTGGTGAGGCACCGAGTACTACATCCCTGCATTTCACTGCGGGCAGATGGGGATGTACAGCATCACCAGGATAATACCTCAAACTCCTCTGCTCTGTGCCCGCTCACACAGAACCTTGT
Source organism: Panthera leo (assembly GCF_018350215.1). Classification (NCBI taxonomy): domain Eukaryota; kingdom Metazoa; phylum Chordata; class Mammalia; order Carnivora; family Felidae; genus Panthera; species Panthera leo. The sequence continues at coordinate 86,244,046 of NC_056688.1, forward strand.
TCTCCCCTCATATATCCACACCCCTGCTGTCTGGCTTAACCCACCTACCTTCAGTCTCTGTTTAGATGTCCCTTTCTCTAGGAGGCTTTCCCCAGTGGATCCCCAAATCTGGGTTCTGTCCCTCTGATGTACCCCCATAATACTGAATGCCTTCCCCCGCAGCACTTATCACACTGATTTGCTACTTGGTAAACCAGTACCCATCACAGCCCTGACATTTAACAGGTGCTTAATTTATTGAATGAATGAATGAATGAATGATCTATTCACAAACCCTGTAGCTGCAGAGACCATGAAGGTCTTATCCTGCATCGTACCCTCATCACCCAGGCCAGTAATTAGGCCATGATGGGCATACAATAATTATTCATTAATTGATTGAAAGAAGTCCTCATAAAAAAGGTACTTGGATCTATGCCAATAATGTCCTGGCATCCTTCTTACAAGAGCAAGAGGCACAGCCCAGTGACCTTTTCTAGACTATCAGGATGGGGAGACAGAACAAGATAAAGGAAATGCTCCAGGAGTACCTCTGTCCAGGGGGCTCCTCTCTTCGACCACAGGCTTAATTTTCTAGGGATGCTGAACCTGAGGCACAAGAGTAGGCCTTCAGACAATCCATGAACATCCTGAAACTTTAATCAAACATTCATGTCAGTAATTATATGCACATTTTCCTGGAAGGAGGCCCTTGGTTTTCAATGAGTCTCAAAAGGCTATGACACAGAGTCATTGCTCTAGACCTGTACCATCCAGTATGACAACCACTGGCCACATGTAGCTATTTAAGTTTGAACATAAATTAAAATTTCAAAACCTTAGTTACACTAGGTACATATCAAGTGTCTTAATACCCACTATTGGACAGCCCAGAGACAGAACATTTTTATGGCTGCAGAAAGTTCTACAGAACTTCTCTATATTGGTAGCATTGCCCAGCATTCAACGTATAGGCAAGATTTGTTTGAATTGCGCAGTGTTTTTGTAAAATGAGTTACCGTGGTTTAGAAATGGAAACATGGACCTCGAAATCCTGATTTGGCGGGGGAGGTAACAGGACTATCTGCCAGGTTGGGGCCTGCACTCCTGGCAGCAGGCATATACAGGACCGCTCAGTTTAGCTGGCCCCTCGTCATATCTACTTGTTGGGCCCTCCCCAACATTTGGGTTTGCGCCCTTGTTTCTAGTGGACCTCAGCCACCCAGGTTTCTTTCCAGCCTCTTGTGTTTGTACCAGACTCCAAGTTTGGGTAAGTGGGGATGAATTTGGTTTAAGAGCGCATCTTGGGGTTGAGGTCTAGGGCTGGGGTTCAGGCGCCCAGCTGGAAGTTGGGGAGCGGCAGCGCCTCGTTCCTTTCAATTCTCCATAACTGGAAGAAGAGAAAGGGAATTTTATCCTGAACATCTGTTGCTTGACAAAGAACTTCCCCGTCTTCCTAGGAGCCCGGAGTCCCCAGCCCAGTACGCCTGGGCCCGCCCCTCGCGACGAGATCGCGGGGAGGGGCCGAGGAGAAACCCGAGCCCCGCGCCCACCGCCCGGGCTGGCGACGTGGCTCGGCCTCCCCGGCCTCCCCCCCTCCCCGCAGCCCGGCGGCCAATGGGCGCGTTAGCCGGGCTGCCCGAAGCTTCCCTGCCCGCGGCCCGGGGCGCGCCCCTTCGCTCTGGCGCGGGGCGGGCCCGTCCCCTCCCCCGCCGCTGCCGCTGCCGCCGCCGCCGCCGCGCTGGGAGCCCCCACTCCCCAGTCGCCGTCCTCGTCGCTCGCTCCGTGCCTCCCCGCGGGCCGCTCTCCCGTCCTGACGATGGCGCGTGGCGGCCGCGACCGCCTCCTGGGGCTCGCCCTGGGGCTGCTGCTGGCGCTGGCGCTGGCGCCCGGGGCGCTGCGGGCCAAACCCACGGTGCGCAAGGAGCGCGTGGTGCGGCCCGACTCGGAGCTGGGCGAGCGGCCGGCCGAGGACAACCAGAGCTTCCAGTACGACCACGAGGCCTTCCTGGGCAAAGAGGACTCCAAGACCTTCGACCAGCTCACCTCGGAGGAGAGCAAGGAGAGGCTGGGGTGAGGCCGCGGTCCGGGCCGCGCTGGGGGGCGTCGCAGGTGCCCGCGGGGACACCCCGGCGGGAGCCACGCGGGACGCGCGCCGCAAAGCAAAGCGAAAGCGAAATCGGGCGCGCGGTCGGAGGGCGGGGTCCGGCGGGTGCTGCGGCGGCCGGGCTCGCGCTGAATTGCCCGCGGGCCGGGGACCAAAGCGTGGGGACAGCCGCCGCGCCCGGGCCGGGGTGGCTTCCCGCGGGGAGGCAGGAACGTGGCAGCGGCAGCGGGAGCCAGGGCGGCGAGGGCCCGCCCCCTCCCCTCGGTTGCATCAGAAGGGAGGGGAGAGTGGGTACAAAAGAAGAGTTTGTGCACAGTGGCCTTTTAGTGACATGAGTTCTTCCCCACCTTCCCAGTTTCCCTCTTCTCCCCCAATTCCCGGGGTGGAGGTTTTGTGACACTGCTAAGAAGGTCTGCAGGATGAACACAAATGGATCAAAGCTGAAGGAGCAGATGAAGGAGAGGGTAGATTCCTGGCGGGTGTTCTTGGGCCGCGGCAGGGGTGTTCTTGCCTTCTGCCTAATAGTAGAGATAGCAGAAGCAGGGATATACAAACCTTGGTGAGAAGATAGGGACATTAGGGGATAGGGAGTGGGAAGTGGGAATGGAAACCGGTCCCCCAGTTTCTCTTTCCAGCAGATGTCTGCGGAGGCACCCAGTCCTTTGGCAACTGAGGGCAAAAAGCTGGAGGGTGTGGTGGCAGATTGTGAATTTCACAGTTGAAGGCAGTTGAATCAGGAACCAAACCTGGAAAACAAAACTTAGGTACATCTCAGTGCACCCTCTCCGGGTCCCCTGGGGACACACTTGGTCATTGTGCAGAGGTATCTGGGAACCCTTCCATAGAGGAATCAGCAGCCATGGCCTGGTCCCAAGTGGAGGCTGGGCGGGGGAGGGTCCCAGTAGCCCTGCCTACTGGGCACCAGGCCTCCTGGAACCTGCTTCCTGGGAGTGGAGGATCTTTCTGTCCTGATACATGAAAAAGAACAGCCATCCCTGTGCTGAAGGGGGCCACCAAAGGCCAATGTGGTTGGTTAAGATATGAGGCTAAATTATACCTATTGTGTGGGTGCACCATCTGCCCGCCCTGATAAAAAGATCTTTGGACTTCAAAGTCACCTCCAAACAATCACCTTTTATTTTGCCGAGAAGTACTTTTCTCTTCTTGTTCAGGACTTCACAATGGGGGCCATTGATGAGTTCAGCCTATTGTATTAGCTTTGAAGCATTTGGAAACTGATTTATTCTGGGACCCTGAGAGGCAGCACTGTCACCTACGAGGAGGAGGGGAGGTTTTGGGATTTGGAGTAGGGAACTCTGCAGTTTGCAGTCCTAACAGCTTCCAGTTTAATGCCTTTACCATGACCATAAGCCTAGTGGTAAGAGCTAGTGCTGGTGAAGTTGCTCTGCATTTGGCCCTGGTAGGGACACCTTAACTTTGTTCATGTATTCATGCAACAAACATTTCCATGGCTATTGTGTGCCAGGCACCGTGTTAGATGCTTGGCAGATACAAAGATAAAATCTTATGCTCTAGGCCTCAAAGTACTTATAATTAAAAGTAGAGGAGGGGAGCCGGGGTGGCTCAGTCGGTTAAGCAGCCGACTTGGGCTCAGGTCATGATCTCGCGCTTCGTGAGTTTCAGCCCCGCGTCGGGCTCTGTGCTGACAGCTTGGAGCCTGGAGCCTGCTTCGGACTCTGTCTCCCTCTCTCTCTGCCCCTCCCCCGCTCACGCTCTGTCTCTCTTTCCTTCAAAAATAAACATTAAAAAAAATTTTTTTAAATAAATAAATAAAAGTAGAGGAGAGAAACACAAGCAGACACTAATGTGTAATTGCTATGATGGCGGCAGGTAAAAACCACAGTGACCACACTCGGGAAAAGGAGCCCCTAGGGCTTCAGGTTGGAGAGCCAGGTTTAGGGGTTTGGGGACGTCACCTGATCAGAGATTGCGGGATGGCTCAGAGGTCGCCAGGTGCACAAGCAGAGGAAGGCATTCCTGAAAACAGCCTGCTTATAAAAGTTTTGAAACCTGTCCTGGGGGATGAAGGCTGTTGGGACAGTAAAGGGACAGGGCAGAAGTGGGAGGTGGGAGGGGACCTAAGAGCAGAGCAGGAAGGATCTCTTTGAGGTAGAGATTAGGTGTTATCCTGTACGTAATCAAAATGTCACCATCCCAAAAACTTGTTAGTAATGTCAGACAGGCAGGAGGACAGAGAACATAACTGAGGCACAGATGGAGAGACCAGGGGCAGGGGAGTGGCCACGAGTGCCTTAACCAGGCACAGCTAGTCCCCAGGGCAGGAGACTGTGAATCCAGGCACGTGGGAAGTAGAACAGTCAGTGCTTGCTCTGGACTTAACGTGGGGTGGGCAAGTGGTCTCTGGGGGGACATCTGGTCTCTGGCCTGAGCTACCAGGGAGGCAGTGGACACACACTCACCTGTAAGGTAAATCCAGGCTAGAAGGTGGGTGGAAGGTTGGGCCGTAATGGAACGTGAAAAGCCACCTTTCTGCCCACAGCTCCTGGTGCAGCAGTCCCCTCTGCCCCGCCCCCCCCCCCCCCCCCCCCCCGCGCCCCCAGGCTTGGGCTGGATCCAGGCAGTCACCACCGGACCTTAGATTCTGAAAATGTGACAGTTCTAGGGCTTCTGGAGACTTGCAGAGCGGAGGCCCACAGGCCACACGCAGTCACAAACATGCTATGAGTTCTTAGAAAAAATGTAAATTACTTGCCCACATTTAAACTGAGCGATTTCACATACAGACACTGATTTCTGGTTTCTCTTGACACCGTGGACTTCTATTCCCATGTGGCATTTATCGTCTGGAGCAGAGATGGGCATCTCCAGGTTGCCCGAGGCTCCACCTGGAGTCTTGGCTCACTTCTTTTTTTTTTTTTTTTTTTAAATTTTTTTTTTTTCAACGTTTTTTATTTATTTTTGGGACAGAGAGAGACAGAGCATGAACAGGGGAGGGGCAGAGAGAGAGGGAGACACAGAATCGGAAACAGGCTCCAGGCTCCGAGCCATCAGCCCAGAGCCTGACGCGGGGCTCGAACTCACAGACCGCGAGATCGTGACCTGATTGGCTCACTTCTGTTACTTCTGTTACCTGCTGGGTGTTCGCTGAGTTCTCCATCCACCTGTGATCTAGATTGCGGCCCTTAGTGAGGCTGGGCACACATTCTCTCCTGTATTCCCCACAACATCCCTTGTAAAGCAGGTGTTCCAATTTATAGTCAGGCAAACTGAGATCCAGAAAGGCTGTGAATCCCTAGAAGGAAGCCTGAGGACACTTGAGGCTTAGTCTGTTAGCTCTGGGACCTGTTAAGATGGCAAATGAGGGGACACAGGAAAGCTGTTCATAGCACTCACACTTTCCTGAGAAAGAGGGAAACGGGCTCCCCAGATTCAGGTAGGAGACAGTAACTTTATACGTACTAATAAATTCCTTCCCCATTTCTAATTAATGAAAGAGTGTCAGTTAGAACTTCTGTTGACAGAAAGTTTTCCCGCTGAGTTGATAGACTGCAGCTCTAAGCAAAGAAATAAATCCCTAAGTATCCTGGCTGACCATATCCCAGGTAAATCGACTACTGGAACTTTCTTGAGCATTGGAAATGGCTTGTGGGTGTCCTTGAAGTTCCCCACAGGGACTGCATCTCTAGCTTGGGACCCTCTGGCCTAGAGATGGACACTGGTGAGTTCCCAGCCTGAAGTTTACTTTGGACCAGGGTTTGGGGGTACCTCAGTAGAGTCCAGCGGGCAGTTGCTGGACCCCGGGCTAGCTGTGGAGCAGGAGACCCCCCCTGGACATAGGCATCTTCACCCAAAGGGCAGGGTGTAGGCTCCTGTAGCTGGCTCAGCTGGTCAGGCTTCTTGAATAGTTTTCATGATGTGAAGGCTCTTTCATCCCTGACGTTTTATGCTTTGGCCAACAAGATCTGGTCTTCTAAGTGTCGAGTATGAGTCCAAAGTGGTGATATTTTAAAAAAGAAGAAGAAGAAGAAGAAAAAGAAAAGAACTCGCTTATCTTCTGGTTTACCTAGAATTTTCCTTTTTTTCAAATTTTATTTTATTTTATTTTATTTTGCATTAGACCTAGTGCCAGAAGACATGGGTTCTTACCCTGTCATACTAAATAGTAGCTGTGTGATCTTGGAAAAGTCGTCTCATTTCTCTCAGCCTCTGTTTCCATCACTGTAACACAAGGGAGTTGGACTGCATCTGGAGAAGACTGTTGGGTTTCATCTCACAATCAACTCTGATCAATTGGTGGTGTCCACCTGCACAGTGCTGTGTTGAGAAGGATTCAGAGGCACGCCTGGGTTTATCAGGACAGAGGGCGTGGTCCGCTGGTAGTCTCTGCCATTGGCAATGGGGGGAGGACGCATATTACCCTCAGAAAAGATGAACTTTAAGATCCTTTCCAGCACAACTGGATCATTGCTTTTATTTCACTTGCTTATGCATTTTAGATTCTGTGGTGTTTGATCTTTTTCTGGATCAGGATCACACAAGCCTTGATAATAGCCTTGTGGGTTGTTTTTTTTTTTTTTTAAACTACAGGAAGATTGTTGACCGAATTGACAGTGATGGGGATGGCTTTGTTACTACTGAGGAGCTGAAAACTTGGATCAAGCGAGTGCAGAGAAGATACATCTACGATAATGTCGCTAAAGTCTGGAAGGATTATGATCGGGACAAAGATGATAAAATTTCCTGGGAAGAATACAAACAAGCCACCTATGGTTACTACCTAGGTAAGAGGTGCTGCCTGAGCATTTGCACAGCTGGGGCCCATATAACAAGCTCCTTGCGGGAGCCTCTCCTCTCTCAACACATCTACTGCCTCCGGGAGATGTCACAACCCCCTAAGTAGAGCCTGCTTGTATAACATCCTCCTCTGCTTACTAAGAATGTACAGAGCTCCTTACCCTGAGTGAAGCTGTGGGTGGTGAGTAGCGGGAGGGGTCCCAGGTCCAATAAAAAGTGACTTAGGTTGCTGCCCAATCTGAGCTTACAATCTCAGAGGCACAAAGAACAAAGAGAACAGAGCAGAGATGAAGTGTGCCTGTGCTACAGTCTCAAAATGCTGCCAAGTTTCAGACAGCAAGGACCGAGTGAGCTGAAGCAGTCAGGGAAGGTTTCCTGGTGGAGGGTGGTCTGGGAGCTGGGCCTTGAAAAATGGATATATATTTGGAGAGATAGAGGCAAATGGGGAAGGTGGGTCCATTGGAGGAGCAAAGGTGCAGCAGTGAATTCAGCAGTGGGTAGGGTTTGGATGTAAGACATGCTTGTTTGTGAAGGTAGAGGAATGTGTGCAAAGCGTAGAGTGCAGCCCCACTGGGTACGTGGTAGAGAGAGCTAGGAGATAAGTCTGAGGAGAGCTGGTGGAGCACACACTCGTGGTTACATTAAGGGAGATTATGAAGGCCAGACAGAAACGTCTAGACAGAATGTTGCAGGTACTAGGGAGCCTGTGCGTGTTCTAGGTCAAAGAATGATATTATGAAAGCAGAGTTCTGCGAAGAAAAGTAGGACATTAGTATGGCCTCAAGCCAGCACTCCTAACCACTTGCTATAATGCCCCCAATAAGCCGTTGGGGCCTGGATTATAGGAGGGATGAAGGGACAGATGCTAAAGGTAAAATGCTTCAAAGAACTCAATTGGTCAGGACCTTTTTTGTCCTGTGTGTACCATTTGGGCATGAAGGATGACTGATCTGGAAGGAAATGCTTTCCTTAGCAGCCCAGTTTAAATGTTTCTGCACACATCTTGCAGGAAACCCTGAAGAGTTTCAAGATCCTTTAGATCATAACACCTTTAAAAAGATGCTGCCACGTGATGAGAGAAGGTTCAAGGCTGCAGACCTCGATGGTGACCAGATAGCCACTCGGGAGGAGTTCACCGCCTTTTTGCACCCTGAGGAGTTTGAGCATATGAAGGAAATTGTGGTTTTGGTAAGATAAAGAGCCCGGACTGGGAAAAGACCAGAGCGAAATCTGAACCAAAGTCTTGTCCCTTCTTCTAAAGAAAGAGCATTCTTCATTCAACCTGCGGGGAATTGGAGAAGAACTCTGAAGTAGAATACAATGGAATACTTGTCTACCACTGTGAGTCAGGGCAGGCTAGCTGCTGTAACAAACAGCCCCAATCCTAGCCATGTAAAACAGAGCTTATTTTTGCTTATACCAAAAGTCCAGTGCAGATGGCCTGAGTCAGGTGGGTCTTCCGGGCACTTCTCCAAGTACTTTCAGGCTGCTTACATCTTACACTCTGCCATCTTGTGGCTTCAAGGTCATCCTGGCAACAACCAGCTGGGAGACAAAGGAAAAGATAGGGAATGAGGAGAAGGCAACAGTCTACCCTTACTGTTCTGGCCAGGAAAGGAATCATCTTCCCTTTTACCTTCCACGGACTGCTTCTAGATATGACAAGGCAGGGAAATACAGATGTGTGCCCAAAAAGAGCAGAAGGGTTTTGTGAGCAACAAGCTAGTCTCTGTCCATTTTGCACCCTTGAAGGAACTGGGAAAAGACTCTGAAATGGAATGCATGATTGTTAAGACACATAGAAACTTAAAACTGTAGCTGGAAGGACACTCCTCTTCGGGTTGGGTCTTTGGAGGATGAATGAGTCTGACCCTAGGCTTTGAGAGATGCTTATAAGGCCTCTGAGTGTAGTTGCTTTCCATAGTGGCTGGCAGGGTCCCAAATGTCTTCATTTGCCATGACAGTAAAATAAATGCCATCATCTCTTTCCTGGGCAGATATGCCAGGCCAGTTCTGACTGCTTTGATGCTGGGAAACAAGTGGCTAAAGTTTTTGTTCATAATCAGCTCTGGACTATATTTTAGTTTTCCAGCTGGTAGATGGGATCCACTCTTGCTTTATTCTTCCTTCTCATGACCACCAAGACACTAAGGACTGGGCAGTGGCTCTAAGAAACATTTCTTTTTACCACCCAACATCCATTTAGCCACACCTAACTTGCCAGAGGCAGATGAAGATTAGGGAATTGTCCACAAGAAGATTATGTGCCTCTGGATTGACGCTCTGCTCTTGGGTGGCTATTTTCTTTAACCCAGGATATGCCTGTGAGTTGCTGTGACAATGGACAGTAAATTCATTTAATTACTCACCCTAGCAATAAACCTAATTAAGAAGTCTAATGGACTAAACATAGAACATATACATTCAAAAGTCAGATACACTTTTATTTTTTAGTTGCTCACTGTTTCGTATTTTTATGACACCAACCCAGCCTTCATAGTCCAGTTAGCACTGGAATCTATTTTTTTGTGATTGTCTAGGCTGGTGGTTCCCGAGCTGGGTTCCTCACAGGTACCGCTGAGGGATAATTTGGCTGGATGATGGAGGTAGTTGGCTTGGCATGGCTTCTTGATAAAATCAGAGTCCCTCTGGGCTTATACGTACATTTTCATGTGAAGAGAGTGTTGTGCTGTTACAATTATGGGATGGGGGAGGAGGAACCAAAGCCACTGCCTATTGTTTTACAGATAAGAAACTTAACACCTGGGGAGGAAAAGAGATGAGCCAAAAGTTTCCAAGCATTTTCGGCCAGAAAAGCCAGAGAAAGGAGGACAGTAGGTAGAATTCTCAGACTTTCGTAGAGCACATAGCCATCTTGCATTCTCTGTTCCCCTCTACTTCCTAGGAAACTCTGGAGGACATCGACAAGAATGGGGATGGGTTTCTGGATCAGGACGAGTATATTGGTGAGTGTGGCCTGGGGTCTTGTTCTTCTGTCCCAACTGGGCAACATTCTTCCACCTACATGTCTAGCTGCTTTGGTCAGACGTCTCTTTTAGCAACAGCTGCAAGCCTGAAGTTGCCATTGTTGTGCCTTCCCACTGGGGAGGGCCTTGTCATACCAGTCCCTAGTGGTACAATCTCAGGGAGGCATTTATGAGACTTCACACAGCGGCCAAGAGCGGGCCCACGGCTCTGAGAGGTGCCCTCCTCCACACTGTGTAGTTTTACCTTTGCAGAGTGAACGTGGGGATCCGACAGATTTACAGTTAGGCTAGAGCAGACTGACCCTGAAGGACCCTGAAGTCACACTGTGGGTCAGTCTGTGGGATCTAAAAGCACTAAGTAGATGGAGCTGTGTTGAACACCCAGGCATCTGCAGAAAGGTGCCCCTTCTTAAAGAGGTACATCCTTTTACGGAGCGCACGGTTGCCCCTTGATTAGCCATTGTGTGCCTCTGGGTTTTGATCCTTTGATTGGGAGTACCGAACCTAGCATTTTGTTCTGATGGGCTCCCCTTCAAGCATCAGGAAGTGTGTTGTCAGGGGCCCAAGCACTGGTGGAGTGGGGCTCTGATTAATGCCCCCGGGTCAGAAGTCACCTGGCTGGCTAGAGCCCTCCCGAGCAGCCTGTAGGTCTCCAGGCATAAAGGACTGGGGCAGGCAACATGGCAGCTTCCACTCGACCCTTGTCACTGCCACTTCAGGGCTCTGCTACTTGGTTCCAACAGCAGGCTGCCTTGTGGTGGTGGCTCTTCTCCCGAGTGTCAATAAAGTAAAGGCTGGAAAATCATTTGAGGGATGGGATGCATATCATTTTTGTACTCCTATTTAATAGAGGCAGTTAATTATCTTTCAGCATAAAACAGGAGCCCGAGTCACCATCAGTCTCTAGTCTGTGGTTGTATCACTTTGCCACCCCAGGCACAGGAACAAGTGCCTTCGGTAATGGAGAGCAAAGTTTCTTCTAATCATTAGAAATTATATCTGATCTGCAGGACCGAACGCCGTTCTTCGTCGGCCTGTGGTAACAGACAGGTGGCTCTCACTACAGTAATTAAAGTGATCTCGGTGGCTCTACCTTTGTGGGATGACACATGCTGACAGGCTACTCGTCCGTACAAGCCGCAGAGCCGTCCTCCGGCCCGGTGCATGCGCGAGGGACAGTTCAGAGCTGCGGACGCCTCACCTTGACAGTGGTGATGGAATTAGACAGAAAAGGCTGACGGATTGAAACAAGCAATGTAGCACTTTTGATTAAAAGTGTGTGCTCTTCCTGGCCCTCCTGAACTCTGCATTGAAACGGTGCAAAGTCAGGGGCAAAACTCCCAGTGGCTTTGCCTAAAAGAAACATTCCGTTCTTCACACTGGGCAGGGAGGGAGGTGGGGGGCATTGTGCTGGAAAATCCAGTTCTGAGCAGCTCGCAGTCAGAGAGGCCTGACGTGTGGACTTGTCCTGCAAGTGACTTCATTGATGGAGAAGCCTTCTTTTCAGGTGGGAGGGAGTGGAAAACCGGTGGTGATGTGGTGCACTGGGAACAACAGCACTGCACTTGGGAGCCCTGGCTTCTCCACTTACTAGCTGTGTGACCCAGTGGGAGTCACGTAATCATGAGAAGCCTCAGCTTCCTCATCCATAAAATGGGAATACATAGCACCCAGGCTTGTAGGATTAGACGATGCCCAAGTTAGCTAATAAATGTGACAGGTCTTTCTCAAAAACAGTCTGCAGATTTCCAGTGTGGGTCCAATGTGTGCTGAAACAAGAGTCTTCCTTCTCTTTTCCCTTGATTCACTACCTGCTCTCTCTACCTCCTGACATTTCCAACTTGGGTTTCCATTAAAGAGAAAACTGCCCACAGAGTAGCTGTGTTGTCCAAGAAGATCTAGTGACTTAGCAAACAATGCATATGAACATTGCCTTCTTTTTTCTTTCCCTGCCATTTTGTATAATAAGAATAATAATCCATCGTATATAATTGTTATAAGGGTGAAATAAAATGATCTATGCAAAAGCCCCTTGGGAATGATGTCAGCAACGATAGGAGTAAGCGGTAAAGGCCATGGGTTGGAAGCAGAGTGCTCCTGCTCCTACATTGTCTTGAGCTCATGCTAGCTGTGGGTCCTTGGAGTAAGGCTGTGCCTCAGTGTTTTCATCTATAAAGTGGGAATAATAACAATACCTACTTCATAAGATTGTTAAGAAAATTAAATGAAAAAAGTGTATGTAAAATATTTTTTGTATAATACCTGGACTGTAGAAAGTGCTTGATGTTGGTTCTTATTGGTTTTTCACTTAGATAGTGCCAATTTGGGTTGTAGAGTGTATTTATAGAGAGTATCCTATGTAATCTTCATAGTAACTCTGTGGTTTTTAAATATTACCTCCATGTTATAGACAATTTAGGACTCAGTCACTGAATTAAGTAACTTAATCCCAGTCACTGAACTCACTGGATTCATCTTCTGATTCCTAAACTCAGTTCTTTCTATTCTGCCAAGCAGCTTTCATAGTGGATAAATCATTCTGTCATTATCCCCAAGAAACTGCCCACGAGACTTCTGGGTTAGGTCTCTTGATTGGTCATCATCCTTCCAAAAACTCAGGAGGTCAGGTTTTCCTTGACTTACCTTCCCACTTGTCCTCGTAACTAAGAACAACCTTCCCTTCTAGCGGATATGTTTTCCCACGAGGAGAACGGCCCTGAGCCTGACTGGGTTGTGTCAGAACGGGAGCAGTTTAATGAGTTCCGGGATCTGAACAAGGATGGGAAGTTGGACAAAGATGAGATTCGCCACTGGATCCTCCCTCAGGACTATGACCATGCTCAGGCCGAGGCCAGGCACCTGGTGTATGAGTCAGACAAAAACAAGGTATTTCAAGTTGTTCTGGAATCGTTCCTTGAAGGGAGACAGTTTACATAAGATTGGTTCTGTTTGCTTCTTTAGTGATAGCATTTGGCCCGTGGCCCATGCAGCCGTGTCATTCTTGACCTACATTACAGACTTGTAAACTTTAGCCAGACTTTGATTTTTAAAAATTTTTTTTTAATGTTTATTTATTTTTGAGAGAGAGAGAGAGAGAGAGAGAGAGTGAGTGGGGGAGGAGCAGAGAGAGAGGGAGACACAGAATCCAAAGCAGACTCCAGGCTCCAAGCTGTCAGCACAGAGCCGGACGCAGGGCTCAAACTAAGGAACTGTGAGATCAGTGACCTGAGCCAAAGTCAGACGCTTAACTGACTGAGCCACCCAGGCGCCCCTAGCCAAGACCTTGGTAACCCACGGTGAACTCAATTGGCCCAGACATTCCTGGATAGTCTGCTATGGACCACACACTTAATTCACTGCCATCTCCTAGGACTGCAGAACCAGTAACTTTGTTTGCTGTGGGCAGGGCAGGGATTTAAGAGATATACCCTGAGTTGCCCTAGGACAGGTTTGTTCATTCAGCCAGTCACTCAGCAGATAATTTATCAAACATCTGTCATTTATCAGACGCAAGGATGCCATCCCATTACATCCCAGGCATCTTCAAGCATGCGCTTACTGCTGGCTCTGATGCCCAGCACTTCAATACCTGTTGATAAATATCCAAGTAAACAAACAAGATTTAGAAAGAAGTCCTGTGTCTTCCAGTTGGATCACTGTTGCAAGTTCTTGGGACGCAGTAGAGTTTTGCAGTCAGGCTATAAAAGGGGAATGGAATTCTTTGCGGCCCGTTTGGGGAATGTCAGCACTGTGTGTAGACATAACTGGGTTCTAGCTTCTGAATTCCTCGAGGACTTGCCTGATGTATTTTAGCACAGCTTTTAAGCCAGGGGGCTGTTCCGGTTTAGTTTTTGCAGGGCAGTGTGACAGTGACTGCTGGAGGTACCTAGCAGCTTCTTCATTATGACCTGTAATATTTTAGATGTTGAAAACCCATGAAATAACATGAGCTTCATGCTGAACTATTACTCAGAGTTACCAGAGCTGCTGTGACAGAGGTCTTTCCTCTCTCTTGCAGGATGAAAAGCTAACTAAAGAGGAGATATTAGACAACTGGAACATGTTTGTCGGAAGCCAAGCTACCAATTATGGGGAAGATCTCACAAAAAATCATGATGAACTTTGATACATAACAGCAGACTATGGGAGGCTTTCTTTTCATGTCTGGGATGGTTGCTACAGTTGTCTCATTTACAAAAAAAGCAAATTTATAACCTCAGATTGGGGTTAAAATTGTTTTTCACTCAGTATTTACTGGAAAATCATTATTGCTATTCTTTCAGTGAGACTTCTCTCCAAACACATTAAAACCTGGGTAAATTGCTATGGGGATACTTGCTAAAACATGATTTTTTAGCTTTTTCCATTAAACGTAGACTAAAGGGGAAGAAAATTTGAAAGAGCCCCTATATTCAGAAGTTGGGTGGGTTAGGGGCAATATATGAAGCGACTGCTATGTTATTTTAACCGCACGTTTTTTGCATTTGCCACTGTTGAACGGCTGATGAGAGAAAGTTATGATGAAACTACAGTGGTGTCCTCCTGTGTAGGCTTATTTCAGAGCACGTCTAATATTCCAGATTCTTCCTTCTTGACTTTGTACTCTGAGCTGTCACTGTAAATGGTATATAAAACCTCCGTGCATTTTTCTGCACGGACCTGCTAATGTGCACAACAAATCCCTATCTTTGTGCTTTTTGTTTTTACATTAAGAAGCAATCAAGAAAGATAATGTGAAAAAGAAAGGAATTTTAGAGGTAGGGAAAACATGAATGCCAGGCATTCAAAGAGCTATAGGAAAATGATAAACACTTTATTTTACTTGAGAACATTTTCTTGACATGTAAATGAGGTAGGTCTGATCTTTGAAAAATGAATAGAAATACCATCCATTTCCTCGCTGATCACCAGTAGGAATGAGGCTGTGGGGTCCTGGGGAAGCGCAGCGCGTGGAGCTCGAGCTCTGGAACCCACGCCGTCTGGTCCCCGTGAAGCTGCGACCCTTGGATCTGCCCCCCGGGACTATACACCGTGGAATGAGGACACGATGATGTTCCAGGCCATTGGCTGAACTGGTAGAAACAACTTTTACAGGTTGACATTTCACCTTGTAAGTAGCAAGTGAACAAAATAAAGGATCCCGCTGAGGATTTTCTACTGTGTCTGTGGTGTTTGACCTCACATGTTCTATTTGTGACATTCTTATTCATATTGAATTAACAGTGGGATGGGATTACATGAGGAAGATTATAAAGGTTCTGGGTTTTAATCCGATTGCTACAATGTTTGGCATATACTCATTATTTAATCAGTCCGTACGTCTTTCTCTGGTCGTAAGGGCATCTGCAAGTCATTATAAGTGTTAGGTCTCTCTGAGGTTACAAGGCTCTACAGGGTCCGGTTCCTTCCTGTCTCAGCATCTCCCTACCACTCTCCCCTGCACCTCCCATAATCAGCACCACTCACTTCCTGGTCTTTGCACACACCAAATTAATTCCCAGGTTAGGCCCTTTATACTTGCCCCCTCGCCCTCAGATTCAGAACACCCCTCTCCCATGTCCTCAGGGAATTCAGCTGGTACATCCTAAATGGGGCCTTCCAGACTCCATCATTTATGGTGGTCACGTCTGAGTCCCTGTTTATATTTTGTCTCATTTGCCCATCTTATTTTCTTCTCGGTACATGTTACCATTTATGCCATTGTTTCCTAGGGTTGATGTACAAATGCCCACAAAGAGGGAGGCTTACAACAACAGAAACTTAGTTTCTCACAGTTCCAGAGGCCGGAGTCTGAAATGAAGGTGTCAGCAGGGCCATGCTCCCTCGAGGGGATATAGGGCAGAATCCTTCCTTGCTGCTTCCAGAGTCTAGTGGCCCCACATGTTCCTTGGTTATGGCTGTATCACTCCAGTCTCTGCCTCCCATTTTATGGCCTTTTCTTCCTCTCTGTGTCTCTTCTGTGTGACTTGGAAAGTCACTTGTCGTTGGATTTAGTGACCACCTTGATAATCCAGGATGATCTTCTCTCAAGATCCTTCCTTACATCCGCAAAGACCCATTTTCCCAAGGAAGATCACATTCACAGGTTCCGGGGGTTAGGAGGTAGACATAGCTTTTGGGGGGCCGCCTTCAGCCAACTGCACCATTTGATATGTTCTTGTTTGTACACCGTCTGTCTTCCGTGCGCTAGAATGTGAGAGCAATGGTCCGGTCCATCTTAGTTGCTGAATGAATGAGAGGTAGTTGGCTTTCGTCAAAGAGGATATTCTTCAGGGGGAAAAAAATTGTGTAAATTATTTAAAAATTAGCTAACATTTGCTGAATGAGAAGTTCAGTAATTCGCCTGACTCCACTAAGTGGCAGGGCTAGAACTCAGATCCAGGTGTTCCTGGCTGCAAAATCTCCACTGGTGAGTGCTAAGTTTTACTGCTCCAACCTTTGATTCTGATATATGTTCCCTTTATTTCTTCGCTCACCCACGGTGTATGATTATATGGTCAGGAAATGAGAATAACTCCTCTTAGCCAGAAATAAGCGGACACCTTTTTTTTTAAAGCAATGAAAACCTGTCTTTTGAAAAATGAGAAAATAATATCTTGTAACCTAATTAGAAGCATAACACTTGTAAAAGGTGCTAACATTATTTTTCCCCCAAAAGGGAATACTGGTTGATTTATTAAGTTATGCATAGTAAAATGTTAAATATATTTTGAGCACTAAATTTTTCCTTTCAAGTCAGTGCACATAAGAAGAGAACCCTCACAGAGACTAGTGCTTCTGGGGCTGAATTTAACACTATTTAAGGAAAGAAAACCTTAGCTAGGGGACATAACTGTTAACATGGTGATTTGTAAAGCCTTAGATTTCTAATAGGGTCTGACTGTTTCAAGGAAAACATATTTTGTTTCTAGGTAATATTTCAAGTCGGATTATGGACAAATGCTACAAAATTGATCTGTAATGGGAAATACTGTAATGTCACAAAGCATTATTTATATGCTTAATGTGACTGAAAGCATTAATTGCTAGGAGCCAAAATCTGTCCAAGCAAAACATGAACACACATTTTGTACCTCTTGTCTCTTATGTAGGTTTTTGAATGAATTCGAGTGTAACAAAAATGTGGTTAGAGCAGCAACATCTGAAGGTTTTCTTCACCTGCTTGGATTATTGTAGTTGTTTCTTGTTAGCAAAGGCATGAATCGCATCTGCTTAGAGGTGCCCAGCAAATCATAGCTGCATGGCTACCTGTTAGCCACCCAGGCAAAAACATCTTGTGGAGTTAAGTGGTGAATGGCCGACTGGATGTTTTTAAGTCTTTCTAGACGGATTTTGTTACCTTTATGATAAAATCCGGCTTCCTCCAAGTATACACAGCTAAGATTTGCCTCTCTCTGGAGTCTTAAAACAAGTTCTAGTGCTAGAATTTCCCACTAAAAACCAGTGAGGGCGGTAATGTTCGCTGCTTTGGCTCAAACTAGGTATTAAAAATTTGAGCCGTGGAAAGACTTTCATTAGAACTTATCAACTCCTGGATTTACACTAACGTGGAGCTATTTCCACAGAACCTATGTGCACTCTCAATTCTGGTCAGTTCCAGAGTCCGAGGCTGGCTAAACACACCCTAGGAATGATGCATCCCACCATCCCATGTGTTTTCAGTACCTCTGTCATTTTTCTCCCATAAAATGGAAAACAGCGTGCAAGTCCCCACGGAGGCACAGGAAAGAACGGGAGTGTGAGGGCTGGCTACTCTCCTATCTTGGAGGTGCTTGTATAGCGGAAGCACATAAGCATTTCTTTTCTCCTACACTAATAGCTGTGTGCCAGCCACTGTGTCAAGTTCTTACATACATTTCTCCTGGAACCCTCGCAACAACCTGTGAGGCTGGTACTTGTAAGAAAGAGGGATAAGCCTCGTTATGCTGCGGTTAACAAACAACCCTGCCGTCTCAGCGGCTTAAAGCAACACAGGTTTAATTGTTTCTTTTGCAAAGTCCACTCTAGGCCAATGGTGCACGGCGGCTGTGGTGTGGGGGCACCGCAGTGTGAGAGTCAAACACAGGCAAGCAAACGTGGTGACTCCTGACAGTACCCCAGGTCAGATCACGTTCTTCTAGAAGTGGCAGAGCCAGGATACACATCCAGGCTTCTCTAATGGGGGGCCTGCCCTCTTAATCTCCCCACCATGTTGCCCTCCATTAAAGTGCCTCTTGGTGAATATGCCACTAATTTTAAAAACTGGTGGCAATGCATGGTGTCATTTGAAAATTCAGGACCCCTGGGATGAGAGGCAGAGTTGGCGGCAAGGAAAGACAAGTCTAAAGCCTTGGCTGGATTGAATTCTAGCTCTGTACCCAGAAGTTCTATGATCTCGGCCAAGTCACTTTCCTCCTGAAAAGCCTGTTTTGACTGCACAACATGGACAATAATGACAACAACAATAATACCCAGCTCTCAGAGTAATCACAAAGATGAGGTGCAATAATGTACATGCCAGAACCACATGGACACTGAAAATTTTTCCTAACAACCTTTCTGAGCTGGTCAAATGTTAGTGGTCAGAGACGTCATGCCTACAGACGCTGGTTAATAGTCTCTCCTTCTTGTGTGAAGTGTTCCTAAAGCCTCAAGATCCATCTACTACTGGAGGAAACTGGATCAAATGACAAAGGAATCACATTCAGCACTGTTTTCATCATGGTGAGGGAGTTCCAAAGCTCTGTGTATGTGGCAAAGATTTGGAACTTACTTCAAAAGCAGATCAAAAGAGGGGCGCCTGGGTGCCTCAGTCGGTTAAGTGTCTGACTTTGGCTCAGGTCATGATCTCTCTGCCTGTGAGTTGGAGCCCCGTGTGGGGTTCTGTGCTGACGGCTCAGAGCCTGGAGGCTGCTTCGGATTCTGTTTCTCTCTCTCTCTCTCTGCCCCTCCCTTGCTCATGCTCTGTCTCTCTAAAATAAAATAAAATTAAAGTAAATTAAAGTAAATTAAAAAGCAGATCAAAAGAGTCTGCACATTCATAAAAAACCTCCAGGGACCCAACTAAAAAAGGTCACACGGGGTCATGTTTTCAGATGGGGAAACTGAAGCTCAGAAAGATTAAGCTTGTAGCTTGCCCTTCCTCGGGACTGAGACAGAGGTTAGACTAGAACCTCTCTCTCCCCTTACTCCAGCTGTTCACTTTAAAGCCTCAACGATTTCATCTGAAAAATGGTGATAATAATCCCAACCTTCTAGAAGAGGAATAAGGATTGGTCAAGGAAATGCCTGTAAAGCACTTTGTGAAGGCAGTGCTCCCTCAGTAAATGGTAACCACGTTTATTGTTACACCTAAGTAGAGTCCTTTAGGCATCAAACATTGTATTTATTTGTGGTTACTTTTAGGCTTCAACCATGGCATTAGTGAAGGAGGTTGTGTTTTTATCAGAACATCCTCAGAGGCTTGTTTGCTGTTTTAAATATACGAAAGAAAGGTGTTGTTGTTTTATAAAGGTCACATCTTTAAAAAAAAAAAAAAAAGATGTCACATGATTATTAACTGTAAGAAGCTGAGGAGATTTATCAGATCAGTGATCCCAAACCAGGGAAGTGTGTGGCTGTGCTGCTAAGATACTGGTGATAAAGCTGTACATAGAAAGCACAGCCGGGTGACTGAGAGTCCGCTGGACCCCCCACTGGAGGACACTCGACCAATTACTCCCACTCGCAAACTTCCTTTTCCTCTTCTGAAAAAGGTAGGTGGTGAGAGTGGTACCTGCCCCATTGAGTGGCTGAGAGGGCTCAGGGAGACTCTGTAAAGCCCTCTGCCTCTGGCCGGACACAAGCAGATGCTCGATCAGTGAAGCCAGGTGACGCTTGTTATAAAAGCTTGTAAGAAGCTGACAGTCATTTCAAGGGTTAAAAAATATGCTAAGGAATCAAAAGAAATCGTCTAGAGAATAATCTGAACTTTATTTTCTGACAGGCAACGTCCTACCTACAGACGATTCACACTGAAGCTGGGCTCACTAGCCTCAGAAGGCCCCTCCTGAAGTCTTCTGGAAGGTCCGTTGGCTTGCGGGGGGCTGGATTCACAAAGACATGGACGGAAGACCCGTTAGTACAGGCCAAAGAGTCAAAATGGACCAGCTTGGGGTGGCCAGAGAAAAACCATCCCTGAGGTCCCAGTGATTTACAGAAGGCAGCTCCTTGGTGGCCTTAGGTGGAAACAGAGCAAGGTGGTAATACACGCTGGAGTGACCCACTTTCTCCACAGCCAAAGCAGCCACCGGGACCTGAGGAAAGCTGATGGGTTTGTGGGAAGTGCACTGATTGGTCACCATGAACCCCACCATGGGGGACGTGAGCAAGCTGGTTCTCAGGCCGCAGTATCTAGAAGGTTGAATCACAATGCTTATTCCGGGGCACTAGGACCCTCTCTCCCAGCCCAAGGATGTGTGTTTCACAGTAAAGGGCTCTAGCGTCAAAGGGCCACCACTGGCTAGCTGTGTTACCCGGCCAAGCTATTTCACTTTGCACCTCAATTTACCCAACACGAGAAAGTTCATAACCATAATACCAACCCCATGGGCTAACAGGGAGAATTAATGATGTGTGCCATTTAACACAGTGTGCCATTTAATACACGAACAGTTCCTGGACCTAGTAAGCTCTCATTAAACATGAGGTATTATTAGCATTATCATTTCCATCTTATCCTTAATTCTGATTGTGAATAGCCAAGTACTTTTGTGTTAAATTGAGAGAGAAAACTCATTTGTTATAGTTACTGTGTCTCTTATCTCTGCTATTAGATTATAATCTCTAAGTTTGTTGACTAGAAATGAGGTTGCATTTGAGATAGATTTGGTGGTTGAACAGAATGGGAAATAAAAGCATAATGCTGAGTTACAGTCCCCCCACCTCCACCCCCTGTCACCTCAGAGGCCTATTTACGACCTAAACATTTTCACTGCACTTACTGTCTTCTTTCCTTGACAGAATTAACATTGAACATGAGAATTCATTGTAAGGGAACAATCAGGGGTTGTATAAAGGCTTGACTACAAAGTCGCTCACTGAATCCCTGTTCACAGAAAGAAGCTACCAGTCTCCACCCAAGGAGGGCACGGTGAGTGCCTGTGTCCAGCCCCCCTGGGCACCTGATGATGTCACCCATTGTGACATTAGATAACGTTCATTTGCTGACATGGAAAACGGTTCCGTGAGAAAGATCAGGTTACAGAACAGTATGTACCATTTGATCTCATTGGCTGTACAAGACCTATCACTGGATGTACTTATTGCCTAGAAAAAACTTTGAAAGGATAGACTCCAAAATGTTTCCAGGAGTCCTGTAGCTGTGGAATTTTGGATAACTTTTTCCTTCTTTTTGTTTGTATGAATTCCCCAGAATGAACATGATTTCCCTTTGAAATAAGAAAAAAAAAATTATTTAAAAAAATGTCTGAATATGGTTTGTTTTTTTTAAGCACTGGAGTGTTGAACAGCTTGGAGAAGCAAAACTCCTTCTGCCCATTAGGATCCTCCCCCCTGAATGCCTGAGTGGCTCAGTCGGTTAAGCGTAGGACTTCGGCTCAAGTCATGATCTCACAGTTCATGGGTTCAAGCCCCGTGTCGGGCTCTCTGCTGACAGCTCAGAGCCTGGAGCCTGCTGCAGATTCTGTGACTCCCTTTCTCTCTCTGCCCCTCCCCTGCTCATGCTCTGTCTCTCTCTGTGTCTCAGAAAATAAATAAACGTTAAAAAAAAAAAAGGATCATCCCCCTGGCTACCCTCGCAGAGGAGGCTTCCCCAAGAACACTGGAAAGGGAAATGGAAAACATGGAAAGAAAAGCCTTTGCCCTTCAGCGTGATTCCAAGATCCAGTGAAGATCTAATTCTTGCATTTTCATTCCCATGCTTCTTTCTTGCTATTGCTTTCCTATTTCTCTGCCGCCATTTTCATTCTTTTAGGACACTGACAGTAAAGAAATAGTGCCTCTTCCCACGGGGAGAGCAGTATTTCGTGAGCTCCCTGTACCTCCAAACCCAGCCACCATACTTTAAATAACTGAAATGCAGAGGTACTCTGAAACAAGGTCATCTATGGGCACCTGGTCACCAGGGCTGTGCTGGGGGGTTTACATTTTATATTCAATCTTCGAAACAACCCTGTAAGGCAGGTCTTATTTTCCCCATTTTACAAGAAAGAAAGTCAAGTGGAGAAGCTAAATAAATTTCCCAAAGGCATGTGTGCAGTAAGTGGTGGCTGGGGCCCAAACTTCAGGCTCTGTCAGGCCAAAATGCACACTTTCTCCTCCATGCTGGCTTACTAAGGTGGTAAAGCCAAAATCTACTTTTGAGTCCAGTGCATGAATTGCATATTTTAAGTGTTTCTATGACTTTAAGCATTACGTCTTCTTGGGGTGCCTGGGTGGCTCAAATGGTTAAGTGTCCCACTTTGGCTCAGGTCACGATCTCGCAGTTCTTGGGTTCGAGCCCCGCATCAGGCTCTCTGCTGACAGCTCAGAGGTGGGAGCCTGCTTCAGATTCTGTGTCTCCCTCTCTCTCTGCCCCTCCCCAGTTCTCTCTCTCCCTCTCTCAAAAATCAATAAACATTGAAACAAAAAATGAATTACATTTTCTTTAAGTGTTTGTCATGAGTCAGCTTTATCATGTTTGGACAACAGAGCTCCTGTTTATAAGTTCATAACCTAAGCTGATTTGGTTGGTGGTAACAACCAAATTTTTCTATTATTACTAGGTGAAATTTATCAGTGTTTATATATTACTAGGTGAAATTTATCAGTGTTTATATACATGTACATACTCTAAAAAGTCAAGTTGTTGCTCAAGACTTATTCCAAAAAGTAGTTCTCTGACTGGTTATGCTCTGGGTGATAGTCCACATCCAGAAGTTCTTAGAATGAATTCATTCTTTCAGCAACCTCCACAGCACATCTACTGTTTGTCAGGTCCCTGAGGATAAGACACTGAAGAAGAGAACTGGCCCTGTAAGTTCTCGATGTCAGGAGACTGGGGTGGGGGATGGGACGTGGCAAGCTTCATCTTCCCTTTGGCAAGAAGGAGGTATCAGTTGTGTTCATTTCTGGGTCTCCTTCCATTCTTTCCTCCTTCTTTTTCTCTCCCTTTCTTCCTTTCCTTGGCACACACTGTGCGTTACTCTGCCCCAAGCATGTGCTAGGCATGCAAAGAGAGCAGTGAACAAGGCAGATGGTGACCGTCCCTGCACTCCCTCGTGCAGCCTGGGCCTAGAGAGGATGCGATCCTGATGCAGCAAGGGCTATGCCCAGGGCAGCGGGGGGCGGGGGTGGCTCTGCAAGCTCCTAGCAGGGGGCCTGATTTGATCTTGGTGTCAGGGAAGACTTTCTCAGGAAGTGACAGCTAGATGGGACATGAAGAACAATAGAAACAATTCAACTGAAGACTAAGGGGAATAAAAGGTGCCTGGGCAGCTCAGTCCATTAAGCGTCTGACGTCAGCTCAGGTCATGACCTCACAGTTCCTGAGTTCGAGCCCCACGTCAGGCTCTGAGCTGTCAGCACCTCACCTCACCTCACCCCCCACACTCTGTCTCTCTCTCTCTCTCTCAAAAATAAACATTTAAAAAATTTAAAAAAACACACACACACACAAAGAGTAAGGGGAAGAGTCCTCCAGGAGAAGGAATGGCATACGTAAGGGCCCAGAGGCCAGAGACAGTAGGGCACATCCAGAGACAACACAAGCCCCACATGGCCAGAACACAGACTGCCAGAGGAGGCTGGGGAGGAGGTCAGAGCCAGACTGGGGAGGATCCTGGGCCAATGGGAAGCCAATAAATGGGCTGTACACAAGGCAGAGGCAAGATCAAGTTCATTTAGTTAAATGAGTACTGTGACTTTGAATTGAGCAAAGGGTTAGATGGAAGCAATAATGTCTGCAGGAGAATAATCAGGCAACTACCACAGTCCTGGCAGATGATGATGTTGGGGATGGAAGTCCCCTTGGGTTTGCCCAGTACGGGGCTCTCCAACACTGGTGTGCCTCAGAATGCCCTAGGGAGCCCCTGAAACATCCAGATCCCCAGTATCATCCCAGACTTCCCAAATCAATCTGCATCAAGCTAGGATGGTGACAGTGAGATGCAGCAAATGGAACGGAATCAAAAGAGATTTTGCACAAGATCTGATGACAAGTCAGGGTGAAGGAGACGAAAGGGCCCAGGATAGCTCCCAGTCTTGGGCACTTTCTGGTGATTTTATTTGTGGAAACAGGGACTGTGGAGAGGCTGGGGGTGAAGGGGAGGAAAGTACTGGGCTCTGTTTTGAATACTGTAGGTTGAGTTGAGGTGCCCACAAGACTCTGGGAGGAGGTGCACAGTAAGAATAATAATATCACTAATGTTTACTTGGCCCTGCACTACGTGCCAGGTCTCCCATTAAGTACACAACTGGATTCTGTCTCCACGAGGCATGTGGATATATGGGCCTGATGCTCAGAAGAGGTTCGGGCTGGAGACAGGAGCTGAGACACTGCATTAAATCTAAACTCAGGGTCTAGACAGGTAATGTAAAGGATTGAAGCTGGATGGGTGTAACACACTCGGGTGTGGTGGGCCTATGGTGAGCCAGAAAGTAAATACCCAGTCTGACCCCACATAAATTCAGACCTTAAAAAAGTACTGGGCAGACCAAATAAAATTGATGTGTGGCCAGACCAGATTTGTCTTTCTGGCCCCCAGTTTGTGTCCTCTGCGAGACATGGTAATTAAGCTGTGGGAGAGGGAGGGGTTGCCTAGGAGAGAACATACAATGGGGTAAACTCACACATGAAAAACTGGCTTTGGCTAAACTCCCATTTGGTTATTTCTTGGGGGGCAGCAAGAGACTGATGAAGTGTCTGATTCTGATGCTGCCTAATCACTGTGTGAGACGAATGCCTACTATGTGTGCTTCCGTATCCCTGACTGGGTAAACTTTAGAATACAGGGATATTGGGGATGGAAGTCCCCTTGGGTTTACCCAGTACAGGGCTCTCCAATGCTGGTGTGGCTCAGAATGTCCCAGGGAACCCGTGAAACATCCAGATCCCCAGTATTGTCCCGAATCAATCTGCAATGAGGGTTCCAGGCATCTTGATTTTGACAAGCTCCCAGGTGATTCCCATGAACACACATGGCGTAGGAGTTGTATCTCTAGGCCTACAGGTTTGGATGAGGAGAGAGCTCACCGCCATGCAGCTAGAAAGGGACATGGCCCGCCAACGCTCTACTGGTCACCCTAGCCCTTCCTGGGAGTCCATTAACCCCCCACATCCAGACTAAGTCCCAGCCCAGGGTTGGGGACCAGTGGGTCTTTGGTGTATTCATGGCTCAGGATCAGATCACCAATGCTCCTACCCTGACTTTGTACCCAATTCTAATAACTAGATTCAGTCTCACCTCACTCCCCTCTTCCTAAGCTCCTGCCTCCTTCCTTGAGTCCATAACTAGGTTCTACCTTGACCCCTGTGCTGAAGCCCTGCATTGGTATCTCCTCAGGCTCTGGGCACCCCTGGAGCAGGAGATGAACACACCTGAGGGGCATGGTGCTTCTGGGTCTGTGTCAGAAGCTCTTCTGCCATCTGAGCTCTGGAGAGAAGCATCTTTCAGATGGTAGGAGGCCAGTGGGCATATGGCACAGGCACACCTTTCAAGGGATGAGGCTATTTTTGTCACTCACTATAAATAGCAGAATAGGCCATAGCATGTGGTCAGTTACCTGGAATGCCAGAGTAGGATTCTGGCAAAAAGTCTCTCCCACACTCCCAAAACTAAGAATAAGCACAAGCTTGGCAGCATGTGCCCATGACCATGCCAAGTCCTCAAGGAGTATCACATGGGCAGCAGAAGGGGATGTCAGCTCTTGGGAATCTGTACAAGGAGGGAAAATAGCCTGGGTGGTGTTAGTAGGTTATGGTTACAAGGAGAAATACATGCATTTAGAAATATAGACATGGGAGAAAACACCTTAAATGTGACCATGTATAAAATTAAAAGACTAAGATGATAAAACTAACACTTAGAAATGAAGCGTGTGTCTTTCTATAAATAATTTATCTTCAGGCAAGCCTATTTGGATAGCACCTTTACAGGATGATTTTGGACTACAGGGCTAATTGAAATTAATTGTATGCAAGTCCCTGTATCAGCCATTCCTACCGATAGTGGCTGGCCTACGGAATACTGGTTAAGAGCTAACATCTTTATTTTTATTGTCTTTAGACCTGGGTTTGAATCATGGCCCTGCTGCTGTGTCAGTGAGTCACTCGATGTCCCAGAGCCTCTGCTTTTCTCACCTCTAAAATGGAGATAATAGGGGCGCTTGGGTGACTCAGTCAGTTGAGTGTCCTACTCTCAATCTCAACTCAGGTCATGATCTCCCGGTTCGTGAGTTCAAGCCCTCTGTCAGGCTGTGTGCTGATGGTACGGAGCGTGCTTGGGATTCTGTCTCTCCTTCTCTCTGCCCCTCCCTTGCTTGTGCTTGCTCTCTCTCTCTCTCTCTCTCTCTCTCAAATAAATAAACTTTAAAAATAAAAATAAAAAATAAAATAGAGATAACAACAGAGTCCTGAGGGTACTTTTATGGCAATTAAATAAGGTGATGCATATTTTCTACATCTTGGCTGATTTCTGGAACTTAAAGTTTTTTGTTGTTATTGCTGCTTTTTTAGTTTTTGAACTTTGTAAACAGTTTTGGCCTGTAGGGATGGAGACACATTTGTCTTTCGGCCAAATTTTTCCCTTATTTTGGGAAGACTCTTTGTGTTAGGACCCTGGTAACCAACTGGTGATCTACCAGGGGGCCTATCGATGAAGACCCCTGCATTGTTCCTTCCGGCAGCTTCACGGCAGGGAACATGAGAACCAGCCACGCAGCAAGAAGGAAAGCACAGGTTGGATGAGGTCTGGAGATTGCTACAACTTTAGGGACTTCAAAGAAGAGCCAAAGCATGCTTCGAAGGGGAGAGAGGACAGGTCCCGCAACTGAGCCAGCGTAAGTTTGAACCAATGTAATTGTCATGGTAAATCCAGTAAAACTGAACTAATGTTTATTGCATTGTTATAACAGACAGGAATTTACTCAAGAGGCACAAAGTCTTGCTTGGCGTCTTTGTGGCAGTGACACAAGTGCACCCTTTGGTGGTGCTAATTCTCCTCAATGGAAACTGGTAAATCAATCTAGACTTCATCTTAAGTTTTCCTGACTTAACCACACCTCGGGGGTTGGTGCTGGTGACATGGCAGTGATTGGGTCCCTTCTCTAGCAGAGCTTCCACTTAAAGAGACACAATAATGAATATGTTGATACAAACTGTAGGTGAGCATTCAGCAGGAGAGGGACACGGCTGTATGAGATGCTATAACAAAGAAGCCTCCCCCAGGTGGAGGCAGGTGGGAGTGCAGAGCCTCTAAGGAACTGAAGGGAAGCCAGGGAGGCCAGTGAGGTCCCACCACAGGGCTAGACGGGAGAATGGCAGTGGGTGATGTGGAATAGGAAGGTTGGGCCCATCCATATACAAACTGCATTATAGCCCAATAGAGTGAGGAAATACTGTGGAGGTTTAAAGGGGAGGCAGGGTCATGGTCACCTCTGCATTTCAAGTGTAGCCCCGTTGGGAACGGACTGGGACAGACAAGAGTTTGTGAAGAGGTACCAGTGAGGAGACGAGGAGATGATGAGAACGAGGCTAGGTGACAGCGGTGGGATGAAAACTCGTGGCTCCAGAGATATTCAGGGAGGGGCTCAAAGGACCAAAACCTGGGCCTTGCTGGCCAGCTGGCTCCCAGCCTCTCACAAAGGTCAATGTTTGATAGTAACAGCCCTACAGCAAAAGCAGGACCTCCTTCAACTACCTTCTAATCTTTGGGGCTATTTTCCCACTTTTTAGCTGAGTATAAATTCAGGTCCAGGTGGGGCTCCGTCAGTTAAGCATCCAACTCTTGACTTCGGCTCCCTCAGGTGATGATCATGCGGTTAATGGGATCATCTGAGCCCCATTTTGAGCTCCAATGCAGATCCTGCTTGGGATTCTCTCTCTCCCTCTCTCTCTGCCCCTCCTCTGATTGCATGTGCACTCTCTTTCTCAAAATAGATAAATAAACATTTTTTTTTTAAATTTAGGTCCAGGTTTTTCAAGTACTTCAGGAAGACTATTATTCCAAACCTAAAGGAAATGACCATGCAAATAAACTCATTTGCAAAGTTTTAAGCTGTTTTACTTCCCAAAGGGCTGAAAGGGATATTTTGAACAACAATGACCTGCAGAATACTGAGTTTTTCCTTTGGTTAGTTTCTTGTGCTTTTTTAGCACACACTGGCTTTGTTTTAAAGGATAAATGATGAGCATAGATAACAAGAAAGATCCCTTAGAACTATGGTCAAGGAAGACATGAGACTAAGCAAATATCTAAACAAGACTTTACCCCAAGCTATGTTTATCTTGCTACTTGGTAATATAGACAAAAATAAAAATAAATGTGATATTTCTAAACCAGGTTATCTATATCCAAATATAAGAAACTGATGTAATGAGCTGGTGATAGCTCACATTAGGGAAATGCCCAGACGCTGTGGACTCAGATCATCACCACTGCAATTTCCACAGCGTATGCATTGGGTCCCCAAACTGAGCAAAACTAACGACAATCATCTGCTGTCAGAGCAGAACAATTTCTTCGCTACAGTGTTCTCGCAGGAGGTTCATTCTGGTAAATCAGTGTCAAAATGACAAGAAAATCCAACATGTCTCAAGAGGTACAACATATAACAAGCAAAAATCTCCAAATCTATGTTCAGAAACTGAACGTTAAAGGGCCTGATGAAAAATTCAAGACAAAGTGAAGGGCTTGTAACAGATTCATTAAAACATTTTGAATAAAAACAAGAAGACCGTGACATTATGCTCAATTAACAGGAAAACAACAATCTTAAAGGGTAAATGTGGCAGACGATGATCTGATTTTTTTGGACATCCAGAAGCCGAATCAACCATTAGAGAGGACTCTGCAAGAGAGACTAGGGTAGGGAGAAACTTTTAATTTGCACACTAATGATACGGTAGCTGTCATGCCTTTGTCTTCACTGGGGTTGCTCTCGCAGTGAGAGATTTCAAAGAAAGCATCTCTGAAGAGTTACTTTTCCATCTTCTAAGCCCTCACGTTCAGCAGGCCAGGGGTGTAGTGATCACTCAAGCACCTGCTGAGAATGACTGAGAGTGGAAGGGAAGAAGGTGAGTGATGCTTCCCCTCACCCCCACTGCCCACAACACTCAGTGAGGTCCCCAAAATCCAGCATCTCACAATTAGTCATGGAAATTTGCAGGAGACTGGGAGGAGCAGCAGTTGAAAAACCTATCTTAAATCCACCAGGTAGCAGAAAACACTTAGAACCCATGGAGAGCAATCTAGAACCCATGCAGAGCAATCTAAATATACCAGAAAAGACTCACTGAGGGCTCTATCTAGAGAAGGCATAGTTACAGGAGACAGAGGACAGAAGATACAGAATTTTTCTTTTTATTTATTTATTGTTTATTTTTTAATTATTTTTTTAAGTTTATTTATTTTGAGAAAGAGAGAGCATGAATGGGGGAGGGACGGAGAGAGGGGGAGAGAGAGAATCCCAAGTAGACTCCACGCTGTTAGCGCAGAGCCTGACGAGGGGCTCGATCTCATGAATAGTGAGACCATGACCTGAGCCAAAATCAAGGGTCAGTTAACTGACTGAGCCACTCAGGCACCCTGATTGTTTATTTGTTTTTTTTTTAAATCACCACAGGGTGATGTTGGAAGCTGACAGAACGTGAAGCTTCTGCTCTGGAAAGAGGATAATGCAGGGACCCCAGCTCCAGGGCCCCTCATCAGTCCATGCATGAGTGTGGTTTTAAAGCTTTTTTTGTCACTTGTTTCTTCATAATACTTAGTAATTAATTTTATGGCACAATTAATGAATGCACAGTGTAGAATAAACAGAAAATATAGCTAAACACAAAGAAGAAAATGTAAATTACCCTTCATTCCCTAACCCAGAAATGACCAGAATCAACATTTTGGCACACATCTTTCCAGACTGTTTTTTAGAAAAGGAGATTTTTGTGTTGTTTTGAATAAAAACAAGATTGTACTGCAACATGCTCTCTTCAATCAATTATATATCATACACTTATTTCCACATCAATAAATATAGTTCTTTTTTAAAAGTTTATTTATTTATTGTAAAAGAGAGAGAGAAAGAGAGAGAGCACAAGCAGGGAGGAGCAGAAAGAGAGGGAATCCCAAGCAGGCTCCATGCCTAGCATGAAGCTGGATGAGGGACTTGATTCCATGACTGTGAGAGCATAACCTGAGCTGATACCAAGAGATGGACGCTAAACCAACTGAGCCACCCAGGTGCCCCTCAATAAATATATTTATCATTATTTTAAATCACTGCCAAGTATGACCTCGTAACATTTATTGAATCAATCCCCTGACAATTTTAAAAACTTTTTAGTTTTTGAAGTTTTTGAAGTACTTTACTGCTTAATGAAAAGTCTGCAAGAATAGTACAAAGGATTCCTGTATATATATTTTTAAATTGTTTAATGTTTTTTGAGAGAGAGACAGAGACAGAGAGAGAGAGAAAGAGAGAAACAGAATGTGGGCAGGGGAGGGACAGAGAGAGAGGGAGATACAGAATGTGAAGCAGGCTCCAGGCTCTGAGCTGTCAGCACAGAGCCCGACGCGGGGCTCAAACTCACAAACCATGAGATCATGACCTGAACCGAAGTGAGAAGCTCAACCCACTGAGCCACCCAGGCACCCCTCCTGTATATCTTTTATACAGAATCAAACATTTGTAACACTTTGCTACCTGTGCTTTTTCACTAACTTCTATTACTTCTGAACTATTTGAGAGTGTGTCATACATAGCATGGCACCTTCCCTCCAAATACACAGTTCTGGGTGTATTTCCTAAAAACAAGGATAATCTCTTCCATAAATTATCACACTCAGGAAAAGAAATACTTTTTATAATCTATAGTCTATATTCCAAATTTACCAGTTGTCCCTTGAAGAAGAAGAAGAAGAAGAAGAAGAAGAAGAAGAAGAAGAAGAAGAAGAAAAGAAGAAGAAGAAGAAGAAGAAGAAGAAGAAGAAGAAGAAGAAGAAGAAGAAGAAGAAGAAGAAGAAGAAAGAGGAGGAGGAGGAGGAGGAGGAGGGGGAGGGGGAGGGAGAGGAGGAGAAGAAGAAGGGGGAGCGGGAGCAGAAGAAGAAAGAAACTTCTTTTTTTCTGGTGCAGAACCTGACCCAGGCTCATGTATGGCATTTAGTTGTCATCCCAACCGGGCACAGTCCTTTAATCTGTCCTTATCTTTTATGACATTGATATTTTATGAAGAATACAGGCCAGTTATTGTATAGCATGACCCCTGATTTGGGTCTGTCCGGTGACTCCTCATGGTTAGCTTGAGCTTACATGTTTTTGCTGGATGCTATGGACCCTTCTCAGGTATCACATCCAGAGGCCCATGCTGTCCATTTGCCTTTTCTCAGCAATGTTAATTTTGATCACTTGATTAAGGTATTTATTGTCCAGTCTTTCTACTGTATAGTTTTTTCCCCTTGTCAATTTTTTTATTATGGTAAAATATACACAACATGAAATTTACCATTTTAACCATTTTTAGGTGTACAATTCAATAGCAGTAAATATATTCACATTCTTGTGAATATATTCATATATTCACATTCTACTCTATAGTTTTTATTTTTCCTTGTGACAATTTTTTTGTGTAGAAATACTGAGATCATCTTAGTCTCATTCTCAGATACTGTCCTTAATAACCTTTCCATTCATCTCTTACCTCCCTATTTAGTATCCACCAATGATTCGTGCCAAGACAAAAGTGTAAGGCCTTATACTAACTCCAGGCTTCCCCTTTGCCTTTCCCTCAGTCCTGAGAAATGGGTGGAAATTTCCACAGTCACTGGCTCTGAACCTAGGTGAGGAAATACTCACTTGGATGATTTCTAAGAGCCATTGCTGCACCGAACCGTTATAATTCTTCATAAAAATAGTCATCCCTTGTCTGGTATCATGTTTAGATCTTCAAACAATTGTTGGTTCTACTCTGAGCCAGACTCTAGGCTAGATGTCAAGAAATAAAAATGCATAAAGCAACACTGCCTTTTATTGAGCTGCTTACATTTTGATGGGAGAGGCACAAATGGTACTTACCGTGCAATGTGGTAAAGGCCACATGACACTCTGGGCATGGAGGTAGCTCCTAGAGCACAGTATGAACAGAGAAGTAGCAAGTCTCACAGCTAGAGTCAAGACTCATGGAAGTGAGCAAGATGTGTTTGTGGGGACTCAGGGAGTCAGGGGGTAGGGAGGGAGTGGGTTCCTGCACGTAAAATATCAGCAGGGAGCAGGGGAGACGAGGCTAGAGTGGCGTCAGGGCCAGAGCATGGAGTGCCTGGATGCAAATCAGAGAGCTTAGACTTGACCCTGAAGATAATACAGGGTAAGCAGGGATAACACAACCAACAAGGTTTGATGGATCACCCTGAAGGCAGCAGAGAGGTCAGGTCAGAGGGCAGCAAACCCAGAAGCAGCAATTAGTCTAGATGAGGAAAGAGCCTGGCCTAATGAGGAAAGTAGGGGTAAGGGTCGTGAGGAGACACCTGGTTCAAGAAATACCTAGAAGTACCTGAGTGTGGCAATGATGGTGAAGAAAGAATCAGGGTTGACTTTCAAGTGGAAAGTTTGAAAGTTGAAAAAGTTTCCAACATTTCACAGAAAAAAAAATCATGAGCAATATTATTTATCTCAAGATGAATCTCTAGAACAACCTTGTCACATAGATAGGACCAATAACTATGATCCCCATTTGACAGATTATTAAACTGAGATGTGGAAAGTCAAAATGACTTGTCAAAGGTCACACAACTATTCAATGGCACAGCAGAGATACCAAGCGCATGTGCAAAAAGATGATATGAAATTATTCAAAATCCTGGAACTGAAGAACCGTATGCAAAACAAAAAATATGAACTTGGATCCATATCTCACATCATATACAAAAATTAAAAAATGGATCACAGATTCAAATTTAAGAGCTGAAACTTAAAAGTCATACAGAAGAAAACACAGGAGAAAATCTTAGTGGTCACGAGTTTAACAAATATTTTCTTAAACAGGATGCAAAATGTACGAGCTATCAAGAAAAAAATCAATGAAATGGACTTCACTAAAATTAATAGTGAAATAGTTTTGCTCTTCAAAACTCCCTAATACAGAAAATGAACAGGCAAGCCACAGACTAGGAGATGTTGGACAAACCCTCCCACAAAGGGCTTCAATCTAGAATATAAAGCACACTGACCACTCAACAATAGGAAGACACACACTATACTTTTAAATGTGCAGAAGATTTGAACAGATGCTCCACCAAAGAAGACACATGAATGGCAATAAACACATGAAAAGATGTTCAATATCATTAGTCGTTAGGGAAATGAAACTGATGGAAAAGTAAAATGATACAACTGCTTGGGAAAATAATTTGTCAGTTTCCTGAAGAAAAAAAAAAGTAAAAAATACACCTACCATGTGACCCAGCCATTCCACTCTTAGGTATTTACCCAAGAGACATAAAAGTATACGTGCACATAAATTCTTGCTGTAGCAGCTTTATTTATAATAGCCGGAAACAACCCAAATGTCGGTCCACAAGTCCACAAAGTGTGGAACATTCATACTGTAGAAGACCACTCATCAATAAAAAGGAATGAACACACAACAATGTGGATGAAACTCAAAATAATTACACTGAGTGAAGGAACCCAGGCAAAGAAGAGGACATTCTGTACGGTTCCACTCACGTAAATTTCCAGAATACGCAAACTAATCTCTAGTGGAAGAAAGTAGAT
This sequence comes from Panthera leo, assembly GCF_018350215.1. Classification (NCBI taxonomy): domain Eukaryota; kingdom Metazoa; phylum Chordata; class Mammalia; order Carnivora; family Felidae; genus Panthera; species Panthera leo. Next base: position 86,277,835 of record NC_056688.1, read on the forward strand.
CAGTGAACACCTGGGGATGGGGAGGATCAGGAAACTTTGGGGTGATATTTGTTATCTCAATGGCAGTGATGGTTTCACAAGTGTGGAAATAGGCCCAAACTCATCAAATTATATGCTTTAAATGTGTGTAGCTTAGTTTATGTCAATAATACCTCAGTAAAGCCATTAAAAAAATAATAACAATGGGGGGACATATACCAATATCTTTAGCAATAGCAAATATACCAAAATATTAACAAAATCAGGCTCTGATTATGGGATTATGAATGATGACCCCCTTATTTTTTATCTTTTTCTGAATTTTCCAAATTGCCCAAAATGATCATGATATATCATCAAAATCAAAAAAGCTACTTTTGAGGAAAAAGAAAGAATTAGGTGTACAGAGACATTTGGAGAAAATAGTCTGTGCTTATGAACCTTAAGACCATTGGTTACAAAAATCAAGGACATGACATTTTCAAATGACAAATATCCTCTATTCTTTCCAAACCTATGGTAGGCCAGAGCAGACTATGAGGCGGTTTTATATGTTCCACAAGAACAAAAATATCTAAATCTAAAGCAACCTATGGAGAAGGCACCACATTAACACAAGGTCTCATTCAGCTGGACTGTTCAGCTTAAATGTTTTTTGAATACATCAGTGGGAGACAGATGCAGGGAACAAGGAAAAGAAAGAGACCATGCTAGAGAGCAACAGAAAATGATTTTTTATGTGATGCCATTACCCATCATTTCTAGAGTTCGCTCTGGAGTATAAGGTTTAAGGAATAATCCAACATAATTAGCAAGTAGTCTACACTGTATATCCTTAAAAAGAATACACACCGTAAAGTACAAGTTAGACCATGGAAAATGCTATTCCACATCTGACCAAATATGGTGAAGAATCATTTATCTGGGTTTCCACTCTCGGAAATATTTGCTAAATCTGTCTGTTACTGGGCTTAGGATTCAATTCTGGGTTTTTATTAATAGTGAAAATAACAACGTTTTAAAAGCTTTCAGGGAATGCATTTCACTTACTTAGATGGTAAACAATTTTTTAAAGCCCTTGGTGCATTAATCATTTAGATATCAAGTATTGAGTCTTATCAGGTCATTTTTTATGTCCATTTACTCAACAAAAAGTCACTGTTAGCAACTGTGCTATGTCCTAGAACATAAAGAAGCAAATACAACCCATGCCCTTGAGGAGTTCTTAATCCAAAGACTAGGAAATCTATAAACAATTGCCATACAAAGTGTCTGTGGCTTGAGAGAATAAGAAAGAAGTCAGAGAAGCTATTGAGAGGTGGTAACATTGAAGCAGAGTCTTGAAGGCTATGCACAAGTTCTCTGCTTAGGAAAAGAGACACCTTCTTGGCAGAGAGGCCAGCACAAGGCAGGGAGGCACAACAAAGCTTAATTTGGTGAATGGTGAGAGCTTCAGTGAGGGTTAGGAATAGGGTCCCCTTGAAGGTGACAGGACTGCAATATGAAGCTCCTTTATCCCGTGCTGGAGAGGCTCAGGCTTTATCCTACAGGGAACGAGCACGTGTGTTGGTTACAGCTTTGCATCTTAACAAAAATGAATTCATGTAAAAGAGAGAGAGATGGTCCCGTGTCTTTAGAGACTTCAAGGGCCACATGCAGTCAGGCCTAGAACGGGGCTAGAATTGAGGGCTGGAAAGCTAGAGGAACTCTCCTCTACCTTTTGTCTTATTTTTTTATTTCTCTCCTCACATCTATTTGATATTAGCCAGGATTCTTTTGGCCATAAGTGACAGAAATATAACTCAAAACAATCCAAGCCCAAAAGGGAATTTATTGGAAAGGCTAGGCATATGCTTCGACACAAATGCATCTTAAAAGACATTTGGTATGTGAAATCAGCTACTCACAAAAGGACAAATGTTGTAGGATTCCACTTATATGAGGTACCTAGAGCTGTCAACTCCACAGAGACAGAAAGTAGAATGGTAACTTCCAGGGGCTGAGGGGATGGTGGGGAGTTGCTGTTTAATGGTTTCAGTTTGGGAAGATGAAAAAGGTCTAGACAGATGGTGGTGATGGTCACACAACAATGAGAATGTACTTAATGCTACTGAACTACATTTAGAAGTGGTTTAAATGGTAAATTTTATGTTCTATAAGTTAACACAATAAAAGTGGGGAGGGGGCACCTAGGTGGCTCAGTCGGTTAAGCATCTGACTCTTGGCCTTGGCTCAGGTCATGATCTCATAGTTCATGAGTTCAAGTCCCGCATCCCTGCTTGGGATTCTCTCCCTCCCTCCCTCTCTCTCTCTCTGCCCCTCCCCCGCTCACTCTCCCTGTGTCTCTCAAAATAAATAAATAAACTTTAAAAAAAAAAACACAACTGGGGACTCTAGGAGTAAACACAAGTTCAGACACTGCTAGATGCAGGAGGTCGAGAGACATCATCGGGATCCTGATACTCTATTTCACTCTCCTTTCTTCTGTGCTGGCTTCATTTTCAAAAGTGGAAGCAAAGATGGCCACTCTCAGGGGCACCTGGGTGGCTCAGTCGGTTAAGTGTCCGACTTCGGCTCAGGTCATGATCTCGCAGTTCGTGAGTTTGAGCCCCGCATTGGGCTCCGTGCTGAAAGCTCGGAGCCTGGAGCCTGCTTTGGATTCTGTGTCTCCCTCTCTATCTGCCCCTCTTCCACTCACACTCTGTTTCTCTCTCTCTCAAAAATAAATAAACAATAAAAAATTAAAAAAAGATGACCACTCTCAACTGAAATTATCTGTGGAGCTAATGCCACACCCAGAAAAGAGCCTCTCATCTGAATGTTCCAGCAGTTCAGGCGGTGACTTGGCATGGGGCCATGGACTGCTTCTGAACCAATCACTGTAGCCAAGGAGTAGAGTACTCTGATTGGCCAAGCCTGGGTCATGTGTCCAAGCAAACATTGCCATCCCCAGCCCAAGTTCTGCTTTCTCTTTGGCCAAGAACTTTCAGCCCCAATTCAAAACCCCTGGGCGAATCTGACTAGTGCAGCTTGTCCAATTAGCTGTGATGGCGAGAATGGGGATAGTCATAGGGATAATATGGCAGCTATAGGCCCATTTTTGTGCATATAGGGGTAAGTTACAAGGGTTACTGAGCAAGACAGATACTTCAAGAGGTGTCTTTTACAAAAGATAATAGACAATCTTTACAGGAAAGTGGTGTAGGCAGTGTGTATGAAAATAGTTCTGGCAGCTAAACATAGGATAGGATGGAGGAAGAGAATTTGATGACAAGAGGGCGAATCATAGGGCTGCTGCAGAAAGATGACTCTGAAATGTCTAGCTTAGGAGAATGGAAATATAGTGATACTGTCCACCAAGAATGAAACTATAAAAGGAATATTTGGTTTGGGGTGGGGTAGGAAGGAAAGGATGATGAGTTTAGCTTCGGAAGTATTTCCTTCAGATGCTTATGGAACAGCCCGGTGGGAGGCTCAGCAGGCAGTGGAAAATAGAGTCCTGGAGCCCAAGAAGGAGCGTGTAGCTGGGGCCAGAGATGTGGGAATTGCTGGTATACAGATGGGTGTTCAAGTCATAAAGCATCTGGGATTGCTCATGGAGAGCACTGAGTATAGGCAGAAAAGAGAACAGAGGGCAACACCCTGACAGATGCCCTCAGAGCCCTGCCCGTGGCTGCTCAGCGCTCACTGTTTCCAGCTGTGCCAACGGCATCTTCCTAAAGCTCTCTTTCCCGGGGCTTGCTTTCAGGCTGAGCTTGCTTCGGGCCAGAAATGCCAGGGTTAATCGCCCTCAGCCAGTGACAGGTGGGAGGCAGAGCGTAACTAGTCCAGCTTCCTCACTCCAGTGTGTCCCACCCCATCTCCCAGAGGTCTCCCTGGGATGAGCCCTTGTTGCCCATGGAAGTCACCTCCTCCTTCCTATCTGCCCTGGCTCCCTTCACGTCACACTCTCACTTGTCTAGTCTACTTGCTTGTCCTAGCATCACCTCCCAAATAAACCACTTCCACCCAAACTCACTTCAAGGTATGCTTCTAGGGGAACCCAACCTAAGACACAGGCACACAAAGAAGAAAGCTCCAAGAAGAATAAGGCCGGGGGGGGGGGGGGGGGGGTGGAGTCCAAGCACTGTAAGGAAATCCAGGAGACAAATGGTTTCCTAGGAGCAAGGAAGGAGAGAATGAGAGGCGAGGTAGGGCTCCACTGGAAATACTTGAATAGTGACAGATCCAGGAGGAGGGGGCTGTTCCCAAACATCAAAGCCAAATGTACCTGAATCTCTACATCTCCATGTTAGAGATGAGAAAACTGAGGCTTGTCTAGAGTCACATAACTAGAGGATTGATAGCCATGAAATGCAAACATAAGTCTATTTGACTCCAAAGCCCATCCATTGAGACTGCCTCATGAAGAAACCACGTATTTTGGTCAGAAGAACATAGGGAGTTTGTGAATGAGCCTTGGTTTGGAAATGGGCTAGAAGATGCTTGGAGACATTCCAAATGAGTCAATACCTAGGGGAAGACCAGGCAGGCAGGCCTATGAGAAGGGAAGGGAAAGCTGTGACAGAGGCACATGCACAGGTGCAGATTCGAGAGGTGGCTGACAGCGAGCATTTGGACACAGAGGTGGGGGTGGGGAGCTTCCTGTGTGCTACAACAGACAGCCCATTTCACCTCATCAATGATGGTTTGTAATGACGAAGAAATTGTGAGTGCAAGCATCTATGATCCAATTAAATGGTTTTGTGATAGGAAATGGAGCATACTTTTCAAGTGGTATCCAGTCAGAGATTAATAGGAGGCGCTGGACCGTGGCCGGAAATAGTGCTAGTGGATGGCAAGGTACATTGCATCTGTGCTGAGGTTACAGCTTAGGAGGTAAGGAAGGAAGGCAGTGGCAGGGGGACTCAGAGCCCATGCCTACTCTGGAAGAGCGTGAGTAGCAGCAAATAGAACATCACTGTGGCAGCACCACTCCTACATGGGGCCCTTCGTGGCCTCCAGTAGCCAAAAGGCTGTGGCTGGAAGGGTGGTCCCTGGGACCTAAACCTCACCCAAGTACCTGCCTAGAGAAAACTGAGCCTCTTTTCCTCAAGGCTCTTCCAGTTACAAGTGATAGAAAGCTCAAAAGGCTTAGGCAGAAAAGGAGAATTTATTGGCTCATGTAACTGGGAAGCTTAGGAGTAGCCTAGGATGCTAGGGATTAAAGTCTTGTTCTCAGAAATTAGCCCTGTCCCGCCTTCCTTTTTTAACTCTGCTTCTGTTTGCTCCTGCAGACATGTCTTCCTGCAGCAAGGCTGCATCAGCCCAGCCTCACACTCATCCAGAAGGGAGCAAGCTCCAGCCTGCCAATATCTGAATATAAATCCTCGCTGGTCCACCTTCACTCATGTGCCCATCTCTGGTCCAATCAGTGAGGCCAGGCAGGTGGGTGTCATGACAGCCCAGGCCTTGGTGTGGTGCTGAATTGGCAGCTTCGCCAGAACCACATGGAAGAACGAGGCACTTCTCACCAAGTAAGGGGGTGCTGTTACCTAAAGGAGGAAAGGGATGCTGGATAAATAGAAGCTGAATCCCTTAATTAGCAGAACTTGCCAGAGGATTCTCAGACCCAGAGCAATGGCTAATATCAAGGCTACAACTATTATGAGGCCAGGGCTTTAGTGTCTTGACAAGACAGTGAAGAGGGAAGAGTCAACTACTGTGTGAAGGACAGTTGGTGGTGGTCCACACACTGCCTCATCTAGTTTTCGTAACTGTTATCATCTTCATTTTACAGATGGGGAAACAGAGGATCAGAAAGTGGAGCAATTGTCCAAAGTCATCCAGCTAGTAAGTGTCAGAGCTGGTAAATGGAGGCACAGGTCTTCTTCATCCTCTGGTGGTGAGGAAAGTGTTGTTTCCTGGTCCCCTTTCTTATCAAACTTCGCTGTCAGAGCCCTATATATATATATCTTGTGACCCTTCAACCAGATTTTCTTTGGGCTGTTTCCAAAGCTCAAGATGTGAAAGATGTCTCCGTTTTCATCTCTGGTTTTAGGAGGGTGGGACATGCCATGTCGGTGTCCCTGAACAGACACAGAAAGCAGTAAGAAAAAGGGGAAGGATGGTGTTGCTTACACTGCCAAAGTGGTCACTAGGTCCCTAAGTGAATTAACCAGCACTCAGCCTGGCTGTCGAGCCTCCCCTGTTCTTATACCTCGTGTAACAAATAGCACAGATGTGGCACAGTCAGCACATCAAGTGAAAAGTAGGAGATTGTAGTGAGTCCCAACGTGTCCCTAGTTCCTGCCTCTGATACTTGCTGGCTATATGACCTCTAACAAATAATCTCCATTAGCCTCAGTTTTCTCATCTGGAAAATGGGTTCACACCTGTTTTAAAGATACGTTATCCTCATTCTAGTTGTTTTGCCCATAACTTCTGTCCCTTTTGGCCATGGTGGACAAGCGGTATCTTTCTGACCCAAGGGAAGAAAAATCACTAGCTAATAAGAGACCACTGATGTTCTACAGAGAATTTCAACTAAAAACAGTAAGGCTGCTGCCAAACCAGTGGTGGGTGCCTCAGGTGAAAGGCCCTGGGTGAGTGGGGTAGGCACAGCTATTTGGGCCGAAGCACAAAAGAGATGAGCAGAGGAAGCCAGTCAAGAAAAAGAGAGCTTTGATAAGAGAGAAGCAGAACGAGAACAATGGCATGGCTCCTGAATGGTAGCATAACATGGGAGAGCTGCCCTTGGCTCCTTCCTCTTTGGATTGAGTGACATCCCTATTTCTACTTCATCTGAAGTTTCCACCCCTTATAGCAAACCTACTGATCACAGCACTGACAGGAGCAAAGAAGTGGGTGAGAGTTCTGTGTTTCTGACACATAGTAGGTGCCTGTAACTTTAGTACAGTTTTTCCCCTGGACTTAATTGAGGGAGATTAAACTCATTCACACTAGCCCCGTGTGACTACCGCCAGGTCTGTATTTGGATCATCTTCCCTTCTATTCCAAAAACCATGGTCAAACTAACTCTGTAAGATATACTGCACAATTAGTGTGCACCTCTTAGCCTTGGCTAATTACCTCTTTTATCAATTAAAAATATTTTCCCATTAAGCCAAGGAATTGAGAGGGAGAAAGGAGTCTCCTCTATTTCTAAAGCCTCTGAAAATCCAGCAAGATAATGTCACTGATTTGGTTAATTTCAGGTGCACATCGGGCCATTCAACCTAGGTGAATTTAATGACTCAGGACAGGTCGGGCGATGAATGTCCCTGTAAATCATTTATAATTGCAAGCATAAAAATTAAAAATCAGTCTGAAGAGCAAGATAACGTAATGCTAATGACGGAGGGCAGTAATCTGAAGATAGAGGTTCCCCGCTTTAATCAGGCCCATTCGGATGACGGAGCACTAAGCCTCTAGGGGATTGTTCTGGAAACAAAAGACTGGGAACCTACTTCAGTCTTTAATGACTCACCATGATAAAAGAAATTAACTGAATTTTCATATTATAATTATAAAACTTAATAGGGAATTTTTTCCCCTTCATACTTTTTATTTTTCTCCTAGTCGAGATAAACCAACATATAGTCTATTCTCCTTACGAGGATGACTTTAAAAGGCCAGTTATGTTCAGCTATGTCATGTTGAAAGTCCAGTTAATAAATTATGTCCAGGAAGAGGAGTTGCCATTGCTATAATGGAAACAGTTTCTAGAGGTCTTAAGAAACTAGAAAATTCTTTGCCTTATTTTCAGTGTTTCTGTAATATACCTCCAAGTCAGTCAGAATCAAGAACGGGGTGAGGAACAAAATATCACATCTGTCCCTTGGAATACTCTCAAATCACCAGTTAAACACCCTCCTTCCCTCACCTTTTCTGCCTGGTGGATACCTAATCATATTTCCAAGTCTTGAATTCAGGTGGAACTTCTTCCAGAAAGCCTTCTCTGACCATCATCCCTCTTTCCCCTTTTCCCCACTCTTTCCATCACTCTTTCTTCTGGGTTTCCTCTGAATCTGGTACACAAACCCAACCCTGGACTTATCACACTGTGTTATAACATACAATACAGTAAGACTGCATTCTCTCGTATAAAACTATAATTTCTTTGCGAGGAGACTGTCTGGAAACCATGACCAGTTGACTCTGAATACTTGGCACATCATAGGCATTCAATAAATATTTGTCAGCTGACTGAGATTGACCTTAACTGCAGGCTAACCTAGGACAGACAAGTGACAGAAAAGTCAAGAAAACACCTTTAAGCACTGATGAATAAAAATTACAAAGAGAAATAAGAGGGGGGGGAAGGTGTTTTATTTTTTAGTAGATAAGCTTCTGTAAATAGACACACATGCACACACACAAATTCTTGCTCTTGATAATAAAAAAAAAGTGGGTATTTTACCCGGAGGTTTTAAATATTTCCAATAGTCCTTGATAAAATTACAGTCTTGGGGGAACTGAATGGTTCAGTCAGTAAAGCATCTGACTTCGGCTCAAGTCATGATCTCGTGGTTTGTGGGTTTGAGCCCCACGTTAGGCTCTGTGCTGACAGTGCACAGCCTGCTTAGGATTCTCTCTCTCTCCTTCTGTCTCTGCCCCTTCCCCACTCACACTTTGTCTCTCACACAAAATAAGTAAATAAACTTAAAAAACTTTTTTAAATAAAATTACGGTCTTTTCCCAAGCAGCTGGAATGATATCACTCCATATAATTTCCTCTCTGCATGAGTTGTACATAGTCCTATTGTGAGGTGAATGAGTAAAGAATTACCTGCAAGCAAAAGAAACTGACTTCAATCAACTTAAGGGAAAGGAAACAATATGTCAGGGCATATTTTGTTATTAGGACGTAGAAGTGTGTCAGCAAAGGCAGAAGAAGGCACCTGGCCATCTGGGCATCAGGAGGAATGGAACTGAGAACTGGGACATTACCCCATCCACAGGAGCTCTCTCTTTCTCTAATGGATCATATTCCCTCGGTCTCTTTCTCTCTCTCTACCAACCTAGTGTGTGTCAGAATCACCTGGAGGGCTTGTTAAAATGCAGATTGCTGGGCTCCTCTCCAGAGTGCCCAAATCAGTAGGTCTGAGGAAGGGCCTGAGAATTTGCATTTTCCACCAGTTCCCAGGCAATGCTGTTGCTGGTCTGAGCACCAACTTAGAGAACCACTGCTCTATACTGGTCAGTGCACAGGCAGGAAGATGGCCACTAGAGCTGCTACATTGGCAGGTCACAGCTCTAGCCACCAGGAGAGACTCACTCTGGTGCCACTGCCAATTTCCTGGGAGACAGAACTGACTGGCTAGGTTGCAGTGAGATGTCTACCCTGGGCTCTCAGCTATGGCCAGACACATAGCCGATTGTGGACATGGGGGGCAATTCCCAGGAAGGAGTTGCTGGGCAGACAACCCAGGGGGACTGACACCAACATGAAGAAGACTTTCGTTTTTACTGGACCAGTAGAAGCCTGGATGCCTTTATCACAAGAAAATCTCAAGACTCAGGAAACGCACTCTCAACTGAAATAAAACTTGGAGTTCCTCCCACCTCTGCAAACAATCGCCCCTTGTCAATGTAGAGAGGCAGGAAGGAAGTGAGACTTACATCGGGCTGTGTGAGACACTCCAGCAGAGGGTGGAAGAGCTTGATCTAGAGCATTTTCTTCTTTTAAAAATGTTTACTTATTTATTTTGAGACAGAGAGACAGAGAGAGACAGAGAACGAGCAGGGGAGGGGCAGAGGGAGAGAGAGAGAGAGAGAAGCCCAAGCAGCCTCTGCACTGTCAGCACAGAGCCCAATGTGGGGCTCAAACTCACAAACCTTGACATCATCATTATCTAAGCCTAAACCAACAGTCAGGTGCTTAAGTGACTGAGCCACCAAGGCGCCCCTAGAACAGTGGTTCTTAACCAGGAAAGACTTTGCCACCCAGGGACATTTGGTAATTTTGGAGACAGTTTTGCTTTTCACAACCCGGGCTGGGGGGATGAGGTGATTATGACAGCTAATGGGTAAAGGCCAGAGATGTACTGAACATCCTATAAGGCACAGGACAGCCCCCACAACAAAGAATTTTCTGACTCAAAACGTCAATAGGGTCAAGGTTGAGAAATCCTGTCTAGAGCCTACAGGATCCACAAAAACAACAGACAAAGAAACAAACAAACAGAAACCTACAGCCTTTACACCCACAAAAGGGGCAGCCGTGCTCCCACTGGCTGAATACCAGTCCCACCTGCTCAGATTGGGGTACTACACTGCTGCTTGCTGGCTGAGTGAACTTGGATAAGCCACAACACCTCTCAGCTTCAGTTTCCACATACATAAAATGAGATAACAGTGGTGTTGGAGGGAATTCAATGACTTAATAGTTGTAAATAATTTAGTCCCATTCCTGGTACATAATAACTACTCCTTATATGGTTGTTACATATCAATACTCTTATTCTTATTAATTTGTGAATGGAAATAAATCTATTAACAGATTTCTCAACAGAAAGTTTGCAGGCCAAGAGAAAGTGAGATGATATATTCAAAATACTAAAAGAAAAACAATGTTAACCAAGAATATCATACCTGGCAAAGCTGCCCTTCAGAAATGAAGAGAAAGATTTTCCCCTAAAAACAAAAGCTAAGGGAGTTCATCACCACTAGACCTGGCTTACAAGAAATGCTAAAGGGTGTGCTTCAAGCTGAAGTAAAAGGGTGCTAATTAACATTGTATAGAGAGAGCCCAAATCACACTCTGTACTGACAGCTCAGAGACTGGAGCCTGCTTCAGATTCTGTGTCTCCCCCCTCTCTCTCTCTGCCTTTCTCTCTCTCTCTCTCTCTCTCTCTCTCTCTCTCTCTCAAAAATAAATAAACATTTTTGAAAAGCAAAAGTATAAAGTTTTTGTATGCTATGGAAGTTAGATGTTATCAGCTTAAAATAAAATATTTTAAATATAAGATAATTTATGTAAGCCTCCTGGTGACAATAACAACAACAAAAAACCTGTAGCAGATACACAAAAGATTATGCTAAAAAGGTTAAAGCATACCACCACAAAAAAAAATCCTCAAACCACAAAGAAAGGCAGCAAGAAAGGAAGGTGCAAATGATCCTACAAATCACTTAACAAAATGGCAATAGTATGTTCTTGCCTATTCATAATCACTTTAAAAGTAAGTGGATTAAATTCTCCAACCAAAATACACAAATTGTTGGATGGGTAAAAAAACAAGATCCAATAATATGCTACCTATAGAGACTCACTTTAGCTTTAAGGACACACAAAGACAGAGAGTAAAAAGATGGAAAAAGATATTTCAAGCAGATGGTAACCTAAAGAAATCAGTGGTACCAATACTTCCATCAGAAAAAAATAGACTTTAAGCTAAAAATGATAAAAAGAGACAAGAAAGTCATTACATAATGATAAAGGGGTCAATCCATCAAGAATATACAACAATTCTACATATTTATATGCCTCCAACATCAGCACACCTAAATATGTAAAGCAAATACAGAACTAAAAGGAAAAATAAAGAGTAATACAATAACAGTTAAGTACTTTAATACCCCATTCTCAGCAGCAGATTATTCAGAGTCAATAAGAAATGATGGATCTGAACAACACTATAGACCAAATGGACCTATCAAACATATATAGAACATTCCACCCAACAGCAGCAGAATACACATTCTCCTCAAGTATATACGGAATATCTTTTAGGATAGATCATGTTGTTGGGCTACAAAACAAGTCTCATCAAATTTAAGAAGACAGGAACTATATCAAGTTATCTTTTCTGGCCACATAGTATGAAATTAGAAATTGGTAACAGGAGGAAAGTGAGAAAATTTGCAAATACATGGAAACACACTTCTGAACAACCAATGGATCAAAGAAGAATAAAAAAGAAAAAGAAAAAAAAATACCTGAATAAAAAAAAATACCTGAGACAAATGAAAATGAAAACTCAACCTATCAAAATTTGTGGGATACAGCAAAAGCAGTTCTAAGAGGGAAGTTTAAATTAAAAGAAAGATCTCAAATAAACATCTCCAGGAACTAGAACAAGAGCAAACTAGGCCCCAAATTAGCAGAAGGAAGGAAGTAACAAAGATTGGAACAAAAGTAATTGACATAGAGAACAGGGAGCAAAGGGAAAAGATTAACAACACAAATGAGAACTAATAAAGGGATTCAGTAAAGTTGCAAAGTATGAAAATTAACATTCAAAATCAGTTGAGTTTGTATAAACTAACAAGGAACTATCAGAAGAAGAAATAAGGAAAACAATCAAAAACGATAAAATAATTAGGAATACACTTAACCAAGAAGATGAAAGATCAACACTGAAAATTATCAGCATTGATAAAATAAATGGAAGAAGACACAAGTAAATGGAAAAACATACTGCATTCATGGATTGGAAGGGTTAATATTATTACAGTTTCGTATTACCCAAAGCCATCTCAATGCAATCCTTCTCAAAACGGTTTTATGGATATAACAACAAAGTACAAACAACAAAACCAAACAGAAACAAGTAGGACTACATCGAACTAAAAAAAAAAATCAACAAAATGAAAAGAGAAGCTGGAAAATATTTGCAAACCACATATCTAATAAGGACTTAATACCCAAAATATATAAAGAACTACAACTCAATAGCAAAACAAACAGGGAAAAAAAAAACCTAAAAAACAAAAACCCAAACAATTGATTTAAAAATGGGCAAAGGATCTGAGTAGACATTTTTCCAAAGAAGACAGATACATACATGAAAAGGTGCTCAACATCACTAATCATCAGAGAAATGCAAATTAAAACCATACTGAGATTTTGCCTTATACCCAGGAGAATGGCTATTATCAAAAAGATAAGAAATAACAAGTGCTAGTGAGGATATGGAGAAAAGAAAACCCTTGTGCACTTTTGGAGGAAATGTAAATTGGTGCAGCCACCAAGGAAAACAATATGGAGGTTCCTCAAAAAAAAAAAAAAAAAAAAAAAAAAAAAAAAAATATATATATATATATATATATATATATATATATATATATATATATATATATATAACTACTATATGATCCAGCAATTCCACTTTGGGTATTGATCTGAAGGCAATTAAAACACTAACTTGAAAAGATAAATGTAGGGGTGCCTGGGTGGCTCAGTCGGTTGGGCCGCCGACTTCAGCTCAGGTCATGATCTCACGGTCCGTGAGTTCAAGCCCCGTGTCGGGCTCTGGGCTGACAGCTCAGAGCCTGGAGCCTGTTTCAGATTCTGTGTCTCCCTCTCTCTGACCCTCCCCCGTTCATGCTCTGTCTCTCTCTGTCTCAAAAATAAATAAACGTTAAAAAAAAATTAAAAAAAAAGAAAAGAAAAGATAAATGTATCCCCATGTTCACTGCAGCATTATTTACAATAGCTGAGACAATCTAAGTCTTTATCCATCCAAGAAGGGATAAAGAAAATGTAGTACACATATGCAGTGGAATGTTATTTGGCCATAAAAAAGGCAATTTTGCCATTTGCAACAACCCTCAAGGTTAATCCATGTTGTCACATGGGGATGCATTTATCTTTTCAAGTTAGTGTAAGTGATATCAGTTAGAGAGAGAAAAACGAACACCATATGATCTCATGTATATATGAAATCTAAAAAAACTGAACTCCTAGGAACAGAAAGCAGATTGATGGCTGGCAGAGGAGGAAAGCAGGAGAAATGGGTGAAGGTGGTCAAAGGGCACTAACTTCTAATGATAAGATGAGTAAGTTCTGGAGACATAATGTATATAACTGTGACTACAGTTTACAATATTATATATGTGAAAGTTGCTAATAGCGTAGATCTTTGTTTGTTTTAAATGTTTATTTGAAGAGAAAGAGAGAGTCGGAGAGGGGCAGAGAGAGACGGAGAGAGAGAATCCCAAGCAGGCTCAGTGCTGTCAGCATGGAGCCTGACACAGGGCTCAAACTCACAAACCGTGAGATCATAAACTGAGCTGAAACTGAGTGTCTGCTCCCCAACTGAGCCACCCAAGCACCCTGCTAACAGTGTAGATCTTAAAAGTTCTCACCACACACCAAAAATTATAACTGTGAGGTGATAGATGTGTTAAATAATCTGTGATAATCGTTTAGCAATATATACAAATATACAAATGCACACCTTCAAGTTACACGATGTTATTTGCCAATTCTGAATCAATAAAGGTGGAAAAATCCAATATTAAAAAAGGTTAAGCTTTTCCAAAAATGAATACATGGGGTGGGAAGAGGCTCTCATTTTTTTAGAAAAGAGACACTAGACCTTGTGAGCGGCATCATTCTGCATTCTCTCTCCATCTCATAGCAAAGTGTTCTTGTGTTGGCACTTTTCATACTGAATTAGGGAAAGTGAATATTAATCTGAGCTGATACTAATCACCCATGACAGAAAATTCCCACTCTGATCAAACTTTCATAACGTATTAGGAGTAAAAAGCCCTCTCTCCTGCCTCTCACAGGTCAATCTCCACGCTGCCTATAAGCGTATGGTAGTAACAAGCATCTGTCCATCTGCAAAAGGCTCCTTAACATAGGTCGGTGACAATGTGAAAATTGAGACTACAACTGAAACATTACATGGCCCAGTGACAAGGCCAGCCTCCATTAAAGTGGACAGTAGTATCCAGTGTTCCCTTGATTCTCCAGAATGCCAGCATAAAGCTCTGCCCACAACGATGCCACATTGGAAGAATATTAAATCTAGGAACTTTTGAGCTGAAAAGACCTTAGGTGTCTTCTAATCAAATTCTCTCACTTTTGAGCTATCAGTTCAGGAAAGAGGCTACTGGAATTTATCTCACCACAAGACATTAAATCTTCTGCAGGAACTGGACATTAACTAGAGCAGAGAAATAATCTGAAAGTCCTTGCCTTCTAATGCAATTTATGATAGATAGTCCTTTAAAATTTGGGGCCCAAAACTAGCTGGACTTTGTGGTGTTTTATTTTTACTTAGTCTTGATCCAATATGGTAGTCTTTGTCATTTAATGGGTTACATTTCTTGTGATTACTGAATTGTTTATGCCTTCATATTTTGTTTTTTCCATTAGCTAATCCATTTTCCTGGCTTCTTACCTCCTTTCTTTTTCTGGCTTCTTTTAGATTGACAAAATTTTTTTAAATTTTTTATGTTTATTCATGTTTGAAATACAGAGAGAGACAGAGCACAAGCAGGGGTGGGGCAGAGAGAGAGGGGGACACAGAATCTCAAGCTGGCTCCAGGCTCTGAGCTGTCAGCAACTCACAAACTGTGAGATCATGACCTGAGCCGAAGTCAGACGCTCAACTGACTGAGCCACTCAGGAGTCCCATAGATTGACAAAATTTTTAATAATTCCTCTTGTCTATTCAGTGGCTTAAAACCAATAGATTGTATTGTTATTCTTCTACTGGTTATCCTTAATATTTTAGCCTACCCACTTAGTTGTATATTTGTACAACAAAGTCTCAAATTATTCAGTATTTCTATCTTCATCCCAAATGTGACACAGATGTTATCATGTGAAAATGACTATATGGCCCTGTAGACTGAAATATTTACTATCTGGCCCTTTCAGAAAAAATTTGCAGAACCCTGCTCTAGAAGAATAGCTTTGTGGGGTAGAAAAATTTTAGGTCAATGGTTATTGTCACACAACACTTTGAACATATTATTTTAGTGTCTGCTGGCCTTTACTATTGCTTACAAGAAATTATAGTTTTTGTATTACAGTTTTACTATGATGTATCTAGATGTGAGTTTTTCTTTATATTTACTGCTTGGAATTTGGTCATGCACTTTGAACCTAAAGAGGTCATGTCTTCAGTTTCTTTTCAGATACTATTTCTGTACCAATTCTTATGTTGTAGTCCTTGGTCTATCCTCCATGTCTGTTAACTTTTTTAAAAACCTTACTGATTTGTTTATTAAAATGTTCTCCCTGTTCATCCACACTTTGAATTATCTCAGTGCTATCTTCCAATTCATGAATTCTGTCTTCAACTGTTATAATCTAGAGTTTGTCCTGTTACTTTTTTGACTCAGTGACTATAATATTTTATTTCCAATACTTCTTATTTGTTATTTATTGATTGCCTTTCATTGCTCCCCTTGTCTGACAGCTTTCCAATTATCTCCACAAAGTCCACCCCAAACAGATCTTTTATTTTTTTATTTTTATTTTCAGAGAGAGAGAGAGAGAGAGAGAGAGAGAGAGGAACATGTGTTGGGGAGGAGAAGAGAGAGAAGAGACAGAGGATCCAAAGCAGGCTCTGTGCTGACAGCAGAGAGCCCAATTCAGGGCTTGAACTCAAAAACCATGAGATCATTATCTGAGCTGAAGTCAGACACATAACCAATTGAGCCAACCAGGTGCTCCCCAAACCATCTTTTAATGATATCTCAGAGTTCCTGTACCATGTACTATTGCAAAAACATAGATTCAGTCATGAGGCAGGGGGCAACCTGGCTAAGTTCTTACTTGGGAGATTCTGTGTTCTCCAACCTCCATCACTTTATAATCCAGTGGTTTCAACCAGGGCTGATTTTCCCCCAGGGGATATTTGGCAATGTCTGGACTAGTTGTCATTGTCACAACAAAAGGTGGGTGTTTGCTATTAGCAGCATTTGGTGGGTAAAGGCCAGGGATGTTGCTAAACATCCTACTGTTAGAGAACAACCCTATTACAAAGAATTATCTGGTCCACAGTGTTATTAGCATTGAGGGTGAGAAACGCTGGCACAGCCCCACGCAGTGGTCAGCACTTTTAGTCCCTTCCACGAAGGAGCCACAGCTTAGCTCCAGGCTACCTTCACAGCCTAGCTAGCTAGGCTGGCCACTGAAGCAGCAGTGAATGTGGCCCAGTGAACACTATTAATCTTTTTACCCCCAGAGGTGGACCTCCTAACCCTCCTTGTTGACTTCTAGACCCAGAGTCACCAAGCCCAAGGACTCCACCCCATTCATGTTGCACTTCTTGTCCACAGAATTATCTTATTTCTGAGCCTGGCATTTTAAATCTTTTTGGTTTTCTACTTTAATATTTTACCTCTCATTACTATGGATTTGGAGCAGAGATACTGTGCCAAAGCATGAATCCACTCAGCCACCTTGACCCAAGCCAACTTCCTAATGGGGTAAGTGTACCTCAATCAACGGGTGTTTTTTTTTGGGGGGGGGAGGGTTTTTCACATTTGTTTGTTTGTTTGTTTGTTTGTTTTTGAATAAAGATATTAGATATATGAATATGCTCTGACACAACTCCTGATACGAGATAATACCTCTCAGATAGAATCTTCTCAGTTACTTTTTAGCAGCTAAAATAGGCCTTTCAACAGATCTCCATCTAAAAAGCTTACAGCTGGCAGGTATAAAAAGATACCCTGGGGTGCCTGGGTGGCTCAGTCTTCAAGCATCAGACATCTTGGGTTAGGTTGGTCAGGTTCCACACTGACAGTGCAAAGCCTGCTTGGGACTCTCTCTGTGTCCCTCTCTCTCGTTCCTCCCCCCAGTTCGGCTTTCTCTCTCTCTCTCTCTCTCTCTCTCTCTCTCTCTCTCTCTTAAAATAAATAAATAAACTTGGGGTGGGGGGAGATACCCCTGATGAATGCCTGTACCTTTCGCAGGAGCTTCTCCTACATTTATAAGATGCATGGGTTTTAGGGTGGAGATTTTTGAGGACTGCATTTCAAGAAACAGATTCCTCCCCGTGACATATGTTCCTGCTTCCTGTGTCTTGTTGATCCCGTGAGAAATGCTGTATGGAAAGGAGACAACTATGAAATGCCCATGGCAGGGGTCTACATCTCAGACGAGATTGTAGGAGCAGAGTGTGCAGAGGATTGATGACTTTATCACTATATCGTGACCTTCTCTGCCTCTTTTCACAGCAGACCCTAAGGTTTTCTGACACTGGACGGAGCACAGCTGTCATTGTCATCCAACGTCTTGCTCTTCCAAACCCACTGGGTCTGAGTGATTTAGAGGCAAGACCAGGGCTCAGGTACATGCCGCATTCCACACAGCTTCTGATTCAGATGCCACACATCCCCTACAGCGTCTCGCCTCTAAGGAACGTCCAGCCCAGGCAGCGGTGCATTTCCTAGAGATGTACGACATCTACCCCCAGAACAGTATTTATCATGGGTCTGCTTCTCACTCTCTCTGGGCACATTCAATTGCCTTCATGGGACACTTGGCCCAACTAACTTCTCTCTCTGAGGAAACTGAGTTTGAGTCATGAAGACATGGTCATTGCCCTGTGGGAAATCTAGCTAGAAGGTCATGTGGAATTGGGAGCTGAAGACATCATGTTGGGTTCACAAAGATAAGGCCACGTGTACACAGGGCCAAGTGTACGAGAGCACCCAACTGAGGGGCAAGTGAGCACCGAACCCAGCTTGCCACGCTGTGTGCCCGGGAAGGGACACTTTCTCCTAATTTGCACAAAGTTGTCACATTGGCTAGCAGTGGGTCTTCTGTGCAAGTGGATGAGTGTGGACAGACACATATGCTCTGCAAAGATAAGAATGAAGGAAATGAGCAGCAGTGATGAGAGATATGTAGCCTCAGGAAGAAGGCAAGAGGGAGCCATTGCCTGGGCCCTGAAAGTACCAAGTGCTTTGTTCCAGTGTCTATAACAACCAGCTCTACTTCCTGCCCTTGGCTTGCAGGAGATGTCCTAGTGTCTTTCTGAGAAACCCCCTTAATTAGCTTTAATGAGTGGACTTCTGTCTCTTTCAATTAAAAATATCCTGTTGTAAATATATATATACACATACACACACACACACACACATATACACACACATACACACACACACACACACGTGTGTGTGTGTGTGTGTGTGTGTGTGTATATGTGTGTGTGTGTGTGTGTATACATATACACTGTTGTGACTAAGCTGCAGGAGGGCAGGGGCTGTATCCCGTTCACTACTGCATGCTCAGAGCCTAGCACAGTGTCATCACATAATAGTTGCTCAATAAAGATTTGCCAAATAATGAAACTATATATATATAAGTTTATCTAAGTTTATTTGTCTATTTATTCTTAAGTAATCTCTACACCCGCCGTGGGGCTTGAACTCACAACCCCGAGATCAGGAATCACATGCTCTTCCAACTGAGCCAGCCAGGCACCCTAAGGTTTGCCAAATAAATGCCTGGATGAGAAAGTAGTGACATGAGTGGTTTAAGAAAGTGGCAGCATTTGAGACTCCTCACCAAGTGCACCTGGAACAACAGAAGGATGAAGGTTTCTTCAGGGAAGTTAAATCAGTAACATTTTTCACCCGAAGCCACTGCCAAAATTTCAAGAGTCTAAAGAAAACACAGTGTGAGCCCCAATATTCAGAGGGCTATGATGCCCACTTAGCAAAAAGAAAATTTACCTTTGTGGTGAAATAAAACTGAAAATGTTTTGCAATTTAAAAACTCAATAACTAAATTGGAAAAAATTTTAATCCTTTCTGGAATCACAGATATTACAGTTGATATGCTCTACCAAAGATTGGCCTATCTAGCACTATTGTTTGAGGCAGGAGCTCAGGGGCGCCTGGGTGGCTCAGTCCGTTAAGCCTCCGACTTTGGCTCAGGTCATGATCTTGAGATTCGTGTGTTTGAGCCCTGTGTCGGGTTCTGTGCTGACAGCTCAGAGCCTAGAGCCTGCTCCAGATTCTGTGTTTCCTCTCTCTTTGCCCCTCCCCCACATGCTCTCTCAAGCTCTCGCTCTCTCTCTCAAAAATAAACATTAAAAAAATGAAGCAGCAGCTCAGAGAGGTTCAATAGCTTACACAAGGTCACACATCAAACGTAGGGGAAGACAGCCTAGATCTCATGTCTTTGGCCTCTTCAGGCAGTGTTTCTAGTATACCAAACTGTCCTTGGCAAAGGAGGTTCTCTTTTCATTTCTCTGCTACTACAATTAAAAAGATACCTCTTATGCTACCCATTGAAACAGTTCCCATTTACTACTTTTGGTTCTTTTAACCCCGGTCAAATGGTTAGAGTAATGACTGCATTTATGCATTTATAAATTGAGCACACATTTAAGAAACAACAACCCATCAAATATGTCAGCTTCACTGCAGCTAAAGTTTTAAATGATCAGGTTACCAAAAAAAAAAAAAGTGCAATTTTCTGCTGTATTATTGCCTGTGAAATATTACAAGTGCAAAATGTAATTACCTTAATGCTATTTTTGATATCATATCAGCAAATTATGCTGAGTCCCCACTGTGACACTTCTATCAGGGTAAGCATTATCCTGTTGTGAGTGTCGATCCCTGGGGAAAATGAAGTCGCTCAAACGGTTTGGATGCTTCAGCAATTAGCCACCCCGAGACTGCCACGAAGGGCTGATTCTGAGCCACTTATGGAATGTTTAACCTGTAAACATCTAGGATATTTACCTCCTGTTTGTTTTTTTCCCAATGAAGCCCCAGAGAATCTTCTTTATGCAAGCAAAGGATCATTAAATGTAATAATAACTTTTCTCCCTCTATTTTCCTTCCTAATCAACAGCAAATCCCCTCTGCTATTAAAATGCACACCACGAAAACTGGAAAAAAGAGGTAATAAGTATATATCATGCTGAAGACTAATACCAAATGCCACGAGGAGAAAAACACACACAATGTGATGTGTTGGAGTGTTAGCTATCTTCACGTTGAGCAAACAAAAATAATAACTTCCAGCAACCTCTGGAGGCCAGTGATTTGTTTTCTGAGCTTCAGAAGCTTTATCAGGAGATTAGAAAGGATACAAAACACACAAATACTCTTAAGCTTTGCAGAATAGCTTCATTTACTTTGGGTGTGAATACAGTGTGCTCAAGTCACAGATCAGTAAGATCTGACTTACAGTGAAAACAAACAAACAAACAACAACAAAAAAAAAAACTAGGCAAAAATGACCCTGGGCACACCCAAGGGACCAATATCATGCAGACTTGCAAACAATTCCTCTACCAAAGTGAAAGACTCTATCCTGATCTCACTCTTTTGGAACTCTGTTAAAAATTAAACTGGAGAGAACTTGTGATATAAATGCAATAGTAAGTTGTTAATATAATTCAGACTTGTGATCGAATTTGGTACAAATTGAGGTTTTGAGGCTGGAGAGTATTCGTAAAGAACTATTTTCTCTGCAGGATAAAACCAACCTCTCAGAAAAGGAACGGTTGCCTCCAACTTGGCAGTCTTTTCAGGCTTAGCTGCAAAGATGAAAATATTAAGGTCAGTTACTAGATCCTGAGCATCTCTGCATTTTCAGTGTCTATTTTAGGTCGAAAATCACCCCTTAGGCTGCCATTCCATCTGGAAAATGTAATTAATAAATCATCAGCTCTCAGCTCTGCACACTGCCTTGTAAAGTGAAAGAAAGGACCAGGAAAGAGAAAGAAAGACAAAGATCTATTTCTTATGTATCAGCCCCTAATGCTGCCCTGCACGCTTTTCTTAAGTATCCCTGGGTCTCCGGGAAAACAAGGTGCTTGGATTTACCTGGACAAACTTGGCCTTCTCCTCCAAACACACAGAACGGTCCCTGCCTTTTCTAACCACCTGATCTCCAAGCCTGGGCCTATCACCCACCTCAACCACAGGGCTGGAAAAGGGAGGGAGAGACTGAACTACCTCTCCAGTGGGGCTCCAGGGCTCGACCAAATGCCCCTCATGTGATGACAGCCTCAAGAAAGCCCAGAGGGAAGGAGGAGACCTGGTTGGGAAGCTCCAGGAGCACCCTTAAATCAGAATCAGACTGAATAGGTTCAAACCCAGGCTCTACACAGCTATGTGAACTTGGGAAAGTGACTTCACCTTTCCAAACCTCAGTCCCACTCCAGAGTAAGCACCTGACTATTAACTGTTATTACTGTGATTTAATGAACTTATTTAGAAAAGAAGCAATAGCATTTCATCCTAAGGAAACACCTCCTGGTGGATTCTGATTCAGCAGGAAAAATCATCTCAAGAGGCTTGGTGGAAGCTGTTCAGCAAAGCAAGCAAGTATTTTTATTTACATTTTTTAAGAGGAAACTGATGTACAGAGATGTAAATGGCCAGGCCAAGGTCAAAGTGGTAGTTCAGGCCCCTGGTTTAAAGTCTGCCCAAGACCCCAGGGTTCCACCCCCACAAGGGCTTCACTCTTTTCATCGAATCTGAATGTGTCTCTTGTCACTCTTAGGCCGGAATGACTGTTCTAATGTGACTACATTAAGCCTGAAGGCTTACCTTTTTTTCTTGGTCCTTTTTAGCTTCGAATTTATAGTATTTACTTGCTCTGCATGCAGTCATGATTACTGTCTGAATTTGACCATTGTGGGGTGTGTGTGTGTGTGTGTGTGTGTGTGTGTGTGTGTGTTTATACAATCACAACCCTCCACAGCTAACTGGAGTGTGATCTTATTTGGCTTCTGGGTTTCTGTACCTCCCTGCTTTAGAGCGCCAGGTATTTGGGACTAAATCCAGCCTGAAATGTTATGTGCTCTGTTTAGTGCTTTTATGATGATTCTCTTATTATCTGCATGGGCTTCAGTACTAATTGTACATTACAATGGTTGTAAGCAGGCTGCCTGCAAGCAAAACAGGGGTGAGGGGTTGGAACAAACTGCTGTTCCATAGAATCCAGGCAAGAAAGGACCAAAGAAAGAGATGCCAAAAGGAAAAGAGAAAAGGGGACAACTTGACTTTGCAGTTCTCTGAAAACAGGGCCTTGTGATGCCCCAAGGGTTAAATTAACTCTTTCAGGGCATTTAGGAAAGTGTTCTACCAAGAAAATATCTAGAAGATTAAAATGAATGTTATTCCTAAAATCCTAGGAGGGCGTCCAAAATAAACCTGAATCTTCAGACTCTAGAATCCATATGGTTACATTCAAGGGATGTCTGAAAAGGGAAATACAACATTTAAATTATTAAAATAGTCCACAGACTTTGATGATAGTTGGCACACTAATTTAAGTAAGAACATTAAAATAGTCAAAAAATAAATTCCCAACCCTGCGTTTGAAAAGAAATTTTAAAAATCATCCTTCTGATATTTATGCTACTAAAAGAACTCACAGGAACATAAGATTATGCTTCCCCTCTACAAAAATATTTCCAATAGCTTAGAAATCACAATGGGCCCCCAAATCATGATCTCTGGTGAAAGACTCCATTTATGTTACATGTAGTTTGCAAGTTATTTTAAAAGACCACATATGGCACTATAATGCATCTACAGAAGTTTGATAAATTGCATATAGAAACCAAATTATGTGGCAGTTCCTGGCATTTTTATTAGCTTAAAAGTGATTTTAGCATTGACATTTTGCACAGTGTAATGAAACACAAATTATAATTAGCAAACATCTTGGTGTTCATTCTCAAATTTATCTTTTGCAATTCCCAGTTTTCTGACAACAGCTCAGCCACTGGAGATGAGAGGGACAACCATTACCAGCCTTAAACTGAACTTTCCCATCAGTCTCTAGCATTTCAGCTCCTTCCACATTTCATATTGAGCTGGTTGGGACCATTTTAGCCTAAGCTTCAGGCCTCTTCACTCCCTGGCGACCCTTTCAAGGCCCTGGATTTAATTTTATGTTTGTAGTTTTGCATTCTCTTTTGTAAACAGGTCTTCCCAAATATATATATTTCAAGCCCCATAAAAACTGCCCATTGGTAGAATGGATGAACCTTCTCTAAGCATCTCTGTTAAGTCACGGATCGCAAAATGCCAGCCCCTTCCTCAATCCCTTCCCAACCAGGCCGCACTTGCCTGATGTTATCGTGTCACATACAGACAACTGCAGAGCGGCTGATACCATGAATGACAGGGTCTGTGGGTGATTCTCTTGTACAATGTAGGCCAATTCTATTAGTAAAAGATGGTTTCTTTTGAGATTTTTCTTTTGTGAACAGAAGCTTGTTGTTGACTAGTCCCTGCTTTTCGTGTGCAATGAAAATTTACAGGTATCTCTGGAGTGAACCTTAGCATTCTAAAGCCATGGTTTTGGCCAATTTTGAGCAAGCATAGTTCTTTTAAAATTTTCAGACTTGCAAAATGGTATATAGTTTGGCTTTTTGTCTAAACATTGGAAAATTTCCTAAAAGTTCCATTTCTAATTTTATTTTGATTTAAAATTTTAATTTATGTAAGCACAGCTCAATCCAAAATGTTTAGCAAGCTTCATAAAAATATCTAAAATATCTAATCTCTTTTTTACCTTATTTAAAATTTGCAGATTTCACAAAGTAGTTATGTCTCTAAACACTGTCTGGAGTCTTTTTAAATCACTATGTAACTGCATTTCACCTTAGAGCTTCTTATGTATATAGCAATAAGACAATGGGTGCGATCTAATTTTATTGATCACTTTCCTTTTTCCAGGTATTTGCTCGTATATAGCTAATGTAAGCCTCTGAATAATTCTATGAGGTAAATGCCACTATCCTCATTTTATAGTTGTGGAAACTGAGACTTGGGGAGGCAAAGTAACTAGTTCAAATCAAGTCATGTAACTAACTAGTAACTGAACAAGTGTGGAGTCCAATAAATTGCATTAACACGAGACAACTAAGTATTTGAATACACATAAAACCATTTTCATGGTACACATGAAGAGAGTCACTAAGAAGAGTGCAGAATTTGTCCCCAATCTGTAGTTCTCAAAAATTAAAATGCACAATTTGACAATTCCACAACAAAGAAGGTGAGGGTTTAGGAAAGGTGAGAGCATCATCAAGGACAAATAAAGAGTGAAAAGTGAAGTGTCTCTACAGAGCAAACCTTTCCCAATTCTGGTCACACATTACTAGTGGGGTGGCAGGCAGAAATTGGGAAGAGTCATAGAAGATAATCCAAAATATCCTTGAAAAAACAAATAAATAGGAGTCCTGAAAAATTCTTGGGCTGCTGAAAAAAACTGATGCAGGTTACCAAGTCTTGCATCCTGGAAAGTATGCTTGATGCTTGAAATTTCAGAAGGAAACAGACACTCCACAGCAACCAAGATCAGGAAGTAGGAGAGATCTTTCTTAGAGGCACTGGGCTTAGCACCAAAGCCTGTACTCCAAGGAGAAGAGAAGAGGTAATCAGGATGGAATCAAGACAGTATCTGTTTAGAAGTAAGTTAAGATGCTGAAGCTGTAAGTTGAAGATCAGGAAATAAGGTCATTTATTCCTCAAAGTAATGTCACTGAGATTTCTCAGTGGGATTCAGCAGACATGGAGGAGTGCCCACCCAGTTATAATGCTGGAGACTGACAGACTGAAATGGAAACGGCAGAGGCTGAAACACCAAATCAAGGAAGATGGACAGTCTTTGGCAAGAGAGGAATGGAACTTTAAAATGAATTTGGGGCAGAGGTTGGTTTTAGGTCTTTTGGCATCGATAAAAAATGACAGCAGCACTCGATTTGATCTTGAGGATCAATGCCAATTCCTTATTAAACTGTCAATCTTTCTTAGTGTCAACCTTAAAGATTTTGATTCTGTGAATGTACCAGTGAACCTGAAAGCTGCAAGTTTCAACAGACCTCCTTGAAAAGTAAACATCAGCCTCTCACCCAGAATTTCTGGAGCTTCTGGTGCCATTTGGTACTACTTTCACACTGATTTTCCTAATAAGCTACAACCAAACAGCTTACTTCATGAATAATTTGCAGAAAATGTCTAATCTTAAAACTACTTTTAAAATAATAGCTGGGGGGCGCCTGGGTGGTTCAGTCAGTTGAGCATCTGACTTCAGCTCAGGTCATGATCTCGCAGTTGACAAGTTCGAGCCCTGCGTCAAGCTCTGTGCTGACAGCTCAGAGCCTGGAGCCTGCTTTGGATTCCGTGTCTCCCTCTCTCTCTCTGCCCCTCCCCTGTTCATGCTCTGTCTCTCTCTGTCTCAAAAATAAATACAAACGTTAAAAAAATTTTTTTGAATAATAGCTGGTACTAATTTCCCTGGGACCCCCAAACAACTAAAACCTATCACTCCCCAGCCCTACACTGCGGAAAATCATGCAAATGGCCATGCTGGCAATTGGAAAAATTCTAAGACTTTGATAAATGTCAATAACTGTTCAAATATTTCTCCCTAAAGGATCATTCCTGTGTCATCAGCCCACTTGAGCTCTTTTGGGGCTGTGAAGAAGCCAGAAAAAGGATTCAAATCTGATTTCTCTTTTGGGGGTAGAATATAAGGAACTTAGCTTTGCAGCTCCCAGGAACATGTTGTGACTTGGGTCACTCATCTGTCTACACCGAACTTTAAAGTAGACTGATTCAGATAACCCAGGGAGTGAATCACTCACTTGTGCTCGACTACAATTCCAACTTTTATCAGCAGTCTATACCAAGTCATAGAATTCTGAATTTGGTCCTTCATCATCTTTATTTCAACTCTGGGCAAGGTAAGTGTTTTTACATGCAGGGTCTCCTTACTTCCATCCCAGTGAGGCAATGAGGCAGTGAGGCAGTATTTCTCCAACAAGAACAAAAGATCAAGAATATTAAGGACAACATGGTCATCAATGCAGATGTGTATGTGTATATGTATATGCGTATGTGTATATGTAGGTGTAGGTGTAGGTGTATAGAATATGTGTATGTGTATGTATATGTATACGTATATGTATATACAATGCATAAATGCATTTGCTAGGTGCACTAAGTACTTTATCTGCAGTCTTTGATTCCAGTGCCTGGCACTGTCCACACACGTCTGCCCATATAAGCCCATGGCCTTAACCACCCACTTGCCTTCTTTTAAAAATATATTACTTGAATGCCTGCTGTGCATCAAACATTGTGCCATGGCCAGGAGGTATAGTGATAAACTCTGCCTTTGAGAAGGACACAATCTGGTAGAGGGGACAAGACCATTAACAAATATATTAGCATATGATAATGCAAAAACTGAAGTAGATACAGGTTATAGAAAACATCCTTCTGTCCAGCAGGGTGGGAAGTGACTCTAGAAGTGACTCCCGGCATTGGGTCAATGGGTTTAGGCAAGTCCTGAAGGTCATTCACTAAAGCAGCCTAGCAAGCACAAAGGGGAGGGGCATCTTTCTTCATCACTGGATCACTTTTTGGTTTCATTGGGGTAGTCCCACCAGGCATTACCTCACAGATGTGCTGCTTGACAGGTAACCTCCGATAAGCATCAGACCCAATTTTCTGGGGTTGTCCATGAAGCAAGCATCTTCACACACAGAGGGGCGACCAGTCTCAGGCTTCTCCCTCTTATGTGGACATTTCACTCAGCTCCACTTCTGTGACCACCATGGCTCAACCCAACCCAGAGAAGGAGACCCAACTCAAGGGAGGCCAAAAGGCAGCATGTAGATCAGGCTTTGCTCAAGCACAGTAACACAGAGTAACACACAGCCAGATGATCTGGATTAAGAAGTTTAGCTCTGGGGCACCTGGGTGGCTCAGTCGGTTGAGCGTCTGACTTCGGCTCAGGTCATGATCTCACAGTCCGTGAGTTTGAGCCCCGCATCGGGCTCTGTGCTGACCGCTCAGAACGTGGAGCCTGTTTCAGATTCTGTGTCTCCCTTTCTCTCTGACCCTCCCCTGTTCATGCTCTGTCTCTCTCTGTCTCAAAAATAAATAAAAACGTTAAAAAATTTTTAAAAAAATAAAAGAAGTTTAGCTTTCTCTCATTGCCCACCAGGTCCCTTAAAACTCATTCCCCACCTGCTTCTAATCTGCCTTTGTGTGGCAGAAGCCCCATTCCGTATTCCTACTCCAGAAGTGTCGGGCATATCTAGAACCCTCTTTGTCTAAATCCAAAGAGATGGTCTCCCTTCTCTAGCTTTCAAGGTTTCTTTCTTTCCTGTCTGAGGCCTCCTCTTTCCTGGACTTCCACTCTAGGATGGTCACCTGTCCTAAAAGGCAAAGAGACTTTGCCTTTTACTCTCAGGGATGTGACCTAACTCATGATGTCACCACATCAGGTGGTCCAAGATCTACAGAAAAGCCACCAACAAAGTGGAAACACAGGATGCAAGAGTTTGCTGATGGCTGCTCTCAATGGCAGGTATTAGTCATGATCCATCCACTTGAAAGCAACACGGAGAAGTTTCTCTGGCATACAAAGCAAATGAAATGTCTCTGAACTTGAGAGAAGCACTGTCCAATAGAAACATGGTGTTAGCCACATAAGTAACGTTAAATTTTCCACATTACCAGCCACATTAGTAAAAGTAAAAAGAGGGGCACCTCGGTGGCTCAGTAGGTTAAGTGTCCAACTCTTGGTTTTGGCTCAAGTCATGATCTCATGGTTTGTGAGTTCGAGCCCCACACTGGTCTCTATGCTGACAGCATATCAGCATAGATATCAGCATAGATATCAGCATATCCCAAGCATGTGCTTGGGATTCTCTCTCCTTCTCTCTGCCCCTCCCCAACTTGTGCGCACTATCTCTCTCAAAATAAATTAATAAACTTAAAAAATAAAAGTAAAAAGAAACAAATGAAATTAATTATTTTATTTAACCCAATATATCACAACATTATAGTTTCAACACATAATTAATACCAACAATCATGAGTGAGATACTTCAGTTTTTTTCATACTACATCTTCAAAGTCCCACGTACATTTAACATTTACAGCCCATCTCAATTCAGACTAGCCACATTCCTCAATGGCCATTGGTGGCCACTGGCCACTGTATTGGATGGTGTAGCTCCAGAGGCTTACAGTCTAGAGGAGCTGAAAGACGCTCTTGCTCTCTCTATAACATAAAGGGATGTTCAGACTCAGTACCTGTCTCCTCCCTTACCCCAGGGATGGTGGCCCAAGACTTTCCGGGGTGAATTTCCTTATGATACCTTTTAACACTAACTACTCTGTGGACAGGCAATGAAACAGACCCAAAAGAGTGGAACATGGCCAGTGCACCCCAGACTGCCCATCCCCTGACAGTTATCACCCTGCCAGGGATTCCTGTGATGGCTACTTTTTATAAGGGGTAAAAAGAGCCTGTTGACACTTCCACAGCTGAGCTATCCTACCTAGAAGCTTTCACAATTTCTGTCTTTGGCTAAATTTCATTCCATGATCGATCTCTGACCAACTGATTTTAATGCATATGACACTTTGGATATTAATAAAGTCAGCGGTTAGGAACTCTTCAGTTGCAAGTGACAGGAAAACTAACAGTGACAATTCAAGTGTCACTAAAAGTGACAATTCAAACTAACTCAAACCAAAAATAGGTGAAGGGCACAAGTGCTTTATCAGTCCACCTAAGTAGGAGGCCCAGAGAGGGTAAGCTTCAGGTGAGGTGGCATCAACTTCACCTAGGACCCAATTTCACCTAGGACCCAATTTCACCTAGGACCTGATTTCACGGTCTCTCCAGTCTACATTCCTCCACAGTGACAAAATCTTCAAGCTTTACATAGTGGTCACCAGCAGCTCCAGAAAATCCCTTCAGATCTCAAAGGGACTGAACAGCTGCCCACCTCACAACCAGCAGAAGAAAAACAGCCTCTTCACTGGCTCCCCACAAATCCTAGGATTCACCCTCTTCCATTGGCCAGAACCAGGTCACATGTCCATGTCTGAATCAATAAATGCAAACGATCCCTGGATCCCTCAACTGTGCTTAGGCCAATCAGAGCCCATCCCAGGAGCTAGAGGAGGGGCTAATCCCTCCTGAGAAGAGAGAGGGATGAAGTCCCCGAAGGAAAAATCAGGGTCCCTACATGTGAGAAGCTGAAGGTAGATAATGGAGAGGCCCTCCAACAAATATCTACCACAATCAACATGATGTGTCCAAGGTTGTTACTTTATTTTGCTTGACGGGTGGGGACTCAACCGGAGAATTGCTGAATTCTCTGGTAGCTTCAACTATGGCTCACTAAGTTTCAGTCCTTCCAGAGAACTGTCACAACTACCAGATTTCTTTGGATGGAGAAAAATCTCTGTAGCACAAAGCTTTTAAAACAAGCCCCCATGTTGGATGGGTTTTTCCCAGAATCCTCTATTGAAATCCTGACTATAATCCAGGGGTATTAAGACATAAACACCTCATAAGAGTTAAAAACTACAGAAAGATCTTATGAACAAAGTTCAAGTGTTATCAGCTCGTACTCTAAGATTACACAAATAAGCCTGGTCAGGCATGAGGTTAGCAAATCTTTCAACAACTGTAAAAAGATTTAAGGAAGCCTGTGATGTCATATTTCTGTGACCGGCTCTTCAAACAATTTTTTCTCAAGCTCATAGCTTGCTGTGCTAGTTCCTTTTGGTGACAAGAAGGCAATATGCATATAAGGGAGGGAGGGGAACTCCAGAAATAAGAAGCAAGGGATACACTTTGAAAAAGGATAATTCTTGGCACTAAAGTATCCTTTAGTGTATTTCTGATCCAGAGAGCTTTAAAAATATCACATTCATTTGAAAGATGGAACGCTCCTCCTAAGTTTATAATCTATAGCAATTACTGTAATTAATAATCAGTGACATCCATATGGGCAGGAACTGTGTCTGTTCTGTTCACCACCGTGTACCCAAGTCCTGGAACACGGTAGGCATTCAGTAAATATTCGATGCAGTGAAATCAGATTGAATTTATCTGGTAGAAGCCAACCTATTTTAATACACAGGCTTGGCCTGAAGATTATTTCACTATTCTAATGTAATTCTTCTAGGTGGTTGAGATTGAGGTGAGGCAGGGGGTGACGGTGGTCAGGGAGTGGTAATGAGCAGAATGCTTAAGGTGACCTAAAAGCAATCATTCCAACAATTCAACCTCAGATTTCTTGATGTGGGGACCCAGAGATGGAGATAATACAGGTTCATGGATGCTCAGAGTGAGAGGAGCACCTGTGTAGTGATAACATAATGTCATATATAACAGAAGGAAATGTAAAGTGTTATCAGCACAAAGACGAAGGGGCAACTAATTTTCCCTAGCAGGATCAGGGAGGATTACAAGAAAGAATTTTGGCTTATAACTATTCTTACCTGTA
This sequence comes from Panthera leo, assembly GCF_018350215.1. Taxonomy (NCBI): domain Eukaryota; kingdom Metazoa; phylum Chordata; class Mammalia; order Carnivora; family Felidae; genus Panthera; species Panthera leo. The sequence goes on from NC_056688.1 coordinate 86,308,803, forward strand.
GGCTCCACAAAGACAATATTTAAGGTCTCCAGGGACTGAGAGGAGTGGGAGTAGGAGGTGGGAAAATCACACGTGCCATGTAATCCCTAGAGCCTTTAAAAGTGTCTTCACAGATGAACGAGTCCTCCCTTTGCTGCCCCATGAACCTTTGTATATGTACCCATCACAGGCCCACGGGGTCCCAATCAGCTAGAACAAAGCCCCAGCTTTGGGACAACCCAGTGTCCCAGGAACTGAAGAGTTTAGCAGGGACGGACAGAAAGTACTTGCTTTGAAAAGAGGCAGTGGGTTGTTTCTACCACACTATCTTGTTTCTGGTGAAATTTAATAAACAGTGGTTCAGAAGAACGGACCACATCCTCTCCACTAGATAGATCTGTTTTTGCCACATGGTTTTCAGTATTCCTAATGAACTGTTAACAAGCTGTCAATTAAATGCACAAATTAGGAGAGATGACACGAGAGGTTTCTACAACAGAGCATGCTCCCGGGCTGCAAACTACAGACTCTTCCAGAAAGGCCAAGGCCCTTGCATTTGGACTTTCCAGTGAACATCTTTGACCTGGATGGTGGAAATGTTGCAATTAGGTTCCAGTTTGGGGTGGGGAGGGGGGTTAAGACATGAACTGAAAGTAAAATTATTTTTTTTTTCTCACTCCAAGCGCCAAAAATCCTCTTGGCTTATAGCAAATCAAACAGTTAATTCTCTGCTGCAACTTGTAAACCTGTTTTACTTAAATGGGTGCTGACAGAAGACTTTATTCTGTGTGACTTTTATTGTCATTTCTTTTCCAGCCAATTGGTTCTGTAGGCTCTCTGCTGTTTATCAGGCCCCTCTTCAGGGAAAGAACTCCACACAAAGGAAGAAAACTGCAGAAACACACATCAAACTTTAAATGTAATTATCCCCGTTCTCTGCCTGTCGCTCCTTCCCAAGAGAGTCTCCTCCAAGTACATCTTATTGTTGGAGCCCTAAATCTCCCCCGCCTGGTTTATTGCCCAAGATGGGATGTTAAGGGAATGGCTGAGAGCATCAACAGGAGTGCTGAGGAGACGGAGGGCAGCTTAGCACATCCTGGGGGGGCAGAGTGAAGCTCTCTCACACAAAAGGACATGAAAGGTTTTCTGCAGACCCGAAAGAGAAAGGAAACAAAAATCAGAAGGGCTCCTTTGGTGAGAATTGTCGGAAGGGTTCCTCACGCAGAAATGGGATAACAAAAAGACCGGTTACTGGTTAACGCAGAGAAAAGAGCCTGGACACACTGGGGAGAGGGGCGGCATCTTGATACAGTGAATGAAACGGCCCTGATGACACATTTGTCAAAGGAGTCCGTGGGAGGAATTCTGGAAAGGAGGCTGCCAGGGTGGGGGACACATGGAGCTGACAGGAAATGACTGTTCCCACTTCATACCCCAAAGTCAATCATTTCCCCCAGAAAGAATGGGAGCCTCTGCTGGTTGGGCCCAAAGACTTGCAGGGCTGATTCCCCACCAGCCTACACCCTCAGGGACTTGGTTTCCCCACCCACTGAAGGACTGGAATGGTGCTGACAATCCCTAAATGAAAAAAGATGCCTGGGTGGGGAGGGAGGGCGGGGGGGGGGGGGGGGGGGGTGGTTGGCAGGACCCTTCTCCTTCCCAGAGCAGAGAGGGGAGGCGGGGAGGAGGGCTTAAGCCCCAGGTGGCCCCAGGGACCTTCTTCCCTTCCTGTGGCACTGCTGTCTCCTGCCGTCCTGTCTTTTACATCTCAGGTTTCTCCCTCAGTCTGGTGATGATGAACCAGACTCACCCAATCTGCCCGCCCAAGCACTGACCCTCTTCCAGTCTTATCTTAGGCCCTTACCCTACCCTGCTATACAGCACAGGGGTCCTGAACTTGGAATCTGAAGACCCAGGTTCATGCCCTATCTCTGCCATTCACTGTGTGACTGTGAATACATTTCTTGGACTCTCTGACTTTTGCTTCCTTTTCTGAAAACAGATCACAGAGAAAAAAAGCTGTTATGAGAGTCAAATGACAAAATGGAAAATTCTGCAAACCAGAAGGCAACAAACTAGAAGTTTAAAAATTCTTCTCCCTCTCTTTTTTTTCCCTTTTAGCAGTGGCACCCTCTGTTCCAAAAGGTGTCTTAAGTGGAGCTCCAATGTGTTAAAGAGAGGAAAGACAGAGCGTTCTGGATGAAGCAGGGGCAGAGCCCCACACCCTTTGCCATTCCCTCTACATCTGTTCTCGACTTCATAGTTTGGAAACCACCTGCCTCTATTAACAGTCACCATTAGTAACTGCTAATCAGAAAGCATTCTGGAAATAAAATCCATGCTATTACAGATAACATGAATGGAACATAGCCCACTATGGCCTTCAGGTACTTATTCGCACTGATGGTTTTCAGTCAGACCTACAGGGGGGCAGACTTGCACCTCCTTGAGTATCAACCTCTTATCACAGCAGCCTGGCATCACTCATGCTTCCCCATGATGACGCCTGCTTCATTCACCACATCCCCCTGCTCTCTCCTGTCTTACACTCATGGCTATTTATCCTTTAAAAGAGGTATCTTCTGTCCACTTTGTGACTCACCCCTACACACATAGGTGCACACACACACAAACACACACACACTTAACAGCTAGATAAAAGTACAAATTTCTTAAAACCAGTCCAGGAAGAATGAGCTACAGATACATTAACAAGAATGCTTTGGAGTCCCCTAACGATCCTTACCACCAAGCAAGTTTCCAAAAGTGACTACAAATCATTGACCCCGGCTGACTAATGTGTCTGTAGTCAAGCATGGAGCCTGCTGGACAGAGGAGGGTCTGGCAGGTTTGGGCGTGTTAGCAGAGCTCCCCTGATCAGCCTCACTCAGGCCCAGCTTTAATTCAAATAAGCGTTCGTGCAGGACGCAGCACCACCTCCCCCCACCTTGCACTCTGCCTCTTTCATTAAGCAATTCTTCCCCCAGATCTAAATGCTAACTGTCTGGCAGGCTGCAGAGCCGCATTCCCTACCCCCAGCCCCTGAGAGGCCCAGAGGGAAAGTCAGCAGGCACAATTACAGCTTTCACGTGTCTTTCTGGAGAGAAGGCTTAAGTGTTATTTTATATATTTTCTCTGCACCATGTCAGTGATTTTTCTCGGGAAGCACAGCCTCAGGCGTCCCCCCCACCACAATGAAAATTTCATAGAAAACTTATCCAGACTAAGAAAGGCAACATTTTTTTTTTCTCCTGAGAGCTATGTGGGCTGCTTTCTGCCCCATGCTACTGTTATAAACACAGAGTCACAGTAAACTCACGAAGACAGGGGAGGGGTGTAAAAATAGGAACATGGAAGAGAAGAGGGGAATTAGAGACATCAGGAGAGGGCTCCTCACTAATAGGAAAGAAGAATAACAGATTGCTTTCTTTACAAACGAGAGAATCAGGCCTGCAAGGGGCCTTGCCTGCTTCCATTCCCAAACCAACGCTCCAGCCCGCGGGCATTCGTGGCTTTCTTGTGCCCTCTAGTGGACAAAAGTGGTCACTTTTTTTTTTTTTTTTTTTTCCTTGAGTGACAGCCAGAGTCTCTTATGCACTTGTCGGCCTTCTTATTACATCATGAATTTTGATAAGCCCATTAGCCAGCCAGGCAGCCAGGAGGAGGATGTCTTTCTCACTTGATGACTACACAATGAGGAGTAATATATTTTAATTTAAACACCATAAACCTATTGAGTGCTTAATTAACTTTAACCGTCTTTAGGGGAATGAAGCCAATTTGAGGGGGTCAAAAGGAGTTGTTTCAATATCAAACAGTTTTACATAGTCAATCCATTCATTCGGCCTACAGCTACTGATTAACACACAAAATTAACATGTTAGTAAAAATTCATATTCAGGCCTCTAGGGAAATTAAGATGCGCATGCACAGGGCATGATTAGCACAGCTATTGTTTTCTCCCAACAATATAATTTAATGGGTTTTTAGAATTACAGAAAGAGAGACTTGGTGCTGGTTTGAATTGATTATTTACCACAATGCTTTGAAATATAGAAAGGATAGAAAACATCTCAAGCCAAAGGGGCCAGCGAACAGAAGCGGATGGGCTCAGAGTGAGTGTATCTTACTAAGGAGCTTGGCCAGGATGAACTGATGGAGAGGCAGGCTGGGTACCACAACCAGACACGAGCCCAGGGCCAACAAGAGGAGTGGAGAGAGGCTTTTTGGATGCATGAAAAAGCACAGTAAGAGCTGTCTTCCCAGGGAGGAGGAAATCATTTCGTTTAAGATTTAATCATACTACACACCCAGCCTATCTCCCAGAGGTATCTGAGGTATGTACATTATTCAAACACACATGAAAAGAATAAATAAAAAAGAATGTAATTTTGTATTTTTTAAAAAATAAGGAGTCAATGGGGGTACCTGGGTGGCTCAGTTGGTGAAGCCTCCGACTTTGGCTCCGGTCATGATCTCACAGCTCCTGAGTTCGAGCCCCGCATTGGACTCTGTGCTGACAGCTCAGAGCCTGGAACATCCTTTGGATTCTGTCTCCCTCTCTATGCCCCACCCCCGCTCACACTCTCTCTCTCTCTCAAAGATAAATAAACATTTTTTTTAAATTAAAAAAAAATAAGGAGCCAATGAGAAAGAGAACAGAGAGCAACCGAGTAAGATCGTTACCACATTCACAAAGCAGATTTAGTTCTGAGCTTCCTGGCAGCAAAGGAAAAAGTGCTAAGCGCACTGGGATATCTAGTTCTCATTATCTGATGTCCTGAAGACAACATACAAGTTTGTCTGGATCGACATATTTCCTTCCTCACCCTGAATTTGAGAGATTGATTTTGTAATTGCTTGCAGACAGGTCATCACATACGAGGGTTGTCAGTGTGTTTAGCAAAAGATACAAAAGTGTTCTTCACAAAGTACTTCTTATGTTAATGCTCCATAATATGTAAGGACAAAACTTGAGATTGAAACTGGCAAAACCATTTCTTTAGTAGAGTACTAAAATAATACAGTGTAGGTATATGCTTTCTGGTGATCTTTCTAGAATCTCTGTTGTAACAATAGTAGCTTTAGGACCCAGACAAGCAGGAAACAAAAAAGGACTTTTTCTTCCCACACAACTTACAGGATCTCTATAAGAACCTTGATCGCCTTCAGTCTCTCCCCGTCTAAACCATCTCTACATGGCCAAGAAACAAATCCTTCTAAAACCTTTACCTTAGGGGCACCTGGGTGGCTCAGTCGGTTGAGGGTCTGACTTTGGCTCAGGTCCTGATCTCGCAGATTGTGGGTTCGAACCCCGCATCAGGCTCTGTGCTGACAGCTCGGAGCACTACCTCACACAAATCCTCCAGCCAAGCAGGCTGGTCTTTCACCAAACCCTCACCATGCCTCCAAGCCCCTATTCACGCCAGTCTCCCATCCCACGCTGGATTGCCTTTACTCATCTTCAGATCCTTCTTCCTCCACCAAACCGTTCTCCACTCTCCCCAAAGACTAATTTTCTGCACAATAAATAGTCAAGGCCCTTTACTATCTGACCCCAATCCCGCTCCTGCCATTACCTTCTATGTATCCCAAGCTTCAGGCCATGAACGCCTGCTTCTCCCCAAACTCACTACCGACATCTTTGCCCACATCATCCTCCTGCCTTGCTGTCCATCCCTGCTTTCAAGCTGGCACACCCTCGTTCGAGACACAGCTCACCTGAAACCTCTTCTGTGAGGTTCCCACCTGCCGGGCAGGTCACCTTCTTCTGCCCTCGGTTCCCGAAGTGCACCACCCACACCTCTTCCATCCCCAGCACAGTTTACTGCAAATATTTAGGTCGGCTTCCATCCCCCCGCCACACTGGGAGCTCCTCGATGACAGGTTGAGTGTTTTAAAGGCTTTTTCTTTCTTCTTTTTTTCACCTCCTGTGGTAAACGGTGCCTGGCACTTATTAGGGTTAGTTGAATTAAATCACTAGGTAATCCTCAACCACGTGCACACCCCACTAGACTCAAAGCTCCTGTATGACAGGGTTGCAGGGTTCTGCTTCTCTGGTCTCTCAGGCTGTTCCTCATGTCGTGGGAGAGCAGTCCTTCTCTCTGCTTGCTGTTGTAGAAAGACCTTCCGCTGTCTGTCTGACTGACTGTCTGTGTATCTGTCTGCCTTCTTCTCTCCCTTATCTCTTTCTTCGCTCAGTAGCTTTTATTCACCAAAGAAGTCTGGCAAAGGGGACAGATATAAGGAGCCAGACAGGGAAAAACAGAATGGTTGAAAGGACCCAAGAGCACGGCCTCTTTCCACACCCAGCTGGCCTTGTTTCCCCACACTGGGAAAGGCCCAAGGCCAAAAGGTGTTTTAAAACCAGGTCCTTCAGCAAAGTGAGCAGACCACGGCAGTCAGGTCACTTTAACAGGCTGGGGCCAGGGTGACGGAGACAGGGACTGGGTTGGTTCTGGGACACGAGACAGGACTGAGACTGTGGTACAGAAGAGCTCGGGACCTGGGAACCACACATGTGTCAGGACCGTGAGGGGAACGACGCCGTCCTGGGTATCTGCAACTGACCTTCCTGAAGGCCACCCCTCAACACAAATGGGCAGAAACTTTCCGGGGGGGCAGTTTGGCCCACTCACTTCAGTCTTAACAATGTATGCATTCTTAGGACTCCATTTATTTAGGGATTTATGCCACATAAATAACCACAGATGTGTTCCAAGATTTAGCTATCTAGACATGCATGACGGTATTATTTAGTGAAAAGCTGGACACATGCTCAATAGATCAATTAGTTAATGAGATGATAGCATCCATTCCACGAAATACCAGCTAAGTGGCTTAATAGTTATCGACAGAAAAAATATTCATCCAATTTTATTAAATCAAAACAGCATGGAATAAACATTTCTACAGTATAATCCTGTTTTGCTTTAAAATATGTGTATGTTGGGGCACCTGGGTGGCTCAGTGGGTTGAGTGTCCGATTTCGGCTTAGGTCATGATCTCATGGTTCCTGAGATCGAGCCCCACGTCGGGCTCTGTGCTGTCAGCTTGGAGCCCAGAGCCTGCTTCGGATTCTGTCTCCCTCTCTCTCTCTGCCCCTCCCCTGCTCACACTCTGTCTCTCTCTGTCTCTCAAAAGTGAACTCATGTTAAAAAATAAAAGAAAAAAATAAAACTAAAAATATATGTATGTGAATGAAAACAAAAATTTCTGGAAGGCTATTTACCAAGATGTTCACAGCAGTTATCACTATATAATAGAGTCATGGTGCCTTTTTGTTGTAAGTTTTTCACTCATCTGCAATTTAAAATTTTCTAACAATAAAATTGTGTTGCTTTTGTAAAAAGAAAAAGACAACAGGAGTTATATTTTTAATTATTTTTTAAAAGCTGATCATACAGCTTTACAGCTATTCCCACGCTTTATTACAAATACGATCCCGAGTTTTACGAAAGAAACTATGATCTTACCTGGCTAAGACTGATTGCTACCCAGCACCCATTCTTCCCTTCTTTGGTAACATAACCCCAATGTTATCCTGGGTGACAATCACTCAGCTAAATGCATTTTCCAGCCTCCCTTGCAGATGCTGTGGCCCTGAGACTTAGTGTTGCCCAACGACAGGGATACAGAAGTGCTGTGTGGGGCTCCCAGGAAGACTCTTTGAGGAAGTGCATTCCCCTAGAAATTCGGCCCACCTGTCCCTCCTGCCTTCCTCCTGCTTGCTGCCATGATGACTGAAGTTCCAACAGCTTTCCTAAATCCATTTTTACAGGGAAAAAAATTACATTTTTGTTTAAGCTCCTGTTATTTTGGATTTTCTGCTCTACCTACCCCCCCACTGCTCACAGTGGGTCAACAGCTACTGGGTGGGGGGAATACAGGAGGAAAAGGACTTGAAATTTTAACTTGGGGTGGCAACGAAAGCCAGCAAATCCTTCAGAGCTGGGCTTTCATGTGTTATTATTTAAAATCATAAATGCTGACATTTATGCCACTGAGGGAGGAAATGCCATTATTTCCAGCAATAACAGCACGGAGCTATGGCAAGTTGTTTCACTTAGAAGATGTTTAACACAGGTCTCGTAATTGTCACTTAATGGGTCAGGGAACCAAGAGAGACCTGCCTTTGTGTGTTAAGGCCTCCCTTCTGCAGATCACAAACGTTTCCTTTTATGTTTAGGAAATGTAATTACAAGCCAGAATACCACCACAAAGCTCATTGCTTTTGCGGGGCTTTAGTCCTTTCAGTATTTTACAAATGCTACAGGCTGCAGAAGGCAAAGCTTAACTCCCACGACCCTTTGGGGAACACTTAATCGTGCCCTTCGAAGGACTGGTCACCAAGTGTAACACTGATGTTGGACAAGGCTTCCAGGTGACTTTTTAACCACAGCCTTCCCCAAACTGAAGCCTTCGGGCACCTCTCTCTTGCCTTATTTATTCCTACTAATCTTTTAAGATTCGGATCTGGTGTTCCCTACCTCCAGGTAAAGCTCAGTTAGGGGCTGGTCTCTGGCATGCCCATAATACCTACAGCTTACCTCTTATAATAGCCGCCACCTATTCAGTCCTTATTACACATGGGCGCTGTGCCAGTTGGTGCTATGTGTGGGCCATGTCACGTAACCCTCCTAACAGTCCTATGAGGTAGGTACACGTGCATTTTATAAATGAGGATAGGAGTCTCCGAGAAGCTAATAACCCACCCTGGGCCTTGCAGTATGATTCAAAGATTATGAGGTAATGATTCACCCACTTTATCTGGCCCCGGAGGCAAAGTCATACTGTCTCGTAAACCAGTGGCAGCCTCTCATTATACCATCCCCTGTACTTCCCATGCCCTGCAGTGCTCGGCATCCAGTAGGTACTCAATAAATGTCAGCTGAGTGATTGGTCCACTGTCAGTCCATTCCTATCCAACTATACAGACTTAGGTTAAAAATCACTAGATGGAAATGCAAATTGGTCCCCAAGGCTGGAAGAAACAGCCTAAGAGAGACATGGTTAAACAGAAGTCTACACACAGGGAGTGTGACCTGTTCTTCATATCGTCGAGGGATGAGCGGTTGGGAAGAGATCCATATTTCTTCCTCACGATTCTTCACAGAAACAAAACACAACCAACAGCAGTTGGAAAAAAAAAAAAAAACCACAACAAAAACCGTAAGAAACAGCAACCTGGAAGCAGGCCCAGCCCTGTGCTCTGATTCCAGAAGACAATGGCTCCAAACTCAGAACAGGATTTAGAGGAGATGTGGCTGCTGAGGCCAGAAAGGGCCCAACCCATAAGGCTTTTCCTCAGCCTCACGATGAGGCCCGTCCACCGCAATCCCATGACGCCTAGTGCTAAACTCTCGGTTAGTGTTAAAGCTACATCCTACTGCGTCCTCGTGATGGACCAGGCACATTTTCCTGCCCTGGGAAGGATGTGCAGAATCGGGCAGGAGAAGGCCTTTATTTCTCCTCAGGACACTCTTAGAAACCAGGAAGTGATGCATCAGGCAAAATTGAGAGATCAGGTCTGTTGCCACCCCTCCCCTGGAGCCCTCAGAGAGAGCTTTTTCACAGGACCTACTGACATCTCTCTCTCTCTCTCTCTCTCTCTCTCTGTCTCTGTCTCTCTCTCTCTCTCTCTCCCTCTCTCTGAGACCACCTCAGCAAGCCCATCCGTGCTTGTGGCTATAGTGCCCTCCAGTGGGGAGACTGGGCCCTGTGGGGCCAGGCACAGGAAATGGCTGCCATGACAGAGGGTGATGCCAAGTGAAAAGCATGGCTTCCAGCAGCAGCACCTGGCCTCCTGGCAACTCCCAGCCAGGCTTGGAGTTGTGCCTGAGTTTTTTTGTTTCAGATATTTGACAACTCCCCCCACCCCCACTTCATTCTTTTCCAAATAGGATCCTCCTGAAAGACCCCTCCTGTGGCTTTGTGAGGGGCCAGATAGCACCAGTCCTGAAGGGCTGCCCCCGTTTTTCTACAGAAGCTATTTCTGACTCCTTAGTCAATGACAAGCTAAAATCTAGCCTTCTTGAAACTGCAATTTTGATTTGGGAAATGAAAATGAAATCCCTTTTCCTGTGGCAGACTACCAAGGCCGCTTTTGTTCAGGTAGTGCGTTTTGGGGCAGCTATCTGGCTCCGCAACGGACACTGGGCAGGATGGGCGTCGGTCTTAGCAGTGACCACTGGGAGACTTCAGCCTCCTGAGGAGGAACAGCAGACTGGTGACTTGGAGGCATATCCTACAACCAGGTAAGGTTTGGGCCACTCACCATCTCCCCAGTATCCTTCCTGTGCATCCACCGTCACCAAGCCCTGTAAACTCCACGTCCTCAACGGTGATTTTATAGTCTCTTCTCCATGCCCAGCACCAGAAAGCCAGCTGTCGACATCTGTCTGGTCTACTGTAACGACTCCTGTCTTTCCTCCATGCTGCATCCCTACACAGTGTGATAGTGTCTCCCCCACGCCATGACACTACAGTCTGGCCCACATGAGATCTTCCATCCTCGTTCTCACCTTTGACGATTCCTATCCCTGCCCGACTCTGGCTTTGTGCCCCCTGCCCCCCCCCCCCCCCCCCGCCAACACACACCTGTTTGTGGTGGTGCCCCAGCCTGCATCTGCTCTTCACACACTGGTCTGATGTGTTCCTCAGTCTTCAAAATCCAGCTTAGCACCACTCACTCTGGGATGAAGACCGCCAAACTACACACTGCCCACTGCCTACTTCCTCCTTTGAGTTCTAGAACTCCTTTACTTCTTTTTTGACCCCCCCAGGGGACTGTGAGCTCTTTTGAGTCCAGAGCCTGATGTGAATTCATCTTTGCATCTCTAGTGTTGATATAGCACCTCTTATGTAAGGACACTACGCTGCTCCTCTGTCACTGCAAACTCACCATGATGGAAACCAAACTCCTCATCTTCAGTTCCTCTATCTTCGCCTCGGACGGCTTATCAGTAACTAGGTTAGGTGGTCTCATCTCCACAGTCATGCATACCCATTTCCCCTTCCCATTTCTACTTCCACTGCCCTAAGGAGGACCTCATTATCCTGTACCTGAGCTATGGAAGTGACCTCCTAGGAGCTGATTCCTTTCCTAAAATACAAGGTGATTATGTCATTCTCCTGCTCAAGATCCTTCAATGGCTCCCCTCTGCTCATAGAATAAAGTTCAAACTCCTTCACTTGCCATCTAAGATGCTCTGACTTAGTCCCAACTTACTTTTGTCATCTCTTCTCGGAGCATCTGTACCCAAGGACCATGCTCTCATTCCCAACAGAATTATCACTGTTCCTTTCAATCCAGATAAAATAGCCCCTTCTTTTCAGGCAAAACCAATCCTTCCATTCAAAGTATTTCCACAACATACAGTTTATGTTAACTGAGCACTCGTTTGTTCTACCTATTACCACATTGGGTTGCTTTCCTCACAGACTGGCCTGCTAGACTGCAAGCTCTCAGGGGCAAGAGTCCTGCCTCATCCACCTCTAATCCTCTCTGTCTCCTTGAGCACAACAGATGGTCAGTGTATTTCCATTAACTACAAATGGAGCAAATGAAATCGAAGAAGTTACAAGTTGTGTTTAAATAGGTTCACACGGGTTTGAAAAGCACCATGGTCAAGATCATGTTATGAAGCAGCTCTGGATGAGACAACGGCTCTTAAAAAGCTCACAGTATATTTGAGATGATATAGGAGACCATCCGGACATGAAAAGCCACAAAGGAAAAACAGTGGTCTTCAAGCATGCATGCATGCAAAATGAAGCGGAGATAGCACACAATTTATGAAACCCAGAGAGGTGTTTTCATGCCACTGCTCTGAATGATGCCTCTAGGATTTAAAATTCTATCAGCTTTGTCTGGAGAAACAAAGATTCTCTGAAATGTCTTAATATTGTTGCACGTGACTATTAGATTGTGTAATCATGAACAGTCCTTAGAGGAAACTCTCCTGGGGCAGTGTATCCTAACAGTTAAGAGTCAGACCATCTGAGTTCAAATCCCAGCTCCAACATTTACTCATTGTTGGCATGGGGCAATGTCTTAACCTCCCTGCCTCATTCTTTTCCTCCTGTAAATGGAGAGCGTAATAAATACCTACCTCACTGGATCCTTAGGAGAACTAATTGAGCTAGAATATATAAAGTGCTTAGAACATAGTAAACCCTGTATCAACCCTGACTATTATTTTTAAATAGACCAACTTTCCAGACAGGGACAGAGCTAACAAGATTCAGCTAACAAGCATCTGTGTAATACCTAGTATTCAGTACTCTTCTTTCCTTCTCATTGATTTTAGAAACTACTTTTTAATGGGAAGTTTGTTTTTTTTAAGTGGTTACCATTCACTAAGGGTTTACTTTTTTCAGATAGTGTATCAATTAATTACATGGGAACACAGTACAGTAGCTAAGAGGCTGGACTCTATAGCCAGGGTGACAGAATCATCTGTGGGTATCTCCACTATGTGATTTAATCTTTCTGGTTCTCGGCTTCCTCGTTTACAAAAAGGCGATAGTAACGGTATCTACCTCTTGCCATCCTCGTGAGGATTGATGAGCTGGAATGTGTAGCAGCACTTGGGATTTTGTCAGTGTTCAGTAAACGTAGCTATTCTTTTCCAATAAATAGGTACCAAGCACAAGCCATGTGCCAGGTACTGTGCTAGTTGCTGGGGATCCAGCAGCAAAAAAAGACAAAGTCCCCACCCTCTAGAGATGTAGGTACTATGATCACCATCATCAATCTTGAAATTGAGACTTAGGGCATATTCAAATCTGCCTGAAGTTACTGCCTTGAAAGTAAACAGGCTGTGGTTTGAACCCAGCCAGGGCTTAACGAGAGTACCATCCCCCTTCAACGTGGAGCGCTCAGGGTCAGCATTCACTCTTTCATAACACTAGAGACCTTGCTCACTGTCTACAGAGTTAGAGTTGGGACCCCTTAGCCTGGATTCCAGACATGCGGACCATGGTATCATCTTCAGACCCTTGTTTTGGGAAGCAGCCCAAGCTGATCTCCAAGAAAGGCAGAGCCACTAACTGGACCACAGGTGGCACCTGGCCCAAAGGCAGTCCAGCTATAGGAAGACCATGGCCCATGATGTGGCCAGCACAAAAACTTTGCTCAGTAGGGCTAATGGTAACTAGTGAAGCCAATCAGACTCAGTCTTCCTCCAGGGTGTGAACAGAAAACTTCAGAGAGAAGCAAATCAATGGGAAAGAGGACGAGGAACTAGAAAACACCAAAAGAGATGCAGAGAGCACATGTGGCAGCATCTCGGTTGTTGGCAGAGGACAGAGGTAAAGTCCTCAAGCTCAGGCACCGAGGAAGAGACCTTGGATACAGGACAACGATGACTCCATGGGATCCCTTACCCACCTATAGACTCCGCATCCTGACAAGAAGCCCCCGTTTTCCAACAGAGCTCCTGAGACTCTGTTCCCTCTAGCTGTGTGCAGCCATCCAAGACTCTCCTACCCCAATTTCCCCGAATTCTTTCTCTTCTACTTTTGCTTCACACATAACACTCCTGGGACCCAAGCAGACCATGGGCACTCCTGCTAACGGTCTTCCATACCCTATACCCACATCATACTTCAAGGCCCAGCCACACTCACCATCTGCCTGACGCCACCCTCAGCAGGTCCTGCTCGTACCTGGGACCTCTCTGATCTCCAGTTTCCTCCTCTGCCCATGAACACAAGTCTCTGCCTCCCCGGCATGACTCCAATCACGCTGTGGGTCTAGTGCCTTCTAGTACGTTGCCTTGTGCACAGCACAGTAAAACCCAATAAATGTTTGCTGGTTGACCGGTAATTCTAATGCAACATACCACAGGGGCTAGAGAAGCAGGCCACAGCCTTCAGCCCTAGGGGGTTATTTGCCCTCCCCTCCCCCATCCAGAGAACATTTGGCAATATCTGGAGACATTTTTGGTTGTCACAACCGTGGGGATGTGCTAATGGCATTAGAAGGTATAGGCTGGGGATGTGCCCAATGTCCCACAATGCACAGGACTACAACCTCTCCACGATGAAAACTTATCATGCTTAAAATGTCAGTAGAGCTGACATTAAGAGACTCTGGACTAAAGCCATGAGAAAATTAAAGAGAAACAAGATTTAGGAAACACACTTAAAACAATAACACATTGTTAGAAATAGACTGTTTGGCTAGACTGTATTCCTCTGAGTTGTGTTTATGATTTTAGATAAATTACAGTAAAATCCTGTGATCCCAAGCCTCATGATAATGCTAATTTGGATATAAGGCAACTGACAACTAGCAGCAAATTCACCCCAGCAACGCCATGCTCCTCTCAACACGCAATAACATGACCCTGCATCTTATGGGGTGGAGTTCTTGGACCCCACCAATAGCACTACGGCGGGGTTAGATTACAGTTCCACGGTGCTGGCAGAGTTCATGAGCAAGCTACTGCCATTCTGGCTGGTGTGACCATTTTTTATCCAGTCTGTGGGCTTCAGCAGGATTGGTCCTATTTGCCCTTTTTTTAGTTGAACAGCATTTCTCCCTTTGTGTCAGTCACACACATGGCTTTGGAGAAGAACAAAGCCAGACTCCACCCTCAGTTTTGCCAGTGGCCTTTGCCTGCACGCTCCCAAAGGGCAGGACTGGGCCTGTGCCATCAGCCACTGCACACTCAGTGCCTGAAGAGTAAGGGTGGTTGGGAAACATCTCTGGAATGAATGAAAGCACTCATTCTCTGTCTCACCTCTTCCAAACTCATTTTCTTCACCTATAACATGGAGAAAATAGCACCTAGGACAGCAGTTGTTACAAGAATTAAAATTAAGTGAGACCATGTATATCAAGCTCCTGGAACAGAGTTGGACACACAGTTCACTTAACGGCTCTTATCCCTCCATCTGAAAACCAGTAAAAATCTGCCAGCTCTTTCAGAATCCTGCTAGGCACCACGAGCTCCTCCCCAAACTCTCTGTTCTTCAAAGAAGCACCATCAGGCCAGAGGAAGCTCTAAAGCACTGAGAATGGAATAGGTTTATTTCTCTGAAACTAATTAAAAATCAAAAGTTCTGCCATGATTTCCAAGCCAGATTTATCCTCACATGTGGGCTTCGCATTTTAAATTTTAATTTGATTATGCACATCTCAGACTAGCAACAGGAATGGATGAGGGCCAGGGTCCTGTCTTTTTATATTTCCTCAGCATTACCTACCTACCTGCAGGCGCCTAATAAACAGTAAATGAACAAAGGGAAGAGCCACAACGTCAGGTTCTAGCTCCCAGATTTCCTAAGGGTAAGGACTAGTTATACAAACATGAAAGCTTATCTACTTGTACTCTGCGTCACAATTCGACACAAAGCCATCAGGATGAAAGAGTTTAATTGTAACATCAGCTCCTGAGATAAAGCCTCGCAGACCCCATGGCTGCTGAGAGAATTTTCATGAGGCAGTATCCATGAGTACACGCAGACCGGGAAAGCTGCATGGAAGAGTAGAGCAGACAAGAGGGCTGGCTCCAGACCAAGCTGGGTTCAGTCCCTGGCTCCACCACTTTCTTTTTCCTTTGTTTAAATTTTTTTTAATGTTTATTTACTTTTGAGAGAGACAGACAGACAGACAGACAGAGTGTGATCAGGGAAGGGCAGAGAGAGGGAGACACAGAATCCGAAGCCGGCTCCAGGCTCTGAGCTCTCCACACAGAGCCCGATGTGGGGCTCGAACTCACAAACCGTGAGATCATGGCCTGAGCCGAAGTCGGATGCTTAACCAACTGAGCCACCCGGGTGCCCTTCTACCACTTTCTACCTGCAACTTCAAGTCTGCATTTTCTCATCTGTGGAAGAGGAATAACATACCTGCTGCTATGGGCTGAATTGTGTCCCTGCCCCCACCCAAATTCATATGTTGACATCCTAATGTCCAGTATCTCAGACTGTAACCTTACCAGAGAAAGGCTGTTTAATTTAGTTAAATGAGGTCATTAGGGTGGGCTCTACTCCAATATGACTGATATACTTACATGAAGGGGAAATTTGGAGCCAGACAGGCACACCGGGAGAATGTCATGTGAAGATAAAGCCAGAGATTGGGGTGATGCTTCTACAAGCCAAGGAATACCAAAGATTGCTAGAAAACCACCAGCAGCTGGGGCAGAGGCATAAACAGATTACCCCTCACTTCAGAGACTTCAGATGGAGCCAACCCTGCCAAAGCCTTGATCTCAGACCTCTAGCCTCCGGAAACGTGACACGATAAATTTCTGTCATTTAGACCACTCAGTGTTATGAGTGCTGTTATGACAGCAAACTGATAGAGAGCCTTGCAGTGCAAAGCCAGTAGCTGTTGTCGGTATTGCTCATTAGAGTATCACAAGTTGAACATAATAACACAGAGAGCAGATACACGTGTATGTTGAACACAGGAGATAACATATTGTCTGAATATGAGGCAACTCCCTAAATGCCAATCTCCCATTTTTCTGATGAGAAAACCAGGGGGAAACTTTCAGGGATATACATGAAAGAGCCAAATGTCTACTTACAATATTTAATTTAACTTACTTACACTATCCACACGTAAAATCTCATGTATAAGAAAGCCATACACTGACTTAGAAATGCGTTTTCCAGTTTCATATTCCATGAAATACTTTTATTCTAACATCAGTCTTCATCATCCTTAGAACTTTTTTTTTTAGTTGTTTCCAAGAGAACTTCATCTAAGTTGTGTGAGATGCCGCACTTTTGAATCTGTATATGATGCTAAACATGAAATTTTTATCTTCAACCACAAGTACGATTTCCATTTATTTGTACTTTTACAAATATTCATGACCTTCCCTGTGCAACCACAGTGCTTTGCAGCATGATTTCTAAAAGGTGCATTTAAGACAAATTCTAACAGTTGCCATTGTGAAGTCACGCCCAAAGGAATAATTCCTAAATCAGTGCCGGGAACCTCTATAAGCATTGAAAAGTAACCTTGATTTGGTCATTTCAGGGTAATGTGGTGCTTCAAAATAAAACAATGGAAAGAGGATCCCATAACATGAGAGAACTTGCAAGACTTAATAAGGCAACTTCTTCTTTCCTGAGGGGCAATTCTTGGGGGGAAATCCATTACTTTAGTTCAGGCTATAAGCAGCTTATGCACAGTTGGCATTCTCAATCCTGATGCTTCTTCTTATGTCCCACTGATTCTCATCCTTCAAGGCCAAGTTCAAATGTCCCTTCCTCTCCCCCACAGAGCTGGAATGAGTCTCTCATCACTTCATTCCCCACTGCACACCACTGCCTACTCCCCATAGTTTTCTTCTGTCCTGAAACTGAGCTCTGGTC
Source organism: Panthera leo (assembly GCF_018350215.1). Lineage (NCBI taxonomy): Eukaryota > Metazoa > Chordata > Mammalia > Carnivora > Felidae > Panthera > Panthera leo. The sequence goes on from NC_056688.1 coordinate 86,326,125, forward strand.
TTAACCACGCATACACAGCACCTCGCTTTGCAAATAAAAGGTCCCTTTTCCTTTAATAACTGAGAGAAAATAACCTAGTTTTTTTTTTTCTGATTAGAAAAGTAGTACATATTTATTGTAAAAAAATTCAAATTCTATAGAGATATTTTGAAAATAAAGTACATCTTCTAAAACTCCCCTACTGTTACTGTGTATCTACTTGCAGAATTTTTGCTCTGTATACACACACACATGCTGATACATGGGCATATACATACATACAATACATATACACATACATAGACACATTTAAAAAAATTTTTTTACATTTATTCATTTTTGAGAGATAGAGAAAGACAGAGCACAAGCGGGGGAGGGGCAGAGAGAGAGAGAGACACAGAATCCAAAGCAGGCTCCAGGCTCTGAGCTGTCAGCACAGAGCCCAAGGCGGAGCTCACAAACCGCAAGATCATGACCTGAGCTGAAGTCGGACGCTTAACCGACTGAGCCACTCAGGCACCCCGACATAGACACATTTTAAACAGATGAGGAGTGATCCGTGTCGTGTTGTTTTGTAACCTGCTCTGATCGCTTAATAAATTATGCAATCTTCCTATGTAAAGAAATATAGATTTATATTATAATTTGTAATGGCAGCATAGTATTAGGATATCAAAATTTATTTAATCATTCCCCTACGGATGGTTCTTTCAGTTGTTTCGCATTTTTAAATAATCACAATGAAAAGCTTTGAAATTACAGCTTGGAAAAATGATCATTTCCTTAGGATAAATTCTGAAAAGTAGTATGCTAGTTCAAAAGGTATACTTAATGTCAGTTTAAACTACTCCCAATAACAGTGCAAAAGAGTATCTGTTTCCCCAGGTACTCACCAACATCAGCACTACCATTGTTTTAAACAAAATGAAAGGACAAAAAAAAAAAAAAATAACACTTTATTGTTTTAATGCCCATTTTTATTGCTAGTGATTTTTGGCATCTTTTTGGTTAATACAATTATACAATTGTTTATTGTGCAATTATTTGTGTTGTATTAAATATATTTGAGCACAATGCAATTATTTATTGTATAGTGTGATTATCCTATAGAATAGAATATTTTATAATATTTATTATAATATTATATATTTGTATAGTTATATTATTATTTACAATAGAGTTATTATTCTATAGAACGCTTCTATAGAAGTAGTAAGCTCTTAATAAATATTTGCATAATAATAATAGCTGAAACTGATTATGTACAAGGCACTGTTCAGAGCACATGTCAGCATGGTCCCACCTCCTCTAGGCTCTTCAGGTACATTCACCATTGATCGGGTGAAAGTTGTCATATAGTTTGAAGAGGAATCTATATTAGTATGTTTGAAATACGCTTGTATTTTTCTTTTTGATCAGAAGTTCTTTATATATTATGGATGCTAATTCTTTATTACATATGTTGCAAATAGCTTTTCCTGTTTGTTGCTTGACTTTTTATTTAGTATGTGCTACCTATTACTATATAAAAGTTTGCAATTTGGTTTATTGCCCTTTAACAAAACTTATTTCCCCCTAACAAAAGTAGTGGCTGGTTCACAAGGTCCCTCCAGACAGCCTTGTCTCTAAGTTAAAAGTAACACTGAAGACTTTAGAATAAAAACAGTAAGAGTCACAGACATACTGGGACCTTCCATGCTTCCACCACATGCTTTAGTCTCTTCATCACATGCAGAAGAGTTCCATAACCAGAGACTGGCTCAGGGCTGGAGAGGGTCACACTGCTGGGTTCCCTGCAGACAGAGCTGGAGAGGCGGTTGGCTAGACCAGCATCTGAACTGGTTGGGCCCATTCCATTTAGAAACCCAGACTGGAATTTTTGTTAGTCAAGCAAGAACAGGGGAGAGCAAAGTGAGAAAGAATAAGTGTGAAGGAGAGAGGGAAATAAATAAAGTGACATTACCTGAGTTTTTACTAGGCACCAAGCTGTGTGCTATGCGCTTTTGGTTAGGTCCTATTACTTAGCCCTCCCAACTCCTCTATGAGGTAGGAAGTGACACATCTAATGTGCAGATGATACTATGCAAGGTCACACAATAGCAGAGTGAGGATTCAAAGCCAGGTCTTGTATTCAAGTCCAGGAAGAATCCTCAGGGCTCCAAGGATATACTGGCTCAGGTGAAGGGCAGACTCATGGGGCAAGGCTCTGGGCCTCCACCTCATGTCCACCCAGCCTCCATTCTAATTTGCTTTAGAAAGAGCAGCTCCAACTAAGGGTTCATTGCCATGATATGATTCCACTCTTTAAAAAAATTTTTTTTCTAAGTAGGCTTCACATCCAGCTTGGAGCCCAACACGGGGTTTGAACTCATGGCCCTTAGATGAAGACCTGAGCCAAGATCAAGAGTCAGATGCTCAACTGACTAAGCCAGACGCCCCTGAAACTAGTTTCTTTTAAACACAGTACCATACCATATTTGGTTCATACCTCCCTCCAACCATCAATCAGTTACACTGATTTAGTAGCACTAAATAGGCACATATTAATCACTGACTGTGTGCAATGCTTGCTGTGCTGGCAGTGGCATTGTGAAAACAAACCAGACATCAAGACGTGGCCCTGACCTCACACCGTCCACCTTCTGGGAGAGGAGAGAAGTACTGCACCAAACAGCAATGATGCAAGGTGAATGTGGCAAAGGGGAGCGCAGGGCCAGGCAAACGTAACCAACTGTGTGCAACAGGGGGAGGCTTCCCTGAAGATGCATGTTAGAAAGGGTCAGAGAATTTAGGAGGAAGGGAAAAACTTGTGAAGGTGTGCTAAGAGGATAAAAAGCCGTTCGCGCGTCATGAGCACAGTGAAGAATACTTGGGAGGCAGAGGGGGCATTTTAGGGATGAGGAACCCCCACACCCCGGGCTGGCAGTCAAAGCTCTGGTGGCCTTTGTTCCCTTTGTCATGCCCTTTAGGAAGGAAGAGCTTCCTGAGAAGGAAGAGCTGAGGAAGATGAATGGAAGCTCCAGCAAGGTTTGTAGCTCCCAACCTCACTGCATCTGCAGGTCCTTCTCATGAGCCGGGTGTGAACACCATCTTCCCTACAGAACACAAGACCAGAAGAGCCCCAGAGTGAACAGAGGTTTCTATTTTTTATTTTTTTAATGTTTGTTTATTTCTGAGAAAGAGAGAGAGAGACAGAGCATGAGTGGGGCAGAGAGAGAGGGAGGCACAGAATCCGAAGCAGGCTCCAGGCTCCGAGCTGACAGCAAAGAGCCCGATGTGGGGCTCAAACCCACGAACCGTGAGATCATGACCAGAGCCGAAGTCAGATGCTCAGCTGACAGCCACCCAAGCCCCCCTCCCCCCAGACGTTTTTATTTTTAATATAAAATTTAAATTCTCCTTCAGGAGAGACATTTGATTGCAGAAAATATTATAATAACGAAGATGTCCAATAGCATAGCAGAGTTCTTGGTAAATATATTAAGGTATCTTCTAACCTTCACACATTATATAGCTATTAAAATTAGTGTTGAGGGAAGAATATTACTAACATGAAAGATGTTCATGATATTGTTAAGTACAAAAATTTAATTATGAAGCAATGTGATGGTATTATTCAATTCTTACCAAAAAAAATACTGTACAAAGAAAAACACTGAAGTGTTCATAGTGATTACTGATGAGTATGAAATTACTACTCATTCGGGCTTAACTAAATTTTCTAAAGTTTCTACAATAAAGATTTATCGCTTTTGACATAAGAAAAAAAAAACAAGAAGTCAATTTTAAGTGTTCCTCCCAGCCAGTGTCAAGGCCTACAACGAGTGCATGGCTGGCTGTAATCCCTGACTCTTATTTCTGTGACCTGGCTTGTTCCTAGGCACAGAATTCAAGGCTGGCTAACAGAAAGTAGAGTCTGACTCTTCACACAGTCTCTGTCTGCTGGAGCGTATGCATGTCAATCTCTCTGTTCCATCACCACTACTGTATTCAGTGGGAAAAAATACATATTTGAGTTCCGTTCATGCCTCATATGTGGAGGCTATACTTCAGTTGTAAGAGGTGACACTTGTTAGGCATTGCCTCCACGCAGGGCTCTGTGTGAACATCTTCATTATCTCACTTAACCCATCAACAGCCGGGGAAGTTAGACACCATACTTCCACTTTACAGACAAGGAAACAGACCCAGTACCCAATCCCCAATGACCAGTTAAGTGAAAGAACCGGATTTCAAACTCTAGTCTGTGTGACATCTTGAGTCTTCATATACAATCCTTCCTTCTAAGGATCCAGTTTGTTACTATTTGTAGAAAATGCATAAGTGTCCTGGGACTGGCATGAAAACCTCCACCCAGGAAGCTGCCAAATATAAGGTCATAGGTGGCAACTGTGACAGTCAAATAAATTATATTTAAAATAAAGCCAGGGGTGCCTGGGTGGCTCAGTTAAGAGTCAAACTCTGGCTCAGGTCATGATCTCACTGTTCGTGGGTTCAAGCCCCACATCAAGCTCTGTGCTGACAGCTCAGAGCCTGCAGACTTCTTTGGATTCTGTGTCTCCCTCTCTCTTTGCCCTTCCCCTGCTTGTGTTGTAGCTCTCTCTCTCTCAAAAATAAACATTAATTTAAAAAAATCAAAGGTAATAAATGTACTACTCAAAACTCCTCACTTCCTAATTAATTTACTACCTTTTCTTTTTTTTTAAATACGAAATTTATTGTCAGATTGGTTTCCATGCAACACCCAGTGCTCATCCCAACAGGTGCCCTCCTCAATACCCATCACCCCCCCTCCCCACCCTCCCACTCCCCCTCAACCTTCAGTTTGTTCTCAGTTTTTAAGAGTCTCTTATGTTTTGGCTCCCTCTAATTTACTACCTTTTCTACTAACCACACTCGTATCTGTGGGGTGGAAACACCATCTAATGGTATGCTGCATTCCATGACATCTCGTGGGTAGCCTGAGAACTAGCTACAGTGGTAGTATTCACACCATGGAAATCAGCAAAAGCTAGAAATCATGCCTTGATTTATTATTTTGTTATCTAGACTTAAGGAGGTTATGAATAAAATGTTAATAACATAGATTAAATTTAAACTATACATCCTTGTAGCTGTTACATTGTGAACAGCACAAAAAATTGAGGAAATATTTCTCAGCATTTGAAGGCTATTATTGGCCTCCCTAAAGAAGTATGTCATGTCATTGCCTAACGAGTGAAGTTCTGATATAGGTCTTTGTTATGCCATTCATATTGGAACTGTCTCACTCATCAGTGATGTGAGTAACTTCTTTGCTGAATCAGAGTGCAATCACCCATTTATTTGCAGTCTGATTTTGTCAAACTATGGATAGACAGCAACCACACATTGGCTACAGATACAAGAGTTCAGCAAAACTCAACGAGAGCATTTTGTGATTATCAGGTGGCTATACGAGACTTACAATAAGTATGTTGCCTATGTCAATATTACTTACAAGTTGCAAGCTATACCTCTTTTATGTTAGTAAAATTTAGGATCAATTTTTTTCCTGGACAGTTACTTTTTAAACATTTAAAGCACACCACAGCATAGAACTATGGACAACTTAGACGTCTAACTCCTTCAGTGATAAATTCTCATAATTGTGAGAATTGTCTCAGTTGTCTCATAATTGTGACAACTGTCACAATTGTCTCACAGACAAGGCCCCCAGTGATCCCAAGAAGTGACACTTCAGACCTGCTCCTTCCTGAAAACACAGGTCTCAGTTCCCAACTTCTTAAAGTCATGTGAACTCTGGGCCCATCTTTCAGAGAGCTAATCACAGGTCACCCCATAGAATTAGAAACTCTCCCCTGGACCATGAGCTAGAAGCAAAATAAGCCTGATGAAATAGGAAGCTTTCCTGAGCATCTTGACAGAAGTTCACCACACTCTCTTCTTAGTTACATGTGAATATCTCATCATCATACCTACCACATAATTTACATGCCAGTCTCCTCTGCTAGACCTTGAGCTCCATGAAAACTGGGCTATCTCTTGTCCAGGCCTTGCCCAGAAAGTTTTCAGTGTTCCTGAGCTCATGTCTGAGTGCCCTAACAGACAGAGTAGAGACGGAGGACCTCCTTTACAAATTTGGCATTGGCAGAATTAACATCTGTCTCACTGTGTCATTTAGGTATTTCCTATATGGTTCAAAATCAAAATGTTTTGATTGTGATGCTATATCCAAATGGATGCAGTAGCAATCCAATTCAAAAAGTCATCCAAATTCTTAAAAATATGCTATATATACTTGTTATTCTTACTACACAAGGCACCTGACCATCACGATTAATGAACAACATCCAAGGAGTTCATATAAATAAATAAACTGTCTTTGCAGATATGGCTTCTAAATTCCCAAATGTATGGACTAAAGACACTTTACAAGTATAATATAGACTCACCATTTCAAGCTCCATATTTGTAGAGTAGAGGGAAGAACAACCTATCAGTGGCTGTGTGGCTGTGTGTAGTGGGAGCAGGTCCCACACGCACAATTTTGTCCAGAGGGTATCACATCTACCTTGTTTCAGAGTATTTAGGAACCCATGCCCAGAGCACTTGGGGGGCAGGAGACTGAGATGCAAAGAGGTGACAGCTACTCTCCAGAAAAATCTGATCCTGACAACACTCATAGGCAACACACATCCCTGACTTTGCTACAAAACTGTCTAGAGCTTAGGCAGTTTTCCAAGTTGTGCTGGAATTTAAAATAAAAGGCAGGTGGTGGAAGGCACCAGGATGGCTCAGTCGGGAAAGTGTCAGACTTCTGTTCACGTCATGAGCTCATGGTTCGCAAGTTTGAGCCCCACATAGGGCTCTCTGCTGTCAGCAAAGAGCAGGCTTTGGATCCTCTGTCCCCCTCTGTCTCTGCCCCTCCCCCACTTGGGCTCGCTCTCTCTCTCTCTCTCTCTCAAATATAAATAAATATTCAAAAAATAAATGAAATGAAATGAAATGAAATGAAATAAAATAAAATAAAATAAAATAAAATAAAATAAAATAAAGGGGGATGGGGATGCTAAGCAATACACATGAGATAATTAAGTCATTGTTTAATTAAATCATTGAAATAACAGACATCAAAACAGCACCAGAACTTTCTTCCAGGATCCATATAGATATTGGTATTGGCCCACCTTCCTGATTTCCATGCTTTCCACAATTTTTAATTTCTCCTCTCAATGACTGGAAACCAAATACACAATTTTATCCGTCGTAATTCTCTCTCACTAGAAACTGGGAATTTTGTAACCTAACAAGCTAATTAAGAAGAGATTACTACAGCAAGTGTTGCCTTGCAACTCACCTGGCATCTAGGGGTTAATCTCACACATTTACCGTCCTACCTTAAACAGGAATAATAGGAGCCAGGAACCGGCTTTTATGACAACCTTCCTAAGATGGTGCTACTTCTTCAGAGCACAACAGTTAAAAAAAAAAAAAAAAAGCCGTGCAAATGGAGATGAATGGTACGCAGGCCACCGAGGTAATTAAAAATGTATTTTCCATCTCCTAGTAATTGAATTGTGTACAAGCTGCAAGTTAATGAGGTCATCTACCCTCGAGCACTGACAGGAAAGCAGGAATAATTATCTTTCAATTTTTTCTTATGTAGCAATTAATTTTAACCATTCGCTTACACCCCACTTCCACTCCCCTCAATCCAGTCAGTCAAAGTCATGGCTAAACCGAATTGACAAGCAATTGATACGGTGGCGGCACGGAGCTGCCGAGGCGGGCAAGGTAATCAAGGGGCTGCAGCTGTTGAGGGCTAAGCGCTTCCAGGTGAATGTCGCCTGAGATTTCGCATTCTGCCACTCGGAGGACACGGGACACACAGTGGTGGCTGACAGAACATCTGGTGCCAGGTGGGCTGGGAAGAGGCACTGCTGACTTGGGAAGGCAACAGAAGGATGGACAAGGATTGATGGATGGACAAGACTTCGAAACAAAATGTCACTTAGGAAAACTGTTATCCAAAAGCGGGGCAGAAATGCCCAGCCACTCGTTAAACTTGTCCTGAACCTACAGCACCGTCGAGCTTCTGGGAGGGTTCTGGCTCCACATCAGGAGTGGGGTCCTAATGGTTAATGCTGTTAGAATCCGTTTCTTCACTCATTTGCTTCAACAAAACACACTGCTCTGTTTAACCACCTTCATTCTGAGCCCACGGTTCTGGTTCCGGGCAGTGTAGGGGAGCGATTTATTCCAGCTCTGCTGGTACCTGATGGACTTGGTCCAGAACGCACCGTGTTATGACAGGCGGTGGCTGGAGTCTGTCCGTCTGTGATGCTAGTGTTACGACCGATGCGTAGATCAAGCCCCAGACATTCCACTCACCCCCACTTCTCTAATTGGTGAAATTAGAGCAAACTCTCACTTTTGACAGGTTTCAACCAACATGAGTAAATATTTACAAGCAGAGAGAAAGAGAGCAGGCCTTCATTCACTTACCCTATTCAGACTTATGAAGACTAGACAGCTCATAATATTAAATATGGTGGCCAGATTGCTCAATTTGTGTCTGTTGTCCTGACACAACTGTTAACAGCATCCACTTTCATTCCTGAAAGCATCCCATCACGGATGGTACCTTGTAGGGCCACCTGGTCATGGGGTGGCCAGGGGTGAAAGTTGGGATACAGCGAGGGCACAGGCTTCCTCAAAGCGAGAAGCCCTTCTCACTCCCTGAGAGCAGGCGGCCATGTCTTCTTTTCTTCTATATGTCTCCATGCTATCCGGCGTGAACACAGCAGCCTGGCACTAAATGGGCATCAATGACTTTGTGAATCCCACAGGAGGTTGGAAGTCAGTACAGGGAAGTGATGCCATCAGGCAACACGGTTTTTCTATTTGCTCCTAGAGCAAAGTGAAATTTCTCAAATGCTATCCGTTAGAAATTCCTCAAAAGCTATCCATTAGATAGATATCCAAACAAACAAGTGTCTTCTAGTCAAGTGGAAGGGCAGGAGCAGCATCTTTTTCTATGTTTCTGGGACTTTTGTTGTATTTTCATTCACATAATGTCTACACGATTGGGTGTAGACCCCAGTGATCCACTGGGGACCACAGAAGTTAAGGTACCTTGGATTCAGCCTTACTCTGATCAATGCAGGGGTGGCCCAGGTGAGCTTGGGGATCCATGACAGGGCAAAAGGAGAATCTCTTTCAAAGCCTATGAGGTATGCCAATCGCGCTCCTATCCATGCCCTGAAACCACCACAGAAGGAGAGGGGGACAAGAAGCTCTCGCAGGCCATTTTGCAGTGGTGAGCAGCCCTCATGACAGGTTTGCTGCTCCAGCAATTAAATGCACATCTGCAAACCCAGAACACAGGGATGTCATCTTGGAAAGATGCACTTTGTACCACAGTGGCTGCAATTTCTAGTATAGGCTGGCTCTCACTCCCCCTGCAAACCCCCAAATAAATCTCTCTTAAGAAGCCAGCATGGATTTAGCTCCTACCATATGCTAGGTACTGTACATGTATTTATTTACTTGATTTTTTACAGCAATTCTATCCCATATTAAAGCCTCAATTTACATATGAGGAAACTAAGTCTCAAAGAAGTTAAGGGGTTTATCCAAAGACACATAAGAGGTGGACCTAGGATGTAAGCCTGAGTCCATCAGACATCAAAGCCTTTGCATTTCCTTGACATCACTCCAGCAGTCTGGACTAGGCAGTTGAAGTTTTCATCCTTTCTCATTGTAGGCTGGCTTTTCTACAGCGACACTCTTATTACCAGCCTAACTTTCTGGAGAAGTGAGGCAACATCCCCACTGGCCTCAATGTCCATTCTTGATGACGTCTGTGTTAAGCATTGTGCTTTTCCTCTTCTACGGGCAAAACCCATGTGACAGGGGACACATATCTGCCTCTAATGCTTTGGTATGACTGAGTTTACCTGGTCACTTTTCTCCTGAATTACATGGCTATCAGGAGATAAATGCTGTGAGAAGAGAAGAAACCCAGAACCAAGGAAAAGGACACACACAAACAGGCTGGGGTTAAGCAGTATATCCATCAGAGTTTTCCAGAGAAACAAAACCAACAGGACATCAGAGGGAAGTTTAGTTTAAGCAATTGGTTCATGTGACTGTGGAGGTTTGGTGAGTCTAAAATCTGATGGGACAGGTCAGTAGTCTGGAAGCTCAGGAAAGAGCTACAGTTCAAGTCCAAAGGCCATCAGGATGGAGACCCAGGAACAACCAAGATTGTAGTTCAAGTGTGAAGGTTGTCTGCTGTAGAATTCCTCTTGCTCAGCAGTGGTCAGTCTTTAGTTCTATTTATAACCTTCAACTGATTGGATGAGGCCCACCTACATTATAGTGGGTAATCTGATTTACTCAAAGCCCTCTGATTTAAAGTAAATCTCACCCAAAATATCCTCACCCAAATATCTCACCCAAAATATCTCACCAAAATATCCTCACCAAAATATCTCACCCAAAACATCCAGGATAATGCTTGACCAAATGTCTGGGCACCATGGCCCAATGGTTAATTGACACACAATTAACCATTATAAGCATGGAGGAGTGACAAAGCTGGTGTCATACCAGAGCATCTCTGGCCAAGACCTGGAGAAAGTAAGACTTCTGTGAAGCTTCCAGCCTTTACATCATTTTTCTGTTTTCCCTTTTCTGTTTCCTACTCAAGAACTGTGTAGAGAAAGCATTTAGGATGTTATTGGAAAAGACACATGGTAAAAGATGATGGAAAAATGTTTTAAAGATAGGAGATAGTGTATCATGTATCTACACTATAGGAATGATCCAGTGGAGATGAAGAGAGGTGTAATTCAGGAGGGACAGGAAATGGCCAAAGGAACCAAGACCTCTAGACTGAGAGCTGCTGGCAGAATCACAGAACCTTAGAGCTAAAGGGGACTTCTGAGTTCCCCACACCTTCTGCCCACCAGAACAGCAAGGTGAAATGACATAGGCAAGGCTACTTCAGCAGGTTAATGGCACAGGCAAGACCAGAACCCAGGTCTTATCAATGACTTAGACTGTTTATTGAGCACATACTATGTGCCATGCATTTACTTTACAGAGAAGAAAACTGAGGCTCGGGGAGATGAGTTGTCCCAAGTTACAAGCTGGGGTTCAAACTTGAGAATGTCTGACTCAGAGACTTGAACACTTACTCTCCACATCGGACAGCCTCCCAGGCCAGGGGTCCCCTCGCCCTGCAGGGGTGAGTCACCAAGACTCTGGAACTCCTCACCTGTTGCTACTCACACCCATCTCAGAGAGAACAGGGGTATCCTAACTCTTGGAAGCTGGTCTAGACAAGGGATGATTCTGTCTGTCTCTGTGACACAGAGCCACAGACCCTGTCAAAGCAAAAGATAAGACCAAGATCAGATCCTTGAGGGAGTCTGTCGAGAACACCACACACATGTACATACACACTGAGGTGCGCACAGACAGACAGCGCCACTTCACATGGTTCTGCGACGAGGCGAAGGGGCCATCAGCAGGAAGCTCCACCGTCACCTGCTAATGACAGGTGTTCCACTCCCGTACGGAGCCCTGGAACCAGTGTGTGCTCAGAAACAAAGAAGCCTGGCTTCATTTAGCAGCCAAATTGCCATCCGAAGAAAAGACTTCCCAGTACAACAGATTTCTCCGAGGGGAACACAAAAGGCTGGGCAGGTGGTTTCCCCATCAAAAAGCGTCACCGGTAACTTTCTCTCCAGGCTCCAGGCTGTCTGGTCAGACTTGGAGAGGAAGACACAAGCTGGCTCTTAACAGAGATGGTTTTGTTTTTGAGATGCAAATGTACCTTTTGAATTCTTTGGGCATTTTCTTTCAACAGATAAAGGACATTTCTTGGAAAAAGGTAAAATGGTGATGATGATAGCTACTACTTATTATCCTTGGTAATAATGGTAGCTGCAGTTTCTTGAGCACTTAACTACATGCCAGGAACTATTCACCTGCTCTCTTTAACTTGGTCTTCATAACACCTCTGCAAAGGATATTCTCTTCATATCAACATTTTATAGAGGAGGAAGTGGAGACTCCAATAGGTTAATTCACTTCCCAAAGATGCCTGGTTTGTAAGTGCAGTCGCTGAGGTTTAAACCCAAGTCTACCTGATTCCAGAGCTTGTGCTCAATTTGTGTGTGTGTGTGTGTGTGTGTGTGTGTGTGTGTGTGTGTGTGTGTATGCAGACAACCTAACATAAAGTGGAAAGAACCCCGGGCAATTAACTGCCCAAGAAGCAGGAAGGACTTCAGGACACAGAGTGAAGTCAAATTCTCTCCTTTATTTCTCTACCAATAGGTAGGAATATGCAGGTGAGTGCCCACAGCACCCCTGTACTCAAGGGGCAAATGTGGCGGGACCTCCTGCCCCTTTGCATTCCCCCAGACCTTCTCAGCTTTCTAGGCATCAGTAAGACACAGGTTCCCTGGTGCCTTCCCCAACTGCCCTCACGATGTTCATCCACTGCCTTCTTGTGTATCCCCCCTTTCTGATACCTTCAATCACATTTTGAATAAAACATACACTGTGTATGTTACCAAATATTCTTCTAAGTGTTTACATAAGAATTCCCTAAAGTGAGTATCATTCTTACCCCCATTTTCAGATGAGGAAACTGAGACACGGGGTGGCTAAGTCCTTTGCTCTTACCACTGTGGTCTCAACCTATGCGCTCTGCTCCAGAACTTGCACTGACAACTTCCGTTACCCAACATGGCAAGAAAGGATCGTCCCATTTCCCAAGGTTTCTCACCCTTATCAGAAGCCTTCCTCCTGATTACAAAATTTACAAAGCATATCAGAAATGAAGCAACACCCCCACCACTTTGCATCCATGACACTTCCCCTGCCCGTAACAGCAGGGTTAAGAAGAGCTACAGAAGCAGAAAACAGCTGCAGTGTATTATTTTTTGTTCTCTTCCCATTTTCCTTTGCCATAGGAGCTGTTCCTCCCAAGGGGACTCCTTAAACTATTCTACTCATGTACCTCTTACCCTTGACTTGATATCTCTCAGCAATTCAGAAACACAGTCACAGGCAGGGGGGAGGAGGTGTCATAAGGATCCACACCACCTGACTGGCCAGCACGCTGTGAACCTTCTCATCAGCGTAACTGCTCAGCAGAAGGTTTGGCGTACATATTTCACCATTGACAATCAGGTTTTTACATTAAGCCATCGATGAGAACTTTCTTTAAAAATAAACCCTCAGGGCTAATGGTGGAGTGAAATTCTATTTCTAATGCAAAGTGAGGGAAAAGCAAATATATTTTCTCCAACTGTCAGTTATTTTAACATGATACACAACCTGAGATGAATGCCTTCCCTAAATTGGTTTTATTGAAAAAGTTCATGCACAAATGTTTTACTTCAGAACCTCATGAGCAAGTAAAACGAATCATTCCCACCTTACCAAATTAATAAGGAGAGCTATTCACTGCTGCTGTTTCGAACCCACAGTCACTCACAGCTTTCTTTTAACTCTGCTTTGTTATGTTTTATTACACTGTCATCAAGTTTACCAAGGGTGTGTTTAATTCCAGAATTTTGGGGGGAATTTTTAGGGTCAGGTCGGGAGGGAGGAGCCTCTGCAGCATTAACTACAACCACATCTAAAGTCTTCAAAAAAACAAGATGATTGTTTCTGTGAGCCAGAGTCTTCTAGAGTAACACAAACCCAGCCAGTGACTTAAATAAGAGTAGGTTCCCCTCCAGGGGTACCTTTGCAAACCAGCCGGTGAGTGGGTGCCCCTGATCTCTTGCTGCTGGGGCTAAAAACAAAAGAGGCAGGAATCTCCCCTGCAGTAAGAGGGCTAAATTGACTTCTCTTGCAAACTACACAGCCAGAGAGGACTCAGAAAATACTGGCTGCTTCACTGCACCTGCAGAAAGTGCCATGGAACCATCAGGGCCCTTATTCCCCCTAACCAGACATCATCATCATCATCATCATCATCATCATCATCATCATTGTACTTAACTGCTCTTATGGTACCAACCAACACATTTCTATGCGCCCCCCCCCCCCGCCCTATAGTTTACAGAGAACTTCAAATACCATAGTCCCCTTATCCACGGTTCACTCTCCACTGTTTCAGTCATCTACGGTCAACTGGGCTCCCGAAGCAGAAGGATGGTCAGAAGGTCAGTGGTAGCCTAAAGCTACGTCGTAATGCCTACATTAGTCACCTCACTTCATCTCTTCATGTAGGCATTTTATCATCTCACATCATCACAAGAAGAAGGCTGAATACCAGAAGATAAGGGTACAGAGCAATAAGATACTTAGAGAGAGAGAGAGAGAGAGCCCATTCACGTAACTTTTATGATAGTATATTGTTATAATCATTCCATTTCATTATTATTGTTAATCTCTTATTGTGCCTGATTTATAAATTATACTTTACATAGATAAAGGAAAAACATAGTATATATTAAGATTCAGTACTAACTGCAGTTTTAGGCATCCACCAGGGTCTTGAAATACGTCCCCTGTGGACAAGGGGGGACTACTATATATTAGCAGGCGTGGCACAGGACCTCGGTCGCTCAGCACTTCTTCCTCCAGCACCAGGCTAGTCAGGCCACACCCCGGTCCTCACAGCAGGTAATACTGAGTGTCCTCAGCACCCTCATGCTCACCTTGCCCAAAAACTGGAGTCAATGGTTCTACTTGGAAATATCTACTCACCCTTGCCTGACTCCACCCCCACTCCTGCACTTCAGTTTCATTATCATAAAATCCAGGCAAAAGACACATGATCTCTGAGGGTTGTTGTGAGGATTTCAGTATATTTTATATACTTATATATCACAATCAGAATTTTTCATTGCAACCCACGGAAATGAAGTCCGGCTAATTTAGGATGAAAAGGGCTTTATTAAAAGGATTCTGGAGAGCCCACAGATCTCTGAAGGGCTGAAAAACAGGTTTAAAGCTGATGTTCAGGAAAAACACCCAAAGTCACACCACAGAGCGAGTTCCTTGAAGAAACCTCTGCCACAGCCACTCTCCCCAGACATACTCTGGATGTTGACACCAGAAACACTGTCACGGCTGCCACCTCAAGCAGGATGTACCTGCCTCAGGACCACCGCCCTCACCAATCCCCACCTCGACACACCAGCAGCTGCCAGTTCAGAGCCTGGGGCAGATGCATCGGCAAAGCCTGGATCATTCACCAGCATCCTAGCTGCAAAGGAGGTTGGGAACACAAGTGCCTGGCACTTTCAGGTTCCGTAATGGGTGTATTGTGGGGGAGGAGATTCCTATAGTCATATGAAGTGTGTTTAGTTGCTAACAGCCAAAAAGAATGGCTGACATTCATTAAGCAGGTGGAATACTTAATCCAGTACCCGATGTGTTATTGGCCCTTGTGCCTTATCTCATCCAAGTCTGTGTTGACAAGTCTGTCAGAACACGACATTATAAAGATCTTCACAACTTCTCCACTTCCCCTCAACACTCTCACAAAACTCCCAGCCTAAAAAACCCGCCTGTTCCCACGTCTCAGTCTCTTTGTTCTTCTCCCCAAGAAGTCAATATTGTCTGATAAACAAGTCTCTGCTAAATGTTTGATATAACTGAAAATGGGTTACTTAGTGTGATGTTCCCTCCCCCCGGAAACTATTTTTACAGGAGATTCCAAGAGCTATAAAGCTTTAAACCCAAAGAAATTTCAAGCAGCTGTGACCTTTACCTTGGGGAGTTTTGGGTCAGTAACAAAATCTTTTGACTGAGGTAACTGCTCTTTAATAAAGGACTTCAGTAAGCCAGTGTCACCAACTCCCTAACAATCCCTTACCTTTGGTAAGAACTCACATGCGTTCCCATGTTTTTCCTCACCCAGTCTTCCCTCAAACTCCATGTGATTTTCAAGGTAAGTGCTATTACATTCATTTGATAAATGAGATACCCTGAAAGGTTTAACGAATTTTCTAAGGGACTAAATCTGGTCACCTGGAGAACTGAGACTGGACCTAGGTTTCCTGACTCCTGATCAAGTGTTTTATTTCACTTTCTATAGTCCCTGGCCGCCCTTCTCCAGGTCAGGAGCAATCACAGTGGTGTCAGTGAATAAGAGAACAAGGGAATCCCAGAGACAGGCCCTGGGAGGCAGGAGAGCTGTCAGGGGAGAAGAAATAACCTCAAGATGATCCCCTTCCTAGAGCGATTCCATTTGCTTTGATTTAACTCTGAGTGTTTTCAAATGGGTTCTGATTCCAAAACATTTACATTCACCAGGAGGACTGAATATAATTACTCCCTTTGTGTCTCAAAAATTGCAAAAATTAGGGGATGTACCACAACCACAGAAGGAATCCAGGAGCTGAGGTGGGGGTGGCGGGGGGAGGGAAGCCCAATCTGCAAAACCAGTGTGAGTCTTTCTAGCCGCAGTGATGGGGAAAGTGTGCTATCTCTGAGCTCCATGATTAAAGCAACTGCAAATTAGTTTCTGCAAAGGTCTTTCCCCTTAAATTGAAAAGCACCATGTAATGGAATTTCATAGATGCTGCGTTAGAAATGACTTCATACCTCACTCTGTTCAGAGCTGAGAGGTGGCTGCATGGCATGAATGATAAAAGGCTGAGGCTCTTGAGGAGCTACCGAACGTTTCTCTGACATTCACGGCTACACACCCTCAGGCTGTTCACCCCATCCCTTGACCTGGGCCCGGAAATAGTGAACTCAGAGCACTGGCGTCACCGCTACGTGATTAGTAGTCTTCTCCCGCCCCAAACCAGGCTATCTACCTGCTGCAAACCATGCTTTCTACCATAGTCAGGCTCCTGGGCTTGCTAGCAGCACAAGGATTGCCCAGGTCCACTCATTTTAAATAAAAGGCTTTGGATGACTACGAGGTCCCAGGCTCTTCAAGATTTCCCGTAGAAACAGTGAAGTCAAGGTGACAAAGATTTAATAAATGCAACACCGTCTTCACTGGATAGCTGTGCTTTCTTGGGGGCACCCCTCAAAAGTGTAAAAATCAGATTTCCAAATTGTCAACAGCTTTGCAGTGAATCAAACAGGTTGCATTTCAATGTAAAGCCTGACTGACTAATACTTCCAGATAACCCAAATCCTTAATTCACTCGTGCAAGAAAAATGTATTCACACCTACCATGTGCCAAACCCTGGGATATAACAACAAAACAGCTACCAGTCACGGCTCCCAAGATGCCTGCAATCAAATGACAGAGACACGATGCTTTCAGATAATTATTCCAACCAATGAAAAACTGCAATTCTGACAATGCTACACTACAGGTGGTACTGAGAGAGCCCAGGAGAGGGGAATTAGATCTGGTGAGCACATCTGGAAGACGTCCCTGAGGAAGTGACCTTTCAGCTCAGAACTAAAAGGAAAAGTTAACCAAGAGAGACAGGGAAAAACCTTGAGGTACTAACTCCAATAACAGGATATCAGCACACACCTGGTGATCTCTTTCCAACTATCTCTATTTGCATATCCTATGTCTACGAGACAAGTTCAAGCATGTGCTTGCTCTTAAAAATGATAACATTAGGGGCGCCTGGGTGACTCAGTCGGTTAAGCAGCCGACTTCGGCTCAGGTCATGATCTCACAGTCCGTGAGTTCGAGCCCCGCGTCGGGCTCTGTGCTGACAGCTCAGAGCCTGGAGCCTGTTTCAGATTCTGTGTCTCCCTCTCTCTGCCCCTCCCCCGTTCATGCTCTGTCTCTCTCTGTCTCAAAAATAAATAAACGTTAAAAAAAAAATTAAAAAAAAATAAACATTAAAAAAAGTTTTTTTAATAAATTGTTTTAAAATGATAATAATAAAAACAATTTAACTTCCAGTCACTATCTGTGTGCTTGTGCACTGGAGATGAGGAAGGGAGCTGGTCACCCAAAGGACCAAGCTGTCTGAACAAAGGTTTTTAATGTAGTAATTTATCTATTTAAGGGTGAAAGTACATTGTTCTCTGTCTTAGTTTGGGCTGCTACAACAGAATACCATAGACAGGGAGGACTTAGACAACAGATATTTACTTTTCACAGTTCTGGAGGCTTGAGGTCCAAGATCAAGGTGCTGGCAGATTTTGTTCTGGTGAGGGCTTTCTTCCGGGTTTACAGATGGCCACCCTATTGTTGTGTCCTCACATGGCTAAGGCAGTGAGTTCTACTCTCTTTCTCTTCCTAATTCCATGAGGCCTCCACTGTCATGCCCTCTTCCAAACCCAATTACCTCCCAAAGGCCCTACCTCCTGATATCATCCCACCGGGAGTTAGGATTTGAATGTATGAATTTCGGAGGGACACAAACATGCAGTCCATAGCATGCTTATTTTGTTAAATTATTTATTTGCTTATCATTTAATAAAAAGATCTATCTAAGATGACGGTATTAATTTTTAAACTATTACTATAAATAGAAAAAAAATTATTTTTTCTATTTATAACAATTCTCCCATAATCATGTTGCACAAATAGAGGTCACCCGGAGCTCTGCCCCTTCCTCTCTGCTCAATTGGCTAGAGCAGCTCATATGACCATCATCTCCTTGTTTCTGTTAAAAATTCATAATGATGCTCCTCAGAAGAGTTGCACATGAGCCCATGAGCTTCTTTTGACCACATCAGCATGCAATAGATTATTTAATTAGTTAGAAACCAGGGCTCTGCATAAATGGAAGGCAAGACAGATGAGCTTTGAGAGGGGGGACAAAGGACAGCAGAGACACAAAAAGGCAGACCTAGGTAGGTTCCCATGGTGGCAATCAGCCGTCTTGAAAGTCTCAGGTGCTAGTAAAGGGAGGTACCAAATCTCAGGTTCTGGTGTATCCTTGGTTTGTCCTTGAAGAAGGTCAGTGAGCCAGGAAATGCTACATGTTGAACAAACTCCATTTCCTTTTCCTCCGGGGGACACTTCTAGACTACATTTCCAACCACCCTTCCAGTTAGGTGAGGCCATGTGATTTTTGCCTCGCAGAGTACAGGTGGAAGTGATGTGTGCACTTCCAGACATGCTTTATAGAAACCCCCTGCAGAATCCTCCTTGATATTTTCCCATTTCCTTGATGAATGCAGGAGGCTCCACTGACTTAGAGCAGTGGTTCTCAACTGGGGGCAATTTTGTCCCCCACTCCTCGGGAACATTTGGCAATGTCTGGAGACATTTTGATTGTCACACTGGGAGAATGTGCTTCTGGCATCTAGTGAGTAGAGGCCAGGGATGCATCTCAACACCCTACAATGCACAAGACAGCCCTGCATAACAAGGAAATTGTCCAGCCCTAAGAGGCTGATAGTCCCAATACCGAGAATTCTGAGCTAGAGGGGGCAGAGCCACAACATGGGTTCTTGAATGACTGCATGGACACACACACACACACACACACACACACAGATGCTGACCTGTGTTAGTGATTTTAACAAGAAATAAACTTTTATTGTATTGCATTACTGAGATTTGGGGGTAATTCTTCACAGCAGCTAACATTATTTGACAAATACATGTGATAGAGGTTAGTGTTTCAGTGGAGGACAAGTGCACCTTAGCAACAAGGTCATACTACTTGACAGGTGCTGTGAAGGTTTGGGGGATAGAAAGTAAAGGGCAATGAATGCTTGGTCCTCTCCATTAAGTCACGAGACCTCACACCACCACGGCCGTGAATAACATCAAGAATGCAGTGGACTCTTCACAGTTCTTTCATTAATGGCCAGAAGTGATGCCTTTGGGGAGAACTCTTAGCAACTCAGCAGAGGAACACGGGAAGAACCCACACCTGCCCAGGAAAAACACAAACTGCCAGAAATGGAACAAGGGCTAACCTCTCTCATTTTCCTCTTTCTCTTGTCCCTTTTTGTTGTGTGGCAGACCAGCTGACAATAGCCAGCAAGGTCCGTTTAGTGTATGGTCTGGTCTTGCTGTGACTAATAAGATGATTGGTTGTATATATCCTCTTTATGGTTGTTCATTATATCACCCTAACATAAAGTAATTTAATTTCAGTGGGATAATTAGGGTATTTCTAATCTAACTGATAGTCTGAATGAAATGAGATTCTCAGAGGGAGATTTGTGTATCAGGAGACTGGTGACCTCCGGCCCCAATTTTCACACAATGTATTAATCTGACAGGCCTACTTCCCAGGCATACTGTATCCGTACATTTCCCAGCCTGGGGGTTATAGAACACACCCGCAAATGAGATTACTTTATTTATAATGAGATTTCCTTGGGCTCAAGGAGACAGATCATAGTATTTTAACTGAGGCCTTCACACTGACAGAGTATCCATATGTTAATAGAAGCCCTGAGATGCAAATGTACTAAAGAGGGAGTGTGGCCTTGTCTTGGGGTCTGGGAGATGCCAGTCAGCAGGAGAAATGAGGACTGGGCCCTGAAGGATGCCTGCCTGACTGGGACAGCTCAAGGCCTGCCCAGCAGAGAAACCTTGTGCTGGCTGAGGAGACGGTTCTCACCTGCCCCCGTGAGGAAGACTGTGCAGTGTGCTCACTGGGCCTGAGATGGGGAAGAAGGAGAGGGACCACTGGAAAGAGGAAGGAGTAGAGGCTGGCGGGGATCAGGGCCAGCGTTCTGAGCCAGGAGGCCAGCCAAAATGCTTCTGGTTCCTCCTCAATCTCCCAAACATACCCCACCCCACCCAGGGCACACCCCCTGACCTCTGTCCTCCACCCTGGCCCCAAACCCTACCGGTAGAGTCACTCTTTTACACCAGGCATCAGAGGCAGGATGCTGCCTCTTATGAAAATCTGCCACCAGAAACACTTCCCATCATTCTTCTATTCGTGGAGCGCCCACAGGTGCCAAGCACTGGTCAAGCCCGGAACAGATAAAACCCTTCTTTCCAGGATACTTACATTTATATGATTTTATTGTTCAAGCCTCGTTGGTTAACTCTTTTAAACCCCTTTTAAGAATTTAATTTGAGAGGAAAAAAGTCTGTTTTCTCAGGAAGAAATCATCTGTTTTTCTTCTGTCAGGTCATGAGAATTAAGTGGCTCATCCAGTTTCCCTGTTTTCTTGGGCCCCAAGAAGCTCAGAGTGTAATGTCATCCTCAATTGCAGTACCAGAATTGGGTTGGTGTTTTACGTCTTTTTCTCCGTTTTCCGGTTTTCTTATTTTTTTATTCTTTTTAATGTTTATCTATTTTTGAGAGAGAGACATACAGACAGACAGAGCACAAGTGGGGGAGGGGCAGAAAGAGAGAGGGAGACACAGACTCTGAAGCAGGCCCCAGGCTCTGAGCTGTCTGCACAGAGCACGACAAGGGGCTTACACCCATGGACCGTGGAATCATGACTTCAGCCGAAGTCAGATGCTCAACCGACTGAGCCAGGTGCCCCCTCTATTTTCTTATTTTTCAATTTCTAGTAAAAAAGATTTATTTAAACGCATCTTATTTGGTAAGGTATTTCAAGTTCAACTTGGAAAGAGTATCTTTTATTTTCAAAAATAAACAAAAATAATCTGAAATAATGTAACACTGTATGTCAACTATACATTGGTAATAAATTTTTTTTTAAAAAAGAAAACACATAGGAAAATGTTTCACGTCCTCAAAGAAATATATTTCCTCCCATTTTCTTGGTCCTACTGATTTGTCTTTCACTTTTTTTTAACAGATACAATGAATAAGTAAAAGAAAAAAGAGACACATAATAACCAAAAAGTAAATAAATAAGCAAAGATAGCCGTATTGCCTTACGAGGCCCGCTGTTAAAAATTCTTTAGTATTTACTAAGTAGCTATTAATAACTAACATCTGCTGAGCACGTGACATGGGTCCTTTTCTAAGCACTTTGTACCTCACCATGGCCTCTGCTCTAAGTACTGCTGTCCCCACTTTAGAGACAAGGGAATGAGGAACAGAGATGCTCAAGGGTTTACCTAGGATTACACATTCAGTAAGGAGTGGAACCAGGATTGAAACCAGGGTGGTCTGGCACCAGCAGGCGCCCTCTCAACCAGTGTTCCTCAGCACATACAACCTCCTGCACTAGGCAACAGAAAACGTACGTTCCATGCGGTGGACACCTCTGCCAGGCTGCCTCGCATCCCCTGAAGCTTCTTCTTCACGCCAGCCTTGCTGCAGCAACTGGTCACGCCAAGGAGGGACCTGACAGCACCCTGCCTGGGCAGCATGAAGAATCTCTTGCTTCCTGCCCTGGGTGTCTCTGCCCCAACCTCATGAGAGGTTCCGGGAATCTGCCCAATGATTCTGACACATGCACAGACTCGGCAAAATCAGGGAGCTAACACCGTGTGGGGCAAACCTTGACCAGTGAGGGATGGAACCAGTAGGTGAGTGCTCCCCATTTCTGCCTTGTGGGCAGACAATTGTGGGGCCCGTTGTACAGGGCCCCTCACACATCCCCAGGGGAATTCAGCTGCTGTTGCCCACACTATTGATCAGCTCAGCAGCATTGGGCTGGCTCCCCTTCTCCCAGCTCAGACCTCCCAGGTCCCCACTTTTGCTCCTTGGGAACAATTTCTGAAGCAAACTGCCCATATGCAAAAATCCTGTCTCAGTTCTGCTTTGGGGGGAAATCAAGGCTAAGACACTACAGTTCCTAGCTTGAGGAGTTCAGATGAGGGTGACCGGTCATTAGAGGAGGAAAAAGTCAGTAATGATACATTAATAATCCATGACCAAATAGCCAGAACAATGACTCAAGCTATAAAAATACAAGAGCACAGAGAAAGTAGGAGAGGTAGGGAACTACCATAAAGTTTTATTGGAACACAGCCACGTGTTCATTTACATGTTGCCTGTGGCTGCCTCCCCACTCCAACAGAGACCCGCGGCCAACCGATCCTAACATGTTTAATATCTGGCAGTTCACTGAAAAGTTTGTGGATCTCTGATCTAGAAAATCCAGGACTCTATGGGAATACAGAGAATGGACACATATTCTACTTGAGAGGTGGCAGTGGGATGCTCACAAAAGGCTGGGAAGAGACAGACCACTGAAGAACAGGAGCAAGGGCATTCCAGAAAGAGGCCACGGCGGAGACTCAGCAAGCTGCTTGCAAGGAATCACAGGCAGTTTGCTGCTGCACGACAGAAAAGAACAAAGAGGGAAGAGACAGGACAGAAGACTGCAGACAGAGATTTCCATAAGGAAATCGTCATGGGTTATTTCTCTCATTTGGGGATATTTCCTTCAATAGGCAAAAACACTATAACAAAGAGTGACCGCAGAGCCTTGTTTGTACCTTCTACCGAAGGGAGTTTACATGAAGCTCGTGACACTCAATGCTCTTCTGATGAACGGTGGGAGCCCCCGCTCACAAGGCAGCCCTCTTGGCAGCTGGGCATTCCTGACATTAAAGACCCACTGCTTTGCCCTCCTCGGGAAGCACGTCTCGGGGTGTGCCGGCTGTGGCCTCTTGCTCCAGACATAGCTGACACAGGACCGACACGGTGAGACCCCACCTGGTGCTCATTGCCGGCATGAGGACAAAACAGTAACGAGGGGCAAGAACAGTCACCAGAGACAGACCTGCTGCACTGGCCCCAGCGGGCAGTGCTTCCTCACATCCCCAGGAAAGAAAAAACCCGGTGATCCAGCATGGTCCCACAATGAGTTATTTTGTGTCGTTCTTTCAAGGAACATTCACTGAGGACAAAGCATGTGCCCCACAAGGCAATACACTCGGTATATATAAATGATGAAGGTACTGTCCTGCCCTTGATGGGGGCTCACAGGCTAATGGGGGAGAAAGACATGCTATTTTCTTTTCTTTAATTTTTTTTTTTTGATGTTTATTTATTTTTGAAGGAGAGAGCGACAGAGCATCAGGGGAGAGGGGCAGAGAGAGGGGGAGACACAGAATCCAAAGCAGGCTCCAGGCTCTGAGCTGTCAGCACAGAGCCCGACGTGGGGCTCAAACCCGTAAACCACAAGATCATGACCTGAGCCGAAGTCGGAGGCTTAACCAACTGAGCCACTCAGGCGCCCCAAGACATGCTATTTTCAAGGCAGGGAGAGAGAAGCCAACTCCCCTCTGATGGGAGTGCAGGTCCTAAGAGGTAAAGCATGGGAGGATATTGAAAGCTTAATAAACATCTTGAGGGCATATGCTTTAATGATTACCACAGCCACTGCTAACATGCAAAGATATGCACAAAGTACTGAAAGATACTCCAAAACAGCCCTTAAGAGCTTCAAGATTTTCAAGGGCCACCTGGGTGGCTCAGTCAGTTAAGCGTCCAACCTTTGGTTTCATCTCAGGTCATGATCTCATGGTTCATGAGTTCGACCCCACGTCGGACTTTGTGCTGACAGCGCGGAGCCTGCTTGGGATTCCCTCTCTCTCTCCCTCTCTCTGCGCTTCCCCTGCTTACTCTCTCTCTCTGTCTGTCTCTCCCAAAGTATTAATTAAAAAGATTTCAAGATTTCAAGATTTCCCCGATAATACTGATTCTATACTCTTGACTAATTTGGCGAACCGTTTCTGAAACAGCCGTGCAAAGGTAAATTTCAGTCCCAAAAGGACAGAATTTAAACATAATCTGGAAAACAAACCAATATAGCAAGTTGCTGGCATTTAGATACCATTTTCAATTGTTTCGGATTTGGCTATGAAGGCTAAGATGGAAATGGAGAAAACCAGTGCTGAGGGGTTTTTCGTTTTTGTTTTTTTTAAAGGAAGAATAGTTAAATAGGAGTATGTACATTTTGTCAAGCACTGTGCTGAGGGCTTCATCTCATGCATTACCTCACTGAATGTTCACAACAATCCTCTGAGGTAGATTTCCAGCATCACGAATGGCTCCATGTTTGGAGCAACTAAGTCAAACAGATTGAGTAACTCGTCCTCCAGCCATCCCTGGAGGAGGGGCAGGTGTCACCTGGCAGTTGGTCCCCAAGGGCCGCACCCTTCACCACCCGCCCGACAACTATCTCACCTAATAGGCCCCATCCCGTTCCTGCCTGGGACGTCTTTTTTTCCCCCAGCAGTTTTGCCCTGAATAGGCTTCAGGATAAGTTCCTTCCTCGTGATAAGCAGGGCCCACGATCTCTGACAGCTGTTCCCCGCTCCTCATCATCCTCTGAAACAATCAGTAAGCATTAGAGAGCACTTTTCCCTTTACAAAGGTGATAATTAGATAACAAGCTGAGATTAAAGTAATTACAGTCAGACAGCTGGCGAGGCAGCACAGTCATGTTGAAATATTGTTGGTACTTCAGCATCTGGTTCTAATAACAGCACAGGCTAAAGGATTTTACATTAATTACAGAACATAATTTAATATAAACATATTTAATTACAATTGATGAGCGATAAACTGTTCAAGAATGACTTAACCCCTTCCATGTATCAAAGTGATGGGAACTTTGGGCAATCTGCAGCCTCTTCCTCTGTCTCTTTCACCCTTCTCCACCATGCCCTCCCTCCACAACTCCCTCGTCCCCTCTCCTAGAGAAAATTCCCCTCAAAGAGGAATGTTCTCGAGGGGATGTTGCTCACTGATTATCCCATGGGTGTTTGGTGCGTGTAGGCACTACCCATCCTTAGAGAGCCAGGTGAAAGGGGGTGAAGTGTGCCAGCCAGGCCAGGATGCATTGTTTCAGCTGGACCAGCTGCCCTCCTCACATTACCTCACACTGGCAAGACCAGGTTGGTTCTCCTCAGCTGGTCTTCCCCATGTTCTCACACATTTATGTGATGCTGGCTTGGCTTCTGACAGCCACCTATGAGATAATCCTCAGGTCTCCAGAGAGAGTATGCCATGACTAGGAAGTCCCTGGCCACAGTGGCCAGGGTATTTTCAGTTTTGGAGTAAATGTGTAGTATCTGGAGACCTCGACATGAGAAAGGACACTCTGTTCTGTCGGGGATTCTTCCTTATATGCTGCCAACCCCCAACTTCCCACAAATTGGTGGAATCGGGCCTTGGGTGAAACAGTTTTCAAACAAAGTGGGACCACACAGACACAATCTTCAATGGATAAAGGACTCAATCATCATTATCTGCACATCAACTTCCCACATTCATAAATGAGAGATATTCAAAAAGCCACAAACATTCCATGTTTGGCATGGACTGCATGACTATGTTGCCCCCCAAATTCATAATTTGAAACCATAACCCCCCTGGGGTGGTATTAGAAGATGGAGCCTTTGGGAGGTAATTAGATTTAGATGAGGTCCTAAGGGTGGAGCCCCCACGATGAGATTAATATCCTTATAAGAAGAGAAAGAGACTTGAGCTTGAGCTCTCAGCCAAGTGAGGACACAGCAAGAAGTCAGGTGTCTGCAAACCAGGAGGAGGGTCCTCACCAGAACTCGACTGTGCTGGCACCCTGATCTGACTTGCCAGCCTCCAGGGCTGTGAGAAACAAATTTCTGTTGCTTAAACCACCCAGGCTTTGGTGTTCTGTTACAGCAGCCGAACTAAGACACACCACTAGGTCTCAACGGCACTGGGATTAAGAGTCCACCCAAAGAAGTGACAAGGCTGCTCCTTCCTTAAAAAGAGTGAGTAGTCCTGAGCACGTTGGAAAAATTCGCTGTCAAGTTTCTCTACGGGACAAATGACATGGAATTACAAGTAGCCTCAAATACTGTTTTTACCTCCTGCTGTGGATTTCAAACTATAAAGCACACATTCTCCTAAAAGCTAAAATGAGTGCTGAAAAAACAGTTTATTATTCCTAGGTAAGCAAGTATAAGCTATTTCTGGAAGAATTACTGACAGGTGCACACAAAGTAAAATTAGTTTGAAGATTCAGGACCACAAAACACCCAAGAGAGAACTAGGAACGCTCAAAGTGAAAGCTGCTCTATACATATCCTCTTGAAAGAAGAAGAGATTTGAGTTCACTAGCACAGCAAATGTGCAACGTGGGCAAGAGCTATGAGGTACTTTTTGTGGATTAAGTGTCCGTGCAGAAGTTACAGGAGGGGCAAGCAGCCAATAAAGCCTTTGCTACTTAAGAAGTTATCACTCTGTTATCAAATTTAAAACTTCTATCTGTTCAAAAGACACTGGTAATAAAGTGAAAAAACAAATCTACAGAATGGGAGAAAGCATTTGTAAACCATATATACGATAAGGGCCTAAGAGCCAAAAGAACTCCTGCAACTCAACAATAAAAACACAATAACCCAATTAAAAATGGAAAAGAGATCTGAACAGATATTTTTTCCAAAAAAGATATACCAAAGGCCCGCAAGCACATAAAAAGACACTCAACGTCATTAGTCATTAGGGAAATATCAATCAACCAAAATGAGATACCATTTTGCACATACCGGGATGGCTATAACAAAAAAGCTAGATAATCAAAAGTGTTGAAAAGGATATGGAGAAACTGAAGCCCTCATACATTGCTGGTGGGAATATAAATGGCCCAGCTACTGGAGAGCAGTCTGACAGCTCCCCAACAAGTTAAACACAGAGTTACCGTATGACCCAGCGATTCCATTCTAGGTATGTATATATGCAAGAGAATTGAAAACATGTCCTTACAAAAACTTGTGCACAAATATTCATAGCCACATTATTCTTAGAAACCAAAAAGTGGAAATAACCCAAATGTCCATCAACTGATGAATAAACAAAATCTGGCATGACAATACAATTGGGTATCATCCAGCTATAGAAAGGAATGAAGTACTAATACATTTTAGAACATGGATCAGCCTTGAAACATCTTGCTAAGTGAAAGAAGACAGACACAAAAGACCTCATATTGTATGATTCCACTTATATGACATGTCCAGAATTGGCAAACCTATAGAGATGGAAAGTAGATTCATGGTTGCCAAGGGAAGGGGGGAGAGGGGAAATGAGAAATCCTTTTTTGGGGTGATGGAAATGTTCTGGATTCAGACAGCAGTGACGGTTGCACAACATTGTGACTATACTAAAAACCACTGAATTTGTACACTTTGAAATAGTTAAAAGAGATTTTAAGTTATATAAATTTTAACTCAATTTTTTTTTAAAAGCTACCAATCTGGGAACTGGATCTTAATCCCACTGGGGAAGCACAGGAGCCTATGTAAAGTGGGTGGCTCAGAGGTATCTCATCCAAGAGGTGAGGAAGCTGGGGTATTTATATACCAACTCCCATCAGTCACTGACTGAAGGCTACTTTGGTGCAATCCCTATCAAGATCTCAGTGGCATTTTTCACAGAGATAGAACAAACAATCCTAACATTTGTAGGGAACCACAAAAGACCCCAAATAGCCAAAGTAATCTTAAGAAAGAACAAAGCTAGAGACACCATGCTGCCTGATTTCAAACTATATTATTAGAAAGCTACAGTAATCAAAACAGTATGGTACTGGCATAAAAACAGATACACAGATCAATGGAACAGAATAGAGAGCCCAGAAATAAACCCATGCATGTATGGTCAATGGATTTACAACAAAGGAGGCAACAACATACAATGAGAAAAGGATAGTCTCATTAATAAATGGATTTGGGAAAACTGGACAGCCACATGCAAAAGAATGAAACTAGACTATCTTATACCACACACAAAAAATAACTCAAAATAGATTAAAGACTTGAACGTAAGACCTGAAATCATAAAACTCCTAGAAGAAAAGGCAGGTGGCAAATTCCTTGACATCACCCTTGGTGATATTTTGGATCTGACTTTAAAAACAAAGGCAACAAGGGGCGCCTGGGTGGCTCAGTCAGTTAAGCTTCTGACTTAGGCTCAGGTCATGATCTCATGGTTCACGAGTTCAAGCCTCATATCAAGTTCTGTGCTGACGGCTCAGAGCCTGGAGCCTGCTTCAGATTCTGTGTGTGTGTCTCTCTCTCTGCCCCTCCCCCGTTCATGCTCTCTCTTTCTCTCAAAAATAAACATTAAAAAAATTTTTTAAACAAAGGCAAAAAAAAGCAAAAATAAACAAGTGGGACTACATCAAACTAAAAGGATTCTGCACAGCACAAGAAACTGTCAACAAAGTGAAAAGGCAACATACTGAAAGGGAGAAAATATTTGCAAATCATGTATCTGATAAGGGGTTAACATCTAAGATACATTTAAAAACTCATACGAACCAATAGCAAAAAAGCAAACAATGCAATTAAAAAATGGGCAGAGGATCTGAACATTTT
Organism: Panthera leo; assembly: GCF_018350215.1. Classification (NCBI taxonomy): domain Eukaryota; kingdom Metazoa; phylum Chordata; class Mammalia; order Carnivora; family Felidae; genus Panthera; species Panthera leo. Next base: position 86,355,218 of record NC_056688.1, read on the forward strand.
TCCAAAGAAGACATATAGATGGCCAACAGACACATGAAAAGATGCTCAATATCACTAATCACCAGGGAAAAATGCAAATCAAAACCACAATGAGATATCACCTCATATCAGGTAGAATGGCTATTTCAAAAAGACAAAGAACGACTGTTGGCAAGGATGTGAGAAAAGGGGAACCTTTGTGCACTGTGGGGGAATTTAAACTGGTGTAGCCACGATGGAAAACAGTATGGAAGTTCTTCAAAAAATTAAAAATAGAAATAACATATGATTCAGCAATTCCACCTCTGGGTATTTATCTGAAGCAAATGAAAACACTAATTTGAAAAGATATATGCATCCCTGTGTTCACTGCAGTATTATTTACAATAACCCGGATATGGAAACAACATAAGTGTACATTGATGGATGAACGGATAAAGAAGATGGAATATTAGCCAGCCATAAAAAGATGAAACCTTGCCACTTGCAACAACGTGGATGGACCTTGAGGGTATTATGACAAGTGAAATTAAGTCAGAGAAAGATAAATACCATAGGAACTTGCTTATATGTGGGATCTAAAAACAAAACTCACAGATACAGATAACGGAATGGTGGTGCCATGGGGGAGAGGGGCTGGAGGATGAGCAAACTGGGTGACAGGTGTCAAGAGGTATAAGCTTCCAGTTCTAAGAAATAAGTCATAAGGATGTAATGCACAGCATGGTGACTATAGTCAATAGAATTGTCCTGTATATTTGAAAGTTGCTAGAAGAATAAATCTTAAAAGTGTCCATCATGAGAAAAAAAAAATCAAGTTTTTGTAACTTTGTATGGTGATGGATAGTCACTAGATGTATTGTGGTTATCACTTTACAGTGTATAAAAATATCAAGTATTATACAAACATTGTGCACCTGAAAGTAGTATAATGTTTTATGTCAATTATACCCTCAATTTAAAAAGTCTCTGTAAAATGCTCCACAGTGCTAGATGCAGAGAAAGCTCTCAACAAATGTGAGTTATTTTTCTAGAAGACTCCATATGGTTAAATAGGTTGCTCAAAACTGCACAGCTAATGCAACGTGGAGGTAGAATTTACTCAGATGTGTCTATATGACACAATCTTTCATATAGAGAATTACATTAACCGAATATATACTAACCAATCTTGCAAACACACATCAGATGGCAATCATGTCAGCGCTGCACTCGGAGGCCATAACATCTTCATACCTTTAACTTTCTCTCTTCTCCCTTATGTGCCCTGTCTGGGGGAAACAGCTGCTTTTCTCACAAAAAGGCCCGAGGGCTGATGGTATTGTCTGCTCAAGTCTGAACACATGTGGCTTTTTGTGTAGATGCTCATTTGAGATTGAAAGCCTGCACATTTGCTGACAATTTAGTGCAAAGGACCAAGATACACGAGCACCTGAGACTGCAAGAGCAGCAGGGTGACACTTTCCTCACTCACATGTTGGTCCTCCTGTTCTTCTCTTGAATAATCTTTCAGTTGGCTCAACAAAAAGGGTGCACTAGCAGAAGAAAATGGAAGGTATCTCTTCCCATAATGCCCCGCCTGAACTCCCAACTGAGAGGGCTGACATGAGGACATGGGGCTCAGACCCCAAGCCTACCTGATCAGGTAGTGGCTGATAATAATGTCAAAGTAGCTGTAGTACACGGCATTGTTCACATGACCATACTGGTCATTGTCCTGCCACCTCGTTTGGATGGGTAAGAAGTACCCATAGGCCTCATCATGTCGATGACAATCCTCAACTCTCTGGTTCATGGATGATGTACCCAAGGAATGGACATTCCTAGGGAGCATCCTCGAAACCCAACAGGTCATAGTTGGTGATTACTGTCTCAGAACAGACCTTCAAGAAGAAAACAACAGAGAATAAGGATGGTTTGGAAAAATTGTGATTTCAGTTTTACAAAAGCAATTTCATTTAAGTTTTGGCCATTGGTTTCAAAAGGAAACTAGATTTGTTTTCTAGGAAATAAATCTTCCCTTATAATCCAAGTCTTTGTCACAAACCTTTAACAGGACTCCTTACTAAAGGACTCCTTACTAAAAAGGCTTTCGCAAACACTGACAGAAACAGTGAAGCCTCTGTTTGAATCTGACTAGTAGGAATTCAAAGTATATTTGTATGGAAGTCTTCTGTTCCACAAAATATTTCTGAGTCAGGTACTGTAGATTCCCATGATTCATCACTTACATACAACACCCAGTGCTCATCCCAACAAGCCTGTCACCCATTTTCCCCCTGCTGTGCCCCCCCATCTACCTTCAGTTTGTTCTCTGTATTTAAGAGTCTCCTACGGTTTGCCTCCCTCTCTGTTTGAAACTATTTTCCCCTTCCCTTCCCCCATGGTCTTCTGTTAAGTTTCTCAAGTTCCACATATGAGTGAAAACACATATCTGTCTTTCTCTGACTTATTTCACTTAGTTCCATCCAGTTCCATCCACGTTGTTGCAAATGGCAAGATTTCATTCTTTCACATAGGCAGGTACTGTTTCTGATGAAATCTGTAACACCACTGAGGGCATAAAGACAGAACTCACGCAACCAGTATAAAATAAAATGTTTGCCAGAAAATATTATCAACTGGGCCTACCAACTATCAGGGTTTTTTTTTTTTAAGTGTATTTATTTTTTCTTAGAACAAAAGTAATTTTCCAAAAATGGAAACAATTTTAAATATGCATAACGAAGGGAGGGAAACACACAATAACCCAACAATACCAGCTATATGCATTATTCCAGTCTTATCTCTATGTATCTGTATATACATCCTTAAATTGGGCCATACTGCACATGTTGTGTCATAATCTCTTGTGCTTAACAATTGACCATTATTATGTTTAAATATTCTTCTATATCATTTATAATGTTGAGTTCCCTAATATTCCATCGTATTGAAGCACCACAATTTATTGAATCCTCCATTGTTTCATACTTAGGATTTTCACTCCAATTTTGTTGACTGGGATTAGAACCTGTGTAAATAAATCTCCACACACATCCATGATTATTCTCTTAGGATAAACACCTAGAAGCAGAAGTGCTGAGTCAAAGGGCAAAGGAAGTGTTAAAGATTTTGATATAAATCAACGCCCTCTGGAAAGGTGGCACCAACTTACACCCTCCCCAGCAGTGTTTGAGCAGGCCCCTTTCTTTATCCTTTAAAATGGCTTGCTGATTTGCCTGTGTCCTCTCATTTCCATATAAATTCAATGCAATGTGCTAAGTGGAGACACAAATGGTGCTGCTAGCTAGGACAGAATACCTAGTATCAGGATAACCCCTCTATTTGAGAACCACTCCAGAAGTTAGATAAAATGTAAAAGAAGAGCTGCCTGAAGCTCTGGGCAAATAATCAAGAAGGCAGGACTTTACAGGCTGTAACCTTGGGGACAGGGTAATACACTGATGAACCCTGTACTCACCATCCCTATTTCTCATCAGGGTATTTGCCAGCTCACCATGTGGCTAACAACGGCTCAGAATGGCAGGAACCTACAGCTCATGGTGGTCTTGCTGTGTTGATAGAGGAGACAAAAGTGATAGGCCAACATCCTGGAGAGGGTGAGCTGCAGAGAAGTGAGCCTGGTGGTGCAGGTTCCCCTCGGGGCATCTGCTCACTCCTCCACTGCGTGTGTTCTGATGAGACCAACAAACCAGCCAAAAGCAACTACTACAAGGTTAAAAACCTAAGGAGAAAATAGGAGTCTTGTTGTGTTGAGGAGACCCCCCACCCTTTCAATTTCAACCCAAGAAGGGCTACTCCCTTACCATGAGGACAAACCTTAAATTGAGCAGCCTCGATCAAGCTTACCTACCCAAACATCATCTGTCAGCCAGTAGGAAACGAAATCATCTCTAGAGGAAAATAACACCACCTATAGCCTCTACAACTTTTCATACACCAAGTCTGGCATTCAGTCAAAACCTAGGCTTACTAGGAAAGAGGAACAAATGGTCAAAACCCAAAATTATTTTTTTTAAAAGACAATAAAAGAGACTCACAGACTGATTTTAAAATAGCCATGATTACCAGGCATCAGAGATAAGGGCTAATATCCATCCTTACTACATAAAGAACTCTAAAATTGAGGGGGTTAAGACAAAAAAAAGAAAGAAAAAGAAAAATATGTCAAAGTCACAAAGAGACAATTCACAAATAAAGATTTTAAAATGACCTTTAAACAGATGAAAAGATGGACTTCGGTCATAATAAGAGAAATTACAACTATGCTGAATTACTGTTTCTCAATGATTAAATTTGGTAAAACTACAAAGCTTGATGGCACATTCTCTTGACAAGACCATAAGGCAAGAAACATTCTTACACACTGCTGGTGGGAATGTCCCCTACCTCTATGGAGGGAGAATTTGACAATATCTAACAAAATCACAAGTGAGTTTACCTTTTGACTCATATCTAAGAATTTACATTGAAGGTACACCTTCAGGAATACAAAAATGCATATGAACAAGGAACATCACTAACTGTTATTGAAAAAATATTGGGATAAAATATACATAGAAGATTGGTTGAATAAATTATGGTACATTCACACAATGGTGTATTATACTGCTGTAAGTAAAAACTAAATAAGGTGTTGGTTGGGTACTTGGGTGGCTCAGTAGGTTAAGCACCTAACCCTTCATATCAGCTCAGGTCATGATCTCACAGTTCGTGGGACTGAGCCCTGCGTTGGGCTCTGAGCTGACAGTGCAGAGCCTGCTCGGGATTCTGTCTCTCCCTCTTTTTCTGCCCCTCCCCTACTCATGTTCTCTCCCTTCCTGTCTCTCTCTCATTCTCTCTCTCTCTCTCTCTCTCTCTCTCAAAAAAAATAAACTTAAAAAAAAAAAAACTAAAGAAGGTATGATATAGAGTGATTTCCAGGATATACTTGCTGTCAGTCAAAATAAACCAGTGTAAGAAAGTATATAGAGTACACTACTTTTGTGTAATAAAGAAGAGAAAATAAACTCTTTTCTGGGAGATACTGGTTAGCTGGAGCAAGGCAGAGAGAGAGCACCAAGATGGCATCCATAGCCCATGTTCCTCGAAAGCAGCTCCATAGGCCACTAGCTGTGTGCCAAACCTGAAGCCTACTCCTCAGACCAAAGCTCCAGGATAAGCAAAGAGGTCTGTTTCACAGAAGGACTGGGATGTGTGCTTCAGTCTGCTATCTGTGCAATGTCCTGGGGGTGGCACCCTGACAAAAACGGTCTTTCTGATTGCCATAGTCTCCTGGGACCCAGGAATGCAATCCCCCACCCCAACCCTGGCTACTAGAGCCAGGCGATCAAGGGGTGTCGTCTGGGCAGCAGCTACAGAAATCAGGGGACCAAATACATGTAAAAGCTCCCTTCCAAGAAATGCTGGTGCTTTCGAGCATGGCAAAGGGGGAGCGTAAAGATGGAACCAATCTCTATCCCCAGAGAGTGTTCCAGCAGGCTACTAAATGTGTTAAATTAGATGCCTATCCCTCAGGCTGATGCTTCAATAAGATAATATAAATGTGTTTATTTATATTTACAAAAAGAGACTCCTGAAGGTTGAACAGGAAACTAATGAGGGTGCATTAACAAGGTAGATGGGGCAGGGGGGCACCTGGGTGGCTCAGTCAGTTAAGCATTCAACTCTTGGTTGGACTCAGGTCATGATCTCATGGTTTCGTGAGCTCAAGCCCCACATCGGGCTCTGTGCTGGCAGCATGGAGCCTGCTTGGGATCCTCTGTCTCTCCTTCTTTCTCTGCCCCTCTCCCACTCGCACTCAAAATAAATAAAGAAACTTTTTTTAAAAAGGTGGATGGGGTGGAGAAGGAAAAGTAACACTCCTTTAAATATAGAATTTTGTATAATTTTGGGTTTGGGACCATGTTAATATTTTACATACTCACAAAGACGATGATGACGATGGTGACAACAACAATGAAGTTAAATTAACAATGATGGAGGGGAAAGAAATATAAACAGAAACAAATGAGGCCAACTATATTTCAAATGAATAACAATCACACTGAAGGGAAAAATAACTACCTTCAAATACAGAGTTTTGACTATATACCCTCAGTCTAAAGACAAGAATCTTTTAACAAATATTGAACACTGGTTAGTGCATATGTTTTTTCTAGTGGTAGTGTTAGCAATTCTGAAACTGTTTTCTGTGAATCTAAGACTGGTAAAATGAGTAGATATGCCGAGAATAATGTGAGCCGGGTTTCTCACTTGGAGACAGGAGTTACAAACAGACAGGAGAAAAACTAAAATAAACTTTCTGGTGTTGGATTCGATTTTGAAATATCAATATGGACTTGGAGATTAGAGATAGAAATAGAGATTTCTTAGCTCCATTGAGCCTAGACACAATGACACTCCAGTAGCAAAATGATGATACTTAAGTGTCCAGAACTTAGGTTCTAAACTCTCCACAAAAAGAAACCAGAATGCCTTAAGAAATGACTGATTCCAATGCTGGGGCAGATAAAATAAAAGATGATCCTAGAACATCTCATTGTGCCAGAAAGTAATGTTCAAAGAAGATGGCAAAAGTTCATAGGAGTCAACCTGAGGGGCTTCGAAATGGCCAATTCTGCAATATTTTAGCATCAAATTTAAAAATGAGATCAATGGATTATAAGCTTTTCAATTAAATAAGAATTCTTTTGGGGGCACCTGGGTGGCTTAGTTGATTAAGTGTCCCAATTCCTGATTTTGGCTTAGGTCATGATCTCACAGTTCATGAATTTAAGCCCTACATTGGGCTCCATGATGACACTGTAGAGCCTGCTTGGGATGCTCCCTCTCTCCCTCTCTCTGCCCCTCACCCCCCTCAAAATAAATAAATAAACTTAAAAAAAATTTTTTTAAAGAATTCTTAAGTCTGCTAAATTAATAAATGGGATTGAAGGAAAAGTTATTCCTTTTTTTTAAATATGAAATTTATTGTCAAACTGGTTTCCATACAACACCCAGTGCTCATCCCAACAGGTGCCCTCTTCAATGCCCATCACCCACTTTCCCCTCCCTCCCACCCCCCATCAACCCTCAGTTTGTTCTCAGTTTTTAACAGTCTCTTATGGTTTGCCTCCCTCCCTAACTTTTTTTTTTCCTTCCCCTCCCCCATGGTCTTCTGTTAAGTTACTCAGGATCCACATAAGAGTGAAAACATATGGTATCTGTCTTTCTCTGTATGACTTATTTCACTTAGCATCACAGTCTCCAGTTCCATCCACGTTGCTACAAAGGGCCATATTTCATTCTTTCTCATTGCCACGTAGTACTTCCATTGTGTATATAAACCACAATTTCTTTATCCATTCATCAGTTGATGGACATTTAGGCTCTTTCCATAATTTGGCTATTGTTGAGAGTGCTGCTATAAACATTGGGGTACAGGTGCCCCTGTGCATCAGAACTCCTGCATCCCTTGGGTAAATTCCTAGCAGTGCTATTGCTGGGTCATAGGGTAGATCTATTTTTAATTTTTTGAGGAACCTCCACACTGTTTTCCAGAGTGGCTGCACCAGTTTGCATTCCCACCAACAGTGCAAGAGGGTTCCCGTTTCTCCACATCCTCTCCAGCATCTATAGTCTCCTGATTTGTTCATCTAAGCCACTCTGACTGGCATGAGGTGGTATCTCGGTGTGGTTTTGATTTGTATTTCCCTGATGAGGAGTGACATTGAGCATTTTTTCATGTGCCTGTTGGCCATCTGGATGTCTTCTTTAGAGAAGTGTCTATTCATGTTTTCTGCCCATTTCTTCACTGGATTATTTGTTTTTTGGGTGTGGAATTTGGTGAGCTCTTTATAGATTTTGGATACTAGCCCTTTGTCCGATATGTCATTTGCAAGTATCTTTTCCCATTCCGTTGGTTGCCTTTTAGTTTTGTTGATTGTTTCCTTTGCTGTGCAGAAGCTTTTCATCTTCATGAGGTCCCAATAGTTCATTTTTGCTTTTAATTCCCTTGCCTTTGGAGATGTGTCAAGTAAGAAACTGCTGTGGCTGAGGTCAGAGAGGTTTTTTCCTTTCTCCTCTAGGGTTTTGATGGTTTCCTGTCTCACATTCAGGTCTTTCATCCATTTTGAGTTTATTTTTGTAAATGGTGTAAGAAAGTGGTCTAGTTTCATTCTTCTGCATGTTGCTGTCCAGTTCTCCCAGCACCATTTGTTAAAGAGACTGTCTTTTTTCCATTGGATATTCTTTCCTGCTTTATCAAAGATTAGTTGGCCATACTTTTGTGGGTCTAGTTCTGGGGTTTCTATTCTATTCCATTGGTCTATATGTGTCTGTGTTTGTGCCAATACCATGCTGTCTTGATGATTACAGCTTTGTAGTAGAGGCTAAAGTCTGGGATTGTGATGCCTCCTGCTTTGGTCGTCTTCTTCAATATTACTTTGGCTATTCGGGGTCTTTTGTGGTTCCATACAAATTTTAGGATTGCTTGTTCTAGCTTCGAGAAGAATGCTGGTGCAATTTTAACTGGGATTGCACTGAATGTGTAAATTGCTTTTGGTAGTATTGACATTTTAACAATATTTATTCCTCTAATCCATAAGCATGGAATGTTTTTCCATTTTGTTGTACCTTCTTCAATTTCCTTCATAAGCTTTCTATAGTTTTCAGCATACAGATCTTTTACATCTTTGCTTAGGTTTATTCCTAGGTATTTTCTGATTTTTGGTGCAATTGTAAATGGGATCAGTTTCTTTATTTGTCTTTCTGTTGCTTCATTGTTAGTGTATAATAATGTAACTGATTTCTGTACATTGATTTTGTCTCCTGCAACTTTGCTGAATTCGTGTATCAGTTCTAGCAGACTTTTGGTGGAGTCTATCGGATTTTCCATGTATAATATCATGTCATCTGCAAAAAGTGAAAGCTTAACTTCATCTTTGCCAATTTTGATGCCTTTGATTTCCTTTTGTTGGCTGATTGCTTCCAACATTATGTTAAACAACAGTGGTGAGAATGGGCATCCCTGTCTTGTTCCTGACCTCAGGGAGAAAGCTCTCAGTTTTTCCCTATTGAGGATGATATTAGCTATGGGCTTTTCATAAATGGCTTTTATGATGTTTAAGTATGTTCCTTCTATCCCAACTTTCTCAAGGGTTTTTATTAAGAAAAGATGCTGAATTTTGTCAAATGCTTTTTCTGCATTGATTGACAGGATCATATGGTTCTTATCTTTTTTTATTAATGTGATGTATCACATCGATTGATTTGCGAATGTTGAACCAGTCCTGCAGCCCAGGAATGAATCCCACTTGATCATGGTGAATAATTCTTTTTATATGCTGCTGAATTCGATTTGCTAGTATCTTGTCAAGAATTTTTGCATCCATATTCATCAGGGATATTGGCCTGTAGTTATCTTTTTCTGCTGGGTCTCTGTCTGGTTTCGGAATCAAAGTAATGCTGGTTTCATAGAATGAGTCTGGAAGTTTTCCTTACCTTTCTATTTTTTGGAACAGCTTGGGAAGGATAGGTAATATCTCTGCTTTAAACATCTGGTAGAATTCCCCAGGGAAGCCATCTGGTCCTGGACTCTTATTTGTTGGGAGATTTTTGATAACTGATTCAATTTCCTCACTGGTTATGGGTCTGTTCAAGTTTTCTATTTTTTGAGTTTTGGAAGTGTGTGGGTGCTTAAGAATTTGTCCATTTCTTCCAGGTTGTCCAGTTTGTTGGCATATAATTTTTCATAGTATTCCCTGATAATAGCTTGTGTTTCTGAGGGATTGGTTGCAATAATAACATTTTCATTCATGATTTTATCTATTATCTCCCTTTTCTTTTTGAGAAGCCTGGCTAAAGGTTTACCAATTTTGTTCATTTTTTCAAAAAAACAACTCTTGGTTTCATTGATCTACTCTACAGTTTTTTTTTAGATTCTATATTGTTTATTTCTGCTCTGATCTTTGTTATTTCTCTTCTTCTGCTGGGTTTGGGGTGTCTCTGCTATTTTCTTTAGGTGTGCTATTAGATTTTGTATTTGGGATTTTTCTTGTTTCTTGAGATAGGCCTGGATTGCAATGTATTTTCCTCTCAGGACTGCCTTCACTGCATCCCAAAGCATTTGGATTGTTGTATTTTCATTTTCATTTGTTTCCATATATTTTTAAATTTCTTCTCTAATTGCCTGGTTGACCCATTCATTCTTTAGTAGGGTTTTCTTCAACCTCCATGCTTTTGGAGGTTTTCCAGACTTTTTCCTGTGGTTGATTTCAAGCTTCAAAGCATTGTGGTCTGAAAGTGTGCATGGTATGATCTCAATTCTTTTATATTTATTAAGGGCTGTTTTGTGACCCAGTATGTGATGTATCTTGGAGAATGTTCTGTGTGTACTCGAGAAGAAAGTATATTCTGTTGCTTTGGGATGCAAAGTTCTAAATATATCTGTCAAGTCCATCTGATCCAAGGTATCATTCAGGGCCTTTGTTTCTTTATTGATCCTGTGTCTAGATGATCTATCCATTGTTGTAAGTGGGGTAATAAAGTCCCCTGCAATTACCACATTCTTATCAATAAGGTTGCTTATGTTTGTGATTAATTGTTTTATATATTTGGGGGCTCCCATATTCGGTGCATAGACATTTATAATTGTTAGCTCTTCCTGATGGATAGACCCTGTCATTATTATATAATGCCCTTCTTCATCTCTTGTTACAGCCTTTAATTTAAAGTCTAGTTTGTCTGATGTAAGTATGGCTACTCCAGCTTTCTTTGACTTCCAGTAGCATGATAGATAGTTCTCCATCCCCTCACTTTCAATCTGAAGGTGTCCTCATGTCTAAAATGAGTCTCTTGTAGACAGCAAATAGATGGGTCTTGTTTTTGTTTTTTTTTTTTTATCTATTCTGATACCCTATGTCTTTTGGTTGGAGCATTTAGTCCATTTACATTCAGTGTTATTATAGAAAGATATGGGTTTAGAGTCATTGTGATGTCTGTAGGTTTCATGCTTGTAATGATGTCTCTGGTACTTTGTGGTCCTTGCAACATTTCACTCACAGAATCCTCCTTAGGATCTCTTGTAGGGCTGGTTTAGTGGTGATGAATTCCTTCAGTTTTTGTTTGTTTAGGAAGACCTTAATCTCTCCTTCTGTTCTAAATGACAGACTTGCCGGATAAAGGATTCTCGGCTGCGTATTTTTTTTCTGTTCGTCACATTGAAGATTTCCTGCCATTCCTTTCTGGCCTGCCAAGTTTCAGTAGATAGGTTGGCCACTATTCTTATGTGTCTACCTTTGTAAGTTAGAGCACGTTTATCCCTAGCTGTTTTCAGAATTTTCTCTTTATCCTTGTATTTTGCCAGTTTCACTATGATATGTCATGCAGAAGATCGATTCAAGTTACGAAGGGAGTTCTCTGTGCCTCTTGGATTTCAATGCCTTTTTCCTTCCCCAGATCAGGGAAGTTCTCAGCTATGATTTGTTCAAGTACACCTTCAGCCCCTTTCTCTCTCTCTTCCTCTTCTGGAATTCCTATTATATGGATATTGTTGTGTTTCATTGCATCACTTAGTTCTCTAATTCTCCCCTCATACTCCTGGATTTTTTTATCTTTCTTTTTCTCAGCTTCCTCTTTTTCCATAATTTTATCTTCTAATTCACCTATTCTCTCCTCTGCCTCTTCAATCCGTGCTATGGCCACCTCCATTTTATTTTGTTCCTCATGACTATTTCTTAGTCCCTTGATCTCCATAGAAATAGATTCTCTGCTGTCCTTTATACTTTTTTCAAGCCCAGCGATTAATTTTATGACTATTATTCTAAATTCTTGTTCTGTTATATTGCTTAAATTGTTTTTGATCAGTTCTTTAGCTGTCGCTACTTCCTGGAGTTTCTTTTGAGGGGAATTCTTCCGTTTTGTCATTTTGGGTAGTCCCTGAGGTAGCTCCAAATTTCAGGGCCCTTCCCCTGTGCTGTCCGGAGTAACTTGTGTTGGTGAGCAGGGCCGCAGTCAGACCTGATGTCTGCCCCCAGCCCACCGCTGGGGCCACAGTCAGACTGGTGTGTACCTTATCTTCCCCTCTCCCGGGGCAGGACTCACTGCGGAGTGGTGTGGCCCCTGTCTGGGCTACTTGCACACTGCCAGGCTTGTGGTGGTACTTCAATGGGATCTGGTCAAGGGCATATTAGCCAGGGCAGATCCGCAATGTGCACAGGGGCAGGAGGGGCAGGCTTAGCTCTATTTGCCATCCGTGGTCCCCTGTGTGAGGGGCCCTGCAGCACCAGGAGGGAAGCAGGCCCATCGAAGGGATGGATCCACAGAAGCACAGCTTTGGGTGTTCCTGCAGTACAAGCAAGTTCGGTGACAGGAACTGGTTCCCTTTGGAATTTCGTCTGGGGGATGGGAGAGGGAGATGGTACTTGCCAGCGCCTTTGTTCCCCCGTTGAGCTGAACTCTGTCCTTCCAGGGCTCAACAACCCTCCCTCCCTGCATCCTCTCGCCCTCACCGCTCTCTGAGAGCAGAGCTGTTGACTTTTAACATTCCAGATGTTAAGTCCCGCTGGCTGTCAGAATTCACAGAGTCCGGCCCCTCCGCTTTTGCAAGCCAGACTTCGGGGGCTCTGCCTTGCCAGGCAGGCTGCCCCTCCACCTCCCGGCTCCCTCCCACCAGTCCGTGTAAGCACACACCACCTCTCCGTCCTTCCTACCCTCTTCCATGGGCCTCTTGTCTACACTTGGCTCCAGAGAGTCCATTCTGCTGGTCTTATGGCAGTTTTCTGGGTTATTTAGGCAAATATGGGTGGAATCTAAGGGATCAGCAGGAGGAGGTGAGCCCAGTGTCCTTCTATGCCACCATCTTCCCAGGTATCTGAAAAGTTATTCTTTTTTTTTTTTAACGTTTATTTATTATTGAGAGACAGAGAGACACACAGAGTGAGCAGGGGAAGGGTAGAGAGAGGGGGAGACATAGAATCTGAAGTAGGCTCCAGGCTCTGAGCTGTCAGCACAGAGCCCGACACGGGGCTTGAACTCACAAACTGCAAGATCATGACCTGAGCCAAAGTCGGTCGCTTAACCAACTGAGCCGCGCAGGTGCCCCGAAAAGTTATTCTTTACACAAGTATGCCAAGCAATAAATGTAGAAAAGATAATGGATTTAGAAAATCATCATTTTGCAAATATCATAGTAATAATTGATTTAGGCAAGAATCATTGATGGATGCTAAAATATATTAGGTACAAGTTTGGTGAGAAACATAACATTTATATGGTCCCCAATATCTGTCTCACAAATTACTCATTACAAATCAATAACAGTAACTTTATGATGGATAACACACAAAGACAGTATGATTTTACCAAGTTATCCAAGTCAGTAACACCCACAACAAACCAACAGACTGAAACAGACACAGTATCACTTCCAAGTTCTTTCTGGCAACAATGCATAATATGAATCTAATCATGATAGAACATCAGAAAAAAACAAAATTGAGGAACATTCAAAAAGTAATTGTTCTATACTCTTAAAACATATCAAGGTCATGAAAGACAAGCAACGGTGGAAGAATTATTTTGATAGAAAGAGACTAAAGAGCCATGACAACTAATTGCAATGTATACTAGATCACATACTGGACTGGGAAAAAAATGTAACTATGAAGGATATTTTTAGAATAACTGATAAAATTTGAATTTACAATGTAGATCACATAACAGTATTGTATTAACATTAAACTTCCTAATTTTGATAGTTGTACTGTGGTTACGTAAGATGAATTCCTTGTTTTTAGTAAATACAAATTGAAGAATTTAGGAATAAAGAAGAATGACATCTGCAACATCCTGTCAACTGATTCAGAAAGAAATAATATGTGTGAATGTGGCAGGAGATAACACCTGTGCGTGGAGGAAAGGATGATAAAGTAAATAGAGGGAAATGTAACATATTTGTGACTCTAGGTAGAAGATATGCTGTAATGTTTCCACCATTCCTACAAGTTTTCTATAAATTTGAAATTAAAAAAAAAAAATTAAAGTTTCTCCAGAAGGCTATCGATAATATGTTAAAAAGAGAACATAAAAAATTTGACCATTTTACTGGAGCACTAGAATCTATGAAATACAATCATTGTATTATGAATTCAACAGATAGGTTAAACAACAGATTAGTTACAGTAGAAGAAAAAATTAATTAACTGGAACATAGGTCAGGCTAAATATTCAGACTGAAGCCCAAACAGATAAAAATATTTAAAATACAAACAAGCATAACTGACATATATAGAATACCACTTTTTTTTTAAGTGACCCAATTGTTGTAAATAAAGTTCTAGATAAACAGGAAGCAGAAAATGGGTAAGAGTCAATATTTGAAGAGATACTGACAGGAAAGTTTCCCAAACTGAAATACATGGAGACACGGATTCAATAATCATTATAACTCCAAGCTAGTTAAGTTAAAGAAACACAACCATAAAAAACTGCTGAAAACCAAAGACAAAGACAAAAAGAATCTTGAAGAAAAAAAAAAAAGACACTTTACCTTCAAAGCAATAACAATAAGCTGACTTATTCAGTGCAAACAATAGAAAATAGAAGACAAAAGAATGGCACCTTTGAAGTTCTTAAATAATTGCAAAGCTAGAATTCTACACCCAGAGAAAATGTCCTTCAAAAATGAAATCCAGGGACGCCTGGGTGGCTCAGTCAGTTCTGGGTCTGACTGTGGCTCAGGTAATGATCTCACGGTTCATGGGTTCAAGCCCCTGGTCGGGCTCAGTGCTGACAGCTCAGAGATTCTGTGTCTCCCTTTCTCTCTGTGCTTCAGATTCTGTGTCTCCCTTTCTCTCTGCCCCTCCCCCGCTCATGCTCTGGCTCTCTGTTTCTCTCGAGAAGAAATAAAAATATTTGCAAAAAATGAAATCTAAATAAATAGCCATTTTAACAAAAACAGAGAATTCATCCCAGCAGACGCACACTAAAAGAAATGCTGAAGGGTACTCTTTAAATGTTTATTTATTTATTTTTGAGAGAGAGAGGGAGAAAGAGAGGCGGTGGGGGGTGGGGGAGGGAAGGAGGAACAGAAAGGGAGAGGGAGAGAGAGGAGCCAAGCAGGCTCCACGATGTCAGTGCAGAGCCTGACACAGGACTGGATCTCACAAACCATGAGATCATGACCTGAGAAGAAATCAAGAGTTGGATGCTTAACTGACTGAGCCACTCAGGTGCCCCTGAAAGGCACTCTTTAAAAGGGTGGGAAATGATCCTCAATGAAAGAACAATAATGCAGAAAAGAATGAAGAGCAGTGGAAAGGATAAATAAGTGGGTAAATTTAAATTAATACTGACTGTTTAAACATAATATTAATAATGTCTTATGGGGTTTAAAATATATATATATATATATATATATATATATATATATATATATATATTATATATATACATATATAATATAAATATATAGATATAGATGATATTGAAAATATTCCACAGCAGTAGCAAAAGAGATACCAGAGTGAATTCAGTTATAGTGTTACAAGGTCCTTGCATTTTTCAGTAAGTGGTAATAATCCTAATTTAAGTTTGACTATAAATCCAGGATGCATGTTGTAACCTCTAGGATAATCACAAAAATAATAGAAAAAGAATATTTAATTAACAAAAGGACAACTAAGCAATAAAAATATATATTTTCAAATCCAAAAGAAGGAAATATGTAGATGATATGACCAAAAAACAGATGAGACAAACAAAAAACAACTGGAAAATGAAATTTTAAAACAATATCATTTACAATACTATAATGTAAGCTATCTATGGATTCCTAGCATCAAAAATACCAGATACCTAGGAACAAAGCTAACAAAAAATGTGTAAGACCCTGTACACTGAAAACTACAAAGCACTGCTGACAGAAAATAAGGAAGAGTTACATAAGTGGAGGGATATACTATGTCCATGGATTAGAAGACTAAGTGTTGCAAAGATGTCAGTTCTCCCCATTGATCTCAAAGTTCAATGTAATCCCAATCAAAACCTCAGCTGGCTTTTCTATGAAAATTAATAAACTGATCTTAAATTTTTATATGGAAAGGCAAAAGAGCTAGAATAGCCAAAACCAACATGAAAAAGAATAAAGAATTTACATTAACAAATATCAAGATGTATTATAAACTGTAGGGTAATCAAAATAGTGGTACTGGCACAGGATAGGCACATAAATCAATGAAATAGTATAGAGGATCTAGGAAACAGACCACTCATGTAAGACCACCTAATTTATGAAAGAAAGTACTATTGAATGCAATGGGGGAAAAGATGGTATGTTTAATAATTGATATTTTTTAATGAAACTTTAACCCACCTCAAAGCATGCATACATATAAATTCCATATGAATTACAGATCTAAATGTAAACGGAAGAACAATAAAGCTTCTAGAAAGTAACACAGGCTATATTCTTAATATTGGGGTGAGCAAAATAATCTCTGAATACAGGACACACAAATCATAAAAGAAAAGATTATTATTACTATTATTACCACCATACAATAAAAGATTAATAAATATAACTTCCTCAAAATTAAGAACTTCTGTTTATCAAAAGACAACCAGTAAGGTGTGTAACACATATATCCAACAAAGAATTCATATTCAAAATATAAACAGGGACACCTGGGGTGGCTCAGTCAGTTAGGTGTCTGACTTCGGCTCAGGTCATGATCTCACCATTCATGAGTTTGAGCCCCGTTGCAGGCTCCATGCTGATGACTCAGAGCCTGGAGCTTGCTTTGGATTCTGTGTCTCCCTCTCTCTCTTCCCCTCCCCTGCTCATGCTCTGTCTCTCTCTGTCTCTCAAAAATAAATAAACATTGAAAAAAAAATCTTAAAAAATATATGTATACACAGAACTTCTAAAAATCAATGAGAAAAAAAAAAAAGACAACCCAATTTTTAAAAAATAAGCAAAAGACTTAAATAGAGAATGAAAGAGAATATCCAAATGGCCAAGCAGAGTAAAAGCTGCTAAACATCATTAGCCATCCAAGAAAATGCAATTAAAACCACAGTGACTTCACTTTTAAACCCCTCAGAATGGCTAAAATTTTATTTTGTTGGTGACTAGATAGAGCAACTAAAATGTTAATACTCTTCTGGTGGCAGTGTGAATGTAGGTATTATTTCCCCTACGTTTCACAGTGTCTATTAAAATGGTACAAATACATATCCTGTATTCCAGCAATTCCACTCCTTTGTAGACATCCGACAAAGTTATATGATTATATTAAGTGTCTAGTGTCCAGGGCAGTTTATTTCTCATTTTTTTACACAGAGAATTCACCTCTTGTCCATTCACCCTAATGCTAACTCAAAAACCTTGAGAAAGCTAAGATTCTTCTTTATCTATATATGGCCTGGTTATTCGGTTGCTTTGTGGATATGCACGTATTTGTACAATCCTAAACAGACACCAAAGAAGCCGGATTTTAACTCTCACATAGTTAAAATGAAAGTAATGTCTCAGAATCTTTGATGCCCTGAAAATAACCTGCCATCTATGTGACATTTAAAGGAAGAAGGTTCTTAAACTTATACATTTTTACTTTAAACTCTCCTAAGGAATCAACCTTCATCATCTATACCTTTTGGGAACACAGAGGCTAATATTCATTCACTTGAACACACATAAAAATCTCAAAATAGAAGAATGCTCTGCATGATACTGAGTACCAGGTGGCATTGTGACTGACTCCTAACACAAATTAGAGGGAAATCATTTTTAAAAACAATTTTAAAGAACTTTATCTAGTAGCAAAGAACAGTAGCATATCCAAAGGAGATCCATGTTGACACCTGCTTCGTAGATACTCAGATTTTACAAATAATATTAAGGGCATTCCAAATCCTTTGGGAATGTGCCTTGATTTCACAAAGCAAATCACCACAAATGGGTACTTCCCTGTGTCTAAATATGTGGGGGAGGAGGATCCTGCCATGCAGAGAAATTCTTATGAAGCTGTGAAGATATTAGCTATTTTACTCAATTTATTCCAAGCTGAAACATAATAGTACATTATAAATCTCTTTTGATTTTACTTAATCTAATGAAAAAATGTTCATCTTTTTGATAAGTGCTCATTAGCCATTTTTTTCTGACATAAACAGACAAGAAAGATGTTCTTGTGCTGCATTTAAAACGCAACTCAGCTAATTACAGTGCAATGACGCAAAGAACAAAATCAACGCACTGAAGTTTCTCACTTGAATTGTCTTTATAGCTGAATTAAAATCCAACAAAAAAAGTGTTTTAAAGGGCCCCAGCAGTGTATTTTATACTCAGGTTGAACAACGTTTAAGTAAACAAAGGCTAAATTCTAGCACATGATATAAATTTTTAAATTTTCTGATGTCATTTGCTAAGAATATTTGCTGAATTTATGAACAAAAGGGTATACGCTTAGAGGAGTGATGCACTCTCCTTTTGGGAAGTTATGATAAATTAGCATGAACAATTCACTCTATTTTACCCAGTCCTTGGTGAGACCAAAAGCCAACTTGTAGATAACATCCAATCAGGGTAGGGGCCAGGCAAGGGCTTAGAATAAGCATAAAGCTAAGTGATTGTATAAGAATCAAACTTTCAGCCCAGGCCGATGCCCAGGGTTTTTAGGAATATCAGATGGTTTGAGCTTTTTGAAATTCACAGTATTAATCTGCTGAAACCTTATCCTGAATGAGTCTAACAGAATTAATTCCATTTCCCAAAATGCTTGATTCATGCTCCAGGAAGAATCTTAACTAGAGTAATCTGATCCTTTGGGTATCTTAAATCCAGCTTATTACCTAAGTGATCATTTCATTGATTTTTTTATTCATGTTTTATTATAAAATATATTTACCTGAAACTAGAAACTTTAAAATGTATTTTAGTTCTTTGACATCTAAATTATGCATATTGTACCCAAACTCATAGGCAAAACATCACAGAGAGAAGTAAGTAAAATTGATTACTTAAATATGTCACTTCTTCTTACCTGTAAAGTCAGCATTTAAATGAATACATACAGGTTTTTTAAAGCTTCATTTAATGAACAAACAGAATAGTGAGAGAACAGTCTGCTGCTGGGCTCACTGGATGGACGGTTGTCTAAGTCACCTTCACAAATGATTCTGCTAACATTTCTTAGTATTAGACATTGTATCCTAAGGGAAAAAAAACACTCCTCTGTAGTTTACAGGACTTCAAACTGCTTCAATGCATGTTAAGAAAATGGTTCTCCTTTATTAGAAGCCCAGTACAACTGTTCCACGGAGCAAAAGCACACCTTGGAGGTTACGCATTCAGGGAGAAAGAAACAGAGATTCAAGTCCCAACTCCACCACCACTTGTTCCTCAAGAGAACTTAGACAAGATTCTTCGCTTCTCTAAGCTTCATACATGAATAAATAACAAGACAAATAATACCTATATTGCTGTTATGAATATTCAGTGAGATGATCAGCAGTAAGCAATTAGCACGGGGTCTGACACACCATCAAGATTCAAATTTTAGCTGAGATTAATGAACCACTAATAGGACATGAATCTTAAGGACCTTTTCAGGAGCAAGGAGCCATCCTTCCTGCTTTCCATTCTGTGTCTTTTTCAACATTCCAGGGTTCTCTAGAATGAAAAGGCAGACCCTTTCCCTGTACGACACTAACTGGTCAGTTTAAAGCATCACACTTATACGCTAGACTTTGTTATTATCATCCCAACCTCACCATCTCTCTTTATTATATCGCACCCCAAAGTGTCAGCATGGAAGAGGAACACAGTACCTAGTGCACGTAGTCATTACGGGTCACTAAAAAAAAACACATCTTTTCTGTAATTCTGCTGAGTTTATATTTCCATTAATATACTTGGCACAAAGGAAACGTTTGCCAACTTATTAAGTAATTGAATGGGTCATGTTCATTTTACTCTGCTTTTGACTAAATAAAGTGAAACATCAATGCTTCTCTAAATTTTTTTAATGTTTGTTTATTTTTGAGAGAGAGAGACAGAATGTGAGCGGGCGGGGGGGGGGGCGGAGAGAGAGAGAGGGAGACAGAATCCAAGGCAGGCTTCACATTCTGAGCTGTCAGCACACAGCCCAACCTGGGGCTTGAAAACACAAACTGTGAGATCATGACCTGAGCCAAAGTTGGATGCTTAACCGACTGAGCCACCCAGGTGCCCCTGAAACGTCAATGCTTCTCTATAGCATACATGCTTATCAAAGTTGACCTCATTCCTCCTTAATAGAAGGAATGAATATTCACCCATTGTTGAATACTTACTAAGTTCCCATAAGTGCCTGAAACTCTTCCATAGACCATCTCATTAAATCCTCAAGTAATCCTAGGTAATAGATACTGACATCCTTACATTAGGAAAGTGAAACTCAGAGAGGTTAAGGAACTTATTTAAGGCATGAAGCTAATAAATGATGGAGCCAGGATTCAAAATCAAGTTGTTCTAACTCCAAAGTTCATGCTCGGTATCACAAAACTGTAACACCACAAAGGAGTTGGAGACTATCCGCAAACATGTCCAGCAGGGCATTCATATCAGCAACAACTGGGATAAAACTGGACACCCCTTAGTGTTATCCTTTTCACTTTGGAGGTCATCTGGACACTGCATAGCAGGTGCATTCTTTCATTTATTTCTATATATTTCCTGAACAACTAGTATGTAGTGGGCACTAGGCCAGGTGACATAGATGAAAACAACATGTTTCCTAACCTAGTTAGGAAACTTCTCCCAGGCCTCATCCAAAGCCCAGGGACATCTTCAGCATCTTTTCCTCAACAACAATGCTCTGGACAAGCACACTGGGCTTGAAAATAGAGGAAGTAAGATTTTCTACATGTTATACAAATTGGTTTATCAACTTCTCTTTTTACGGGTCTTCAGGTACTTTTGTTGTCTGAAATTCCCCAATGGTAAACAACATATATGAAGGGCTTCATAATCTTCCTCAATTTTCCAATTTCATCTTCTAGTGTTCTCCACCATATACTCTAAAGCTGAACCATGCATCTTTTCCCGACACACTAAGCTACTTCTCACCTCCATAATTTTGTATACGCTGTTCCTTCTGTACAACATGCTTTTTCCCCTTAAAAGGACCCAGCTCACACATTACCTTCTTTATTATGTCATTTCCCTCCGTCTACGACCTTCAATAATCAGAAATTAATGATCACTCCCTTCATTCGTTCATTCAACAAACTATTCCTGGAGTTGGGACAGATTAGTGGACCCAACAGACAAATATCCCTGCTCTTGGGAAGATGATATTCTCATGGGAGGAAGACAGACAATAAAAATAAATAATTACAGAGAATGTTACAAGCTGGTAAGTGGCATAAAAAGAGATATAGTAGAGTAATCCCTACTGTAACACCTTCTGTATGGGGAGAGGGGTGCAGGCAAGAGGCACTGCAGTTAAGAGTGGTGGTCAGGGCACCTGGGTGGCTCAGTCGGTTAAGCCTCTGACTTCAGCTCGGGTCATGATCTTGCAGTTCGTGGGTCCGAGCCCCTTGTCGGGCTCTGTGCTAACAGCTCAGAGCCTGGAGCCTGTTTTGGATTCTGTGTCTCCCTCTCTCTCTGTTTCGGCCCCTCCCCTGCTCACCCTCTGTCTGTCTCTCTCTCTCTCTCAAAAATAAATAAACATCAAAAAAAATTTTTTTAATGCTTTTTAAAAGAGTGGCGGTAAGAGGAGAGCCAACTAAGAAAGTGACCAAAACATGCAGAAGGTGAGAGACTCCAAACACTTTGTACTGCCTCTTTCCACATACCATTTTGTAATTTCCCATTTGCATTTTAGTCTTCCTCATTAAGCTGGGAAGGGCAGGGATTTAAGTGAATTATCTTTTTATCCCTAGTGTATAATACAGCACTTGGCAGGAATTGCTCAATTTATTGTTTGTTGAATGAACAAACGAAAGAAACACTCTTCACCTGCTCCACTGTCAGAGAATCGGTTACTTCTACCCCTACATTTTTATTTTATTTTATTTTATTTTATTTTATTTTATTTATTTTTTTTTTTTAACGTTTATTCATTTTTGAGAGACAGAGCACAAGCAGGGGAGGAGCAAAGAGAGAGAGCGATACACAGAATCTGTAGCAGGCTCCAGGCTCTGAGCTGTCAGCACAGAGCTCAACATGGGGCTTGAACCCATGAGCCATGAGATCATGACCTGAGCCAAAGTCGGGCACTTAACTGACTGAGCCACCCAGACCCCCCTACCCTACATTTTAAAAATATGCCTGACTTTGTTTGCCTTTAGTATCCCCAACCTTCCTGTCCTGTAATCCAGCGATCTCCAAAGTGTGGGCTATGCATCAAGCATCTTTCCAGGATGATCCAATGATGAGAAGCATGGGAAGAGAGGAGGAAAATAGAATTTACATTCATGTTGATTTTTTTATATCAAGACTAAAAGAGAAATTAAGCATCATTGAAATATAGTATATGGGTTGATGCTGAGCTGTCCTAAGGAAAAGGAGGATTCTACTCTAGAATGACATCCCTCCTTGGACAGAGCCAAGAATAAGTAGGTTTACACGTCACATATTGCTATAGACTGAATGTTCATATCCCCCCAAAATTCACATGCTGAAACCTAATCCCCAACATGATGGTATTGGGAGGTGGAGAGTCCTAGAGGTGCTTAGGTTGTGAGGGTGAAGTCCTCAGGAAATGGAATTATTGTCCTTATTAAAGAGATCCCAGAGCACTTACTCACCCCTTCCACCATTTACACAGTGAGAAGACAGTTGTCTATAAACCAGGAAGCCATCCCTCACCAGACGCCTAATCTGCTGGCACCTTCATCTCAGACTTCTCAACCTCCACAACTGCGAGAAGGAAATGTTGTGTATAAGCCAACAACCCATCTTCTTTAGTTTTTATTTTTTTATTTCTTTAAAAAAATTTTTTTAATGTCTTATTTATTTTTGAGAGAGAGAGAGAGAGCGCCAGCAGGGAAGGGGCAGAGACAGAGAGGGGGACACAGAATTTGAAGCAGGCTCCAGGCTCCAGAGCCCAATGCAGAGCTCGAACTCATAAACCATGAGATCATGACCTGAGCCGAAGTCAGACGCTTAATCGACTGACTGAGCCAGTCAGGCACCCCCTAGTTTTTATTTTTTAAACTTTTTTATTATAAAAAAGTGACATACCTACTTGATAAAAACCTTCAAGCTCTACAAGAGCATTAAATGAAAAACACCAACTCATTACCTCTATACGTAGTTATTATCACATTATTTAACATCTTGTTCCCTACTATCCACCCACACTGGTCCTTCACTCCCATTCTAACCCACTCCACATCTGGATGTCCACATTCATGGACAGGATAACTGGAATTCTCACGTAACCACCAGACTAATTGAAGTCTTCTGTCCATTCTCTTTAAGATCATTTACTATTTTTGTAATTATGTATTGTTACTGTGATTACTTAATTAAAATATGTCTCCTCTTCTAGACAGAGGTTCTTTGAGGGCAGAGACCCACTGCTATTGTTTTCTTACAGTTTGTCCTGCTTCTGGAAAGCACGCAACAAATATATGATGAATGAGTGAATATTGGCAAGTATTACAAATAGTAAAAGTTCTGGAGAATTGAACCAAAGCTTGTCTTTGCACCTCAGGGACCCCTGGTAAGGGCTGAGAAGGACACAGATGTGAGAAATAAAAAGAGCTATACTCATTATTCAGGTCAAGACTTTCCTGTTCCCTGGGCCACCCCAGCTGAGAGCAGCCCTGGTCTATTTGAGCTTATAGGAGATGGCAAAAAGATTTCTTTTTTGTGCTGTGACCTATCCAAAAGAAGAAGATTTTTCATCAGGCCCTTCCTTATCTCCCAAAATTTCCTTCTTCATAAAAACAAAAGGTCCTGATATCTGAGAGACTCTCATGTTAAGTGAGACTTATCCAGCCTGAACTTAGACTGTAAAAGGCCACCCGTAAACCAACCCTCTGTCCTGATGGAAAGTAAGTGACGTGCACCATGACCTCCAGTAGCAAACCTTTGTCTGTAACACAACAAACCTCACCACTTGACTTTGGCATCCTGAACACGGCCAAGCAGCCCTAGTTATTAGACATGGGTAGCCAAAATGCAGCCCTGTGGAACAGGTCTACCGTACTCACCCCCAAACCTTCCTGGGGAGAACAAAGCAAGACTGTCAAGGGCACCCAGTGATGACTGGATTGTTGGGTTCTGATCAACCTAAGTACGGTTTCTTCCTTCTTCCCCCTTCCTCCTGGGGTTGGAGACCTAGTACATGAAGATGATAGAGAAAGGGAATCATCGTAGCATAATGATAGTATTGGAAATACCCAATATGAGTTGTGTATCATATTTAACAAATACTCCCCACCCAGAGAAGATATTGTGAAAATCCCCTCAACCCCATCATTCAGTGCTCTGGTACCATCTGGTCAAGAATACCTGGAATCAACCATAGAGAGGGGCATAACTCCAAGGACTGAGAGCAAACAAATAAAAATAAAGAGGTCACAATGGCAGGAGAGAAAAGGTAGGAGGGCAAGAGAAGGAAGACTTACTGGCCTCCTTGAACCTACTCCACCATCTACAGAATGGGAGTAATTAATGCAAAGTCCTGGATTTGGGTATAAAGTATCACTTGCACAAAACTAAGGAGGGGACTCTCTGATGAGAACCAGGGGGGTTCAGCTGACTGAAGGTCAATTTGACATACATGTGATGTATGCAATCATTTAAAAGCAAATACTGTTCTCCAGCTGCATGAAGAGAAGTAATATTGTTTGCAATAAATAAAGAACATGTCTACCCTTTCTGCATGACTTTGAGGTACAGCATGCAGTTTTTTTTTTTAACGTTTATTTTTGAGACAGAGACAGAGCATGAATGGGGGAGGGTCAGAGAGAGGGAGACACAGAATCTGAAACAGGCTCCAGGCTCTGAGCTGTCAGCCCAGAGCCCGACGCGGGGCTCGAACTCACGGACCGCGAGATCATGGACCTGAGCCGAAGTCGGCCGCTTAACCAACTGAGCCACACAGGCGCCCCATAGCATGCAGTTTTAAGGAGAACTCTCAAGTTCCAGAGGAAGATGAGCAGCGTGACACAGGCCTAAAAGTCACACCACCTGGGACAATCACAGTGAGACCCGCAGGGGCAGCTTGCACAGCACACGGAAAGCCCAACCCTCGCTCATCATCTGGGCTCATGCCTCACCACCTTTTCTGCGAACATGGCAATCATTAGCCTCCTCCTGATTAATGACGCCACCCTTTATCTATCTCAACAGACAACAAAGGATTTCATTAAACAGGTCAATTCAATCTAATATTTTATGTGTATGTATGTGTGCCTGTATAAATATATAAGCATTTATTAATATCCTGCCTCATTCTAAAAGGGATTCAAGGGGGTTTACAGTGATATATACAAAAAATGCAAAACAGCATATAGTGAAGAATAGGTAAGAAAGATAAACAGTGGAGAATAGATAAGAAAGATAAATAGTGGAGAGTAGATAAGAAAGACAAATATTACTTTATTCTACTTCTCCTCCTCCTCCATCCCCATTTTTGCCTTGGGTTCCCAAGTCACAAATGCCATACAGTTTGACCCAACATCCACTCTGAATAAGCGTGCTTCAGCAGCAGTGGCCTGAATCAAACCTATGCAACCAGCTTCAACTTCCCCAGTCCTCTCCGTCAATGTTAACACTGTCCCCTAGGCACTGGAGACACAGGGGTGGTAAGACAAGGCCGCTTCCCCCAAAGAGTTAGCAGTGTAGCAACCCACCTTCTTCCCAATAGATAGAATGCTTAAGAAATTAGCAATGTTGACTTTGAAAATGCAAACTTAGGGGCAATGGGATTGCTATTTCCAAAAATTTGAAGGGCTCTCACAGAATTTATCTTTTTCTTCTGTTTTAAATAGTTTTTAACTATGCTATTTTA
Organism: Panthera leo; assembly: GCF_018350215.1. Classification (NCBI taxonomy): domain Eukaryota; kingdom Metazoa; phylum Chordata; class Mammalia; order Carnivora; family Felidae; genus Panthera; species Panthera leo. The sequence goes on from NC_056688.1 coordinate 86,381,194, forward strand.
CATGCACTTTTATTTGAAGAGGCCTCAAATTCCTTTCGGATCTAAGGAAATTAGAAATTAGAAATGAGTAAATATAGGCCAGCAACATAGCAGAGTAATTTAATGCAGGGATGTGGGAGTCAGCTGACTTGGTTCCAAATCCAGGCTTGGCTATTCGCTACAAGGGTAGATTATTTTACATTTACTTAGACCTTGGGCAACTTACTTAACATCTCCTTGTTTCAATTTTGTCATCTTTAAAATGAGACTATTAATATGTTGTGAAGATTAAATGGCATGATGTATTGCAAAGCACTTAGCTCAGGAACCAGCAATCATAGCTAGTTACCATTAAATATAAGCATACTTGAAAAAATATATATATAAAAACATTAAATATAGGTAAGCCTACTTGAAGACATGTTATGTGGAAAAGGATATCATGATACTAGTGAGGTGAACTGTGATTTTATTTTCATCACTTCTAGAAACAAACTCTGGGTTTCCTTAGATTGAGATTTCTACTCATTAAAGAATAAGTTTCTAACATCTAAAATATTTTAAAACTCACAAAATTAAAAACTGCAACAACGTGGGAGTTAAATGCTCAGTTGTTACGAATGGACAAGCAGTGTGAACCCCTCCATCGTGACTGTCACTGGGAGGGAGTTGAGCTACGTATCTATAAATTCCCTTCCTACTACAAGACTCTGAATTTGAATTAAAATATAATGTAGAGTGAGAACAAAAGAATTATACAGCCCCAGGGAGGCTCTCTTGTCACCTGGACCTCAGAAGACTAGATCAGAAGAACTGAAACCAGTTTTCTGAAGCACAGCAAAGGTAAGGGATTCCTGGACCTGAGAAGACTCAGATGGCCTCTGGCCATAGTGGCCGGACTGTTCTGCTTAGTTCCTGGAAGCCAAATGCAAATCTAATCAACGATCAATCGGTATTTATTATATCCAGGATTATGAAAAGCTCCAGACATGGTACCAGAAATAAGACTGAGACATGGGAAACAGGTTGAGAGATCATTAAGGATGACAATGACCACGAACCTTACTTTTTCTCTCAGGAGGCACAGGTCAAATGTCAGTGTTTTCAGTTACAAGTTCCCAGGCCTGGGTCTCACTTAGAGATGCCATCCTCAGTCCCTGTCCTACACAGTGAGTACATGTTTTAAAGAGCTACAGCATTCAATTCTGGAGACAGTTGATACATAAGGCTGGTAGTAATCTTCCCAAACATGATTTCTTTGCAAAATATTCATCAGAAGAGTGACAGACAGTAAGGAATGATCAAGGAGACCCCAGACTAAATATTTTTAAATATTTTATGTATGTATGTATGTATGTATGTATGTATTTATTTATTAGAGAGAGAAAAGAGAGAGTACACGAGTAGGGAAGAGGGGCAGAAGGAGGGAGAGAGAGAATCTTAAGCAAGCTCCACACTCAGCACAGAGCCCAACACGGGGCTCAATCCCACAACCTTGGGATCACGACCTGAGCCAAAATCAAGAGTCAGACTCTCAACCAATGGAGCCACCCAGACACCCCTGAATATTTTTAAAGTTTGCACTTGAGCTCCTAGAAGAAAGGTACATCATAGCCAATAAATAAAAACATCTGAAAAATACCTGTCCTTATCAGATAGTTTTAAAATAAATTGTTCTTTTTAAAGCTCCTCTCTGGTTCCTTACAGATGAGTGTTAACTTCTGTTCCGCATCAAAAGCTTTTTTATGCATTTAGTCCCAAGTTGTCATGCTGCCTACAAAATCTGCAATAAAGCAATTAGAAGCCGGAGAGTAAACAAAATGTGTTCGGTAGAATGGCAGGCTCAGGAAGCAGATCAGAAATATTCACACACTGTCTGTCAGGGTGTTTTCTGGCTTTTTCTCTGTTTTATTCATTTATACTAATGTGTGGACAAGAGGGTTGAAAACATTTTGCTAAGAATGAAACCCTGAGATTTATATGTAATTCCTAAGCTTATCCTTGGGAAAGAAGCCACAATCTGTTTTCAGACAAGAGTAAAACACTTGCAATTCCCTTTGAAAAACAACATCCAATCTTCCCTTAAATTGAGATGCCAGGGCAACTAGATTGCGATTTAAATCAGAGAACAAAATTAGTCCAGGTACACCAGGATAGAAGGAGAAGCAGAAAAGACACTGGTAAATAGCCTATGAATTCAAAATGTAGAGTCTTCCCCCTGCCCCCAGCCAATTCTGACTTCCAACAAATTAGAGAAATAAATTGGCAGTTCACCTACGACTTGCTGGTAAACAAACATTTTTCACCAGCCCCTTCATGACTGTCTTTTTTGCTGGGCCTTTTTAAATCCCATTAAAAAACCAGGATGGAACGATAACTCTCGGAGTTCACAATAATCGCTGGCAGGGCTCTAATGAAAAAACAAAAATCTCCACCTCATTCCAACAATTTGCCATAGTAACAGAAGCGTTCCTATTATGAATATTAGCATGGCCTGGCGGCGGGGGCCTGGGGGGGTGGGGGTGGGGTGCTACAACCTCAGTGAGGGACAGGGACTGGCAACGGCAGCTGAAATATTACATCTCCCAGTTAAACCCAATAAGACTAGGGTTTCAAGTTGGGTTCAAAAAGCACAAACACAGACCGATATCAAGGATGGACTTGACTGAACTTCATAAGCAGCAGAAATGAACAGACCATTCTGGTTGTACAGAGGCTCAGCCTGCTAAGATTTCTTTGTGCTCTGGGTAAATAGATCATTGGCTGGTTCTTCTTACAAACTGGAATAAAGGTTTGGCCTCCATATTCCCACAAAACTCAGTATACCAAGGAATGATCAAAATCCCAGATTCGTCCACTCTTCTCTTTGGGTTCTATAATCAACTGAGACCTCTGCTGGCAGAGAATTGAGGGGGCAAGCGAGGGAACACATTCTGATTGGAAGAGTTTCTATTCCACAGAGGTGTCTTTATCTCCGCAAATATGTCCCACCGGCAGGTTGGCTGGAACCAGACCTATCTCTCCGAGGCAAGGGCATTTCAGGACTCAGCCCAAGGTGGCATCTATTTAGTCCAAAACTTTACCATCAATAGAGCACACAATCTGCTTAGCAGGCTTCGTCTGTCCCTCCCCAGCCCTCCCCCTGAGAAGGGCACTGGTCCCAGGTGAGGGGACATAGCCAGAAATGACAGAGCCCTCTACAAAATAATTTTTGCAAACATTCAGGTAGGGATAAAGGGCCGAGGGGGTGATTTGCATTAATCTAACATCCTACCATTAAATTCTGTCCAAGTGGGCTTTTGTCAAAACTTATACCAAATAGTGGGAAGCAATAATCAACTGAAGGCAAAGTGGCTACTTACAGAAAGGTTTCAAATTCACCATCTTTTATCATGGAAGAGGTAGGTCAGGAGGTGGGGAGGTGGGTTTCTAAAAGACACAGCAGATCACAAATGTGCCCATCTAACATTGTCAATGACATCTCATCCCAGAGGGCAAGTGAAGGAGACACTGGGATTTAAGGCACCTAGACACCTGCCAACAGACTATGAAGACATAAGGAAAAAGCAAACAAACAAGAATCCTTCAACTGCATGGTTTAAAAGGCACATAGGTCTAAAGGCAATCTCAAGAACAGTTTTAGGAATAATACGTATCTAAACCTCAGAATAACATGAACTTCCAGCGACAGAAAATGGGGATGCCGACTACATTCAAATCTGTTCAGAGACTTTATTCCAGGGCACAAAGCCTGAGTTGCTGCAATGTACACAAGTGGGGTGTAAAGTCAATGGGATTACATTTTCCTAATTATCTTCTGCTTGAGCTTTACAGCACATACACAAAATGAGATCAGCCGGGACTTGCCTCTCTAACAAATCACTCAGATTTAAACATTGCTCACATAAACAAAGCGGGGTGGGGTGGGGGAGAGGCACAAGGCTGGGAAAAGACAGAGAAGGGCTTCTTCAATCACAGTTGCAAGGAACAAAAACCTGGAGGGGGGAAAGAGTTGCTGGACCGCCACCAAATCTCCCCCACTGGAGACAAGAGCCCATCTGCTGAGCTCGGCAACTTAGCTTTAACTACCATTCAGCTCGCGTCTCTGCAGAGATCTGTCTGCAGAACTGGCAGATGGACCCCTGCTTCCCCGAGTCGCTGTGTTATTTGTTTAATAAATTTAATTAATATCCATACTGCATTGGATTGCTCCCAGAAAAGGGGCCGAAGTGCTCCCTTTCCCCAATAGCTACACGATGAGTGATTTCCCAGAAAAGATCACATAACGGTGCCCCGGGGCCACCGAGAAATTAAAAGTACCATGTGCTTACATTACTTTGCATGTATTAATTTTTTTGTAGTACACTAATATACTTTTTTGAGGGCTATTTTGACTTTATGAAAGTAGGTAATTCCAAAAACGGCAATCCAAAGATGACCTCTTCTTTCAGATCAGTTAGATTTGTTGGAATGTTTTAAAAGAATCCAATTTAACCATATATTCAACACTTGCATCTATTTCCCCCAAATGAAGCATCATGAATGGTAAGAAGGTTCCTTTTGGCAAACAGCTAGCTCCCGGACCATTGTTAACAAATAGAAAAACCTCGCCAGTCATACTGAACTTGTATTATTTCCTAAGCTGAACAATGTGGCCACGGCAAACATGGAGAATAGAAAGGGTCCTGGACAAAATCGAGGCAATAACATTCTTCCTTCTCATCAAGTGGAGTGCCAAACTGCTTGGTGACAGAGTCCTACAATCAACAAGTATGAATTAAAGCAGTGTTTTACTTGCCTTGTTATCCAATGTCATCCTGTCCTTCTACGCAGCACATTTCATCTTAACCTAGATTTCCCCCCAGTGTGTTCTAAGAAATAATAGTTCCTTGAGGACGTAAAGGTCTAGGAAACATTATATCAAAGAAGGTTAAACAGGTTTCTTCACTGCAGGACTTCTCAGAGCCTTTCATGTGCTAACAGGCACTGTGAATATTTCTGCAGAGGGGGATGGGGTTCAACAGAAAAGGCAGCATTTCCCAAAACCCAGGCACGCATAGCTCACCACTGTATCTCAGGGCTTAATACAGAACCTGGCAAATAGTAGGTACTCGTTAATACTTGTTGAATGAATCAATCAGTGAACAAATGACTGAATAAGTAAAGAAGTAAACTTCCAATGGTTTTGCTTAGGGATAATCCTTGGCCACTTGAACATGAGCACAGATAAGATTTTATTTAAAAACAAATGAACAAAATCACGTCCACACTAAAGAAGAATTGAAGGTACTTGAATCAACCATTGAATTTGTTGGGTTTCACTTTCAAGGTGTTATTTCCTTTATTATTAGGTTTACTTTGCACTTTAAACTCTTCCTCACTGCTAAATATCGTAAACAATCCCCTGCTCCTTTGCATGTCATGAAAACCTGATCTTGGAGAATTCTGTACACTTCTCAGCTCCTTGGCAATACTATAATGTTTTTGTCTTTGATATGCTTACTACCTTCCAAGAAACTGAGTAATGAATTCAATTCAATCATAGGCATTGAACTGAGATGAAAAATCACTCCTTTCAAATGAATTATTTGATGCAACAGCTTACAAAGGCAGAATTATTTTTGAGAGCCTGTTGATAATCTCAATGTTAAACTTGTTAAATTGAAATTAAGATGTTATTTAATAGGAAAAATTAAAAGTTATCGTAGTGTAGGTTAACCCTTGTGAATTTATCTAAAACAATCCCCTGGGGTGCCTGGGTGGCTCAGTTGGTTGAGCCACCGACTTCAGCTCAGGTCATGATCTCACGGTTTGTAAGTTCGAGCCCCGCGTTGGTCTCTGTGCTGACAGCTCAGAGCCTGGAGCCTGCTTCTGATTCTGTGTCTCCCTCTCTCTCTGCCCCTCCCCCACTCATGCTCTGCCTCTCTGTCTCAGAAATAAATAAACATTAAAAGAAGAAAAAACAATCCCCTATTGTTCGTTTTCCTTATGTAATTTTCCTACAATACTCCACCCTGTTGCCACAGCACTGAGTTCACTTGTCTTTCTACCACAGTTTCAGACGACAGCCCTTCCTGCTAATTTGATACTCACAGAGGATACACAAAACGGCACCCAAGCCCACATATCCAGAATAACTAGATGATAAATAGCTCTCCTCTACTCAGCTGGCTACTAGTTTCTAAACCTAAAGAAAAAGATCTGATACCTGGTGATTTCAAGCAACTCATTGCAATTTTATGTTGAAAGTTCTCGGGAAGGCTCTGCTAACAATGAAACCTTTAGAAAAAAAAGGAGAAATTAGAGAGGCTTTAAACAAGCAGTGCCTTTGAAAAATTCCCTATGTCAAAATATTTCTTGAATTGGAGAATAAACAGTCAATAAATTAGAACTCAAAAAGTATAGGCTAGCTTTTAGGACACAGAGGAGAAAAAAGAAGGGGCAGGAAATTGATATTTATCGCATGCCTACTATGTGCCAGCCACAGTGTTCAATACTTGTAATAATAATAAAAATAATGGACGGCTAACATTCGGGTATATGACAAATACTGTGGTAAATCTTTATATGGATTTTTATTCCTCTTAGTAGATACCATTATGATTTTAAAGTTGAGGAAACTGGGGCTCAGATATGTTACACAATACGCCAAAGGTCACAAAGCTAGTAAGTAGAATGAGGAAACTCAAATTCAAACGCTGCCCATCTGACTCCAGGGTCCATGCCCCCAAACACTGTGCTTTCCCACCTCATACGTATTACCATATGATCTTATTTCAGAGGCTATATACTGGAATTCTCTCCATCCCTGCAGAATGGGAAAGAACATGGCGAAAATATTTTGCATTAGCACTCCCAATAAATGGCAGTGGCAGGAAACTGTTAGGACTGATGTGTGTCAAGACTAGCCCTGAACTTAAATTTGTTAACCTCGTCAAAATCCCAAGTCCATCTAAACTGGCTTAGCTGTCTTTTCCTCTACCAGATTTTCTGGCCCACATTTCAATGTGATCTTCTCCTACGAGTATCTTTTTTAATATTCTACTTAATGTTATGTGCTGAAATTGTTTATATCCCCCGCTCACTTCAGGAGCAGCAATTAATACAGAAACATGCACCTATCAATAAACTCAGATGAAAGATACACAAGTACCTCTCTACAATTGTTTGCCTTCTCCCCAAAAGACCTCATTTTCCTTTAAGGCAACATGAGAATTTTAACTCCTTGAATAATTTAACAAATATTTTGGTTGTCTATCACTTACAAATATCAATAAGCATGTATGCGGCACCTCCCAAAGGCTCTCTCTCTGCCACTGGATGCTGGATAGGGTACATTCTATTATCCACACTTCACACAGATAAAAACTTTGCAGCTTAAAACAACAAATATTGATTACCTCGCTGTTTCTGTGGGTAGGGAATCTGGGCATAGTTTAGTTGGTGGACTCCTGCTCAAGATCTCTCAGAAAGCTGCACCCAAACCGTCAACTGGGGCTGCAGCCTCATCTGAAGACTCAAGTCAGGTGGGGAACGATCCACTTCCAAGCTCATTCACCCAGCTGTTAGCAAGACCTACTTCCTTGAGAGCTGTTAGACTGAAGCCTTCAATTCCTTTTTGGCAGTTAGCCAAAGCCCTCCCTCAGTGCCTTGCTACATGCATAGGTCTCTCCACAGGGCAGCTCATACTGCAGCAGCTGGATTTCCTCAGACACAGAGAGAGACAGGGAGCAGGGAAAGAGAGAGAGAGAGAGAGAGAGAGAGAGAGAGAGAGAGAGAGAGAAGTTGCAGTATTTATGTCACCTAATCTCAGAAATGACATCTTATCACTTTTGCCATGTTCTATTCTTTACAAGTGAGTCAGCACCAGGTACAGCCTACACTCAGGGAGAAGGGAATTACACAAAGATTTGAAAACCAGGAGGCAAAGATCATTTGTGGCCATCTTAGAGGTTGCCTATCTCTAACGTTGTACTTCTGTGCCTCAAGGGACACACACACACACACACACACACACACGAACACGAACATCTACAAAATAATTCTTGTTTCCCAACATTTCTGTTTTAAAACTAAATGAATGCATTTACAAAAATGCCCATGTATACAACAAATACTTTAATTCATTCAACAAACATTATAGAGTGCTTAATAGGCCTAGACACGGTTCTGGAACTTTTCTTTAAATGAAATAACTGAAATTGTACCATAAAAATTCACTAAGACCATGACCAAGCTCCTCTTCCTACAAGCAGAGACACAGGAGCAGCAAGATTAAGACAACCATTGTTCCTTTCTAATTAAAACCACCTCAGCATTTACTGCTAGCAACTATTTTAAGAATGCTTTCTCAGGCTAGAGCAGCGATGAGCAAATCCACTTGCCACAGATATAAAACACATTCTCTAGCACTGGCTTTAATAATGATAGTGGTGCTATTTCAGTCTCCCTATGCCTTCCTCTTTTGTCTTATAGCTCAACTGACCAGAATTTGGGAGAGGAAGAAGAGTATTATTTATCATTTCCCTTCAAAACTCAATATACATCAAGTAGAGGCCATCAGTGATAGAGAGCACAACTAGACATCTCATCCCTGATGCAAAGAAAACACTTAAGCTCCTCTGGAATTTTAATTGCTTTAAGGGAAAAGAAAAGAAGGGAGAAAGGAAATCATTCCTAATTTATGGAGAAATTCATGAGCTGGCTTAGATTCAGCTACAGAAATAACATCCCCTCTCTGTACACCTAAGTTTTTGTAAAGACACTCATTACACATGTAAATAAATATTTTACAACCTGTAAAAAGTGCCAAGGAGAAAGAGGGAAAAGTGATAGAGAGTAATAGAGATTTACTTAGTCAAAGAAGATCTCTCTCTAAAGAGATGATATTTATGCTGAGAAGTGATGAAGGAGAAAGTTCCAGGCATGTAAAAGAAAAAAAAAAAATGGGAATGTTCCAGATCTATGGAATAGCATGTTTCCTGATAAGGGGAAGAGCTTGGCAGGCTATAGGAATCCAAAGAAGGCCACTACTGGAGCATATGAATAGGGCAGAGAGTGGAAGAAGACGAGACAGCACTGGCTATCGTGTGGGAGATGGAGAGAGCAGGACTGGCAGTGGGGAGATCAGTTAGGAGGTAGCTGTAGCAATGCAGGTAAGAGATGATGGTGGCCTGATCTGGGGCACTGTCAACAGAAACGTAAGTCAGAGGCAAGAAATATTCAGGAAGTAGAAATGACAGTTGAAATTGGATGGCGGTGGTGATAAAGAGGTAGAGAGAGAAAAGGAGACGGAGAAATGACTTCTATGTGGATGGCTTCCGTGTGTCTGGCTTACCAACCTGGTGAGCAGTGCACTTCAATGTGACCCATCTCTCCGGCTTTGAGAAAGCAGCCTTGAAAAAATTCTGCAGAGCTCAATTCTCACTTTTCATCCTGTCAGCCATGGGTGACATCCCCCATTACCTGGGAAGTCAGACAGGAAACAGACTAAACTGCCCACGGAAAGAGGACTGAGAAGTTATAGAGTATGCATGCAATCAAGAAAAGGTCTCTATTACCTACCCTATGACCCAGCAATAGTACTGCTAGGAATTTACCCAAGGGATACAGGAGTACTGATGCATAGGGGCACTTGTACCCCAATGTTTATAGCAGCACTTTCAACAAGAGCCAAATTGTGGAAAGAGCGTAAATCTTCATCAACTGATGAATGGATTAAAAAAATTGTGGTTTATATACACAATGGAGTACTATGTGGCAATGAGAAAGAATGAAATATGGCCCTTTGTAGCAACGTGGATGGAACTGGAGAGTGTTATGCTAAGTGAAATAAGCCATACAAAGACAGATACCTTATGTGTTCACTCTTATGTGGATCCTGAGAAACTTAACAGAAACCCATGGGGGAGGGGAAGAAAAAAAAAAAAAAGAGTTTAGAGTGGAAGAGAGCCAAAGCATAAGAGACTCTTAAAAACTGAGAGCAAACTGAGGGTTGATGGGGGGTGGGAGGGAGGGGAGGGGGGGTGATGGGTATTGAGGAGGGCACCTTTTGGGATGAGCACTGGGTGTTGTATGTAAACCAATTTGACAATAAATTTCATATATTGAAGAATAAATAAAATAAAATAAAATAAAATAAAATAAAATAAGAAAAGGTCTTTATTGATCATCTTTTCCAACCACTTTAACAGATGAGAGAAGTGTGACTCAAAGACACCGATGAGTCAGGACCAAAGTTAAAGAGGCAGTTATTGACAGAACCAGTGCTAGAATCCAGTTCTTCTGACTGGACAAAACAACAAATTAAGCAGCATGACAAAGGGGGACAGTGACCGCATGTATTTAATAGCCGTGTGTTTACACTTTCCTTTTCTTCCCTCCTCCAATTCTTTTTTTTTTTTTTTTTAATTTTTTTTTCAACGTTTTTTATTTATTTTTGGGACAGAGAGAGACAGAGCATGAACGGGGGAGGGTCAGAGAGAGAGGGAGACACAGAATCGGAAACAGGCTCCAGGCTCCGAGCCATCAGCCCAGAGCCTGACGCGGGGCTCGAACTCACGGACCGCGAGATTATCGCGGGGCTCGAACTCACGGACCACGAGATCGTGACCTGGCTGAAGTCGGACGCTTAACCGACTGCGCCACCCAGGCGCCCCCCTCCTCCAATTCTTAATGAAACGGTGCAGCATTTGAATGCCAATTGGTGGGGGGCCATAGAGTTTTGCATCCCTTTTGGATGAGAGCCCCTAAACATATGCTATGGGACACTAAACAGTAGAGCTCTAAATATTACTGAAGAAAAAGAAGGGAGGAAGGAAGGGAGGGGTGAAAGAGAGAAAGCTGAAAGTTATAACCTCTAATTACGTTGTTGAAGATAAACAAATTTGGACCCTGGATGAGCCTGTGATGTCTCCTTTGCTTTACGGGGCTATAAATGATAATGAAATCCATGTGAAAATTTTTCATATTTTAATTTCCTAAGTCTAAGGACCTAATTTTTATCATCTTTTTTACATTTTTCTAATAGTCCAATTCTAGTTCTTTTCCAATATGAAAAGAGGAACAGACTGAATTCAAAAAGAGGTAACAAATGAAAAGAGAGAAGATGATAAATACAAAATATCATTATTTTAGCTCGAGTATTCCCTTTCCAAATGACATTTCAACACTAGGGGCTTTCCATTCCACTCCTCAATCTACTGACATTTACTTTTAACTCTCCTTTACAAATCCATTCTGATACAAAATTCAGAGCGAAATCTATGTAAAATATTTCAAATTGTGACTCATCTCACAGTAACATGTTTGTCTAAATTCAAGTTCTCAGGAAGACAACTTTGAGTGAAGTCTTTCATGCAGGCTTACATCGCCAAGCTTAAAAAAAAATGCTTATGTCAACAGATCCAATTTTACATGAGAAGCAAATAGCTTTCATATACATTTACACCCACCAACAGAGAAAACAATCTAGCCTGAAGCTACCCACTTTTCCTGAAATTATGGACAGCCTATACAAGTTGAAAATGTCTGTTTGAAAGCTCTAAAACCAGAATTAATTTTGCTTTAAGATAGCCACCAAATTTTTTCCCTCTTAACAGGAAAGTTAGTTCTTAGGGCCTGTGCACACTGCGGATTTGAAGTTTGGAAAGATCAACTGCTCCTCTTTATTTCATGTTCTCACACTCAAAACGGCTGGCTCAATTTAGGTAACACTTTCCCCCAAAGTCTCATTACACCCCTCTTTGTGAAGCACCATGTCACTGCTCAGAAAGTTATGAGTCATGGAAAACAGGAGGTTATAAAGCCTTTCTCCTCTAAACTAAATAAAAGCATGCATTACCAACCTCAGGAGAGAAAAGTCAAATCAGTCTTCGTGCAAGTGAGTGAATCAGTTCTATAACCTCCCACAAGATTCTTCTCAAATGATTTGCGACAAGAATTAGTGCAGCCTTCACCAAAGGAGTTAAAAACAAATTGCACTCTTTCTGTAATTCAGTGATGAATTTATGTCTTGACCATTTTCTTGTCAATGAAAAGATCCAACCTTAACCTTCTTCCAATTCAGTTCTGTATTTAAGTGAGAACTTCCAGTTTAAATAAGAAATCTTAATCAAGTAACTAAATAAAGCATCGCCTGGCATTTTAAGTATGTCACAAAGAGGGCTATTACAAATTTACCACCACCAGGTCCCCAAACTCTCTCACGACCTACGTATGGGGGCTCTGTCAGTAGCCAAGGGGTTCATGGGCCTCCAACACCATCAGGCTGGGCAGAAAAGGGAAAGGAAGAAGATGAAAGGTCCAAGCCTACTATTTCTCCCATGCCTTTATCCAGTGTGTTCAATTTTTCTGCTAAGAAAGCAAAGGAGTTTTAAAAATATTCTCATTATAGTGGTCTACGACTCACAGGGACCCAAAAGTAAGAGTAAGAGTCCATCACTATCTTTAAAACAGAGAAATAAATACTCCCACTAGCTACAACTAGGTGACTATCCCTTTCACCGACGCATGTTTTCCACTTGGACCCGTCCTTCATCCCCGTCGCGCTGCCCCACTGCCTAGATCAGAACTGGTAGAGCTCATGGATCTGATATGCAATGCACTCCCCCTTCCCTAGGAAATAGTACATCAGGTTGCCAATCATAGGCCGCCCTTCAGTGGTGACCCCATGAGGTCGCTCCTCTGAAGGACACAAATCATGGTTCCTAGTAGAGGCCTTCTCAACTGCTGCCACAGAGAGAGGGAAGAGTAGCCTGCAGGGACGGGGGTGCAGACACATTCCATCTGAAAGATGATGCCTGACATTAACAAATCAAATTCCAGAAATCTTAGACCTAGTTGATGTTCTCACCGAGAGGCATCCAATTCTTAGGAAAACCCTGAAACCACAACAAAATATTAAGGATAGATGTGTTGGTGCAAAAGAAGGGGCTAGACTTTCTCCTGCCTGGGCTCACACCTAACTCCCTAGCTCTAAAAAGAATTCTATTACTTACTTTTTATTAATATTTATTTACATGTCCAATACTGTGACACCGGAGTCTTTAAAAAATCCTTAGGATTACAAAAAAAAAAAAAATCCTTAGGCAAATTGTAATTGTCTACAGATCACAGGATAATGCAGGTGTTATTGGCAACTGCAGCAGCCTAGGATTTTGCACATACATATTCCTTTTGTTAAGTATTGCATTCAGTCTTAAAACATTTTATCTACCTGAGGACCAGGTGTGGAGTCCTTCAACTAAAAAAAAAAAAAAAAAAGGAATAGATGTAGTAAATTTGTATGTGTGTGCACATGTGTGTAGAAAAGGTTGTTAAATGTTAGAATTGAAAAATGAAAATGTTGAGGAAGAACAATGGGTCAATCAACATGGCCCCCAAGCCAAGGTTAAGAAATATCATAGGTCTGAATGGTACTTTATAAGCACATCTTTATAATTTTTAAGCACATCTGTTTCATTTTAGGAAGCCTCATTCAATCTAACACTACCAAGATGTAGCACAATTTACTACAACTTGAAAACAGAATCCTGTACCCAAGTATACGGTATTTCTTCAAGAAGTTTTTGCTAGCTGTAAGTAGATATATTATCCTCGACATTCACAAATGTGGGAGAAGTCTTATGACCCTAAAGATTCTTGAAGCCTTTAAGCCAAAATAAACAGCCAAGTGTGTGCTAATCATCTGACAAATGTAGAAGGCTGAGATACCTTCATTTAGAGCTTTATGAAGATATTCTAAAGCTCACTTTACTGCAAGTAGGATTTTCAACCTGTAAATTTCACTAAAGCACACAGTGAATAGAACCATGGCAGTATAATCCTCACATATCTCTGCCAGCTGGGATCCTGGATGTTGAGATGTGACCGCCTCTCTATGGGCCTGAAACCACCAATCTGTTTCACATGGGTCACCACACAGTCATCAGATGGAGACACTATGTGGTCACTACCCTAAGGAACAGATCCAAACCACCTACGTCGAGGGAAAAGGCCACAGCTCCCGTTTCCAATCTCCCAAGCCACCCCAGTCCCTTTGCGATGGGGTATCAATAGAGAGACTAAATGAATTGTTCACTTCATTGTGCTGTACGAGCTGAATAATTGCACGCTTTCCAGAAAAGCTTTGTAACCAATGAGATGGCACCGAATCTGCCAAAACCTTCACCTTGAAGCCAACATCCTTTCTTTCTGCAGTCCCTCTCCTATCACAAATAATGGCAACATTGGTATTATTTCCAGAGGATGCAAAACCATGGCAGAAACATCAAAAAACATGTCTTTCAAAATGGAAAAAAAATCTCCATTAAGGTGCACCCGCTGAGAACTGCTATCTCTATATAAGCCAATGTGAAACCTTTAGTTACAAACACTGATTTAATCTGTTACACACTAAAACAGCCAACAAATGGCAAAATAATCTACGTTTTGGGTGAGTAAAATTAGTCCATTACATATAATGCCCACATTTTAAGAGGATAACAGAAATGTTATGAAAATAAGGGGTTTGGAAGCTATTTTTCAAATATCAAATATTATGCAAGAAGACCAGAAAGATGGAAAATGGAATATTATTTATGTGTTGAGTCTTTAGAATGATAAAAAATCAACTAATACAAGACAGAAAATACTGAGATAAGATGTGTTGAGTGGAAAAAAAAATCCCTTAACGGTAGCAACCATTAAAATTTTAGCCAAAGAAAACTCCATATTACTTAATAAGTCAAGAGAATAAGGCTGGAGAGATGTCTCTATAACTCATTCCCCAAAATATACTTGAAGCATTAAAAACACAAGGGAAGTTCTCAAAAGACTTGCTTCTGGTAAAGAACTGTTTGTAGCATTTCCCTTATTTTGTTGTTTTCATTTAGTTATTTTTGAATAGGTAAGGCTTCAAAGACATGGTTCTTTGAAAAGAAATTGAAAAGTCTCCCTCCTGCCTAGATCTCCAGCCAGGCATCCCCCTTTCCAGAGGCAACCACAGTCACCAATTTCTTATGTTTTCTCCCAGACCAGAGATCTAAATATTCTTCAAACTCTATTTCATAATGATTTATCTCCTATATGTTCTTGTCCTTGTTTGTTTATTGTTGTTTTGTTTTGTTTTTGTGCAATTTTCCATTAATAATAATCAGTGCCTTTTTTCCTTGGTAGGTTTGTGTTCATATAGTTTGAGATTCTTCAACGAGCTATTTCTTCTCAGATGCCATAATCACCCATGATACAGTCTAATCAACAGGTCTCACTAACAGGATTAGGACTTTAAAGGAACAGTATGCACCAGAATCTAACAATAATGCAAAGATGCTATTTTTATCCAAAGATGCTATTTTAACCTCTCAAAACCAAGATATTTAAAACAGAGGGAAAATACAATGGACAGCTGTCACCAAACCAAAGTTCTAAGAGTTGTTTGAGTCTTGACCTGACAGTGTTGTCCTGATTCAAGTGCCAGCTGGCTTGGATTTTGGAACATCCACCTCATCTGATTTTTCAGGGGTAGGCTGGCCCCAAGAAATATTGACCTGAGCACCTCTGAATGTGTTTGGGAGTAGAAAAGAGATGATGGGTGTTTTATTGGGAGGAAATATAAGGAAGAAAGGTGCAATCCATAGTCCAAGAGGCCTTCTAAAGAGTCCTTGCTTTGAGAATACGCAAAAGGAAGGTAATATGCAAATTTCAAATGTGTAAGGTCAATTTTTTTTTCCTTCCCAAATCCAACTGAGGTTATAGACAGTTGGGGAGTCAGGGGGGAAACCCAAGTTCTAGTCCTGGTTTTATCACAAACTCAATGTACACTTGGCCTAATCTCAACCTTTGATTCACTCTTCTCATTTATAAAATTAGGTCCTTGGCCTTGATGAGCTATAAAGTCCTTTAACTCTCTTGGTCCAATATGCAATTTCTCTCCATATATTGACTTATATACTTGTTATATGAACATAAAATTCCTTTGACTTCCCACAAATGTATTTGCAATGAAGTAACAATGACAGTTGTCTTTTTGAAGATGCCCATCTTCCATTCCTCCTCCACTTTGATTTCTTTTGATGGTACAATGTGTACAATGTGTATACAATTTGATGGTAGAATGTGTCCAATTTGTGGTGGGAGGGGGACAAGTCCCAGTATTTGCCTCCCCAACTCCAGAAGCTCAAGAAGAAACTGGAAGTTCCTTCTGCCAGATTCTCCTCTCCTAAGTCAATCCATCCATAGGATGAACATGTGACTCAACAAATTCTCTACTTCAGCACTCTAAATCTTTAGAACACAGGAACAGAAGAAACAGCTAGAGTTCATTCACTGTATAAGCGGTACCCAGGCAAGACTGTTGACTAATTCCTGCTACAAGACTTTCAGCTTTCCCTTCAATCCTACAAACAGCCCTATATCTTGCCAACAAATTCTCTTTCTTTTTTTTTTTTTTAAATGTTTATTCATTTTTGAGAGAGAGAGTGTGAGCAGCAGAGGGGCAGGGGAGGGGTGGACAGAGGACCTGAAGTGGGCTCAGTGCTGAGACAGTGAGCCCGATGCGGGGCTCAAACTCACAAACCATGATATCAGGACCCAAGCTGAAGTCGGAAGCTCAACCTACTGAGACACCCAGGTTCCCCCAATAAATTCTCTTTCTACTGAAGTTAGTGGTTTGCCGCATAACAATCTACTCCAAAACTTGTAATGCCTTAAAACAACAACCAGTTATTTACTCGCAATTCTGTAGATTAGCAATGTGGGTAGGGCTAGGATTGTGTGTCTCTGCTTCATGCAGCGTCAGCTGGGTTCATTTAAGTATCTGTAATTGGTGGGCAGATCTGGGGGAGGGGGGGCGGTGCTGACTGATTCCAGATCGCCTCACCTACTCACTTACTTGGAAACTAGCCGGAACTGCCAGCTAGAATCCCTGGTTCTCCATGTGGCCTCTCATTTTCCAGTAAGCTAAACTGGGCTTCTTTAAATGAT
Source organism: Panthera leo (assembly GCF_018350215.1). Taxonomy (NCBI): domain Eukaryota; kingdom Metazoa; phylum Chordata; class Mammalia; order Carnivora; family Felidae; genus Panthera; species Panthera leo. Next base: position 86,398,135 of record NC_056688.1, read on the forward strand.
GGAGAAATGTTCCAAGAGAACAAAAGCAAAAGAAGGTGAAACCTCTCTTCTACCACATTCTATTGGTCAAACATAGTTTGAAACCAACCCAAATTTGGGTGGGAGAATCAACTTCATCTCTTAATAGGAGGAGTGGCAAAGAAACCTTGCCAAGAAAAGTGGCCACAGGGAGACATGATTCACTGGGGATCACTACTGTAGTAATCTACCATGTTGGAGTTCATTTCTGTTGCTCAACCCAAGAATGGTAAGTAACCCACCAATCAATGAAATGTGACATGGAACACATTAGATTTGGGGGGGCCTCTACATTTAGGGCATTTTTCCCATTTATACCTCACATATTAATGAGATTATTTGGAAAGAATATAAGTGTCATGGTAGTGGGGCTGTAAGAAGCAATGAATTTAGGGGCTCCTGGGTGGCTAAGTCGGTTAAGAGTCTGACGTTTATTTATTTTTTGAGACACAGAGAGAGACAAAGCACGAGCGGGGAAGGAGCAGAGACAGAGAGGGAGACACAGAATCCGAAGCAGCCTCCAGGCTTTGAGCTGTCAGCACAGAGCCTGACATGGGGCTGGAACTGACAAACCGCAAGGTCATGACCTGAGCCGAAGTCAGATGCTGAACTGACTGAGCCAATCAGGTGCCCCCCAAAAGATTTCTTAATTAAAAATTATTATTATTATTATTATTATTATTATTATTATTATGGTTCAAGTCCTGCCAGTTATCCAGATATGTAATTTTGAATCTGCATGATCTCTGTGACTTTCATTTATATGAAAGAAGGAAAGAAAGAAAGAAAGAAAGAAAGAAAGAAAGAAAGAAAGAGGAGTGAGGGGAGGGGAGGAAAGAAAGAAAGTAAAAGAAAGAAAAGAAAAATGGAGGGGATAATATTTGCCTGAGTTGCAGAATTTTGTGGCCATTAAAGACTGTAAATCTATGAACTACAGGTGGTCCTCACTGTAGGAAAGGACCATAAAAATGACCATGCAGGTTAAGACTGTGCAAGACTGAATGGAAAGCATGACAGTTGTTCCATGACCTGTAAAAATGTTTGTCAAAACATTAAAAACTTTCCCTCTTGGTTATAAACGTACAGGAAAATGGAAAAAATATTGCTTACTTAGGACACTCAAATACTAGAAACATTGAAAATAAAGTGGTTTATTTATTTGTAAAAAAAAAAAAACAAACAAACTTAGGTTGAGCAGAGCTTGCCTTCTTGTCATCATATAACTTACACTATGGAGTGAGTAGCTTTTCTGTGCCTTGGCAAACTGTCACCTCGCTTTTTAAGTTTGCATCTGTTTACAGTCTTTTATCCCTCACTTGTATTTTCAATGTCATTAAATATCTCCAAAAGCTCCTTTCAGGTGAAGTTTTTGCTGGCATCACCTCCTCTGGGACATTTTTATCCTTTCATCACAACTACTTTCCTCCTTTACGTCCATAGATTTGCCTTCACTAAGTTCCTCTGACTGCACGTCTTTCAAAAGGAGGCAGTGTCATGCCCACAGTCAGCTACTTCTCTGTTCCATTTATGTTTGATTCCAACTACACTTCAGCATCATCACTTTTGTTTCTTCGCTGCACTTTCATTTTTGTTGGCCAGTTCTGTCTTTGATTATCCCTATTGGCAAAATGTCTCATGGGTTTATCACTGGGGAACAAGGAGGAAACACAAATACACTGCTGTCTCTTCATGAGCTGAGTAACACAGTCACAGTGGCCAATCACTGAAAGACTTTGGAACAAGTGACATGATTGGTTGGAATAAGTGACACGACTGGTCACCGACCATGATGCGCCTCTGTCACTTACATAGTGATTTGTGGACTAAAGAGCTAGCAGCAAAGTTTGTAGTTCATCAAACTTCTCAATTAATGTATTTGGTAACTGAAATTTGTGCATATCAGAACTATGCAAAGCCAGCACTGAGTATTAAAGAGTATGTCAAATTTAATTACTGCCACAGTTGCTATTAAAAAGGGAAAGACTAGACCTCGTTCTTACTGTATTAAAAAAAAGCACTGGATTTAATTCAAACATGTGCCAGACTCCAACAATTTTCACCTTTGCCACCTCATGGTCTGCAGATTAATGTTACATTAGGCAGCCAAGAGGGGAGTAGGAAGGAGTACAAAAAACAACTGCATTGTAGACTTTTCACATAGGCCTGGAAGAAAATTCCTGGAGAGGAAAATAGAGCATTGTAAACCCAAAGGCCATCCAAAAGTGAGGAAAGATATTGTCCAAATTAAGTAGATCTTTTCATTATATTTTACCTCCATGGCCAGAAGGAAAATAGTTCAATATAGCTTTCTTTCCATAAATGTGGTTGGTGGTCTCTAAAATATCCATTTTCCTTTATCAGCACCAGAATCCCAATTTTTGGCTGGTAATGCCAGAATAAAGGTCCTATCTCCCAACTTCTCTTGCAGTTGTGCCCACATGATTTACCACTGTCCAATGAAAACAGAAATGAAAAGACTGTGGGGATTTGAGGGAACTCCTTAAAAGGAGCTTATTTGATTGGAAAAAGCAGCCTTTGTCCCTTCTACTATCTGGAATGTGGACAAGATATTAGAAAGCACAATCTTAGTTAGACCGGGAGGCAATGTTGAGAGTAGAAGCCGGACATTGGGGTGGTGAGACATAAACATAAAAGGCGCATGAGGCCTGAATGCCTTTACGCAAATATCACGCCGCTTTTAGGCTCTCTCCATACAACCTTAAGCGTATTTAAGCCATTCTTTTTTCTCTTAAGTTTATTTATTTTGAGGGACAGAGAGAGTAAGCACATGTGCGCGAGAGGGGGAAGGGCGGGGGGGGGGGGGGAGAGAGACAGAGAGAGAGAGAGAGAGAGAGAGAGAGAGAGAATCCCAAGCAGGCTCTACACTGTGAGCATGGAGCTTAACACAGGGCTCAAACCCACAAATCATGAGATCACCACCTGAGCCAAGAATCAGACCTTAACCCACTGAGCCACCCAGGTGCCCCTAAGCCATTACTTTAGATTCTTTCTCACCCACAGATCTGAATGAGCTCCTAATTGATCAAATGAATACTCTTATATAGTCAGTGGACTATTTCAGTGACCCAAATGTCAACGATTGAGTCTTACATCATTTAACACAACAGAGGTCACAAATGAGGCAGAAACACAAGGGCAAAACAATACCCTTCACATGGTGCTGGGTATTTGGGGAAGGAAAGTTTACGGTTGTTTGCAAAACCCTAATACAGATTCACATAATCAAAACTCAAACACAGATATGGCTTAAGAACTGTTTGGATGAAAAAAAAAATGGGATGGGAGGGAAAGAAGTACCAGTTCACAGCAAGCTTGCTATAAATCAGAAACTGCAGGTGGGAAATAGAAGCCCCAAAATATAATTCAGTATAAGGCTGCACTCATATAAATAGCTCTAGGAAAACAAAGGAGGTGCTAACTCAGTGCTGGTCCCATGTCAAAGGAATATCTAACAAACAGAAACTGAGGGAAGGGTAACCAAGGTGGTCTGGATATCCCCATTTTGTGAAGGATGCGATAAGAAACTGGGGTTATGTCGCTGGGAACAAAGAAGACAGAGTAGAGACATGATTGGTATTTCAAATATCTGAAGTATTATCTTGTAGAAGGGGGCCTTGCTTTAATCTGCGTGGTTTCAAAACAAGTAGAATTGGGACCAATGAGTGAAATAAACATAAAACCTATTTCAACTCAATCAAAGAAAAAATCTTCTGAGAATTAGAACTTTCCACAATTGGAATGCACTTTGTTGTAAGACAATAAGTTATCTCACATGGTGAATTGGGTGTACTTTTTAAAGTAGGGACCATAATGGAATTCAGGACTTATTCTGAAACTCAGAATAGAAAACCAAAACCCTAGTGTATCTTGAAATCCTTAAAGAAATGAAGTGGTTTTGATTCTAGTGTGACTATCAATGAAGGATATTGAGGAAGGGAGTTCTGCATTGGGTGGGAACTGGCAGGTGACCCTGCCAATTCTACTGTTCTATTAATACTGTATTTTCTTATTGTATGTGAAGTAGTTAAATATACAGTGATCCAAGGGTTGAACAAATGCTCCCTGAGGAAAATGATGATGACCTTATTGGCCAGAACTCTTCCAACTGTAAGCGGATGAAACCGACCCAGAATAGTGTGAGGGGGTAAATAAGAAATTCAGTGGTAATGGGTACATATCACTTCAGGCCTGAGTGTTCAAATGATATGGCCAAGAATCTTTCCCCATCTCTTGCGTTGATTTTCTCTGAGCTGGCTTCAGTCTCAGGAGACTGTCCCCAGGCAGAAGACTAGATCTCCTCTGCCAGCCTCATACTACATTTCTAGCCAGCCATTTCAATTAGCAGAGAGCTCCTTTTTCTCTAAAGGCTTGTAACTGACTTGGAGTAACCTGGGGACTTTGGTCAGGCTTGGGTCACATGAACTGAGAGTAGGGCAGGGGTGGTTTCTACAAGGAGAAGAAAGCTTCTAAAGTAAGGGATGCTGTGAAGATAAAAAATAATAAATGTTCACTACAATGACAATGAATGTGGTAAATTTTTAATGGCAACCTTAATGGACTTCTGGGGCTATTCTGAATCTCAAAATAGGAAATAGAAACACTGCTATATCTTTAAATCCAGAGAAAATGAAAGGAATTTGATTCTAGGCCTTAATCTGAAATTCTAATACTCAGACAAATAACCATTTTAACATGTCTGTCTTTTCACCAATCCCTCCCCCGCTTTTTTTTCTTAAGATGCCTCTGTTCACAGACAACCTCATCAGACAAAGTAATAGCAAACAAAGAAAAAAGCATAAAATGTTTATTGAAGTGGATGAAGGCATAGCAGGTAAAGAAAAAATTCTTCATTAATAGCTGAAAAAATCTTTCTCTATATTTAATATTTAGGTGACATATTTCGATTTCAAGAGAAGTAAACATTACAGTCATGAATAGCAAACAGAAACACAAACTCCATTTATTTGTAAAATAAACTCATTTTCTTTTCATATCAATGCAAAAAATGACCCAATGCCATATGTTCCATTTGCCATGATTCTAAGACAGCAAAGCTATACAATTTCTAGATCATTAACTTGTCTTCCTATTTTTCCATGTCTTACAGTTCTGCTAGGTAAGCGTTCGTTCATTCACTTCGATAATGCTACCTTTTATAGGTTTGGTATTTCATTTGCTCAATTACTCCATGTGAAACTACAGCAGCCAGTGGGTGGGGGTGTGGGGAAGAGAAGGGCCCACCCCACAGTGTCTCTAAAAGAACAGGAACTCAAAACTATACTTCCAATGGTTTCAAACAAAAGGGGGTTTTTGTCTTTTGCTAGTCTCAAGTTTGAAAAAGGCATACATACCCCCTCATTTTATGTCATTGGAGCCAGGCTGAATGCCACAGAACTCAGGATAGTACAATGGTACAACACAGCAGCATGTCAGCTCTGTAAGTAGTGGGTGGCAAGAGGGGCAGGAGGAAGGTGTCCCTGCAGTCATATGGGAATCATGCAGGGGTCCCTGGAAGAGAAGAGGAACAATCGCAGGGTTTGAGGTTATCTGCATGAAATCAGAGAAGTAGAATTCTGCAAGTATATCCCCAAATTAGACATGAAAAATATAATCTGGGGTCACTGCAGTGATACGAGAGAGATACCCTGAGGTTAAAGCAGTCATGTATCATCCCTGTGTTTTCCATTTTTATTACATTGCCTAGCTAGCCATAGAGTGATTTCTTCTGGCCAGCTTGATTTGATCCATTCACAATGGTTGCCAGGGATTGAGGCCATTATGAAAAAAATGTACTCAATTTGTGAGACAAGCTATAGAGTTCACACTAACTAGCCTAGTTTATGTGATTAAGAATATAAAGTCATCAGTAGATGCTTATCCAAGAAACCAAACAGGAACCAGTGCACAATCTGAATATATAAACATATTAGCAGGATATAGGAGCAAAGCAGTAACAGGAGACATAAGAGAATGCAGCGACTCATGACAGATGCATGCTTACGCTATTAAAATTTACTACTTCTTTTTTGGAGATAAACTCAGGAGTAAAAACTGAACAGACAAAATGATAACTATGGAGAGACCATCATGATTTATCGAGCTTGCATAAATAACTTAATAAATCCAGCATGGAGGACCTCACTGAATCCTTTCGATAGGTAGGTACCAATAATATCTCCGTTTTATAAACAAAAAAATGGATCTCAGAGAGTTTTGTGTAACTTCTCTAAAGCCACACGGACGGCAAAGGCAGAGTCAGGACTTTAACTCAACCAGTCTGATCCCAATTCTTTGCTCCTAACCACCAGTACTTTTTTCTTAAGCACTTTGCATGAAGTTGCTGATTCAATTTGATTCTCATAACAACATAATAAAGTAGAAATTGTTATCTCTACTTTTCTAATGGGAAAATCAAGAAGATAAATCATTTGTTCTAGGTCACACTGATGTTCAATGGCAGAGCCACGATTGGAACTCACATTTGTCTGACTGTAGAGCCCACTAATATAAATAGTATGCCACAGACAGCTGCTTGCCCACCAAAGTCTATTCTCCTTTTCTTTCTGGGCACATGTCTGCCTCACCAAAAACTGCACTTCCAATCTTCCTTTCCACTTAGGTGTAGCCATTTGACCAAGCTCTTATTAAAGAAATATGAGTGGAAGTAACATGTGCAACTTCTGAATCAAAAGGAACTCCCCGGCCCCAGAATTTGTCTCTTTCTCATGAATGGGATTTCACAGTGGCAAAGCTATGCCTCACACAGACAATGGCTATATCCTAAGGGATGACAGATCTAAAGCTTGGAAGAGCCCAAGTTCCTGAATGACTGCAGAGAGCAGAGTGGTCTCAAAGAGCTGGACCACCCTGGAACTGTCAGATGAGAGAGACAAATCAGTTTCTACATTATTTAAACCACTGTACTATAGAGGATCTTTACTACAACAGCTTAACTGATTTCAAATAATATAGCCAACAAGTATCACATGACAAGGAAAAGATGCTACAGACTTAGGTGAGAAGGCAGGCATGAGGATGTGAGAGAATCAGTGAGGCTAATACCCTAATCACTGTATACTTTCTATGAAATCAGCATTGTAATACATTCTTCATTCCTAAACACAATAAAGTATTCCCTACAAAACACACCTGCAAAACTTCATCTACTGGAAAAGGCAAAACAACAAAAATCAGCCACCTGAGATATAACAGACAGCAAATACTGGGGTTTTTCATTCCTTGTTTTTACTTTGCTTTAGATACTTAAACATACTAAGAATCTTTTTGACACAGATTGGCTCTTGGTAGGATTCATTAGAATAACCAAGCTAGAAAGCCACTAGATCATACCAAAACAAAATATCCTTTAACACAGGTATACTGCAATGAGCCTAGATCTCAATGTTGTGACCTACTGAGCCATGTCTGGACATCATTTCACACACCTTCACTTCATCCCTACACTGTATGTTGCTTCTCCTGGACATGGTGTTGTGGATCATGCAATGCAATCTCTATTGTCATCTCTATGAAAAATATTAGGAAGAATGTAGAGACAAATCTTCAATTATATACTCACCTCTGAGTCTGTGGTTACCCAAAGAACACATGGGATCTTCTAACTGAATCTGAGAAACGTTAAGTTTTAATTTTTTACTGTAAAAAAAATGCATTCCTAAGAAAAGTAAATTCCACATATTTCAAGATGCACTAAAGTAATCATAACTTTTGACATTCTCTTGAGTTAGAAATGATAAAAAGTATCTTAATGAAATGATAAAAAGTATCATATTTGCAAAGATGCACTAAAGTATATTTAAGGAAGGGGAAAATGTAAACAAAACATGACATATGTTTGTTTACATATGTAAACAAAACATAAAACAGCAGAGATGAAATCCTTGAATGATGGTCCATCCCTAGGAGAAATACAAGGCTGATATTTAAAAACAAATCCCAAGGAAAAGCACTAAAAACAAATTTAATCTTTTATGATATTTTTCAAAGAGAGAAAAAAAGGAGATTTGCTTTTTGCATGACCCAGAACAACACGTCTAAGAAAGGCTACATACACTATAGGAATTAAAAAACAAAAACAAAAACAGGTTCTGCAAGTCAAATAATATTTCGGAAAAGCAAACAGACAAATCCAAATTCTACAGGACAATTGACCGGGTTTTTTCAACAAGTTAATGGCATTTGTTTTTTAAAGCTGAATCTGCTATAGATGAAAATAAAGTAAAGAAATAATAACAGCCATTACATTATAGAGATCATTATTTGAATCCTGATGTGTAGAAATCAGGATTTTAAAATGACATTTTTGAGACAATCAAAGAGATTTGAATATGGTTGGACTATACGTAATATCAAAGAATTACTGCTACTTTTGTTAGGTATCATCATGGTACTACAGCTACATAAGAAAATATCCATATGTTCTAGAAATGCATAATGAAGTATGTAAGGGTGAAATGACAGAAGGCCTGAGACTTACTTCAACATACTGCAGTCACAGTCAATAGCCACCACCACAAAACACACACCTATTTAGAAATACAAGTTCTGCATTAGTTTGTCTGCCTGAGTAGTTCCTATTTTGAGCCAACACTTACCTTAGGTCAAGTTACTTGACTTTATGCCTCTTCCTCTCCTATTTACTGATCACTATAACCCCATTTATTGTCTCAGGTTATTGTGAGGACCAAATGAGACGAGCTCTGTAAGGCACTCGGCACAGCGTGTTAGCTATAATTATTACGAACCAGTTTGCTCTTCACTGGTCTAGGATCCCAAAACCCAGTCACCAAAACACTTCATTCCTCAAACTCTCTTTTCCTTTTTTTTTTTTTTTTAATTTTTTTTTTAACGTTTATTTATTTTTGAGACAGAGAGAGAGAGACAGAGCATGAACAGGGGAGGAGCAGAGAGAGAGGGAGACACAGAATCGGAAGCAGGCTCCAGGCTCTGAGCCATCAGCCCAGAGCCCGATGCGGGGCTCGAACTCACGGACAGCCAGATCGCGAGATCGTGACCTGAGCTGAAGTCGGACGCTCAACCGACTGAGCCACCCAGGCGCCCCTCTTTTCCTTTTTTTAATGTTTATTTATTTTTGAGAGAGAACGCAAGTGGAAGAAAGGCAGACAGAGGATCTGAAGCAGACTCTATGCTGACAACAGAGACCCCAATGTGGGGCTTGAACTCACGAACCATGAGATAATGACAGCCCAAGTTGGAAGCTTAACAGGCTGAGCCACCCAGGTGCCTCTTGAAATCTCTCTTCTGTCTTGCTCTACAGTTCTTGGTTCCAACCCATTTCCTCCCTTGCTAGCCCCTGTTTCCTTCTGGAGGATCTGTTTTAATTGTTAACAATGAATTCATTAATTTAACATCTCATTAATTTTTTAAAAGTTTATTTATTTTGAGTGAGAGAGGGCATGCGTGTGCACAAGCAGGGGAGGGGCAGAGAGAGAGAGGGAGAGAGAATCCCAAGCAGGCTCCGTGCTACCAGCGTGGAGCCCAATGCAGGGCTTGATCTCACGAACCATGAGATCACGACCTGAGCCAAAACCAAGAGTCAGACGCTGAACCTACTGAGCCACCCAGGCACCCCTATCTCATTAATTTTTGAAAGTGATTTTCTTTTTAAAAAATTAATTAGGAAAACTATGGAACAACATGGAAATAAGGAGAATACAAAAGTAATGGGTATAATTATACTCAGACATGAACATGGAAAAGGATCAAAGGAAAAGTGGAATATATAAACGGAGGCACTCTGAATGAAATCAGAATCTTATATCTAATGATTTCTGTTATTAGGTTCAAGCAAAGGAAAAAAGCAAACTCAACAGACTTAAGGGACCCTAAGAACAACTGAATAATAAGTATGTGTGCATATTTTGATGGATAAAGGCATGTTTGCTATTACTGGCAAACCTAGAGCACAGAAAGGAAATGGAAGACACAAAATAACAGGAGTCATAGTAACACTACTTATCTATCTCATTGATTCCATGGTTTCATGGGTGTGTAATCTATGCAATCACACAAGGTCCTATGTTTAGAAGGGCCGCACACTTGGTTTAAAATTCAGCTATCACCATTTTGAAATTGGTAATAATTTTTTAACAAGGGGCCCCACAGTTTCATTTGCACTGGGTCCTACAAATTATCAGTCCTATTCTACCTCAGGACATTGGCACTATTAGAATTCCTATTTTAAAGACAAGAAAGCTGGGGCTTTAAGAGGTTAAGGAACTGCCTACAGCCACCCAGCTAGCAAGTGGTAGGATTTGAACACTGGTTCTCTCCATATGAGACTATGGAAAGAACTGAAAGAGGAAAACAGAGAAGAGGAAAGGGGAGAATAAAAAGAAAGCCAGTAAGCCAGGAAACTAGGACATGTCATCTACATGAGACTCATCTATTAAGAAATGCAATCAAGGTCACGGAGTTAGTCTGAGACTTAACCTCATGAAGGCATCGATTCTGTAGCTGATGCCAGACTCCGTATCACAAGACTATGTGAGTAGAACGTGGAAAGGATGCCAGCACCCATTAGCCCTTCTGGAAACATGATCTGCGGGGGGGGGGGGAGAAGAGCCAGCATCATTTTCCCATGTAAACTGGCCAACTCCTTGGAGGTTCCTGTGTTCCTTGGAGAACCAGAGCAGTCAAGGATTAGGATGGCCCTGTTCTCTTGTTAAAGTAAGACTTTAAAAACTATGTTTCAACATAATGCTTCCTTAGTTTAGCAGCACAGGAAATTGTTGGTCCATCCCTATCCTAAGAACTGCTTTAGGAAGTCACAGGACTCTGCAGGCAACAGATCTCTGCAGGAGGAGCTGCTGGACTTGGTAGTTTTCCACATTCTCCTTCAGACCTACCTCTCTTCCAAGAGGTTTAGCGGCTATGATCATTAGACTTAGAGCACATTTACAAAAATAAAACAAAATAAAAATCTTAGGAATCAGGGAACCAGTTCCCAGGTTAGCAGTAAGAAAACAATCCCCCACTTTGGAGGAAGTTGAATGGATTTTATTCTGTTGTGCTTGTCTCATTGAGGCCAGAGTGGTAGAGAGTTGCAGAGACTTCCAATGGCAATTAATGGGAATAAGACAGATTTTCAGACAGGAAGCTAGTGTCTAGGGGTACCTTACGCAGGGAAGAACCTCCTGTTCCTCCCTGGGATCCTCCTCCCATATCTGGATCTGCCTCCTGCCTTGTCCTGGGAAAAGATACCCTCTGCCACAGAAGGTGGCCACATAGTAAAGGCAGAGTGGTGCCCAGAAAGCCAGATGCCCGAATTCAGAGATTTCCAAATATGGCTACAGATCATAATCCTTTGGAGCAGCTTTTTTTTTTTTTTTTTAATTTTTTTTTTCAACGTTTTTTATTTTTATTTTTGGGACAGAGAGAGACAGAGCATGAACAGGGGAGGGGCAGAGAGAGAGGGAGACACAGAATCGGAAACAGGCTCCAGGCTCCGAGCCATCAGCCCAGAGCCTGACGCGGGGCTCGAACTCACGGACCGCGAGATCGTGACCTGGCTGAAGTCGGATGCTTAACCGACTGCGCCACCCAGGCGCCCCTGGAGCAGCTTTTTAATATACAGATTCCACGACCTACTCTACGGTCATTGATCCCATAGTGCTAAAGGTCATTACCTACAGGTCTTTACTGATGTTGATGATGCAGTTGGTTGAGAAGATGGAGTTAAATGAACTTATTCTCTCCAAGACACAAGAAGTGTAATGTAGCTTATTTATGCTTAGGATTGGCTTATTTTAGGTAAGATAGACTTATTATGAATTAATTCTCTTTCATTCATTCAACTCATTAGTTACGACCAGGAACAGGCCTTTTAGCTTTTTGTGTTGACTCAGCGGTTGCTAGAGTGTGGTTTTGTTAGGCAGAGGTTAGGGAGAAGAGAAATACAAGTCTGGCAAATGATGTCATTAGCAATGCCTTAATTCTTACCATGTTGATTTTTTGGCCATGTCTGGTAGACCTAGTAATAGGTAATGACCAGTAATAGATAACACTCTGAATTCTTACCTAGGAAACCTGAAAGACTCACAGTTACAAGAGACTGAACAGAGCTTGCTAAACTGTGTTTATTGATATAGAAGGTATTTGCAATGCAATTAACTGATAAAGGATCTGTTTCCAGAAAAAAATTAACAACAACAACAACAAACCAGAAATAAAAAACCTCCTATAACCAATAAGAAAGGCAAAGACTATCCAGTAGAAAAAATAGACAAAGGATATTAATTATGAATAAGCATTCCATAAAAAAGGAAATCTGAATGACCTTTATAACCATGCAATGATGCTCAGGGAAATAGAAATAAAAAATAAGAGACCATTTGATCCACACTAGATAACATCAACTGTAGGGAGCAGGTGGAAAACAGAGATTGTGGTAGAGTGCTGTTGGGGGTAAACAGGCACAACCACTTTGAAGCATATTTTGAACAGGAAAGTGGAAGATGTGCAACTCCAGTCCCAGGTGTCTGTCCAACAGAAGCTCATGCATCTGTGAACAAGGAGGCTGTTCCAAGATGTTCACTACAGCATTATTTTTAATAGCAAAAGAAGTAAAACAACTTAACGGCCCATCAGTAAGATGTATACATGTCAAAATGAATAAATCTCAAAAAATATAGTGTTGAAGGACAAAAGCAGGTTGCAAAAGCCTACTATTAGTAAATGAAACCTATAAAACTCAAAAATAATACTAAATATTATTTATGGGTACATACAGAGCTAGTAAATACATAAAACCATGTGTGGAAACGTGACACGGATATGACATGCCATCTTTAAGCTAGGGAAAGAAGTAAAAGAGAGGGGGTAGGGCTTTGACTCTCATTGTTCTATTTCCATTTTCAAAATGAGGGTCTAAAGAAATTGAAGCAAATATAGCACAATATGAAATTTGGATTGCAGGCACATGGGTTTCTGGAAAATTATTTTCTTTTTGAGTTGTTTTAAATATTCAGTATTAAAATTTTTATTTCAAATGAACTTAAAAATAAGAATACACATCAGAGAATGTTTCCAGGTATATTTCAAGAAACTGGATTTTCAGACCTTTATTACTGATGCTCACTACCTTCACTGATTCAACTAAAAGATGACTGGGTGAGTGGCAGACAGAAGGAGGCAGGGATGGATGGATGGATGGATGGATGGATGGACAGACGGACCGACAGACGGATGGACGCATGGACGGACGGACAAGTGGCTGGATAGACTGACTTTGGAATACATAGATAGAGACAGAAAAAATAAAGTAGCTTAGAGAAGTGAAAAGTTTTAATGAAGTCATATAAAATAAAATGAAGTGCTCAGATTTTGGAGTCTGAACTCCCAGCTCTATCACCCTCTAGACTGTCACCCTGGGCAGGGCCACCATGTGAATTGCACAGACCACAATGTGAATGGCGCCCCCTAGGGTTGTGCGGTGCCCCACCCCTGACAGATAAATGCCTCGGGTCTGAGTCCTTGTTTCCTTATCTGTAAAATGAGCCCAATAATACCTGCCTCACAGGGCCTTTAGGGAGACTAAGTGAGACAATGTACAGGAAGTGCTTAGCACAGAGCCCAACACACAGTAAGTCATGATAATACTGGAATTATTATCGAGGTAGTACTAGGAAAATGGACACAGAGTCTAACATTCAAGACTAGGTTAATGTGCAACAGTAGCTATCTCCTTGGAATTTAAAAAATCACCTGCTTGCAGCAGAAAAGTAACATATGTACCTTATCAATACACCTAGTCAGTGTGGCTGATCTGGATGACTGTAAGTTTCCCAGCAGGCAATGGAGTGTGTTAAGACAGGAGCCTTCCCACCCTCAGTCCTGGGGTTCTCTGGAGTGCTGCGAGGCAGTGGGGTTCAGCTAAGGCGCTGAGGGCCCAGGTCCTCCCTCTGCTACCATCAGAGCAGGTGGGCCTTTCTGTGCCCTTAGATGCAGGGATCTCTTAGCCAAGACTTAATAAACATAAATCCGATTTTATGTAAGGCTCTCCACAAAGCATCTACAAAATGTTCATGGTGCATAAACATATACAACAAGCTCAGCCATGATGTGGTGTAGCATGCGGTGCAAGGGGGGCAGGACAGGCAGGAGGAGGCAGCAACATGGGGCTGCTGGAAGCCGTCCCTTCTCCGTTCACACTGTCATAGTGCAGAAACTGATTTCATAATAAATAATAAGCTGGCTTACACACACACACACACACACACACACACACACACACAGAGTAGACTTAACATAAAGATTTTCCTGAAGGGCACCTCTTTCAGCCATCTATTTCTATTTCTAGTTCAGTCATCTATTTAAGCCCAAAATTTAGTGGCAGAAAATAACAAGAATTGACTATTTCTCTTGATTCTGCACTTTGCTGGGTGGTTCCTCTGCTTTTCTGGCGGGCTCATTCACCCTCCTGCAATCAGCTGGGGAGTCACCTTGCCTGGAAGGTCCGAGATGCCTCCTGTCTAGTGCACAGTGCCAGATGTTGACGAGGCGGCCCCAGTGCCAGATGTTGGTTGGGGGGGCCTCAGTTCTCATCCATGTTGCCTCTCATCCTCTGGCAAAATAGAGCAGCGTCTTCCCTTAGAGGTCTTAGGGCAAGGACCCCAGAGGACAGAAGGGGCAGTTTCTTCACCTGGTCGTCTTAGGGCCCCATGAGGATGGAGGTGGCAGCTGCAAGACCTCTGGAGGCGGGGGCTGGGACTTGGACATTGCCCCCTCCACCACAGTCTGTTGGTCAAAGCAAGCCAAAAGGCCACCAGATTCAAGGGGAGGACAAATAGATTCCACCCCTTGACGGGACAAGCAGCAAAGTCTTATTGTAAAAGACTTCAGCAGAAATAGTTGCAGCTGTCTTAGAAAACGATCTGCCACAGAGCTCTGTGAAGTCAGGCATGGACTGGTCTGGGCTTCTGTGTATGATTTATTAAAAAAAAAAAGTTAATGGTTACAAATAAAAGTTGGAAAAACCACTCCATTAAAGCAAAAGACCAGAAAATAAAAATAGGAGTGAGTGGCATTTTTTTTTTCTCCTCCTGAAGAAAAAAGTCTTCCTGGTGGGAGCAACAGGGTTCCTGAGGAAGCGAGATTTCTCCTCCACTGAGCAGACAGTGAAAGTCATATCGATGTGACCAATGAAGATGGTGAACAAGTGACTGGGGGGAGGAGAGGAGTGGGACCCCACTGGAGCAGGTACCTGAGACTGGTCCTCGTGAGGACTGGCGACAGAATGTGATGCTTGTGTGGAGACAGGCCAGGCTGCCCAGTGAGAGAGGTGGAGCAAGGTGAGCCTGAGCATGTTGGGGGTGGGGAGGTGGGGAGGAGGTGGGGTAGGGGATGGCAGTGAAGGAAGCAAATCCAGGAAACGGCAGCAGCTGCTCAGATACAGAGATGCCCTTCACCAAAGGGACAAAAGGCTGAATAGCAAGCGTCCACAATTCTTCCCTTCCTCTTCTGGAAAGAGAAAAAGAAAAAGAAGAAAGGGGCTTTGTCAAAATAGCAAAGCCATATTAATATAATAATTGAACGCTAAGTAAATGAGGAGAGAATCTGTAAAGCCCCGACAACTCAAAAGAAGAGGACAAAGAGGAGAAAAGAAGAGAACAGAGTAAGACTGAGCTTTAGACAATAAGCAAGCCATCCCCCTCTGAGAAACACTTTCCCGCTCCCTCTGTGCGGGCAGGTGGACAAATAGAGTCACACTTGTGTATGCGGGCTTATAATTGGTTTCATTTTATTCCATAGTAAAATGGGTTAATAGTGCATCCATATTGTGACAACATTCTCTAGCAAATGTCCTAATTAGGAACCCTAACTAGCTTTCCATTATTTCAAAACTGTCCAAATCTGGGTAGACCCCAAAGACCATCTGGAACCTGGACATATGCCCGGGCAGCAAGGGATTGTCCTTCATTAGACCTCTCCATGCCCCACCTATTTGAAAGAGAGATAGGGTGACGGAGAGTTGCATGGCAAATACAACGCAAAACAGCATTCCCTGCTCAGACATTTGGTTTCATGATTTTATCTTCTTTGCAATGGACCATGTTCATAAAACTTCAAAGGAGATTTTTCTGGTGCTTTGGCTACTTAAAATTAACTGGGACATGCATTTATTTAAGTATGCATTGATGTCTGCATAGTATGCAGAACACTCATCCAAGAAAACAGCAGAAAGTGCTGCTATTCTTTATTTTATCTTTAAACTATTTTAGTTTGAAAGGGAAGCTTTTAAAAAATCAAGAATAACTTCAAAATCCGGAGGGAGGAATTGCCAATAAAGCAAAACCACTCAAGTTGATTTATCTTTGTATTTCTGCAGCCATCGCTTGCTTCAGTAGCTTGTCACTGTAGTTGGGGTGAGGGGTGGTATTCATCTGGATCTCACGTCGCATATAAAATCTGATATGGATTTTAAAATTCAATCATAAAGCTCCCCCAAGTGGATAATTTTTAAACTACACCAAGGAACCAGCCGTGGTATCTAGGATTGCAATCAAGACTGAGGCCTCCAAATATGCCTTTAATGGGCAGCAGTGACCTGGCTTATCCATCATTTTGTACATAATTTAATAAGATCAGCATCTTGGGAAAAGAATTCTGTAAATGTTAAAATGGAATCTGCAAAAACGCTCCCCCTGGCTTCCTGGGAACTTAGCCGGGGTTAGAAGCTGCCTGTGGCTATGCGAGATCTTACCTGGACTCAAAGGATGCAGGGATACAGTGATTTACAGCTGCTCAGGGGTGGAAAATCCCCTTGTGGCCTCTCCGGAAAAGCTCCCTCGTCCATTTAATTGTGTTCCTTATTCCACTATCTGGGCTGATTATACTGAATTACTTGGCACCCCTGTTAAGCCTGTCACTTAGATTCTAGAACAAATTAAGTTTGTTGAAGGCTTTGCTCTTTCTCTCTATTAAAATATTCATATCTACTCTAACAACCTGATAAAAACTGGCTAAAAGCCTTGATGGTATCCCCAACAGGGAGTGCCATTTTTAATGAACACGCAAGCATCATGAATAAAAAATAACTGGTCTTAATAAAGAATTGATAGAGCAGCTCTGGCCCCAGATAGGTGTCAACATGGAAGCGACACACAGCCTTGGGAGACCCAGCGCAGAAATGAGTCTCCCAGAGCCTGAAGGCATCCAACCAGCAAACTCCAAACCAACGCAGAAGCAACAAATTTCCTGAATAACTCTCCACAAGTAGTTGAAGCTAGTGGACCTCTATGGGTATGGATGGGAGAGGGTGTCAAGGAGGCCCCTCCAGGGGAGTATAAGAAAGTGGGGGGAGGACAGAAAGGCACACGCAGGTGGTAATAATAGCAACAGCTAACGTTTCTTGAGCATTTACCATGCACCAAGCATTATCGTCCCAACAACCCTACCAAATGGGCAGTATTATCCCCTCTTCACGAATTAAAGCAAATGCAGTATATAGAATTCTGAATTCCAACCCAGGTCTGACCCTAATCATAAGCTCCTGACCACTAAAGGCTTTAGAAACACTGCTTAAAACTCTCAACACATTCCAGATAGTTTTTGGTAAAAGATGGGACATGAAATCAGCAATCATGACATTCATTTGCTCTGGGGGGCAAGGCTCCAAACACCCTGGCAGGAATCCTGGCCTCCTTCAAACTAGGCCATTGGATTGTTCACTCCAACCCCACCCCATGGCCCACAAGAGAGCAGGGGACCTAGATTCATAGGCTCCAGAAAACAAACTAAATAAATACTCATAGAGTGTCTGGCATCGAGGCAGACCTGCAGCCCTGGTTCTGTCATTTGGGGATCATGAAACACGTTATTTCCTCTCTCTGAGCCTGCAAACGTGTCCATTAAGTAGGGACGACAGTCTTAACTGTTCATACCAGCTCTGTTCCAAAAGGGTTTCGGGCTGCTAATAATACCTACTTCACCGAGTGGTGGTCAGAATAAAATAGAATTTTATTAGCTATTTATGACAACTTGTTATGACACAATATCTGTCAAGAGCCCAGCATGGTGCCTGGTTCACAGCAGACTGGCAGTGAACAGGACTCCCTGCCCCCTGCCCGAGACCACTCACAGGTCCTCCAGCGCTCCCCACCCCATGCCCTCCAACGGTTCCTGTGCCCAGGCTACCACCCTGCTCTGCTAAGGTTCCCAGTGCTCAGCTCTTATTCCTCTCATGACCTGGTACGTTAGGATGGGGGTGGAGGGATGCAGGATGAGATCAAGAAAAAGGAGTTGCAACAATCCTAGCTTCTTCTCATTCCTCAAGCGCACTCCCAGAAAAAGTGCTTAATTAGCCAAAAGCACAGACTTATAGTGATGTCCCCCACAGAAGAGGTTTACCTCACTTAATTCTACACCTCCTTTCCCAGTAGTGACCACAGTTGTGACCACAACAGAGGAAACCCTCACCTGCATAAGCATAGGAAACGGCACTGGCCGTCCAGATAAGCAAAACTTCTCTCTTCACTCATACTGTTTTCCTGTTTTGTTTAATTACAAGTTTTAGACAAGCACCATTTTCTGGAATGCTAGCACTCCAGACTCCACAGCCAGACTGCACGTCCAAGCCAAGATGTGTAACTTCAGCTTTCTCATCTGTAATACTGGGATAGTGGGAGACCTTACCCCCTAAGGTAGCTGTGAGGACGATATGAAATAATCCATGTAAAAGGCTGGAGGGTGCCTGACATACAGTAAGTGCTCTACAATATTTCATTTTTCTCTTGGAGCTAAAATAGACTGTGCTCGCCTTGGCACCTGACCGCCAGTTAGACCACCACTGCTGCTAAGGGAGAACACATTCTAAGGTGCAAATCACGATTTTAGAATGAACTCTCGACAATTTGAGTTGTTACAAAAATAAGAAGTTACCACTGAGCTCTTAATTAGCTGGCTGTTAGAAAAAGATTGCCTTTTTTAAATCAATGCCAAAATGGGGGTCACTTACCAACGATAGTGTTGCAACATGCATTATCCTTTTCTTCATCCAATGAGGCTAATGTGATCAATGTTAAAATATATATATGCCTGGGGCACCTGGGTGGCTCAGTCGGTTGAGCGTCCGACTTCGGCTCAGGTCATGATCTCACAGTTCGTGGGTTCAAGCCCCGCATCAGGCTCTGTGCTGACCGCTTGCTCAGAGCCTGGAGCCTGCTTCGGATTCTGTGTCTCCTTCTTTCTCTGCCCCTCCCTCGCTCACACTTTGTCTCACTCTATTTCTCAAAAATAAATAAATGTAAAAAAAATTTATTTAAATATATATATATATATATATATATATATATATATATATATATGCCTCTCACAGCAAATGTCAAAAGATTCTTAGGTTCAGGGTGTAAGAGAACCTAGCCACCACCCCTAACCCACACCCCAAGACCAACCTCACAGTCTAACTGACCTCAGGGATCTTCATTCAGAGACTGCTAACAGCTACACGGCTAAAAGTTAGACACATTTTTCAAGAGACTACTGGGGTCAGAAAGAAAAACATTTCTTCCACTTACCACAAGGGTCTGAACTTTTGCAGAGGTACGGCTGAGATGCCTGACGCTGGCCTTATCTCAGGTGGGAAGGGTTCTTCTTGCTCAAAAATATCTCCCTCATAATCCCACCAACTGGTTTCACTGAGTCTACAAAATTCTCCTCTGAGAAGTGAATCTTGCATTAAAAAAAAAAAAAAATTCTAAAAGCAGATGCTCCATAGTAGAACACCAGTTTTCCCTAGGTGGTGGGATTGGGGGGGGGGGGGGGGGGGGGGGTTGGCTTTTCTACTTTTTTGGTTTTTTTAGTCTTTTTACAAAGAACAAGCAAAAGTTAATTTTGATTTTAAAAAGACCTTTCTTAGATGGATCAAATAAATTATATTTGGTAGGAATTCCCTTTAAAAAGGAAAAAAGGAAAAAAGCAAACCACAATGAGAGATCACTCCACACTCATTCAAGTGGCTATTTTTTTAAAGGGAAAATAACAAGTGCTGACAAGGACAAGAAGCAACTGGAACCCTCCTACACTGCTGGCAGGAATGTAAAATGGTGCTGCCACTTTGGAAAACAGTCTAGCAGTTCCTCAAAGTTTGACATAAAGTTACTATATGGCCCACAACACCCTACCTAGGTAGGTATATATTTAAGAGAAATGAAAACATATAGCCACATAAAAATTGGTACACAAATGTTCACAGAGCATTATTCATAATAGCCAAAAAGTGGAAACAACCCAAAGTCCATCAGTGGATAAACAGATAAATAAAATGTGGGAGGGGTGCCTGGGTGGCTCAGTTGGTCAAGTGTCTGACTCTTGATTTCAGCTCGGGTCATGATCTCATGGTTGTGGGATCCAGCCCCACATCAGACTCCACACTGGGCATAAAGCCTGCTTAAGATTCTCTCTCTCTCCCTCTCCCTCTGTCCCTCTCCCCAGCTTCTACGCTCACTTACTTTCTCTGTCTCTCTCTCTCTCAAAATAAAATAAAATAAAATAAAATAAAATAAAATAAAATAAAATGTGGAATGCCCATACAATGGAATATTATTTGACCATAAAAAGCAATGAAGTACTGATATATGCTATACTACACAGATGAACCCTGGAAACATGCTAAGTGAAAGGAGTCACCAAAGGCCACATATTAGATGACTCCTATTTACATAACATGTCTAGGATAGACAAATCTGCAGGGACAGAAAGTAGATCAGTAGTTGCCTGGTGGTGGGGGATGAGGGGAATCTTTGAGAGTTTCTTTGAAAACAGATGATTGCACTTATTTGTGAATACACTAAAAACCACTGCGTTATCCACTTTAAATGGATGAGCCATATGATATGTCAATTATATCTTAATAAAGCTGTTCCGCCAAAATGGAAGAAAGCAATCTGAGTAGGATGGGATTGTTGACTTGCATGAGTAGGGACTGCTTTGGGTCGGGGACACATGTGGGAGGTCCGAAGCCCCTGGAGATGGAGAGACTGGAGGGCACCAAAGACAGGATGCCATTTGCACTCAAATGTTCAACCAGCACAGACTGGAAAAACTCATCCCCATCCATGGCACAGGCCTGGGCTTCCTCTCCTATACATTAACCAATCAGAAACCTAGATCGTTCCCTGCAGCTCACCTTGGGCACTAGAAAACTGCTGGAATGAGAAAGGCAGAGTCAGGAATCAGAAACTGACTCCACCACAATCACACAACACCAGCTAACTTAGTGATTTCCCAAACCCTGTTCATCAGAATCATCCAGGGACTTTGTTTGACTCCCTGTTTCTTTTGAAATGTAGACTGCTGGGCCCCCCAACCCAGATATTCTAATTGCATAGGTCTGGGAGACACCTAGGAATCCTGTACCTTTTAAATGTTTCCTCCATGTTTCTGACCATACACCAGGCATAGGAACTTCTGGACTGGATGATAATCCCTCTGAAAATATTTTTGAAGGAAATAAAAATAAACACATTTTTTTTATTTTAAAAAAGCCTTTAGCTTCCATGCAAAGACAATACATAGAAACTGCTTAATAATATGTTTTTTTATAATCCCCGGTATTGCTACAAAACAATTTTTTAAAAAGAATAAAAATATTCATGTCTACACAACTTAGCAATTCTCAGTTTAAGCGAGGTGTTCCAATAGATTCTTCTAAATTGTTCCTAAAATACTGCTTCAACAACACAGAATTTAAAAGCTGAAGGAGACTTGGGTATCGCTCCAACTCTTTCATCATAAACAAGAAGAAATGGCAGCCACAGAGAGCAAGGATCTTTCCCCACCCGGCAAACCGACCCGGGTTAGAACCCCACCAGGCATGCTCACAGGACAGCCTTCTCTCTGACGTCACAAAGCACTCTGCAAGAAGACCTAACACTGGGTCTCCAGTTGCAGTAAAATTAGTCTCTGGGGATGTGAAGGAATGGCATTTAAGCAAAAATCCAACACTCAACACTCAACACTCAAACACTCAAATCCTGGGTGCATTCTACTAAGAAGGAACCTGTAGGTCATAGGACCAGAATCTACAATGCACAGGTGACCTAGTACCACAAACCTCAATGAACCAACGAGAAATGATGCTAGAGGATATGGACTTGTGTAGGAGTCTTCTGAGAGGAGAAATTACTAATAGTCCCAGACCCAAAGCTTATACCCACTGTGAACTACACAGGGGCTGGTTAGGGGGCATCACTATAGTTGTTGTTGCCCTTGCAAAGATCTAATCACACTCACTGTCTAAGCTGATGTCACCCCTATACAACTTTTCCAAGGCAGCCACACCGCAGCAAGGAGCCCTCCCCTGAACTCACAAGGATTAGGATACTGGGTTGGGGTTTTCAAGGTTTGTCACAGGCATGATTGTAACACCCCTGTGAAAGCCCTGCTTATCTCTCCCCTGCCTGCCTGCCTGCCTGACCAGGAAACCAGGAAACCAGGAAACTGGATGTGCCCCAGCCAGTGCTCATGTCAGGACACAGGTGGCGAGTGGTATTTTGATTCCTAAGAGTAAGGATAGTTCACTCACAGAAGCGAGGAGACATGGCGCTCATGTCATTCTTCCTGGTGTACGAGTGACACTATGGCACAATAGAAAGCATCAGATTTCAATCAAAAGATTGAATCTGTGTGCTGATTCTTTTTTTTTTTTTTTTTTGGCGGGGGGAGAAGGGCAGAGACAGAGAGAAAGAGAATCTTAAGCAGGCTGCATGCTCAGTTCTGAGCCTGAGATGAAATCAAGAGTCAGACGCTCCACTGACTAAGCCACCCAGGCGCCCCTGATTCATCTTTTGTTCACTCTAGGAATCTGGTCAAATCACTTAACTGCCCCAATTCTTGTTTACTCCCTGTAAGATGGAAGAAACAGTTGCCTTACTTAACCTTCCTGACCAGCTGAGCTCAGTTTTGCAAAAATATAAACTGTGCAAATATAAACTCTACATGCATGTAAGTGGTTTCTGTTACTACAGTATTTAGTGATGAGGGAATGGTGATTGCTACCAAAAACCCAAAAATGTCCACCAGACAATAAAAAGAGCACCATTCACTTCCAAGAGCTTGGCTAAGTTCTTTAAGTTTCTTCTACCCCAAAATCTTCTAAAGAAGGCATATTATTATTCCATTTGCACTGGGCCCGAGAGCCAGCAAGCAGCAGAGCCAGATTTTGAACTTCAGTAGTCCAATGAGTCTGCCAGTTTTTTATTTTTTTAATTCCTCAAATGGATAGACATCAAATGCAAAACTTAAAATGAACAGTGATGGTGGAACTCTTTTTTATGTTTTGGGGTGTTGGGGGGGGGGGTGTGTGCTTCTTTTTACTGCAGTTTCTTTTTTTTTTTAACGTTTATTTATTTTTGAGACAGAGAGAGACAGAGCATGAACGGGGGAGGGTCAGAGAGAGAGGGAGACACAGAATCTGAAACAGGCTCCAGGCTCTGAGCTATCAGCACAGAGCCCGACGCGGGGTTGAACTCACAGACCGCGAGATCATGACCTGAGCCGAAGTCGGCCGCTTAACCGACTGAGCCACCCAGGTGCCCCTTTACTGCAGTTTCAAACAGCCATATGAATCACTGCAAGAGGCTGTGTTCCCAGATTCTCGATATCCTCTCTCCATGATGGAGCTAACTCTAGAAAGCCCATGCCGGCCTCTGGGTGCCTGGCACAGCACTGCCTCCCGTTCTCCAATGTTGTGCTTTCACCGAATTGGCAGCTGCTTACCCAGACCTGCTTGTCAGGAAGGAATGGGCTGCTTGTGTCTAAAGTCATCAGAAGGAACAAGCAGCTTGTCTCTAGAATGGTACTTATACGATCTGTGCAAATTAGGTACAAAGGGAAGAATTTTTGCAAGAGGGAACATTCCCATGTTTTTTAATCCACAGAAATATCTCCTGAGATTCATCAGGCTTCCTGTCCAAGCAAGAAGCTCAAAGGGAAGAATCAGCTTTCACCCAAAAAAAAAAAAAAAAAGTGATTTGTGAGTCAGCATCTGAGACCACAGTGGGCACACATGCTAGGCACAGTCATTACCCCTCTGCCCCTGGCTAGAGGGGCAAGGACGTTTGTCTTCAGAGGCTCACAGGGGCCTTCAAGTGACCAGATTCAGGAAGATTGCCTCACGGGAAAGGCTCCAACATGGACTGAGCCATTGGAGGAAGGCAGGCACATCCCAAAGCCTCCATCCTTCCTGCAATTCTCCTGATCTCAAAGCTTTCTCAGCCATTGCCTGCTTGCGGCAGTTGGCAGTAGCTTGCTGGAAGTCCAAACTCTTTGGTCCTCAGCAAGGCCTCTGAGGTCCCTTTATGAGACCCTTCAGGAGACAGCCCTGCTCACCAGTGTCTCCTGTCTTCCTTCCCCACCACCACCACCATGCACTGCAGCCTCCTGTCCTGATCACCTGTCACAGCGCCTGGCTCAGGCAGGCACCACAGTGATCAGATGCTGTATCGGTGAGTACTTGTATTTTCCTAAATGAACCAGGTTCTTTTCCCTCTCCAGATCTTAGTTCAAACTACTGTCTCTAACTGAATTGTCTTTCCCATTCCTCTAACCTCCTCTCTATTTACAAGAATCAGCTTTAGAGTTCTGCTCGCTTGGGAAATCCATCATCTTTAACCCTCTCCCTGAGCTGAGTTAGGGACACCAATTACCGAAAAGATCCCGTGTGTGATGAAGAAGAAATGAGACTGGGTCTTACTTTAACAAGCACACCTGAATTTACATTCTAAATGAGTGCCGTCCCCTTTAAAGAAGTTACTTAGTCCACTTTAAGAGATCTGAGGGGGTGCTGAGCGGTGCCTGGGTGGCTCAGCCTGACTTCGGCTCAGGTCATGATCTCGAGGTTCATGAGTTCGAGCCCCACTTTGGGCTCTGTGCTGACAGCTCAGAGCCTGCTTCAAATTCTGTGTCTCCCTCTCTATCTGCCCCTCCCCCATTCTCTCTCTCTCTTTCTCTCTCAAAACTGAATAAACATCAGGGGTGCCTGCGTGGCTCAGTCAGTTAAGTGTCCAACTTCAGCTCAGGTCATGATCTCACAGTCCCTGAGTTCAGAGCCCCGCGTCAGGCTCTGTGCTGACAGCTCGGAGCCTGGAGCCTGCTTCCGATTCTGTGTCTCCCTCTCTCTCTGCCTCTCCCCCATTCATGCTCTGTCTCTCTCTGTCTCAAAAATAAATAAACGTTAAAAAAAAATTTTTTTTTTAAATAAACACCCAAACAAATTTAAGAGATCAGCTTAGTTTCTGGTGTCAGTAAGCCTCTTCCAAGGCTAAGAAATACATTAATTTTCCCAGAACATCATAGCACTAAAGATGGCATCGCTTCTGTCGCTCAGAATCCTGAATGAGTTAAAAAGTCAGGGTCAGGAGGTAACTTGAACATCAGCTCAACCCCTCATTTTACAGATGTGGAAACTGAGGTCCAGGGAAAGTTGAGGTCACCCCGGAGATCCAATAGGAAGTTAGTGGCGGAGTTAGACAAAATTTCAGGTTATCTTTAAGCTAGTTACACACTCAAGGCTTTAATATTTTTTCATGTCACACTCAGAAGACGACGAAAAAACTCAGAAGTAACTTCCTCCCAATATCGGCTTTGAATCATATTCCATGCTTTGATTTGGTGTTTTTTGCTTAGAAATTAAAGAACAATATTATGCTGAAAATTTAAATCAAAGGTAAACTATTGTAAAAGCTCCAGATGGTTTCAATGGACAACATGTTACATCAAAACATGGGGCCACCCCCAGTGAACAAAAGCTAATCCCAAGGTTCCAACAAGTCTGTAGTCCAATGTTCTTCACACATCATTAATTCACATATCATTATCTCAATTTTGGCCAGATTTGACCACCACCTTTACTATTGTTTACTTATTTCTTTTCTTTGACTTGCTTTTCTTTAACTCACTTTTTAAAACATAAATATGTAAGGGTGCCTGGGTGGCCCAGTCGGTTGAGCGTCCAACTTCGGCTCAGGTCATGATCTTGCAGTTGGTGAGTTCTGACAGCTGAGAGCCTGGAGCCTGGAGCCTGCCGAAGCGGCAGCTTCGGATTCTGTGTCTCCCTCTCTCCCTGCCCCTCCCCCACTCATTCTCTGTCTCCCTCAAAAATAAACATTTAAAAAAACATTAATATCTAATTTAACCTCAACCTAAGAAAAATAAATAATAAAAAAATCCAAAAAATCACACATGTTGTAAGTTATACTGTTTTCCTAGCACATTTAAGGTAAATTTGTAACTGTTAAAAGAAAAAAATACTCGTGTGCCCCTTAAAATCACCCATGTACTACTACCAGTATGCACATACCATTCTAGGAAACCGTGCTTGTACTCTAGAACACAGCTGATTCCGTCCAAAGCGAAACTATTTACTGGTATGCTCAATAAGTTTCTCTTTAGTCTTCTGCACGCGCCTATTTTATCTGAAGTGTCAATCAGCAGCAGCAAATGCAGATCCCAAACCAAAGCTTATCTTTACACTAATAGCTTTTCTTATCAACCGCCAGATCACTATGCCTTCCACACATCTGATCTGTCACTTTGTTTGAAATAATCCTCTACCCTAATGTTCTGCACTGACTATTAATAAATTATGAACAAACAGCAAAAATAATTACCCTTTCACCTAGGAAAACACTGGTGACTACGACTTAATGGTCTACCAGTGACATACGGCTTTACCCAGCATAATGGATGCAAATGTGTAACAGGATATGGGTAAGTTATTTTCACACAAGCTGTCACTTGTCACACAAATTACATGGGCTTCTTAGCTGTTTAATTCACAGACTTAAAAAAAACAAATTCCACTCACAATACCTGCATCATTCCTAAGCTCCCGGGGAAACCAGAATCAAGCCACAAAACCACCAAAGAATTCAAGGACATTTTCTGTAGGTAAGACAATGGTGCCTTCGAGTGGTGGAAATAATGTCAGTCAGAATCATCGAAGGATTCATAAGTCTTAAGAGGAGGAGAGGGAGACCTGAGATTGTGAGCAAAGCCCAAATCCGGATGCCCTGGCAGAGCAGGAATTCATCGAACTGGCCAAGCCGTTTATGGATCTGCCGAGCCTGGACAAGGTGAGGCTGGCGGGGTGTTCCTGGCGCCATACAAAGGCAATGCTAAGGTCGGCTGCTTCGCATCATCAATCTACACTCGACAGAGCCCTCAGGACGGTGCTTTCCACGCACATTCCTGAGGAGCAGTGACTGGGGACCAAAGGCCCAGTAGTCTGTGTTGGGGGGGGTTGGGGGGGGGGGCTGGGGCCTGAAGCTGCAGCTGTTTGGTCAACTTCAGCCCAAGGCTCTGTTACCATTTTAGGAAACTAGCCGATGCTTTGCAAACTGACCTGGTTTTATTCACACCTCTTATATCTTAGAGTTGGCATAGTTTACGGTTTTCCTCCTTATAACAAATAACGATAATAGTAACAATAGCCAGTATCAATCCAGTCCTTAGCATGTTCCAGGCATTGTTCTAAGCGGTCTCCGTGTATTAACACATGTAGGATCACAGGAAGGTTGAGATGGAAGGAGCCTCAGCTATTGTGCTGGAAGAAGCCCTGACAGATGTCAGGAGAAATGAGTACTTTGACACCTATTGTCTGTGAGATTTTGAGTGAGTCCTGCCTCTCCCCAGGCCTCAGTTTTCTCATCTGGTAAGGTGGTCAGAGGGATAAGAGATGAAGAACAGGTTCCTAAAGGAATGCCAACTCTGAGCCAGCTGACCTGTTTGGGGCACTATGTTGAGTGGGATTCTGAGCCTGTGCCGCAAAGAGCCACAATCTGTTGACAACATCTGCTACCACGGGCACAGGGGCAGGGAGCATGAAGCATGTCCTCTATTTGCCATCTCTGACTAAAGCATCTCTGAGGTCCCTTCTTGATCAAGTTGTTTCAATTCATGGTTCGAATCCAACTGTCTCACTAAGTGCAGTCTCCTTATAAATTAAAAAAAGAAAGAATTCACTTTGGGACCTGGATGCCTCATTTCTGTCCTAGAGCATGCAGCCTTTACAAGTAACTTAAGTTCGGTCTCAGTTTACTCATCTACAAAGTAAGGACAGAAATATTTAACCTGCACAGCCATCCTGAGGATCAAATAAAGGTGGGAAGCACACAGCACGGCGTCTGCAATGCAGTTGATGTTCGATGAAGTAGCAGCTACTATTGGTATTTTCATCATCATCACCATCTTCGTTAGTCTATCAACCCCAAGCTGGATTTACAACATTCTTCTGACCCATGATTTGTCATTTAAGGAACATACGCTTACAACAAACACTGATTACCATAATTTTTCTTGAGAAGTAAACTTGAGCTCCTTCCCAAGGAAAAATCATTTAGACATTTTATTATGGAAAAGTCCACAAGTACAGAAAAATAGAAGATATTATAATGAACTCCCATGGACCCATCACTAAGCTTCAAGAATTATCAATTCATGGCTACTCTTGTTGCATCCATATTCCCACCCACTCACCCCTCTTTCAGACAACCTGTATTTTTTAAGCAGATCCCAGACATTTCATTTGTAAATATTTCAATATCTATCTCTAAACAATAGAAACAATTAGAAACTGTTCATAATTTTAAAAGTATTTGTTACCTGCATGAAATGCCAACAGCAAGGCATAATTAGGAAATTATTTTCTCACATCTCTAATAATATTCCATGAAAGTCACTAACAAGTGTATGTATTAAAAACATAATAATAAGGGGCTGGCTCATGAGGCCACGTGGGAACTGTGGTATGCATGATTTATTATAGCTACACAAAGTGAGTTATTTCATTCTTTTAGATATTTATGACACCGCTAAAACACTGAATACATCAACATCAGAATTAATCATGAATAATATTTAATTAGTGCTTGACAAGGATCAATTTGGCAACTCTTTTTGTTCTTTCTCCTTCCCCCAAATAGAAAAATAGTCATAAACTAAAGTGTTTTATTTTTTCCATCTGCTTCTGGTAAAGCGCATCCCTGAATTGCAAACTTAGTTGAGATCTCCTGAACTTTCATATACCCAGGTAATTAGACTCAGATGCTGTCCGGACTGAGATGATAAATCAAGTCTGTGTATGTAAGCAGAAAACAGACTGCTCACACCAAAGCGGGTGTTGCTGTTTTCTCACGGACCTGCCCACAGAGCAGACAGGCCCCACGTCTGAGCAAAGCAGAAAGAAGCTTCCGTGTAGCTCCCATGTCAATGGACCCCTTCTCTCACCTCTACAGCCCTGAGAAAGCACTGATTATAGGCTGACCTCTTTATTTACAAAAGAAGAAAAATCTCTTGAGACACTCAACCAAAAATTCTGCCCAGAGCTATGTTAGTAGGTACAAGGGGGAAGACTGAGGCACACACAGAAGGTACACGACCATGGCATCTTTCCAACCAGATTATTAACATCCAAAGCACTTGGTGGCCCCAAAGAACTTCTGTGGCACCCTGTATACTTCTCAGTCAGGGAGTTTTGTTCTCCTTCAGAGTGATTAGGAGAACTTTCAACCCATTGTTTCGTAACAACATACGCATTCATTTACTTTTAACAGAACAGCAGTATTTGTTTCCGTTGACTTAGTATTTTAAATTGGGGAGCCAAAGTCTCCCGGGTTTTTGAAGATATCTGAAAGAAAGTGTTTAATGTTTGTTTTTAATTGAGGGTAGGGGTGGTGTCGTTCTAACAGATCCCCTTTTCTTTACCTCTGACTCATATCAAGTAAAACTAGGGTTGAAATGCCTACTGGAGACAACACCCAGCATCCTAGAAGACTTGGAGAACGGGAACTCAGCTAACACGTGTTAGGTTCCATGTGCCAAGTACAGTACATCCTGTACCTAACTAAAGCCTCACAACAGCCCTGGGGGGACAGGATACGGTCATCAGCTTACGGAGGAGCACACAAAGGCTCGTGTGGTGTATGAGGTTCCAGAGTTGATGAGCTAATACCTATGAGTTAGGAGTCCGAACTCGGGCCTTTCTGACCCCATAGTCCAGATCTACACCATGCAAACTGATCCCCTAAGATGGCTCTTCCATCTTCACAATTATAAAAACTGGTATTACTGAGCGCTATGTGCTGCTAAGTGCTTTATATGAACCACCTCATTGATTCCTCACCCGTGTCATTGTCATTACCATATTACAGGTGAAAAAGTAAGGCTTAAAAAGGATATGTAAAGTGCCCACCATCACACAGGAAACTCAACTGACTGCAGGGCCCTTTCTCTTAACATTTTGCTACACCTACCTTAAAGGCAAACTGGGCCACAATATTGATATTTTTAATTTTTTTAATGTTCGTTTATTTTTGAGAAAGAGAGAGGGGGGAAAGGTAGAGAGAGAGGGTGACACAGAATACAAAGTGGGCTCCAGGCTCTGAGCTGTCAGCACGGAGCCTGATGCAGGGCTCGAACTCACGATCTGCAAGATCATGACCTGAACTGAAGTCGGACGCTTAACCGACTGAGCCACCCAGCCGCCCCCAATGATTTATGAGAGGTATGATACTTTGAAGTTCTGAGTTCCCATAGATTTGTAAATACTGCTGACTGCCTGGGCAGGTGCTCAATGAATTTCACACTGTGTAAGAACATAAAAAAGTAAGAATTCTAAGCCCTCCAACAGACAGACACACATGGACACACACATGCACACACACACACGTACACGCACAGCATATAGACACAAACAAAAATGGGTACAAACTAAAAGTTGAATGATTTTCACAAGGGGGAGGAATAGTAAGAACTAGCCAGAGTTTATCATAAAAAAGCCAGGCTCTTACAAGATATGACTGAAATAAAAATTCTATCTGGTTCTACCCTCCCTGTGCCAGATGCTGAATTTCCCTCCTCCATGGCTTGGGTGATGAGGTCAGTGGATCGAGTTTCTGCTCCACTGACTTTTCCACACGCAACCTGATAGCTTCTGGAAACAAACCAACGATTGTGAGATCATTAAAGTATGTTATTTTAATTAAAGGTGGGTCCTATGTAGGGGGTGGGGGTGGGTAGTAAACTTGTTAGTGGTCAACCCAAGCACCAGGTGAGAATCTACTCACCGTGGCCAGTCTCACCATCCCTTCTTCCCAGTTGGCCTCCACATCACAGCCTGACTGGACCCAATTCTGCTCTGCACCCCCATCAAACTGAGGCAGCCCACCTAGGACCTCACATGTGATATTTTCCAGATAAGCCTTAAGAGGTGAAAAGTTAGTGCATTAAAGCAGTAATCACCACAAGAGCTAAGAGAGAGGCTTGAAATTCAATAGGGCTTTGAAAAAGCAAAGAAAAAAGAATGAAAGTCTAGGCTGCCAAAAAAATAAATTGGCATTGTTGTAAAATTGTGTTGCACAGCGAGAATACAAATATTATTCATGTTGAGGAAAGGGCTGACCTAAGATGTGATTTATTGGCTCTTCAAATACGGTACAGGAAGTAAACGGAAAAATTAGGGTGCAAGGTCACCGAGTAGGCAAGAGTCAACTTAAGGGTAAAGTTAAAAACTTTAGGAAGAGAGCACACAGTTCAGCTTGCCATATAAATTAAAATCTGTCCTTACTTTGAAGAAATGGGAGAAAATTGAATTTTAAGGTGGGTATGTTACTAAAGGCGTTTTCTTCTCAACATGCAAGAAAACAGGAATACTTGTTAGAGGGTAAGAAATGCCAAAGAGCTATTTCATAAAGAAACAGACAGGAGGTTGCTGCCATCCAAGAATCAACCCTGTTATCAGTCAGTAATGTAAACAAACAAGGGCCACAAGTAAAAGGGCTTTAGAGGCACTATCCTGTAATCCTGAGGAATACAAACCGAGTTTTGTTTTTAGGGATGTGTTGCTTCATGCTTTTATTAAAATAGTCTAAACTTGTTTGGACAGTTCCTAAACTTGTCAGTGGCCAGGGAGTGACAATTGAAACAGAAAGGAGTTTTCAACTGTGGAGCTTCAGGGATTCTGTTCTCTGGAGTCATCTTGCTCACTCTCTCTCTCTGGCCATTCGGTTTTAAATAGAATCAGCATTAAATGTTGTCTTTGTTGTTGGTGGTGGTGGTGTTAAGAGAATGTGAATGTTTCCCAAAGAACCACTAGAGGGCAGAGCTTTGTGATGTTCCAAAATTAATAATTGCTAAACCTGCCCAGATCTCCTACTCCTCCTCCCCCCCGCATTCCTCCTGATAGAAGAAAACTAGAGGCATGTATGGCAGGGCAGAGCTCAAGTATAGCTTGATACAGAGCAGTCCAGAAGGGGGCGCTCCAAGCTGAAAGGGATCTAGGTGGAGCCAAGGCTCAGAGACACCCACCCAATCTGCCCCACATCCTCCACTTTTTCTTAAACAAACCACACACTCCCCTCATGCGCCTGAAGCTACTTTCACTGCAGTCCTTCCCTTGACCAAGCCCCTGATGTTCATGTTACTATGATTTCATCTGCACAGAAAATACTGAGTGAGGGGCACCTGGCTATCCCAGTTGGTAGAGCATGAGACTCTTGGTCTCAAGGTCAGGAATTTAACCCCACAGCAGTGTGGAACCTACTTTAAAAACTAAATAAATACTGGGGCGCTGAGTGGCTCAGTCAGTTAAGTGTCAGACTCTTGATTTCGGCTCAGGTCATGATCTCACGGTTCTTGAGTTCCAGCCCCACATTGTGGAGCCGCTTGGGATTCTCTCTCTCCCTTTCTCTCTGCCCCTCCCCCATGTGGTGTGCATGGTGTCTTCCCCTCTCTCTCTCTCTCTCTCTCTCTCTCTCAAAATAAATAAATAAACTATAAATAAATAAATACATCCATACGTACATATATATTGGGTGAAAAGGCCAAAATATCAGAAAAATCAACTCTGGGTCTAAAGCATCCCTTATTTTCAGCCCCCACTTAAAACTCTGTCTTCTGTTGGGCTGTTAGCCTGCAGCAACCAGAGTCAAAGTTGGAGGGAGCATCCTTAGAGCTGCTGTGATGTAGAGAAAAGGGGCCAGGAGAAATCCCCGGAGCAACTCTGAATCGGTGCAAGGCCACCACGGAGGGCTCCCACAAAACCCAGTCCCCTTGGCCTCTAAGACGCTTTCTCAGGCTGGAAGACAGAGGAATGTTTTCATGGTGCCCCAAGTCCCTTCACGGCCCCTGTCCCCTGCCTGAGGACCTGAACACAAAGGCTAGAGCTAATTACATCATCATCACCCACCCCTACAGTAAGGGCCCTCGTTAACCCATATCCAGTGTGTCTAACAGAGAGAAATCTGATCTCAGCTAAGGGTGTGGGAAGAGGCAATGGGAATTTTCTTTCTTTCCAACTCTGAGTTAGAGTCCCATTAATAATTACTGACATTATGAAAGCAGGTAGCTGGGCAACTTATTAACTGTCTTAGTAAGGAAAGAGCTCCAAAGGAAAGAGCGTGGCCTTTAAGGCTATGCTAGGGCTCTGGAATTATCAGTGGATTTCAACAGTAATTCAGGGCCGGCTCTTCTGCTTGCTAGCCATTTCCCCCATGCCCTACCCTCAACACACACACACACACACACACACACACACACACACACACACACACACGGAGAACTCTCAGAGCTTTCCATCAGGGCGGAATAAGCCTTGGAATCCACCCACTCCTGGCTCTGGTGCTTACTACCTGTATGACCCTGGGCAAATCAGTGAGACTATCAAAAATCTACTTCGGTAGGAAGGCTGTGAAGATCAATGAGAAAATACATGTAGAAAAGGACTTAAAAACTCAAAAGTACAATCATAACCATCCCTCCCCCATTGTACACATAAAAGCAGCCCCCCCCCAGTGCAAGGATACACCATAGGCTATTTTGTTAAGTGACCACCTGGTGAGGGAACTGAAATAAGCTTTTTTTTACAAAAATGATATTTGTTACTCCTCCTAGTCTAACCGAAATCTGGGTTTAATGACCAATAACCAAACCATGTTCAAGCTCAAACTGCACAACATTTTCCTCTTTGCTGCCTCCAACAGACATTAACACCAACCCTGGTCTAATGGTGGCTGCTTTTTATTGTTGTTGCTGTTACTGTTTTAGGCCAAGTTCCCTGTTGGGATCTGCCAAGACGGAGTAAAGCCCTGGTGACCCCGTAGGAAGTGACCACAGGGCACTGGTTCGCTTCTGGTGGCTGAGAGTGCACCCTGTGGGGAGATATCAGCAAGTTAGACCACCACATGGCCAGGAAGGTGCAGGGCTACATGAGCACAGCGGCTAACACTGGATAAACACACCATCAGTGCTCAGATGTAATACCTAACACGGAGCAAAGAGAGTCTTCAGAAAGAGCCCAGGGTAGTACTAGGTTTATTTAAGATTTCCCTTCAGGGCCATCCTTATAATAACGCAGGCAGTGGTTTCTGTAAAAGCCGGATTAGATCATCCTACCCTGCCTTTTAGAAGTTTCCACAACAGATGGAGGGACACAGCCTTAGAGGAAAGCCCGGCTCACATCCGTCTGCGTTCATTATTGGCTCTGTTCTCTGAAATGCTATATGTTATCTTGAGCCTGTTTGTTTTTATCTGTCAGAGTGGTTTATTGTTAGGGAAATGTGGTGTCAGCTGTCTCTTCCCCACCATCAAAGCCGCTTCATTAAAGTTAATAGTGTTTGACTTGCAGAGATCTCTTACCGAGGTAACCCAAGAAAGCCCCTGCTGGCTGTTATTTTTCTGGCAATAAAGGCACCAAACGGACACAATAACTGCATGAATCTTTTAGGAAGAAGAAGAAATAAAAACCTACTGCATGACTCTATCTAGTAGCTGCTTAGTAAATGCACCTTGAATTCATGACGCTAATGCCACTCTTCGGTTTGGGACAGGGTAAAGACCTGAATGACCTGTGTCCTGAATCTGCCACGCAAGGCTCTGTGGCCTGTGGCTTACCACTTCCCCCAGTACGAATTTCAATTTATTAATCTCAGAAGTAAGAGGCGTAGAGTATAAGGAAGCTTTGTCTTTAAATTGGGGAAGCCTTTGAACAAAAGTAATGTTGCAATGAAGCCTCATGTACAAAGCAGATAAAAGCAAACTTTTTCTAGCTAAGGGGGAGAAACCAGAAGTCCCACCCTCTCAGTATATCTACCTCCCTCCATACCCCCTTCATCTAAACCCATCCTCATCCCTCCCCCAGGGGTCCTGAGCAACTTCTGTAGGCTGCCACCCCCACCACAGACTGCCTAGGACGTCATCTGAAATCCACTAGCCTAGAAGGACTTATCTTTAAGGTCTTGTCTGCTCAGAGTCTGGATTCTGTGATTAAGTAACTGGAGTCAGACCACACAAGGACAGTTTCTAATTAATGTCATACCTTCATGAAAGAGCCTCTGCTCAGTGCCGCACAACATGGAACAGTTTGGGTTTGGCTTCGTGTTCTGTCTCTCTACCTTGTGACCACTGCTTTCTATTGTGTGCTGTCAAGCCTCCCTTCCCCATTGGAGTGGTGGGTCTCCAGCAAGTTCCATCACCTCTGGGTCACTGTCACTTATTGCTAGTTAGTTCAGCTTCAAATGTCAACGTGACTCAATTTGACCCTCCTCACCTGCCTCCCCTGCAGGGCAGGCTGCATCTGGGAGTGTGACTCTTCAGCATGCTTCCTCGCCCAATGGGCCACCCTCTTCTTTGGCCAGAAAACGAGCAAGAGAGCCACACCCAACAGCCCTGCTCCATAGTGTACACCTGACCACAGTAAACTCGGGGATCCTTGCCACATCAACCCGGCAGTGAGCCCCACAGCATCACCCCATCCTTCTCCAGTCCTCTCCTCTGCTCATTAAGCCAGGGGACACATCTGCAAGGCGGCTACCCAAGCAGGAGTCCAATAAGGAAGCTAATGCCAGTTTCCCCTTCTTGCAAGCAAGAAGGAATTTCTCCCCTCATTTAATTTGTTGAAGCAATTACCCCCCAGCCTCTGCCTCTCCCTTACATAAAGGGGAGAAAATTATGAACACCACTGCGCCAAAAGACTACAGCCAAGAAGACTCTCTCTCTCCCTTCGCGCCCCCCCCCCCCCGCCCCATAACCTCCATAAAAGGCCCTCAGGATGACAGAAAAGGCTTGGGTCAATGACCAGAGGTAGGAGGACCAAGAAGGCTGCCCCACAGTAGGGGAGAGGAGAAGGGAGGGAATGGAGGGAAGGGCGGGGGCACGTTGTCATTGGCTTTCTTTAAAATGTTGCCTTTGCAACTACAGTTCTAGTTGCCAAATCCAATACCACGGAAAGAAATCCCACAAAACATCCTGTACACATGTAATACTAGGATATCTACCAGACTATATTTGTATTTATACATGCGGTTCAGACTTGGATGGGTACCAGCACGGTGCACCTGTGTAAAACTCTAAGGAATCCCAAACCACACATTTAGTTTTATTTTTTTGGCTCAAGTCTCTGAAGGAGAAAATAAAACTAGAGCAAAGAAAATCCTTCCTTCCTTCCTTCCTTCCCTCCCTCCTTCCTTCCTTCCTTCCTTCCTTCCTTCCTTCAAATCTGGTGTAACTCTTTCCTTACACCAGACAGGTGCTAGGCACTTGAGTGAGGCAATGGCAAATAAGACACATTCTCTGGGGGTGCCTGGGTGGCTCAGCCGGTTAAGCATCCCGCTCACGATCTCGGCTCAGGTCATGATCTCACAGTTTGTGAGTTCGAGACCCACATCGGGCTCTGCGCTATCCTGCTTGAAATTCTGTCTCCCTTTTTGTCTGCCCCTCCCCTACTTGCTCTCTATCTGTGTGTGTGTGTGTGTGTGTGTCTCTCTCTCAAAATAAATAAATATTAAAAACAAAAAAACATGTTCTCTGCCTGGCCATGGTCACTCAAAACCACAGAAATAATTCCACTTGTATAACACTTTAGCATTACTTTTCCAGAGGCTTTTATACCTAATAGCTCATTAGGATCTTCACATTAACCACAAGATAGCTTTGGTAGATATAGTCACTGTTTTACAATGGAGAAAATAGAAACACAGAAAGGTTAAGTGACCTGTCTAGCCCCAAAGCTAGTTAAGTGCATCTGACTTCCGGTCTCAGGTTCTTTCTGTTTGACCAAACTCTACCCAAACATATCCTGTGATTTCCTTACAACTAACACTACAATGACTATACATTCCAGATTTTCCAGGGTCCTTTCGATGTTAAATATTCTGTTCCTTTGTCTTCCAATTTTTGCTTGTCAGACCTCTTAAACTAGTTTTGAAAATATAGTCACTTATACCAATTTTAGGGTTGAAAAATATAGCTATCGTGGGCTTTTTTTAGTTTAAATGGATTGAAGTTAGATTTAGACTTTATAGCATTAAGGCTATGCAAGAGTCACAGTTTTTCAATCAAATCATCCTTTGGTGTAGAAAATTATTTCACTACACACATTATTTAAGCTATTCTGAAAACGACTCTGACATTCTTTTTATTAATCTTTTTCCTGTTTCAAATCCTTCCATCAGGCGTTTCTGTCAGGCTTCTGAAGGGTCCCATATGCACACTTCCAGTGCAGAAATGTGTTCTTTTTTGGTTCACTGGAATCTTTCAGAATGTCTGGTACTGAAACAGATTGGCTTTAATTAAAAGGCTATGATTTCTGTGAATTCCCATTAAGCTAGTGAAAGAAATCTGCATTTAAAAAATACAGTTAACACATTAAGACACAGTTGTACTGAAAAATGGTTCATGTTTTAAAACTACTTAAGCAGATGAAACTAAACTGCCTGTAATAAAAATATGCTCATTTTTAGTAAAATCCCTCACTTCTAAATAGAGGAGTTAGTTTAGTACATATGTGCCCAATTAGCCATAAAAACTCAACTAGACACGAACCATGCAATCCACCAATCTGCCTGTTGATGTTAAAACATAGATCCTATTAACAGGAATGTAATTTAAATGGTTAAAAAGTGATAAAGTGCATAACTATAATCTGATAGGGTCTGAAATATGATACTGCTATATACTGTTGACAAATCAGTTTTGAATTATGACTCCAGCAAAGTTTGAAATAGCTGAAGCATGTTAATTAGTGATCCACAAATTTAAGAACTCCATTATGTTATGTTATATGGTATATTCAGTCAAAGCTCTTTGCCACGAGCAAAAGCATAACCTCTAACATTCAGAGAGAAAAGCCATGTAAATCTTTTTGAATTCTAGGTCCTGGATACCATAGAAACACCTGACATAACTTTCCCTCACTCAACTTACTTATCCTTAAAATGTGACATAATTCAAGATAGGTTCTCAAGGAACAGTATTTCAGAGGACCCATGAAGTTCAGAGAAGTTCACTAGTTACTGGGGAAATGCACAAAGAGCAATCAATATAATCACTTCTTTCCACATCAGTGACCCTCAGACTATGTAGGGACACTCCCACATAGGCAGGGGAAAGCTGGTGATAACCAAGAACTGGGAGGAAGATATCTGAATCATTTATTATTAGCTTTATTAGAGATAAATGTGAGCTGATGTACCTTACTTTTTATTATAACACCCTATACATTTATGGGATGGGCTTGAGCCTACCAAGAAGATCCTGATGGCTCACCAATGAATGGGTGACCTTGTTTGAGAATCACTGAACTAGGTGCTTATAATATTAAAGGCTGGATTTCTTTGATAAACATTTATAAATAAAATAAAATAGATTATTTTGGAAGACAAGCTAAACTCCCATCATCTAATTTAATTCTCTCATATTTTTTTGAAGTTTATTTATTTTGAGAAAAAGAGAAAGTGAGTGCGGAGGGACACAGAGAGCAGGAGGGAGAGAATCCCAAGCAGGCTCTGTGCCTGAACCCCATG
Source organism: Panthera leo (assembly GCF_018350215.1). Lineage (NCBI taxonomy): Eukaryota > Metazoa > Chordata > Mammalia > Carnivora > Felidae > Panthera > Panthera leo. The sequence goes on from NC_056688.1 coordinate 86,437,008, forward strand.
CAGTGCTTGAACCCACAAACCATGAGATCATGGCTTGAGCCAAAACCAAGAGTTGGACGCTTAACCGACTGAGCCACCCAGGCTCCCCAATTGTCTCATCTTTTTAATTGGCCACAAAGCAGTTGCACTGCAGTCCCTTGATCATGCAATTCCAGTTATCTCCCATCCTTAGAATCAGCTCCTCAGGTCTAATACAGCCCTTGTTTGCTCTGCTTCAGCAAATTCCCTCTGTTTTAATATTCACTGGAAGAAACCATTCTCGAAATACCATGCCACCATCACAAATTTAGATAATGGCTAGGAATGGTATGCCCTGCCAGAGGACCTGGGCCCTGTCAAAATTACCAGATGAGATGCTGAATAATGTTCTAGCCGGTGTCCCTAAAATAACAAGTTTCTTGGAGGAAAGGGAGGAAATGAGTCATCAAACACTGGTAAATCAATCTATTTAGCTCATGTATGAACCATTGGGTAGGAAGACCTCCATTCAGAGTTCACGAAAGTTACCGTGGCTTTATATCACTAATAAACCTGTGAAATTCAAGAAAGAGATCCTCTCATTGCTGCCTTCCTAACTAAGGTTTTCATTTCTCCTTTCCATTTGCTGCCGCACCTCTCTAGAGTGGCACTGTATCTTGCCTGGACTATTGCAGTAGCCTCTTGGCTGGCCACTCCACCATGAGCCTCTCATCTTTCACGCTGCTGAAAAAGTGAATCTTCTAAAAGCCCCCCTCTGATAAAATTACTCTCCTGATCAAAACTCTTGAATCATTGGTTACCAATGCCTGTCAACAGAATTAAGGTCACATTCCTTAGCCTGGGATTCAAGGCACTAGCCTCTTTTCAATGTTGTTTCCCACTTCACTCCAGGCAATCTGCAAGGCCCAGTCCTCTCTGTACAGACTCTCCTGCATTTGTTCCTGCGGCTCCCCACATAGTGTACTATCCCCTGCCCCATTCCATCTCCTTATAACCTCTCTGAGTTGAAATCTTTCCCATGTGTAAAGCCTAAAAGAGAGAAATTCCATCTTTGCTATAAAAAGTGCAAAGAGCAATGCCTGGCTTAAAAACTCAATAAATGTTTTCCGTTATTATTGTTGTTGCTGCTGCCATCGTGTGCCATGAAGTCTTTAATCTTCACAGATGGACTAACCCCTTGCTCCTAAGGGGGTTTTAAATGTAGCTCTCCTATGATATACCTAATTACTTTTTATGTCCTCCCATAGTTACTTAATTATACATTTCATCTCCTCTTATGGACTGTGAGCTTCTAAAACAGATCTTATTTCATTCACCTTTGTATCTTCCATGTCAGAATACAAGGCCTACACACAACTCTTCAAAGAAAAATGTTAAATATCGTATCATGCCACAAGGGGGCATGGTTGAGCTACTCAACCAGTCAGTTGAGTTACCAGTCAGTAATAAATTAGGTTTTAGAATTGAGAGGCTTTTTTCTCTTGAAAGTCTATTTGTAAATCTGTTTAAAGTAAATATATACGCATTAAGTATGATTACAAATCTATTCATGTTGACAGGGAAAGATAGCTATGATATAGTGAATTTTAAAAAGCAATAAGCAAAATAGAATATATATGATCCAATTTTTATATAACATCTAATCTTAAATATATGTGAGAGAAATAAAAGTCAGGAAGAATACTCACCAAAATGTTAATAGCTGTTATCTCTGGGGTGGGAGGGGAACAGAGAATGGGAATATGGAAGTCTTATTTTCTATTCTGTATCTTTCTGGATTTTTAAAATAACCGATAATACATATTAATTTTATAATCAAAAATACATAAATAAAGCCATTTACTTTAGGAAATCTCAAAGCAAAGTGTTTATTTTATTTCTCTTGTTACCTCATCTCCAGTCCCATACTTGACATATTTAAAAGTAAATACTTCGGGAATTTTCTGATAAATTACAGCAAAGAATCCCAAACTCCCGTGGTACATGGTGCCCTTAGCGTCTCAGTAATTTTTTATGGCACCCCTTGGATGAAAGAAATACTTAACAGTTCCATTTAATAAGTGTTAAAATCCAAACAATTTACTAAGTATTTATGTCCTAACAATTGAGTGGCCATTTGAAAGAATAACACACGTAAATTGAAGAAAGAGCAGATTTTCTTTCTTAAATGGTCACAATTACTTCTTAATGGATGGTGTACACCTATTGGGCACTGTGTGACTTCTGACACCTTGGAATCAGATTGGAAACTGCTGCTCCCATCTCCTACTCTACCCTGATTTTCATTAGGCACTCAGTTTTTATCACAGCTGCACCAAAAACCCAGCTTCACAAAGATATGACACCATTGGAAGGAACGTAGCACAATCTCATGTTAAAACTATGAACAGCTCGAGCAAGTAGTTCTAGGGCATCCCACAAATGTCAAGTACAGTTGTGTTTCCCTTAAAAACTTAATATATCTCATGGCACCCTGCAAGTTTACTGCAGCACCCCAAGGCATCAAGGCATACAATGCGGGAACCAGTAAATTCAAAAGATAAAACTGATTCCCTATAAGGCTGGCAGAGGAAGAGAAACTCATTAAACTAGACTTGAAATTATTCCAACCTAATAACTCAGTCAAAACTATTTTGTTTTCTCTAAATCTAAGTCCTCAGGGAAGGAGAAAGGGTGGTGTGGGAAGCTGGGCTGAGCTCTGGACTCTGGTGGTCTCTCCCTGTCTCCACATTGCACCAAAGTCCTCTGCTAGTGTTGCCCCTACTCAAAACTAAGAACCAATAGCGGCCTCCAAAGCAGCATGTTCCTGGGCAACAGCTGAATTCTTGACCATGGTGTCTAGGCCTGGATCTCAAGCCAACCTACTACTCCCTGCTCCCCCCCCCCACCCCCACCCCGAAAGCTTTAGGCTTTGCAAGGATGTAGGAAAGCACAGCAAAGCCCCAATACTTATCTCTCAACTGCAGAGTTAGCGCCCGTCCATCCCTGGTGGGCTCCTGGGACCAAGCCAAGCCCCCCAGTAAAGTACAGAACTGTTGCTATCCAAATCCACTTGAAGTCTGGGTTAGAGAGTATTTTTTTCTCTAAAGTTTAATGAACTCAATTTCACATCTTGATTTAGTGAGATGGTTTGTCATTTTCTATTATCAACTCAAACATAACTAAAACAAACTTGAAAGGCATCTCCAACTTGTATGGCAATCCCATGCAGGGACTACTTTAAGAACTGAATCAAGATCACAGAGAAGTGGAAACAACACAAAGGTCCATAGGCACATAAATGGATAAAAAAATACAGTCTGTCCATACAATGGCGTATTATTTAGCCTTAAAAGTAAAAGAAATTCTGACCCATGCTACAGTGTAGATAAATTTTGAAGACATTATGCTAAGTGAAGTAAGCTAGCCACATAAAAGTGTATGATTCCACTTACATGAGGCCCCTAGAGTAGTCAAATTCATAAAGAAAAAATAGAATGGTGGGCACCAGGGGTGGGTGGGGAGTGAGGAATATGGAGTCACTGTTTAGTGAGTATGGGGTTTCAGTTTGGGGAGTTGGAAAAGTTCTGGAGATGGATGGTGGTAATAGCTGCTCAATAATGTGAACATGCTGCACGTCACTGAATTGTATACTTAAAAGCTGAAATGCTAATTTTACATTATGTATATAATTTCATTATTTTTTAATCACAGCGATGACTTTCCAGGAAGGGAAGTCTTTGATTTAACTGGAATCATGTCCTTCAATGTCACTTGGAACAGCTTGCAGCAGACCTCGACATGAGTCAATTCGGATGATCCGGTATAAAACGCCTACATGATGCCTCAAAACCCAAAGACCTGTTCCAAAGGAAACCATGTACAAGCAAGAGCTGTAGCAGAGCACCAGTAACAGAAAAGAGCTTCCATCTCCTCCAAGCCTTCAGAAGGAAGAGCGAAGTATTCCCAAGAAAATTCAAAATTTCCCCACGATTTCCCAACCTTACAGGCAGGAGTGTGAAATTCTCACTCGTGTTTCCTTCAAAGCTTATAATACACTTTCCCTATGCTATAAATTAGAGGCATGATGAAATAGGACCTACAAAAACTGCTTGAAGAGATAGGCAAATGCAAACTCACCTGGGTTCCAGAACACAGTGTCCTTCCTGGATGATGTTTCCTTGCTGTAATGTAGGACTAGGGTTGTTAAAGGTCCAAGGCACTAGGCTTGCTTCTTACTTGAAGTTTAGGGAGAAGGAGAGGGGGTTTCTGTGGACAACCTGGGAAATGCCGTATGATACATTCTCTCTAAAGCCTCAGAGAAGTCCTATAGAATAGAAATTTGAATTCCTCAGATCTTCACCCATTCATCATTTTTAAAATATGCCTAGCTCCTCCCCCTCTTGACTTCTCCATTTTGTAAGTGGCATCCAATCTCAAATGGTTAGTCTTTTTTACCTCTCTTTCTGTCCACACATTCCATCAGTCATCAAACTATAAATTTAGCTCCAGCCATACCTCTTCCATCACCCTTTTTTTCCTTGTCCCCTGCCATCATACTAGTTTAAATCCTTATGACTATCCCAATAGCCTACTCCCTGGTCTTCATATCTCTGTTTTCTTTCCTCTTAACAGCAAGTATCAGAAGAATGTTACAGATCACAGTACTAAGCCTATCACAACTATGCTTAGAAACCTTCGGTGGCTCCCCATTACCTACCCCTTAGTCTGGCATGTGAAATTCTTTCAACCTGCCCTCCTATAGGCATCCCCACTACAGAGAACCTATCACTATAGTCAACTATTTTCCATTCCCTGAATGGACCTCAAGCTTTGCTATCACACCCTGCCTCCCTCCACTGCCATTTGTTCATCCTCAATCAGGTTTGAGCCTCCCTCCTTTCCCCCTTGTCTTTTCCAACTTTGAAGTTCAGCTCAAATGCTGAGACTTTGTGAAATCATTGATATTTTCCTTGAATTCTCCCAAACACCTTGATTATAGGAATCTCATAGTTCATAATACACTCAGCTTGGTATAGTATCATAAGTTCCAAAATGGTCAATAGTACAGTTGACCCTTGAGCAATACAGGAATTAGGGGTTCCAGCCTGTGAAGTCAAAATTCCATGTAAGCTTTACTGATAACATACAAACACCAGATTTTGTCAATGAACACATATTTTGTATGTTATGTTATATATATATATATATATATATATATATATATATATATGTGTATATATATATATGTATATATTATATATTATGTTCTTACAGTAAGGCAAGTAGAGAGAAAACATTATTAAAGAAGGGAAAATACATTTACAGTTCTGTATTATATTTACCGAAAAATATCCACATATATGTGAACCCACACAGTTCAAACCCCTATAGTTCAAAAGTCAACTATATATTAATGTATTACATATTGAAAGACTACAAACAACTTTGAATATCAAACTGTTCTATCATCTCTTAGTTTTCCTAAGTGCATAACACAATGCTTCATACATAAAAGCATTTAAAAAATGTTGAATAACAATTTAACACACACCATCAAATTCCTAAACCTCAGTTATACCCTTAAGCCAGTGATAGTCAATTTTCTTTTTTTCTTTCTTGCATCCCAGACCTTTTTTCTAAAGAAATCTTTAAGAAAAAAATTTTTTTAAGTTTATTTATTTTTGAGACAGAGAGAGACAGAGCATGAACAGGGGAGGGTCAGAGAGAGCAGGAGACACAGAATCGGAAGCAGGCTCCAGGCTCTGAGCCATCAGCCCAGAGCCCGACGCGGGGCTCGAACCCACGGACCGCGAGATCGTGACCTGAGCCGAAGTCGGACGCTTAACCGACTGAGCCACCCAGGCTCCCCCTAATGAAATCTTAGATGGAATCCCAATATATGTTTTATAAAGATTTTATATGTGTTCTATATACAGAGTAAAGCACATATAAGTGACATCTCATTTTGTATACATTTATTTTAAATTAAAATGTATAACATTTCTTATTATTAAGTGAACTATGAGAATAGGAGGCTGTTTCAATGAATATAAAATTTTAAGTAGAGGGTCAGGAGCGGCCATTTGCAGTCAGCTATTTCTGTATCCAGCTTATTTCTGGTTTCACATGACTCTGAAAATTCTGACAGCTAAGCCTCAGTGTGCAATTTTATGTGAGTGGACATAGGCAGAGTAATGAATTCCATTTTTTTAAAGCTCTGATACAACCTGCTATATCTGTGACATGTTAAGAAAGCCATACACAGGAACTAAGAACCCAGACTCGATTTAAATCCTGGCTTTCCTATTTAACAGTGCAGACTTGGGGCACCTGGGTGGCTCTGTCAGTTAAGCATCTGACTTCAGCTCAGGTCATGATCTGACGGTTCATGGGTTTGAGGCCCACATTGGGCTCTATGCTGATGGCTCAGAGCCCGGAGCCTGCTTTGGATCCTGTACCTACCCCTCTCTCTCCCTCTCCTACTTGTGCTCTCTCTCTCTCTCTCAAAAACAGAAATAAATATTTAAAAAAAAATTTTTAACGGTGCAGACCTTAAGCAAGTTATTCAGCCTCAGATCTACAAACTGGAAATAATATAGTTCTTCCCTCGTAAGGTTGTTCAAGAGTAAGATAGGTTGTACAAATTAATGCTGCAATAGTCTTCAGTGTGTTAAAATGCAGTACAGGATACACTGAATTTTTAATGTTTTATATACTGAACAGTTATTAAAGCATTTATATGTGTAAAGTATAAAGAATAGCAGTATAACAAAACCTATGTACCCACCCAGGTTAAGAAAATGACAATTACAATTTATATGCCCCTCCCTGATTCCATTCCTTGTCCATTCCCCATGAAGGAACTGTTACCTTCTCCAAATTTTATCTTTAATTTTTGTTTAGCACTAACCCTATGACTATGCACCAGGTTCTGTTCTATGTACTTTCCAAAACGTCCACATCTCGACCTCCCAACAACCCCACGAAGTGGAGAACATTATTATCTGCATCCTGCAGATGCGGAGTGTGGCACAGGGAAGTATGATAGCGTGCTCATAGTTTATAAGTGGAGCTGCCAGGATTTGAACCCAGGCAGTGAGCCTCCAGAGTCTACATTCTTGGACACACTCAGGCTTGAAACACAGCGCTAAGGGCATTCTCATCCTTCGTACTTGAACGAACACTTACTAAATACCCACCACGTGCCAGGCACCATGCTCAGCACTGAGGAACTTAAGAAGCTTCTCGCTCTGGCACCCGACAGTTCCCAGAACATTGGTTCCTCCCACAGCTGCGGGTTCCGGCTCTGCCCATTCAACATGCAGGCCCTCGCTAGGCAGCCTGTAAGCCCCTGGGAGCCGCATGGGGCCTTGAGGAAAGGCAAGCAGGCCCAGCCACTTCACCTTGGTGTTGGCCCGGTGGTTCTCTGCAACAATCAATCCCCAAGGAACCACGGGAAATTCCGAACTTTCTGCCCCCACTCCCAGCCTCTTCCTCATCAAGGCTTCCTCTGAGAAGTGAACCACGTAGGAATCTGCAGGAATCCACGGCCTTTGCCAGCAAGCAGGCCCGTTGCAGCCTTGTAGCTCAGCCCACAAGGAAAGACCTCTGCTTTAGCGCATGTCACCCCCCTAATTATTCCCTGTGCCTGGAGTCCAACAATAACAGAGCATCTTTCATGAGCCTCTCCCACCACGAACCTTGGAGCCTCATGCGTACAGCCAAGCACTGGGAAGTGCTAAAGGGTCAGGGGGGTTGTGCGGCCAGCAGTCCCAGGCCTCTGGGGGAGAATCCCAGCCACTCTCTAGTCCAAAATCCAGCCCCAGAAAAACTGCCTGAGGCCCCATCTGCCTCCAGGGCCCACTTCCTGGGGCTGGCCTGGGTGGGGCCCCAAGAAGGGCCAGCAGATCAGAAAGCAGCTGCACCCAAGTCACCAAGGGGAAAAAGGGGTGGGGAACAGGAGACTAAAGATGTTTCCTCCAGGGTCACATTTCAGCAAGTGCTCCCAAGGCTACACTATACTACAAAGATTGGGTTTTCAGTAAATTTAGTCACTAAATACCAGTCCTGGCAGACTCTGGGAGTGGGGGATATGGCTCTGGGATAGAACAGCAAGTAAAACAGCAATGTCCCCTACATTACCGAGGTGAGGGGCCAGGAATAATCAATTAATAATTTCAGATCCTGGTTAGTGCTTTGAAAAACACAAAATATCCTTGTCCAAGCATGTGGGTGGGCACGTAAATGGATATGAGCTAAGATCTAAATAAGGAGGAGCTAGCAAAGCAAAGGCAAGGGAAAAGCATTCCAGGCAGAGAGAACAGAAGTGCAAGACCCTGAGGCCTCTGATTAAATACTCATTAGGGGGTTAAAAAAATGATGAAAAACTAGTGCTTTCAAAATTCTAGTACAGGGTAGTTATTTCCTTAAGAGTATAAAGATCAAAGAACTATGTTGGAAAAAAAAAAATTGTCCCTGGCTTTAAATGAAGACGCAAAAAGAATGTGTGTGAATATATATTTACATTTATGTGTCTCACAAGGATCTTTTTAAAAAGCCTTTCATGTCTATCCTTTAAACTTTTGTAATATAGGTTGAAAGCATGATACAATCTTTAACTTCCAGCTCGTGCACTGAAAGATCTTTCTCCTAGAACTAATGAAGACATCCGTTCTGTCGGGATGTAATCTACCTCCCTTGTTCCAGAATTTGAAGTAAGAATGCCATGTACCCCTAATTGCAACTATGTAAAAAAAAAAAAATACGTGTGCGCATGGATTAAGTCGGTGGGAGTACAGGAAGGGGTGGCGGTTGTTTTTCAAAATTCCTGTTTTGTTATTAAAACTGGGAAGAAAAGAATACATTGTGCATAACTGTGCAATCTTCCTGTCTTCAGTGTTAATAAATGTGGTTTTTACTGCTGTTAATATCCCATTTCCAACATCACTACCACTTACATCCTCTCCCAACTACAAATAGAGTTGAAAAGTGCACGAGGTATTCACAAACCCTTGTTAACAGTTGAGTGCGTCTGCTCACGTGCAACCCATGTGCACCCTTCTTTCTCTCTGTGGACGGAATTTCTTGGGGATCCTTCGGGCCCCTAGCCATATTTCTCCCTAGGCTCTTATTAAAACCAGGTGTGCAGGAGGCGGGCGTTCTGGACAGAAAAGGCATCGCTTGGCCCAAAACTCCCCCTTCCGGTGTGTTTTCTAGAAGGGATTCGTGAGCTGAGCAAAGAGAAAGCGGGCAGCTCGTCCTGGCCGGGCAAACGGGGCGTACTGTCAAGGAAGACACGCAGCCTGTCTGTGCCAGGGCCAAGTGTGTAAGGGCAAAAAGTGAGGCCGGGGTCGGGGGACGCTGCGCCCCGGCCCCAGGAGTGTGGTCCGCGCGCTGGGGAAGCCTCCGCACCACAGCTCGCCCTGCGGCGGAAGAGAAGGCGCGGAAGCGCAGCCGCGAAGCCGCCTCGGAGCTGAGCTTGAAAGCCGGGAGCGCGGAGGAGCCGGAGGAGCCGCAGAGCTCGCTCGCCGCCGGCTTCCGGAACGTCCGCGGGGCACCTGGCGCTTACCGTGGGCGGCCGATGGCGCTCGCGTCTCCAGGGAGCGGGTGGGCCCGGCGCGGGGCGCGGGGCGCGGCGGCCCGAACGCTCAGTGCGCCCGCCAAGCACGCGGCAGCCCGGCGCCCGGATTCTGAGCTGCGGTCGGGAGACTCGGGGCTGCGCGGCGCGGGCCTCTCAGCCCGCGACCTTCGACCCGCCGTCGGGACTGGGCCGGCGAGGACCGCGCCCCCCCTCAAGCGCGCAGTGAAAGTCCTGGGAGACTTTCACCCCTCTCGGCCTGAACCCCGACTCCCGGCCCAGCCCGTGAGGGGGTGGGCGGTCGGCTATTTGTGCGGGTCAGAGATCCGAGTGTGGGCGCCTTAATCAGACTCTAGAGCTACTCAAAGTAGAGACCGCGGGCCTAAAAGAAAGAAAGAAAGAAAGGGGAGCGTTATTAGGTTACAAGCAGTTAAGGGGCAGAGAACAGGGACTCCCAAAACTATGGTTCCAAATTTTGAGCGGCCATTTCCTCTTCCTGGGACCAAAGGGCAAGCCGACTTGTTTTTTCCTTTTCTCTAATTACTGTTTTTAAAAGCCCTTTCCGAGGCTCTGTGTAGCTTCCAGCCCGACAGCTTTGCTGTCTAAAGGGGTTGCATGAATTTTCAGTAACCCCAGGAAACAGTCGGTCAGACGGTTAGAAGGCCTAACTTCCCAAACGTTTGCCCGCACACTCAGCTCCATGAAAACCACTCCAAACTGGACCACCAGCGTGCCTTCTGGCCTTGATGCCCTGTTTGATGGGGAAAAGTTTTCTCAGCCTCACCGCGCCACCCCCCCCCCCCCCCCCCCCCGAGATCCTGTGACAGCTAACAAGAGAATTCTAGAGATGTTTTCAGATTCAAGCAACCCTAGTAATTCCTGGCGAAACATCATCTAAAGCCGATTTGTCAAATCGTGGTCCAGGGACTACCTGGATCAGATTTCCAGAGATCCTCACTACAGATTCAGTATTTAGGGCCTACGTTATAACTGACCAGTTAGATTAAGAATGATGAGGCCCAGGAATCTGCATTTTAACAAGCTTGTCTTGTGAGATTTCTGCTCATTAAGGCTTGAGAATTAATAGATTTGGCCCTTTATTTGACATTTCTGAAATGATGCTTGTTTCTTCCATCTGGAGGCCTCCCTCAAAATTCTCAACAGTGTTAAACATTCTTTTTTTTGTTGAGTGTAGGCTACAAAGTTTGGCTTCCAAACAAACCGTGCCTTAATTCGTGGATTTGTTTAAATAAAATTATTCGAAAGGCATTACTTCCCACCGTTTAGGCCCCCGAGCACATCCCGATGATAAAAAAGTAGGTGGGTTATGCTGCGTGCCTTCGACTAACGTTGGGCTATTTGTCATCCTGAACCAGACATCCTCCTGCAGTGCTGCTACTGACTTAATGTTTGTGTCTCCCCAAATTCATGTGGAGACCTCATCCCCACTCTGATGGTATTTGGAGGTGGGGCATTTGGGAGGTGATCAGGTCATGAAGGCAGAACCTAATGGGATTAGTGACTTTATAAAAAGAGGCTGCAGAAAGCTTCTTACCCCTCCCACCATGTGAAGACACAGCTAATAAATGACCCTCTGAACCAGGAAATGGGCTCTCACCGGACACCAAATCAAGTGCCTTGATATCCTAGCCTCCAGAACTGTGTGAAATCTCTGTTGTTTATAAGCCACTGAGTCTATGGTATTCTGTTATAGCAAGCCCACATGGACTAAGACACCTGCCGGTTTTTCTTCTGCTTCACTCAGGCCTCAATGAGCACAGCTTTCCTGGGTAAAACAGGAGCTGAGTCTGTGATTGTGGTGGTTTCCAAACTGAACTGGACCACAAAATCAGCTGTGGAGCTTTTTAAACTGACCCACACGGAATGTCAGCAATCCCAAACATATTTGTTTGCAGAAAGTTTATAATTTCACAAAGCACCTCATGGGATTAATGACCTGTCAAAAGTGGTACTGTCATAAGGAGCAGTGAATTGAATTTGAGGAAATAATTAAGGGTGTAGACACAATTTTTGCAACAAAAACATTTAACACGTTCTTGCTTATAAAGAATTTGTTGTAGGGGTTTTTTTAAGTTTCATTTATTTATTTTTGAGAGAGAGAGTGCATGTGTGTGCGTGTGTGTGTGTGTGTGTGTGTGTGTGTGTGTGCAGAAGGGGCAGAGAGACTGGGAGACAGAATCCCAAGCAGGCTCTGTGCCACCAGCACAGAGATGCAAGATCATGACCTGAGCCTAAATCAAGAGTCAATCACTACCTGACTGACCCACCTAGGCACCCCAAGAATTTGGAAATAACCTAAATTTGCCCAGCAGTAAAAACTTGATTAAATAAATAATGGCACATTTATATGAAGGAATACAAGACGTCTATTAACATAGTTCAGAGAACATTTATTGACCTGGAAAGATGTTCTTGGTGAGTAAAGTGAAAACAGCAGCATGAACAATTGCTCCCTTCTTGTTTAAAAAAAAAAAAAGTCTAGTGGCACTGACAGAAGACCCACGAAAGCAACTTCTAAATGAGTGATACGAACACCAAAAGAGAATCCCAGTTTGAAGTACAGAACTGGGAAACAGAGCAGAAAACAGAGCTTTGGTTGGAAATCTGTTGAAGAGTAATTAGATATCCTCTCCAGGTCATTATAGCCGGGTTACTGTCCTCCGCGGCAGCAGAAACACTGAAGGCTTACTTTCTAGAAAGGGAAAGTGCATTAAAAAACAAGAGGATGAAATTAAAATGTAAATACTGCCCAAACCCTCTTTCCCAGCAGGCTGGAAGCCTGATATACATCCTCCAGAGAGGAGATTGCAAGATTTCTTCTCTGTGACATGAACGGCTCCTGATCAGATCCAGTAAAACTGCTTTGTGGTAAGGGTCGCCTGGGTGGCTCAGTCTGTTGAGCGACCAACTTCAGCTCAGGTCATGATCTCACAGTTTGTGAGTTTGAGCCCCGCATTGGGCTCTGTGCTGACAGCTCAGAGCCTGGAGCCTGCTTCGAATTCTGTGTCTCCCTCTCTCCTCCTCCCCCATTCATACTCTCTCTCTCTCCTTCAAAAAATAAATAAAAACATTAAAAAAAAACTGCTTCGTGGTGAAACCCACAGTTGACAAACCCCATCCACACACACAGAGCTTCTAATCAGTGTTTTTCTGCCTACTTGGCAGATACCAAGAATCACCAGATGTTAGAAGGAAGATTCTAATATTAAAGATGTGGTAAGAACAAACAGAGAAAATGAAGACTATAAAAGGAGGAGGGGAAAAGTGGTTTTTTAATTACAATCCTCAGAGAGGTAAAAGAAGATATGAATCTATCAAACAAGAACAGGCTATTTTTAAAAAAAGGACATAAGAACGAGGCAGAGCTCTTCAACATTAAATATATGAAAATAAAAGGCATAAAAGATATAGGTGAAAATACATGGGAAAAAAGGAAAGACTGGATCATTAAATACGTAATTGTTTCATTAATCAATGGGATCTCCCCAAATTGAATGACATGAGTTTCCTGACTGAAAAAATCTCTTGAGTGCTCAGGAAAAAATGATTTAAAATGAGCCTACACTAAAGAACATCATTATGAAATTTCAGAATAGTGGTACAAATAGACTTTTAGCCACTTCTAAAGAAAAAGAAAATGAGTGACCTAGAAAGGATCAAGAATCAAAACAGCTTCAGACTCCTTGACAGCACTACAAGTTGGAAGGCAGTGGTAGCTGATATTCAGGGTAGACTTTAACTCTACTAAAGTAAGTGCTTTACAGTTCATCCTTACAAAAGCCCTATGACATAGGTACTATGACGATCTCCATTTTACAGGTGAGAAATCTGAGGTACAAGGGAGCAAAGTACACATTTGCCCGAATAGCACAGTTAATAAATGGTAAGAGCTGGGATTGGAACCAGGCAGTCTGGCTCCAGAGTCCATGATCTAATTGGTATATCATACTGAAACAGTGCTTTCAAAATTAGAAGGGAAAAGTACAACGAGCACAAATGTATATATCCAGCCAAATTATCAATCAGTGAGAAATAAAGACATTTTTTAAACTTTTTTTTTTTTTTTTTACAAGCGAGAAAGTGCAAGTTGGGGGGGGAGTGGAGCAGAGAGAGAGAGAATCTTATGCAGGCGCCACACTCAGCAAGGAGCCCCATGCAGGGCCCGCTCCCATAACCCTGTGATAACGACCTGAGCCGAAACCAAGAGTCAGACACTCAACTGACTGAGTCACCCAGGCACCCCACAGACATTTTTAGATATGCATGTTCTCAAGAAATATACCTTTCATATACACTTTCTTAAGGACAAGTATTATGTTTCCACTTAAATGACTAGAATAGTCAAATGCATAGAGACAGAAAGTAGAACATTGGTTGCCAGGGTGTGTGGGGAGGTGAGAACAGGAATTGTTGCTTAATGGGTACAGAGTGTCAGTTTGGGGAGATGAAAAGAGTTCTGGAGATGGACAGTGGTGATGGTTTCACAATGTCAATATACTTAATCCCACTGAACTTTACACTTATACATGGTTAGAATGATAAATTTTATGCTGTGTTTCCCAAAAGAAAAAAAAAGGTACTAGAGGAGAAGGTATGCCGCCAAAATGAGGGAGTAGAGCAAGAAAGAGGAAAGCTGGGATACAGGAAGCAAGAAACCTAACTCAAGAGTAAGGTAAAAGGATCCCCAGGATAACGATAGGGTGTCCTCAGATAGCAGCTCTGTGGTAGGCACAGAGAACAACCATTCTAGAACCCCGAGCAGGTCACAAGGTTCTGGGTGTGATGTCTCCCAAAAGATGAATTGATGAAAGACATAGTGTTTTTTTGAACTTATTGACAAGGTATGTAGCCAAGTGGGAGAGAATTTGAGGCTAAATTAATAATGATGTGAAAACCTAAGCAAACAAACAAATAAGATGATCGTTATTTGGGGGGAAACTTCAAGTTGGGACAGAAATCAAAAAATAATCTCAGAACTCCTTTGTACTGCATGGCTCGGCAGTGAATGGCATGTATCTCGTCAAGACAATGTGACCACTAAACGTTGATGGAACCAAATCATGATGGAATTACACTGAGAAGGTGGGTGGTGTGTACCAGCTGGGGGGCAGGAGCGGGCAGTGCAAATGATTGTGAAAGCTAAATTCTTATATGCTTTAATGGAAGTCAGTAGACAATGCCGAAAAGAGAAAAAACAAGAAGTGGCTTAGACACATGTGTTAAGTACCCAAATAAACAACTAAAAAATTTAAATGCAACATCTTTTTAAAATTGAGGAGGCAGAGGGGTGCCTGGGTGGCTCGGTGGTTAAGTATCCAAGCTTGGCTTAGGTTCCCGGTTCAGAATCTCACGGTTCATGGGTTTGAGCGTCGTGTGGGGCTCTGTGCTGACAACTCAGAGCCTGGAGCCTGCTTCAGAATTTGTCTCCCTCTCTCTCTGCCCCTCTCCCACTCATGTTCTGTCTCTCTTTGTCTCTCAAAAATGAATAAATGTTAAAACTTTTTTTAAAATTGAGGAGACAGAATGGTTTGGAAACCGCTATTTTTGGTGATAAGCCTTGTCGAATTCTTTGACTCTTCAAACCATGTGGACGTGGAAGTTTGGTAAAAATAAAAACCAATTAAAAAAAAAACAAAAAAAACTAACACAACTCCAAACTCCTCTAGATAATCTGTTTCTCCCTCCTGGTTTTCTCAAACCGAACTTACTTTTTTCAAGCAGTAGTTTTCTGTATGCCTCTTCTATTATCCTCTGTCATTGTCACACATTTTCATAAAATAGGCTTTCATGAGCTAACCTAGGAACTCACCCATTGCTAATATTACTTCTCCAGAGAAATGTAGCTCAAGTTCTAACCAAACAACTTCCGAAAAAACTTTTAGAACTTCTGTTTCTTTATTGGGGACTGTGCTATCCATTCCCATAAGACTTTACAATACAACTGGAAAGACATTTGAAAAATCAGAGAATATTGTGATTGTATTCAACACCATTCCAATTGTTTGGTAGAGTCAATGAGCGGTGTGGCTACTGGAAAGAGTAATGGCCAGGGGGCAATCACTGGGGAAGGCTTCCTCAAAGAGGCTCAACTCAAGCTGAACTTGCAAAGACGGATTGTAGCTTGTGTAAACAGTGGTATCAATCAGGACTCCTTATGCAAGTGACAGACACTCAAGCCAAACTAGGTAAGCCAGAAAAAGAATTTTGGTTCACCTAACTAAGACATCCCAAGAGACTGGCTTCAGGCAAAGATTGATCCTGGGTCCAGAGTGATGCTAAGCTCTCTCCATCTCCATTGCTCCCCTCTGTAGCTCCAGTCTTACCCTTCCAGCTTTGCAACATACGGTGCTGATGGGGTGGCTGGATAACTTTATTGGCTATTCATCAAAATCCCAGGGGAAGACCCTGAGTGGTCCTCCTATGGTTCAGGTGAATGGGTACTATGATTTGGCTAGGACTGAATCAGCTGCCAGAAAAGGGAAGATGGGGAATAAACCACTGGGGTGCCAAAAATAAAACCTATTACATCCCTGTGTAATTGTACATACCAAATATGCTCTAGTGGAGATTTATTAGAGCCTGGGCCAATTGGCAGTGTAAGTAAAAATGCCTCATAAATGCTAAAGCACCATGAAATGTTGGTTGTGAGTCAGTACTAAATATAAGTCTACATCGGCCCTGCACAGCCAAACGGCAATTACTCCTGGATCCTTAGCTCTCTGAATGTTTCAAGTTTTTCTTTCCTCCTAGCAGATACATTTGTCACAGTTTCCCCGCGTACTGGCCTCTTTCTTCTAACAGAGTCTGCTTCCAACTGCAGTGAAAAATTTGCTCATGTCGTTTTTCAAAGGAAGTCAGAAGGGGAAAAAAAAAAAATGTCCAAAGTTGGAATAGTTTGAAACTGAAAACATAATAGATGTATGTGTGTGTAATCAGATTGTTCTCAGCATCTTTCACTCTACCGTTTCCTTAATCTATTGAGTCACTTTCTTGGCCTCTTTGCTCTAGTCCTCAAATAAGCCAAAAATATTTTGCTGATACTAGCTGCAATTTATTGAGTGATAGGATATTTGTAATGTACTTTGAGAGTGAGCTTAGAGCCCTGAAGATTAGGCAATTAATTAGCAGAGAAATATTTTTTCCATCTAGAAAAAAACCCCACAAGTTTCAGATTAATTAACCGTCTATATTGGAATTTCCAGTTTTTATAAGGTTTCTTTAGACATCTGATTTTTAATTAAGTGTGAGGGGTTCATTTACTGCTGACAATGTGAAGTAGGGTGCTGCCTAAATTTGCTTCTGATAAGCCTCTTGTTGTCAATACTTGAATACCTAATGCTACATTGAACTTCGTATTCAAAGGTAGTATGGATGAGGCTCCTGGGTGGCTCAGTCGGTCTGACTTCAGCTCAGGTCATGATCAGGTTTGTGGGTTTGAGCCCCATGTCGGGCTCTGTGCTGACAGCTGGGAGCCTGGAGCCTGCTTTGGATTCTGTGTCTCCCCCTCTCCCTGCCCCTCTCCCTGCCCCTCCCCCACTCACACTCTGTCTCTCACTCTCTCAAAAATAAATAAACATCAAAGGTAGTATGGATAAAAGCTAACTACCTGTGAGTCAGGGTTTTACTAAAAAAAGCCTTAGGCCAGATCTTGGTAATGTTCTCTGCAATGGACACTAACAGAATCTTAGGACACGGCCCCTACTTTGTTAGCACAAAATTACCAAAACAAGACATTACTGGATGATTACCCAAGGCCATTCTCAATCTACTTTTTCCTCACCAGCTCCGCACCTACAGAGACTGAAAATTCCAGGTATTTACTTTCCCAGCCTTCTCTGCAGCTAGATAGCCATATGATCCAGTTAAGGCCAGTCAGATGGAAGAGAAAGAGGGGATTTGGGGAAAGATTTTCCTACCTCAGTAAAAGACAAGATTCGTGGGAAGAGAGTCCTTTTGTTTCCATCCTTGCTGCTTCCTTCTTGTTTGGGTCACAGCTGCTTCCTCCTTAACATTTGAGAACATAATACCTAGAGCTCTAGCCGCCATTTGTGACTGTTGCTAAAACACTGAGTGGGACAAAGCAGAAAAAGTCCAGATTACCAGGGACCTCATTGAGCCTCCACACCAACTGGAATGGCCCACCTTCACATTTCATACTAAGTGTGACTAATCTATATTTCAGCCATTGGTTATTCTATCACTTTTAACCAAAGACATGCTTTATCTTTAAGTAATTCAAGGGTTCCACTTCTAAATTATGAATAATTTATCCACTAACCATTCTCTGCTCTCCCCTTCCTGACTATACTCAGATTTTTATTTGGGTATCCAGTCTTCCTGTGTCTTTCATGTAGCCAGTGGAAGCAGATTCTGCCCCATTTCCAGGGGTGATTATTGGTTGACTTAAGTCAATCAACAAATTCCATTCTCCTGGTCTGGAGTGGCAATTGACTCAAGGATTAGCTGCAACTTTAAGTTGTCCAACCAGGATGAATCTTTGGATTCTTGCTTGGAATACTAGAAAAGAAGTGTGCTCTCACCATCTCAACTACTCACATATGAAGTCTGGAGTGCAAACAGAAGGCAGAACAGAAAGACATAAAGAAACTAAGTCCATGATAATGTCATTGAGGTGCTGTATCACCCGAGTTTTGGACTTGCCGTTACATGAGCTCATAAATCTCCTTTATTAAAGTCCGTTTGAGTTGCATCTTTTGTTCTTTGCAGCTTCAGAATGCATTCTGATTGGATACAACTCCTATCTGGACTGATAAGCAACAAAGAGGAAAGCCAAATGGCAATCTCTTAAGAGGCAAAAGCAAAATCATCCCTCCATATCTCAACCATATTAGGTAGGGTGTATGGTCAGTCATCCTTTCTTTCACTCACCAAAGCTGGAGGAAAAAATGATGTGCTGAGCTGTCACATGTATTGTGCCCTGCCACTTACTCGGTTGGGCTTTGAGCAAATTGGTTAGCCTCTCTGTGTTTTAGCTTCTGTATAGGTGAAATGGAGATGATAACAGCACCTATCTTATAAGGTGGCTCTGAGATTAAATGAGATAATGCACGTAAGCGCCTCTGCTAAGGCCTATTCATCATAGTAGTCAGTAGATGTTCGTTCTTATGGTGATCAGGAGTCCCCTGTTAACTAGGGATTGCTCTGAAGAGACCGATGTCTCCTACCAAATATTCCCAATGGTCTTTCTACACGATATCATCTCATTGTTGAAGAGCTCACTCCTCTTCTTTTAGTCAAAAGAGAGCAAAATAAGATTCCTCCAGGTTTCTAAAAAGGCCCCACAACTCCTTAGCTCACACAGATCTCTTACTCAAAGCTCTCAGTCCTGCCTTTCAGAAGGATGTGGAGTATTTAAACACTATTGATTTTCACCCTCCACAAAAGGAGGTTCTCACCCTCTGTATCCTCTTACCCTAGGAATCCAGAATGAGACCTTTCATGACAGCACATCAGCACCACGCCCAGCATGAGGAGGAAGCCCAGCCTGGGGCATGTTTGTATTTGGCAATTGCCACCCCACCCCCTTAGCCCCCCAGGAAAGACCAGGATGGATTAGTAGACCCAGAGGAAAAGGGAGAAACCCAGAGACTGAGAAGCAGCCTCTAAGCAGGGTTCATGGAACGGTTGCATCAGTGACTTCATCCCTGGTCAGGGAAGCCATAAAAAAGAGAAATATTCAGTGATCCCCGTTTCACATCACTGTAAAAGACTTAGAATCAGGGCCCAGAAACTTGGGTTCCAGCAACATTCTGCTTTGACAGGACCTTAAAATGCCTTCTGGAGTCAAGTCAGGGAGAAAAATTCTTAAGGTAACTGAGTGCAGCAAATAACTAAGTATGAAGAATTTACTCTAATTGCCAAAAAGGAATATGGCCAAATCTTCTCAGGAAAGGGGAAAAAAGTGAAAAAGAAAGCAGAAACATTATGATAAGAAGAGAAGGGATGTTCATTTTCAAACAGGAGATAAGATATGGATTAAAGTTCATCCTCAGAATAGTGTAGCAAGAAACTTTATAGCCAAGCTGACTCCCAACCGGAAAGGTCCCTGTTTCTCGGATCTCTTTGAATTATAGGGAAAACTAATTGGATCTTCATGTTTACCATGGAGGAAACCAAGTGTTACTCAGGATGTAAATCCTGGAGGTACTTTAAAAGGACAACGTTGACCTTTACAAGCCTCTAAACTTATAGATCTGTAAGGAGAAAAAAATTGATTTCCTGACCTTTGACCGGTTCCTTGTCATTTTTTTTTTTTTTTTTTTTTTTTTTTTTCTCTCTGCACAGGGGCCTCTATTCCCCTCACTCTCTCCCTGGTTCTTTTTTTTTCTGACTGTACCCTCTATCCCTGGTCAGACCTAGGGCAAGGGAATCGGCCCGGTCTCCAGTCCAGCCCTGGGAGAAGCCAGCATGAGATGTGACTCTTTCATACACCAACACTGGGTGAAGCCTGCCGCCCCTCAGCAGCCTCCCCTGTCTCTAGAAGCCGGCTCACCTCTTCAGCAAACCCATGACAATGAGACTAGCCACCACATTTACGAACCCACTGTGTGCTGGGTATTGTGGTAAGACATTTTCAGACATTACCTTAATTAATCCTCACAACAACTCTATGCGTTTGGGCCCCTGTCTACATACAACTCTCTCATTTCACCAGTCGGGAAACTCCTGGTGTCCTCACCACATCCTTTCTCCTTCTTCCTCCTTTCTTCAGCCCACCTTCCCTGCAAGCAAAGAGGTCAGGTAAATGGAGGAAAGATCATTTGAACTCAGAGTTTCGGGGCTGATGGGACAGTTGCTACCAAGATGAGGAAACGGAGGCCTAGAGACTGAGAGGGACTTGCCCTATAAGGCCCTTCAAGTTCAGAGGAGGCAGGGCCAGAAGCCCCCACACCAGCACTGTTCCACTATGGGACGCAACCTTTTTTCATTCACCCAAGCTTGTTCAAGGAGGCCACAGTGAATCACCATTCTTCAATGTGAAGCAATTCCCTGTGAGTCAGCTGCCATCTTTCGTGTCACAGTCTATAAGGAGAAGAGAGGGAAACCTGGAGGCCATTGCAGGACTGGAGGGAGAAGTGGGAGTGAAGGGGCAGAGCTACAGATGAGCCCACAACAGAGAAGCCAAACTGGGAGCGGTAGAATCATGGGGCAAGGGGTGGACGGTGCTAAGTGATTCATCAATTTATTCCCAATCCTCAAGCAAAGATGACCCTTCTCAAAGTAGGCAAGGGGCTGGGCAGTGTGATCTGTGATATGTTTACCTCAGGGGCCTGTGTAGGGCCCCAAATCATTGCCACTCAAATGGTTTACAGCCACATCTCTTGCTTTTAAGGCATTTGCTTACCATTGTGAAGATTTTTGTCATATTTGTGAACCATCTGCATTACTTGCTTAACGGTTTAGACCTATTTTAAAAAACAAATGGATGCGTTTTAGGGAAAACTTTGCATCAGTAGTGTAAATGGAAAGTCAGTGTCACTTGCCCCAAATAGAGACGTAATAGTAAATACAATGAAAACAATACGATGTTATTAGGAGCTAGTAGCTGTCAGCCAAAGGCGCTGAGCCTGAGGTTTGCTCTCTTTTTGTTAAAAAGAGAGATTACCAAGTGTTAGGTGTTAAAGGCAGGGCCAAATGGAAATTGTCTCCTTGACCTAAAGCAGAAGGATTGACAGAGAAGTTAAATGCTGTTGAACATCACCTAAATCATCTTAAGAACAGCCAGTGGTCTTCATCCCAGACCCTGGGGAGTTCTTTGGGCCCCTTTTATGTTTCTCCAAAAACCAACACAGTTACACACACGAAGGAACAATTCATCAGAGACCTATTGTCCAGCTCTGTGAGTTGGAGTGATTCACTTCTCTGGGCTTCAGTTTTCCTCACCCACAAAATGGGAGAGTTAGACCAGATGATGTCTCCCAGTCTTTTCCAGCTCCAGAGTCTACTTCCTTTTTCATCTAAGGAAACACATATCAGATCTGGGACATAGGACAGCTTGGATGTAATGGCAGCCGGATGGTACCGTGAAAGGTGAGAGAGAAGGGGCCCAAACGCTGGAGAAGGGGTGTGGTGTGGGCGTATCACAGATAAAAGTCATCCAGTTCCCAGCCTTGCCTGGGGCCACTGAAATAACATGCCCAGCCCAAGAATGCTGAAATGGTTAACATGTAAAACTCTGATCTCTTCATGTTCAACACTCAGATTTCAGAACTAAATTGTATAATTTTGGTGAGAAAATCTGACTTCATTTTCTTTAAAAAAAAAAAATCATTATCTACTTTCTGATATGGAGTGTCCTGAATAGACTGGTTTCTGTTTGACTGATAGGTGGTTTGAGCAGTGGTTAGGACCTTGGCCCGAAAACTTGGGCAAGTCAGTCTCCACCCTAAAAGAGGGGTTAGGGCTCACCACCCTTAAATTGCAGTGACTGGGCCAGAAAATACGTGTAAAGTGTTTAGCATAGTGTCTAGCAAACAGAAAATGTATAAACGGAAGTATTAGTTGTTAGTGTTCCTGCCCATATAGACCCTTCCCCCTCAACCCCCGCCCGCTCTCATCCTGCGTTCCTGTCTTGATGTCACTTTTCTCATGCTCTGGCTGGCACCTCTCTATGGGCCCGTCTCCATGTCCTTTGCCAGATGCAGTCAGCACTCAATAAATCTGTCGAGTTGTGTAGAGACCCTTTTGAAAATAATAGAACCACCCTTTAGCTGAAAACAGGGAAGATTTTACGTGGACATTTGTATACTGCCTTCGGATTGGCTGCTGAAAAACCTAACCCCAAAGTGTGTTATGTACGAGAAATACTTGTACAGCATATGCAATCTTTATAGGACGTAGCTGAAACAAGTCCTCGTTTGCTAAATTAAGATGAGGAAAAGAACATCGTCTCCCACTTCTGTTTCATTTCACCCCAGGATAAGGAAGAAGAGAGGGATGCAAGTTTCCTAACTGTCCTGGTTTTCTTCTTGGATTCATCTAAGTGTGTTTACAAAATATAGTCAATGGATTCCTTAGTAACACACACACGATTAGCCCCTTCTGATATCTGAAAGATATATGAATTGCTGAGCTGCTGATGAGAAAGATCCATGAAGAGTTTTTTTAATTGGTTTAGTAAGATTATTTCCAGTCAACAATTCCCTAGTTTAGTGGCAGAAGATAGATCTGTTTTCCATTAAAGTTAGATGCCAGACTTTTGAATCATTCCACATAAAAACTATTCCCTTAAAGAGCCACTTGCTATCATTTGTTTTACAGCAAAAAAATAAAAGTCAAGATAGAAACTATTATCCTAGAATGGCATGCTGAAGACGCACTGGCAACGATAAGGACACAGCTCTTCTGCCAGGACCAAATTTCCAACTACCGCTGCAGGATCTGCTGGCCTTCGTTGGAAACAAATAAACAAACATAAGCCAACTCGCCCTCATTTGTTTCCATCAGCTCAATAAAATCAGCCGCCTCCTACTTGAGAGTTAGAAAATGCTTTCTTGCCTAACTTTTATTTGGTCCTGAGAACCGTCCCTGGGAGGCAAATGGGGTGGGAAAGGGAGATAACATCAGAAACGTCCCACATGTCCATTAACTGCTGAATGGATAAATAAAATGTGGTATAACCATACAATGGGATATTACTGAGCAGAAAAAAGGAAGGAAGTTCTGATACCTGCTACAACAGAGATGAACTTTGACGGCATTAGACTAAGTAAAAGAAGACAGTCACAAAGGACCACATATTGCATGATTCCCTTTGTATGAAATGTCCAGAATAGGCAACGCTATAGAGACAAAGTAGACTGGTGATTTCTGAGGGCTGAGGGAGTGGGGTGGGTGGGGGTAGTAGAGAGACAAATGGGAAGGGGTTTCTTTTGCAAGGGGGGTGTGTAACAAAAATATGCCCAAACTGATTGTGGTGATGGTTGCACAACTCTGTGACTATACTAAAAGCCAGTGAATCTTAATCAATAAATAGACATATTGTGTGGTTTCTTATATCTCAGGAAAGCTGTTTTTAAAAAGAGAAGGGTAACATTGAGGAGTCTGTTTCTGGCATTAATGTGGGTTCCATAGCAGCTCTACCACTTAGTGACTGTATGACTTTAGCCACATTACTTCAGCTTTCTGAATCACAACTGACCTCTGTCAGAAATAATACTGCCTCCCTTGCAGGGTGGTGCAGAGGACTGATCAGTGCTCGCGCACAGAGTGCCTGGGAGTGTGCTGCGTATGTGGTTAGTGCTTGATAAATGGAGGCTCTGATTATGACGATTTTGATGTTGAGCTCACTGAGGCCCAGATGATTGAAAGCCTTGGTGATGGATGGGAAATGGGCCTCGCTGGCCTGCTTGTACATGGCACAGATCTACCTTCTCCATTGCCTTCTTTGAAGCAGAACAGAACGTTTAAAAAAAATTTTTTTTTTTCAACGTTTATTTATTTTTGGGACAGAGAGAGACAGAGCATGAACGGGGGAGGGACAGAGAGAGAGGGAGACACAGAATCGGAAACAGGCTCCAGGCTCTGAGCCATCAGCCCAGAGCCTGACGCGGGGCTCGAACTCACGGACCGTGAGATCGTGACCTGGCTGAAGTCGGACGCTTAACCGACTGCGCCACCCAGGCGCCCCTAAAAAAATTTTTTTAATATTTATTTATTTTTGAGAGAGAGAAAGACAGAGTGCAAGCGGGGGAGGGGCAGAGAGTGACAGAGGCACAGAATCCAAAGCAGGCTCCAGGCTCTGAGCTGTCAGCACAGAGCCCCACACGGGGCTTGAACTCATGAGCTGTGAGACCATGACCTGAGCGGAAATTGGATGCTTAACTGACTGAGCCCCCCAGAAGTCCCATGAACAGAACGTTTAAAAGAACATCAGATTTGGGAGCAGAAGAAGCAGGCGCTTACTCCCTACCATCCTCTGGCAAGTGAGGACACAAGGAAGGGCTAGGTGGACGTGGTCCCTGTCCTCATGGAGTTCACAGAGTAACGACTAGGAGAACCGGTTCAGGAGCTGAGTTGACTGGAGGCAGACTACAGGCGTTACCATTGAGTTGCTTTGTAATCCTGGGTGAGTTATTTAACTTTTCTAAGATTCAACATCTGCAAGTGTCAGATGAAGATAATACATAATCTGTATGTCAACTGTACTCAGAACAAATTTTTTTTGCTGTGGATGTGTTTTTTTATCTTAATTTCAGCATAATTAACATACAGTGTTATATTAGTTTCAGGCATACAATATAGTGGTCCAACAATTCTATACCTCCTTACTCAGTGCTCGTCACGACAAGTGCACTCTTAATCCCTTTCACCTTTTTCACCCCCCAAAAAATTTTTAATAGTAATACGTAATCTATAATATCGGTGCGACAATTTAATCAGATTATCTATATCACGTGTTAGATGGCACACAGTGAACACTAAAGAACTGACTGTTAACACTATCTTACTTATGATCACTGAGAGTAGTATTGCATCCCAAGGCAGAGGACAATCTATTCAGTTTCTATTAGCTTATTCCCTCATTTATGAACTGGACATATTCATGATTATCTCCAGCTTTTTATGTAAGCCAGATAAGGAGATTTGTGTAAAAAGCATTTTTGACTTGGGATTATTATTTAATCCCATGAAAGGAGCACCACTCAGAACCCTGAGTGAGCCAAAGCATTGCTTTGTTTTGCCTCCAACAGCAAGCGCTTCTAAATTACAGCCCTGGGAAATCAAGATGATAGTAAATTATCTGGGCCATCCCCTGGCCTGGGGGACTTAGGGTTAGGGTTCAGGTAGTAAGTCCTAGAGTAAGTGGACGTGTAGCCAGCCTGCAGATTGATGAGGGCTGAGAGAAGCTGGTTACTTGATCCCCAGGAAATGTTTCTGTGCCGGGGTCACTGTTGCCAGCTTTTGAATCAATAAGGCAGCACCTTTCAGACCAGAAAGTTCAATTCTATTTATCAAGTCAAGAGAAGTGAGAGAAGCAGAAGCATGATGAAAGCGGGGCACTAGCAAGCTGCTGTGGAGGCCACAACTTTACTCCTCCAGGAAAAGAGGGTGGGACCTAGGCAGAGCGCCTCATCTCCTGGTTTGCGGGGAGTTCTGGGGGTTTCCAGGGCGGGGGGTCTTCCTTCAAGAGCTCCACCACTTTCTAACCTCACCAGAGAAACAAGCACCAGATACCAATTCATCACAAAAACCTTTACTGAACACACACTAGGGGCCAGGCACCTTTCTAGGCACACATAATATTCATCATTGCATTTGCACAACAGTAAATATTGAGCACTTCCTCTCTTCCAGGCACTGTGATAAATGGAACAGTGGAGACATGGCCACTCACAGACTTTCCAGTTTAATAGGGGAGAGAAGGAGATCAGCAATTACAGAGTGGTAAACGGTATGAGGAAGGACTGAGTAGGTGCTGTCAAAGCACATAGGAGGGAAACCAGACCTAGACTGGAGCAATCTAGGGTGGCTTCCCGGAGGAGGTGATACTTTAGCCAGGAATCGAAGGATGAGTAGAAAGGAGGAAAAGACTACAAGCAGAGGGAGTGGTGTATCCAAAGGTCTAGGTGTGAAACCCACAGTGTTTTTTGCAGAATGGAAAATGTGCCATTTGGCTGTTGTCAAAATGGTACGTGATGGGGATTGGCCTGAAATACAGCTAAAAAGATTGACTGAAGCCACCTCTCACCTACCTGCTCAAACTACTCTGGTGTTTTTCAACTGGCTGAAACACACTTGAGGATGCTGGCATGTGGCCGGAGAAATAAGCCAAAGGAAGAATTGTTTGAAATAGTAACAATTCATTGTCACATGTGCCACCATCTGGGGACTGAGAAAGAGCAAAAGCTCCTCCTTCGATTCCCACTGCTAGTGAGGCTTCCTCCCCCATCTGAAGGCCTGACAGCCAGGTTCAGTCCTCCAGAAATTGTCTGTGCCCCAAAACCTAGAGCAGGCACACAGTGTAAATAATGACATAAAAAAGCAACCATCCTCCAAATGTGGGTTCTCTTGGTGACCCTATGTTCATAACTTGAAACCCAAACACCCTTTTCCACCCTCCCCCTGCTCCCCTCTCCAGTATGTTGACTTGGCCTTTGAAGTCACTAAGAACTCCTCAAAGGGGGAGACCCCTAGAGGCGGGCCGGCCACGCATCAAGAAATGAATCAGACTCACACTTTTATGATATGGCATCACATCCCTCAGGTACTTTTCCCAATTTGTGTGTTACCTGGCCTCCATGGGTTCCCATCTAGAGCGCTCCCTTGAGTTGTTTCCCATAATCCATGCCTGAGATTTTTCAGGCAAGAAGACACATGTGACGCCCTGGGTGTGGGGCAGAGGGGAGGGATGCTCAGCAAACCAAGCAACATGACAGCCAGGGTGGGGCCATGGGCAGAGACCCCGGTTTCCCTAGTGAAGGGGAAAAGATGGGAAGGGGAAAGGAATGATGCAAGATGAACTAACTTGAAAGGCTTTCCTTGGGAGATATGTATATGTATTTATATCTGTATTCTTGACTAACAGTGTTTCTCAAACTTCATGTGCATATGAATCACCCGGCCAGTTTGCTAAACTCCACCTTCCGATTCAGTGCATCTGGGGTGAGGCTTGAGGTCTGCATTTCTAAAAAGCTCCCAGATGATAACCATGCTGGCTATCTATTGCCGCATAACAAATTACCCTGAAATTTAGCAGTGTGAAACAATTTTTTGTAGTCTCACACAGTTTCTGAGGGTCAGGACTCTGGGAGCAGCCTCACTGAAGGATTCTGGCATGGGGTCTCTCATGAAGTGACAAACACACCATCCTGTGTGCTGCAGTCTCTGAAGGGACTGGCCCCTCCACTTCCAGGCTCAGGCTTGCTGGTTACTGTCGGCAGGAGGCTCCAGTTCCTTACTATGTGGGCCTCTCCAGAGGGCTGCTGATGATACAGCTTCCCCTAAAATGGAAGCCACAGTCTTTTTACGCATAATCCCAAAAGTGACATGCCTTTGGGTCTGTAGTGTTCTATATGCCAGGAGCCCACACAGAAGGTGAGAGGAATTAAACCCCACCCCTTGATAGGAAGAGAACCAACACATTTGTGAACGTATTTTTTAATGTTTATTTATTTTTGAGAGAGAGCACAAGCGGGCGAGGGGCAGAGAGAGAGAGAAGGGACGGAGGACCGGAAGCGGGCTCTGCGCTGACTGCAGCGACCCCAGTGCAGGGTTCAAGCTCACAAACCAAACTGTGAGATCATGACCTGAGCCGAAGTCAAACACTCAATGGACTGAGCCACCCAGGTGCCCTGTGAACTTATTTTTAAAACCATGATAGATAGGGGCACCCAGGTGGTTCAGGTTGGGTAAGCGTCCAACTCTTGATTTTGGCTCAGGTCATGATCTCACTATTCCTAGGATGAAGCCCTGCATCAGGCTGTGAGCTGACAGCACGGAGCCTGCTTGGGATTCTCTCTTTCTTTCTCTGCCCCTCCCCCACTCATGAGCACGCACACAATGCTCGCTCCTCTCAAAATAAATAAACAAATTTTTAAAAACTCTTTAAAAATAATAAAACCACACTGCTGCTAGTCCTCAGTCCATATCTGGAGAGACAAAGGTTCAGAAGTAGTTGGAAGGCCATTTAACCTCTCAGTACGTCAACTGTAAAATGGACGTAATGATGAAAGCCATCACATAGGGTTTTTGCCTTATAAGTCATAGAAACCACTCAGCACAGTACCCAGTTTGTGGAAGTGCTCCATTAGTGGGAGCCATTGTCATTATTATCCATAATGTTGTCATTTGAGAAGCTGACCTGCCTCCCAATACCAGGGGCATCAGGCTCTGCTCTCTTGCTCCTTGGTCCCAGTGCTGCTCGGAGCAGGTTGTCTTTTGTCCCTTGAAGCAACAGGCTGAGTGCTGAATTGTGCCCAGTTGTGCCCGAATCCCAGAGACTTTCTCACCGTCGTCCAGCCTCCTGCAGAGGGGCTGTTGGGTGGCTAGGTGGGAAGTAGGGAAGCAATGCCTCAACAGCATGAAACGAACGTTGGGGATGCAGCACAGACAGTCATAAGGTGGTCATTGGTTGATTTTCAGAGTCATGTCAGAACTAGACCCACTGAGCCAGAATCTCTGGGTACCCTGTATTTATAACATACTCTGTATGAGAATTGCTACGTACACCAGAGTTTGAGAGGCACCGCAGACAGATGCAAAGAATTTATTTATTCACCTACCTCCCCCTTCACCTCGCAAAAGAACAGGAAGGCTTGACTTGGAGTTCCTGAGAACAATAATGAGCTGTCCTCCTGGGGCCCTGTCTGAGGCCAGAGCCGGACTGGCCCTGGGGTTGACCTGGTACAGAACTTCTGTCCTGGTGACTAATGATCCAGCACGGCCCAGCCTGGCTGCGGTTTGTCTACAGGCCCCATGACAGGCCCATCCACCCAGATAACCACAATCTTGCTTTGTGGGATCAAATACTGGCTCAGGATTTATGAGTCCAAGAAACGACAAGGCTGTGCTCGAGAGGGGGCGGCGGAGGGCAGGGGGCGGCCTCTTCTCCCTCCGGAGCCTTGGCTGCCTTACCTAGCTTCGGGCTGCAGGGCAGGCCAAGAGGACAGGCTGCTGACCCTCTCGGGTTGGAACAGGGTCAGAGGGCCGGTGAATAGCACAGCGGCTGCTTCATGTCTCCACTCAACCCCTTCCACTTGTGTTCGAGGGTGAAATCATTGCATGGTACGCGCTGGTGCATTTTGTCATCCTCAAACTGAAGACGAGGTTAAAAATAAAAAAGCAGCATTCTCCCATTCTGTAATCAGGCAATGGAGAAGACGTTTGTCATTGTTACTTCCTCAACAACTGGAATTAACGGCTTGCCGACTGCTGAGATGCTGCAGGCCTCAGTTATGAATTCCAATAAGCATCTTTCTATCTTTGCTCCTCCCTTAGGAACTTGGGCCTATGCCTCACACGGCTTTTGAAAATTAGAAAGTGTGGGCGAACTCCAACCTGAGCTTCCACGTGTTTGGTTCCCCCTGACCATAGTGGGGCAGCATTCATTCATTGATTTATTGATTTAGTTGTTCATTTAAGTGATTTTGATTAAGTAGTATTCGCCAGGCACTTTCTTAGGCAGCTGAAGATACAGATAAAGACTGATGATGGAGCATACATTCTGGGGGGGTGCCAGTGGAGACAAATAATGAACAAGGAAACACATAAATTAAGATAATTTCCGGTTGTGATGAAACAGGGCTGGAGGTTGCTAGGAGCATTTCTAACAATCATTAACTGGTGTTGTGGTTGGAGAAAGCAAAGAATTAGAAATTGATTTGCAATTTAGACTGTCAATTTTTTTATTATTCCTATCTGAAATGGTTACCTGCCTAAGGA
Source organism: Panthera leo (assembly GCF_018350215.1). Lineage (NCBI taxonomy): Eukaryota > Metazoa > Chordata > Mammalia > Carnivora > Felidae > Panthera > Panthera leo. The sequence continues at coordinate 86,466,970 of NC_056688.1, forward strand.
CTATCTGTTGCCTACGTTTCACTTTCCGTTTTGTTTGGACGGGACATCATGCAGCCTTACAGCACAGGGCCCCCATTAATAGCACGGTTGTTACTGCACAGATCTGTCCAGGTCAGATTTTATTGTTTTTGGCTCAAGGCTGCTGCAAAATTTACAGAGTAAAGAGAGGTACAATGTGGTCTACTGAGCAAGTTACTGAGTTAGAGTGAGTTTCTACACTTGAAGATACTTAGCATTTAAAGGCAATTTCATAAAAGTCATCATTAGACTAATATATCACAATGGCAAGTCAGCAGTGATATGTAAGTTTTAACTGTGACTTTTGGAGCAACCAGTACAAAAAAAAAAGCCTTGAACATAAGATTGGGATGACTTTGCTTATACAGTTTGGGGGTAATAGAACCCTCTGAGACCTGTAGAACACGCTGAACACTGGAAAATGCACACATGTGCATTCACATAAAATTTCAGGGTCCATGAACTCTTGAAGTCCATCCATGGATCTCCCAGAGGATCCATGGACCCTAGCTTCCCGCTCTAAAATTTATATTCATGGAAAGATATCCAAGATATTTTTAAGTAAAAAATATAAATAAATTGCAGACAGTATATATAGCACGATTCCATTTTTCTTTTCAATGTTATATGTAAATGAACATTTGATACCCAAGGGGAGTGGAATCAAGTGAAAAGTTCACTTTTTTACCTTTTATTTTACTCCGTTTTAAATACTTTATGTAGCAAACGTGTTATTTTTGTACTAATAATCATCATAAAAATCAAACCTTCAAAAAATAGAAATTGTGACCATGAGTCAGACAGTGAGCTTAACATTTCTGGGAAACTGATCTTGACTGAGAACCAATACTTACAGGAGGCTCTCGTGTGGACCATAATATAAGGGGCCAAATACAAGGTCATGTGGAAGGTCTGTTTCAGGGTGCTTTAGATGCTGGGTTGCTGGATTTAAAAGCTCGACGGGGTAGCCATGGAATAATTTAAAATGTCTTCTGAAAGAATTTGTCTCCAATGAGGAAAGAGCAAATTGGTCTAGAATGGTCCCATCAGATCATTTTAGGTTACCTTGGAGAGGTCTGCCACATAAAGCATTTGGATCAAAGATCTCTGTTCTTAGAAATTGGTGCCAGTCTTCTACTGAGTCCTCATCAGAAAAGAACAGAGCTGAAACAAGTGAGAGGAATGATAAACCCAACTCCCAGAGTTCCATATCTGGGCATAGTTCACAGAGAAGGCTTACATCTGGGGGTATTTGATCCTGCACACATGTATCCTAATAGAGAGGTATAGAAATTCGGTCTATCATGTTTTAAATCATGACTCCCTTCCCATCTGTGCTCTCTGTTAAGGTGATGAGTAAAACATAGAAAAGTACAAAGTAAAGCACTTTGCATTCAGGAATCATTTACTGCTCTAAGGGTAGGTTTTTGCAAAACCATAGAGCTTAGCACATCACACAGTGTATTAAAGGGGGCTCAGCCACGCGAGGAAGAAAGAGACCAAGTTCTCCTCTGAATTAAGTCCTGGTCTGTGTTTACTGCTTTCCTCCCACTGTGAAACCACAAGCTGTTGAGAACAGGCTTGGGCCAGCTTCTGCTCCGTTTCCCCTGGCCTTGAGGAATGGAGGCCAGTTACATTTACTGGAGTCACTCCATCTGCTGTGTACTTGGCCAGTCCTCTTGAGCTTGTGCTGGACAGGGTTAATCACTACACTTCAGCATGGCTCTTCTAGGGGAGGCAGGAGAAGCAGTGATTAAGTTAGCTATCATTAACATGAATTTAGTGATATAGGCAGAGACTAGCCCTGCAAAGACTTACTTGGCATCAATGGGTGAGGGGGACACTGCTGTCCCACCTCCAGGGAGTAAAAGCATGGATGGGGTTGGGATCATTCTGACCCCATTCCTAGTCCCTTCTTGGGACCAAGGCCATCAGAGTGTACTTGGACAGTGCATGACATCCATAGTCCACATGACTCCATTGTTAGCTGCTGCAACTGCCATCGTCTTATATTCAGAGTGCTTTCCAATGTACAGCATGGCCACATGAATTCGTTATCTATTTTGATCTTCATGATATATCCGTGAGCCCAGATGAGTGTCCCCACTTGACAGATTAGAAAACTGAGGCTTGTAGAGGATAAGGAATTTTTCCCAAGGTCTGCTCATCTCATTAGCAGAAGAAAATTTACTTGAAACCAGGTCTTCTGACCCCAAGTCCAATGTTCTTTCCCCTTTGACTAGCTGAGATTAGACAAATAACCACAAAGCACAGTCTAGTATTGAACCAGTGAGCATCCCTGGGCATGGCCTGTGTTTCTCTTGGACATAGGAAAGGAAGCGATCCTTTGCCCTCCAAAACAAAAGTAATAATAGCTAGCTACATGTTATTAGCTCTTACTCTATGTCAGACACTTCATAAGTATTATCTCCTGATCCTCACAACTATTTTACATAGGAGGCACCATTATTCATTTTATTAATGGAGAAACTGAGGTCACGGACATCAAACGTCTTGTCACAAAGAGTAGCAACACCAGGATTTCCTCCAAGCTGCGGCTCAGCGGAGGTCCTGATTCTTAGCCACCACACTTGGCTCCTTCTCCCAGTGGGCTTGCTCCTCAGTGCATTTATCAGGCAACCCTCCCCAGGTCCCGACACCCTCAGAACCTTTGCTTGGTAGCAGGTTAGCTGATTGAACCAAGCCGAATACTTCCACCTTGTCTATTAACACCCCTTTAGCAATGGCACATTAGGGACCTAAGAGCCCTTAAACCAGCCACACAAAATCCCCTCTTTCTGCAAAATTGCTCTTTCAGATGGCAGTCGAACTCCGTGAGGACACAGAGACAGATTCCTCAAACAGAGTCTCACTCGGCAGCATAATTAATAAATGTCCTGAAGAGGGTCAGGGGGAAAGATTTGCTGCCGTTTTGCTGGGCATCTGGGGAGTGAAACGCAAGCTATTCAAATACATTTTTTATTTCCACTTATTGCTTTTGTCAGGAGCCTCCATATTCCATAGGCCAGATGAATTAGGGTTGTTGTTTTTTTTTTAAATAGTTCCATGGTTAAGTGAAATAAAACTCCCCTTTCCACTTTCACTGAATAAAAAGAAAAACTACATACAAAGAAAGGGAAAAGGCAAAAACCGAAGCTTCAGTTGTTGACACGCGCTGCGGAAGAAAACTTTCTTTTTATCCAATTAATACTTATTCTCATGTTTCAGCCTTCCCCCCCCCCCCCAAAACAACTACGTGCAAAGTTAGTAATACAATTTGGTGGAGAGAAATAAACTTGCAACGGATTGCCTCCGCAAAAATGTGCTGATAGTGAAGGCGTGGTTTAAGATTTTGGAGGTTTGTGCCAGAAAGGGAATGCAAACCCTGTTGCCTGTGACCTGGAAGTCTCAGCCCGTCAAGTCCCGGAGTTCAGCTTCGGGTTTTGCTGTTCTCCTTGGAGACTCCGATTGATAGCTTGTGTCTCTGCGGATACAACTTGAACTAATTCCCAGGATAATGACCCAGCCTCCCATGATTTACTAACCTCACCGCTTTGCAGCCGCCGGACCAGGACTGGTTAATCCTTTAATGGTCCCTGCAGTGTGTTTGGGGCTGCTCCGAAAATTCCACAGCCCTCCCTGGAACACTGAGGGGCATTGAATGCCCTCTCCCCCTCTCTCTGCCCCCACCCCTTATCTTATCAGGTGGCTAATTCCCACAAATTATTGTGTGATTCGGAAAAAAAAAAAATGAAATCGCTCTCAAATCATAAATTTGTCACTTTCTGGACAGCTGCTAAGTCAAGAAAATCTTGACCAAGTGGGGCTTAGTTACTGTTCTGAACAATTAAGACCTGTAAGTGCATTTGGCTTTCTCTCAAGTAATGTTTATTGATGGGAAGGAAGAAAACAGTTTATGTAGTGATTTAACATGATATCCACTCTTAAGTGGAGTGTAATCCCTCATCGGGGGTAATGGGACTCACCATACACTGTTCCAGGCACAATGGCTCTGTGGCCCACACAGCACCCCATTTCCTGTGGTCATCCTCAGGATCAGTGTTTGCTTTAAGACAGAGAACACCCAGGCTTCCTAAATCCAGTACTACTAGGGGCTGAGAGTAATTACAAGGGCTGTAGGAGGTATAGACCACATGGGGTCCCACAAGCACTGAGCCTCTGAGAGGATATCGGGCTGCTTTTCCTTCAAGTTATATACCCAGAATCTGCCTACTTCTCGCCACCTCCACCACTACCAGCCTGTCCGAGCCACCATCATGCCTCAGGTCGATTGTTTCGAGAACCGTCTCACTGGTCTTTGTCCTCACCCACTTCAGTCTATTCCCACACAGCAACCTGAAAGATCCTACTATTCATTTCTTTATTGAGATAAAATTCATATAACATCAAACTAAGCATTTCAAAGTATACAATTTAGTGACTCTTAGTCCATTTAGGATGTTGTGTAACCATCACCTCTCTCTAGTTCCAAAACATTTTCATCATCCCAAAGGAAACCAGTACCCATTAAACCATCACTGCCCACTCTCCACCTTCCAGGGAGAGTGTTCAGGGAGTGCTATGGAGTTTTCAGAGCAGCCCCGGAAAGCAACCACGAATCTGCTTTCTGTCTCTATGGATTTTACCATGCTGGAAATGTCATTTAAATGGAATCATACAGGGGCGCCTGGGTGGCTCAGTCAGTAAAGCATCCAACTTTTGATGTCAGCTCATGTCATGATCTCAGGCTCCACACTGACAGCACAGAGACTGCTTGGGATTCTCTCTCTCCCTCTCTCTCACTCTCTCTCTCTCTCTCTCTCTGCCCTTCCCAACCTTGCACTCTCTCTATAAAAATAAATAAATAAACTTTAAATAGAATAGAATAGAATAGAATAAAAATAAAATAAAATAAAATAAAATAAAATAAATGGAATCATACAATATGGGACCATTTTTGTCTGTCTTCTCTCACCATGTTTTTGTGTCTCACTCATGTTATAGCATGTATCAGTACTTCATTCTTTATTACGGCTGAATAATATTCCATTGTGTGGATATACCACATTTAGTTTATCTGGTTATCCGTTGATGGACATTTGGTTGTTTCCACTTTTTGACTATTATGAACAGTGCTGCTATGAACATTTTCATATGAGTTTCTGTTTGAATACCTGTTAAATACTTGACATAACATATTTAGGATTGGAATTGCTGGATCATGATCCTTTTCAGTTTTAAGTCAGATCATGTTACTCTTCTGCTCAAAATCCTCCAATGTTTTGTTGCTCCACAACAAAAACAAAAATCTTTACAATTCCCTACAAGGTTGATCCTCCTTGGTCTGGTTCCTATAAGCTCTCTGAATTCACCTATTACTCGTCTATTAGCCCCAACGCACCAGCCTTCTACTGTCCTCTAGTACACCATGATGCCCCATCTCGGGCCTCTGCACTTGGCTGTTGTGCCTGGAACACTCCCTCTTCCCTTCTCCCTGACTTCCTTTGGGTCTCTGCCCAAATAATCTCAAATAATGACCCTATTCCAAATGGAGCTCCTATCCCCTTTATCCCACTTTGTTGTTCTTCACCTGACCCAATAAATATTCATTTGGTTTTGTGGTCACTGTCTTGTCTATTTCCCCCATGTGAATGTAAGCTCCATGGGAGCAGAATTTTTGTCTTATTCATTGATATTCCAGTACCTAGAATAGAGCTTGCACTGGCTAATAACAATAAGCACTTACATAGGTGCCTGAGGTGCCAGACGGGTGCTTTTATATGAAGATATCATCTCCATTATCTCCAATTACAGCAAGGGACATTAGTTCAATCTCTATGCATATATCAGGTTTAAAATAAAGTTCAACACAAAGTAACTTAGTAACATCATACCCAAACAGAAGCATTTACACATATTCACTCAAATACTCTTGACAAGAAGCCCATGTATTAGCTTAACCCACGGGCTTCTTGTAAAGTGGTTAAGTGACTTGCCCAAGGCTCACAGCTAGCAAGTGACAGAGCAAGGAATTTAAACCCGGCAGGACGCTTGCCCTTAATCACTATACTGTACTATCTTACTATTTGAATGCATTGAATGAATGAAGGAACACACATAAATATGAGCTTTAGAAATCCAAATTTTCATTTCAAAAATCAAGATGGACTTAAAACACTTGTTGTGGTATGGGCTATTAAAATATATTTTTTTCCACAGCTAAGAAAGAGTTCTGAGTTGTGGTAGGACAGTTACTAAAATAACAGAGTTGACTTTTGCAGGTATGGATACATGTGGTAGGTTTGAATTGCTATCCACACATTCAAGAGCATATGAAATCATATAACTTTATTTTCCTAAAATGGAACTTAATTCCTATGTCAAACTCCCATGTCACTGGAATCTAATCTTGGCTAATGTTAAAGGGTCTAATGTAAATTTCAGAAGAGTCACTACAAAAGCCTGAAATATTGTTTTTTTGTTTTTTTGTTTTTGCTGTTCTAGCAATCTGTGCACACAGGTATTCCCTGAGACACTTCCCCTGTCTGCCTGTCCCCTTGAGACCTGGAGAGCACTAGACATTCAGCTGGGCCATCTATGGGACCCTCCCCAAGACACATCACTCAGCCACCTCCCCCTAGGGTCTTGCCATATCCCTTCCCAAGATCTTCCCTTTGCATAAAGGAATGTTTTACTGGTCTTCAGAAGAAATCCTTTCTTTTAAATTATGTGATTTTTTTTTCAGAGTCATCCCCTCCATGATTTTTTTTTTACATGGTGGCAAATACAAGTACAAATATGCGTAAACACTCAAAGGAGGTACCAGCTGGTCATTTTTTCCTATCATACCTATTCCCTGAGGAAAGAAACCCAAGGACTAGCTGCTAGAGTAGGGAGAGAGGAAGCAGATACTAGAAGAAAAATAACAAGGATAACATTTCCAAAGTAGTTTCACTGGCCAACTTAATATTGAGCACACAATATGGGCCAGTCACTGCTCTGGGTACTAGGGATACAAAGATGAACAAAATCTACATAGAGGATGTATTAGGTTTCTACTGCTGCGATAACAAGTTACCCCAAACTTAGTGACTTAAAGCAACAAAAATGTATTATATTACAGTTCTGAAGATCAGCAGTGCAAAGTGATTCTCACCAGACTAACACCAAAGTATATCATCAGGGCTGCATTCTGATGGAGGCTTGGGGGAAAACCTGTTTCCATGCCTTTTCTGGCTTCTAGAGGCGACCCATGGCCTCTCATCACTCTGCACCATGGCCCTCATCACCCTGAACTCTCCTTCCTTTATTATATCTCCTTCACTGATTCTAACTCTCCTCTCTCTTTTCCTTATCAAGGCCCTTATTACACTTAGGCTCCACCTCAATAATCTAAGATAATCTCCCCATTTTAAAAACCTTAATTTAATCACAATGGCAAAGTACCTTTTACTTTGTAAGGTAACACATGCACAGGTCCTAGGGATTAGGACATCTCTGGGGAGCCATTGTTCTGCCTAAAATAAGGGCTTAGAGTCTGGAGTCACTGTGGTAGGAGCAATAATAGGAGGAATGTGGGGTTGTATCAGAGGTCTCAGGGATGGTAGATTTGGAGTCCAAGAAATGCTTCTCTGTTTAGCCTGAGACCTGGAGAATGAGTAAGAGTTAGAGATTTGGGGGAAATGGGAAGAGGAGCTACAGAGGAAGGGATTCAGACAAAATTCAAAACAGATGCTCAAAGATCATAGAGAATGAAGTCCATCTTCAGAGCTGTGAGTTGTTGAGCAAGGCTGCAAAGTAGGGGTCAGGTGTTCAAAGGGCCAGTAACCCCCTGGGAATTTAGGCTTTATTCTAAGGGCAATGGGCAGTGAAGTGAGATGACTTATTTTAAAGAAGTCCCTTGTGGCTACTGTGCCAGTATAGATGGACAAGAGCAAGACTGGTGGTAGAGAGAACAGTCAGGAGGTTTTTGCAATAATCTAGAGTCGGATGATGGAGGTGAGGGCCTGGAGAAAAGTGGAGGCAGTACAGAGAAACTTAGATTTAAGACTGCCAGGGTTCCATGATTGATTGGATGTTGGGTGATGGCATAAGGAAGAAGGAGGATCCCAGGATGACTCCCAGGTTTCTGGCTGGAGCTACTGAGGAGAAGGAGGCTTGGGGAAGAAGATGATGGGTTCCATTTTGAAAATGTCGACTTATTGGCACCTGTGGGAGATCCCAGTGGAGATGCCTGAGAAGCAGTTGGCTACAGCTATGTCACTGGGTTTTTGTTAAGATTAAATGAAATGAAATGTCCATGGAAAGCATTTGGCCCAGCAGTGGGCACTTAGTAAATGTGAGGTATTACTATTAATAATTTTATATTCAGGTCCGGGCTATGCTTCAATAAACTATGTCCTGAGAGCCACTGGGGGTAGGGGATGGGGACAAAAAGAAGGCAAATAACTGAGGAGAGAGCAAGGAAAAGGGTGATTCTGTAACTGCATACATGTCCATGAGCTGCTCTCATTCTGGGACTCAAAATCTGTTAATCTCATAGATTAACAGAGGAAAGGTGGGTGGTTTGCCTGCTGAAATGGGGACATTGATTAGCATTAACCAAATACAGAGGAAACAAAACTACTCTGAGTGCACAATATTCCTGGGAGCAGTCAGGAAGGAAACACATTGATTACTAAGCTTAACTCAAGGCTGGTTTTTGCTCGTTTTTTAAAGATTTTATTTTTTAAAGTAATCTCTACACCCAACATGGGGCTCAAACTCATGATCCCAAATTTCAAGAGTTTTATGCTCTTCTGACTGAGCCAGCCAGGTGCCCCCATAGTTTGTTTGTAATGGGAAGCTGGGTGGGTGTGAGGAGTGGGGCAGTCCTTCCTCAGCGGTATCAACAACAGCAGCAATGAGTTGATTCTTCCTTTAGCTCTGATTTCAACCTAGTATTATAGCCATCAAAGAGAGTTCTCTGTCTACACATCTGGGCACACAGGCACTTGTAAGAAGACAAAGGCAATTTCTCCTGGTAGTTTAATACTAATATTCTCCCCTCAGAAAGAGGACTTCATTAGTACTTGCCCCTCAGAAAGAGGAATTATTTTTTCTGGGCAAAGGTACCATTTGGTACAAGGAAACATTTTATGATTTATGAGGCACCAGAGGCAATGCGTTTCCTTTAAATATTATCATTATGAACGTAGCAACTTCATAAGAGAAAAATGGAATTGAACGAACATTAACCTCTAAATATTTACAGCATTTCAAATTCTGGTCTGTCTTCATTGTCAATAGGATAACTTTGGAAGTCATAGGCACGAGGTCAGACAATGCAATGAGAAATATCCAGAATCCAGTTGGTTGTTGTTTTAATATCTTTTATGTGTTGTTGGACTTCAAGACTGGAAAAATATTCAAAGAATGAAGGATTCTACCAAGTTTAAAGTTCTTTAAAACTAGACCAGACACATTTAAATATCTCAAGAATCAAAGAAATGCAAAATCCAGTCAAGTGAAGTAGCAGGCTAGGAGGTGTGCAGACTTCTTGAGTAGAGAGAATGTTTAGGAGTCCTGACTTGTATCCAAGGGAGACTGAGTTACAGGATTGCAAATAAGGCTCAGTGGGTCTGATCAGTCTGGTGGACAGTTTTGTAGTCAGCATTCAGACTCCATCAACCCTGCCAAAGGTAACCCCCAAAATATTTGGGGTAATGAAATTGTTTCCTCAGAGGGTAAAATCTTCTTTTTTTTTTAAAGCTTATTTATTTATTTGAGCGAGACAGAGACAGCACGAGTGGGGAAGGATCAGAGAGAGAGGAAGAGAGAATCCCAACCAGGCTCCATGCTGCCAGTGCAGAGCCTGATGCGGGGCTCTAATTCACAAAACTGTGAGATCATGGCCTGAACTGAAATCAACACTTGACTGCTTAACCGACTGAGCCACCCAAGCACCCCAGTAAAAGCTTCTTTAATTCTGAAACCTGGGGGATTTTTTATACATAAGTGTAGAAATGCTAAGAGAATCAAACAAAAATACTAATGTTTTTGTGTTATAAGTACACGTTTGGTACTTTAAGTATAACATTTAAGAGAACTTGATCTATTAGAGTTGATGGTCGGTTTTGCAATTTTATTTTAAAGTGCAATGTGAATAGATCTTGCCAGTGCTTCTAATTCCTGTTAAAAAGAGATTGTAGTGAAAGACATCCTTGTCCACTTTCCTTTTCAAGAAGAATCGCTTGGTTCTTCTATGTTAAAGATGCTTTGGCTTTTGCATTTAATTTCTCAAAAAGTTTTTATCATGGAAATTTTCAACATGCACAAAGGTAGAAAAGTATACTAAACTGTCATGGATTCAACACCCAACCTCAACAATTTTTAACATTTCTCCATTCTTGTTTTATTTATTGACCCTACTCCAAACATTCTTTTCTCTTCTTCCTCCTCAAGGCTGATGAGGCTGACTCAAGTATTTTTTTTTAACTGAGGTAAAAGCAATGAGATGTATATATTTTTAAGTGAACGACTTGATAACTTTTAATAAATGTATACAACCAAGTAATCAAAATCCCTGTCAAGATATATAACATTTCTATCACTCTAAAAAATTTTCTTATGCCCTCTTCCAGGTAATCCCCCCTTTCCATAGGCAACCACTGTTCTGGTTCCTATTACTACCCAGTTATTTTGCCTTTTCTTGAACTTCGTATAAAAGGAATCATTCAGTATTCTCTCTTTTGGTCTGTATTCTTTCACTCAAACTGCTTTTGAGATTCATCCAGATTGCTGCATTGATCAGTCATTCATTCCTCGTCATTGCTGAATAGTATTCCTTGTACGAATTTGCCACAATTTATTTATTCCTTTTCTTGTTGATGGACTTTGAGTTGTTTCAAATTTAAACATCGTGATTAGAGGTGATATAAACATTCTTATATAATTCTTATTGGTGATGAATGTTTTCATCTCTTTTGAGTAGATATTAAAAGGTGGAATTGTTGGGTAATAGGATAGGTGTATATTTGACTTTATAAGGAACTGCCAAAAAGCCTTCCAAAATGACTTTACCATTTTAAACACTAATAGCAACATATGAGAATTCCAGATGTTCCACAGTTGTTGAGATTAATTTGCATGTGTGTGTGTGTGTGTGTGTGTGTGTGTACAAATGTGTGTGAAGAAATTCTTCCTATCAAATTTCTAAGTTTGATCAAGGAAAATGATAGACTTTTTATTAAGGCATAAGATAACTATTATTTTTCCTGTTGAACAGGAAACTATTAATAGTTTCTAAAAATTACATTTTCCATTCCCAGAATAAACCTCATATTACCATAGTGGACAGTTCTTTTAATATGTGCTGTTTTATTCTAAACTGATACAATTTGCTGCATAGCTTTTGCACCATTTCCATGTAAAATTAGTTTAAATTATTTGGTAGTAAGGGGAGCAGGATCAATGTGGAACTGTGTCCTTGTCAGATTTAAGGATCAAAACCAAATTCAATTCATACACTAGCCCCAGATAACAGGTCCATCCCTGATGTTTTGGAAGAATTTGTGTAATAAAAGGATTATTTATGGTGTCATGTAAAGAGCAGTGACTTGGGATGAAAACAGAAAAGCTCCATAAGGCCACTCATCAGCCTTATGACCTGGCAAATTACTCCATCCATCTATGCCTCAGCATCTCCCTCATAACAGAGCAAATGGATGGATAGAAGACAGATGCCTGGTGGATCCTGATGGCAAGACTGACGATGCGAGCAGAAATCGCAGGTATAGGTCAGGTGCAGTGTCTCCTGGCACATAGAATCATTCGGCATTCATCTTTGTACACTGTATTAGGTCTCCCATGATGGAGTGGCTTAAAACAACAGAAACTGATCTCACAGTTATAGGGGTTAGAAGTCTGAAATAAAGGTACCAGCAGGGTTGGGTCCTTCTTGGGGGCTCAGAGGGAGAATCTGTTCATGCCTCTCTCCTAGCTTTTGGTGATTGCCAGCCATGCCTGACATCCTCTGGTTTGCCTTCACTGCAGTCTCTGTTCTGTCTTCATGTGGCATTCTCCCCTGTGTCTTTGTCTCTGTCTCTTTTCCTCTTCTTGTAAGGACACAAGTCCTATTGGATTAAGGACTCAACCTACTCCAGTATAACCTCATCTTAACAAATTACATCTGTAATGAAGCCATTTCCAAATAAAGTCACATTCTGTGGTTCCCGGGAGGACATGACTTTTATTTTGGGGGGCACACTATCCAAGCCAATACACACACTTATGCCTCATTAGATGCATGCCCTTTTCAGACAGTGTGATGTACTCAAAAGACCTAGATTCCAGGCACTGCCCTGCCTTGAGCTGAATGACCTTGGGCCATCTATTTCACCTTTCTGTGCCTCATCTGGAGAATGAAGTCAGAACAGGTGGTCTCTAAAGTCTTTTTTAATTTACCCATTGGCAACATTTGGGGACCCAATGAAGTCATTTTCATGCAGGGAAACGTGGGAATGAACCATTAGGAAACCATGCCAGAGGCTGAGAAGTGGTATAACTGACACAAACAGGTGGTGCTGTTGAGGAGCACCTCAGCATCACTAAATCTTGGTGGATAGGGACCCGAAAAACAAATAATCCAGTGAAGAAATGGGCAGAAAACATGCATAGACACTTCTCTAAAGAAGACATCCAGATGGCCAACAGGCACATGAAAAGATGCTCAACGTCGCTCCTCATCAGAGAAATACAAATCAAAACCACACTCAGATATCACCTCACGCCAGTCAGAGTGGCCAAAATGAACAAATCAGGAGACTATAGATGCTGGAGAGGATGTGGAGAAATGGGAACCCTCTTGCACTGTTGGTGGGAATGCAAATTGGTGCAGCCACTCGGAAAACAGTGTGGAGGTTCCTCAAAAAATTAAAAATAGACCTACCCTATGACCCAGCAGTAGCACTGCTAGGAATTTATCCAAGGGATACAGGAGTACTGATGCACCGGGGCACTTGTACCCCAATGTTTATAGCAGCACTCTCAACAATAGCCAAATTATGGAAAGAGCCTAAATGCCCATCAACTGATGAATGGATAAAGAAATTGTGGTTTATATACACGATGGAGTACTACGTGGCAATGAGAAAGAACAAAATATGGCCCTTTGTAGCAACATGGATGGAACTGGAGACTGTGATGCTAAGTGAAATAAGCCATACAGAGAAAGACAGATACCATATGGTTTCACTCTTATGTGGATCCTGAGAAACTTAACAGAAACCCATGGGGGAGGGAAAGGGGGAAAAAAAAGAGGTTAGAGTGGGAGAGAGCCAAAGCATAAGAGACTCTTAAAAACTGAGAGCAAACTGAGGGTTGATGGGGGGTGGGAGGGAGGGGAGGGTGGGTGATGGGTATTGAGGAGGGCACCTTTTGGGATGAGCACTGGGTGTTGTATGGAAACCAATTTGACAGTAAATTTCATATATTAAAAAATAAATAAATAAATAAAAATATTCTTAAAAGAAAAGTAAAAAAAAAAAAAACTGAGAACAAACTGAGGGTTGATGGGGGGTGGGAGGGAGGGGAGGGTGGGTGATGGGTATTGAAGAGGGCACCTTTTGGGATGAGCACTGGGTGTTGTATGGAAACCAACATGACAATAAACTTCATATATTGAAAAAAAAGTCTTGGTGGATAGGGGACAGGTGCAATCCTATTCCAGAGCATCCCAGGCTTCAGCTCCCCAGAAAGCATCTCTAAAGGTGTTACTTGCTAATTATCACCATTCAAAGCTTCTAGCCTGTGGGACTGCTTTCATCTGGGGGCTTTTACAGGCTATTCAGGCTGTTCTTCTGAGCTGGTTTCTCATTAAATAATGGAGTTTATTACCACATAAGTTAAAGACCTTAGTACACATTTTGCAAAATGTGGATTGGTACCCCCTAGCAGGAATCAAAAGAACAGATTCTATTCACTAAAAGCTACAAGGCATTGTGATAAGGACCCTACATGGCCTCTTTCATTTAATCCCTCAAAAAACTCCTTGAACTCATGTGCCAGTTAATCAACTTATGGCCTCTCAGCTCTGAACTCACCCTTCAGTACATGCTTTACAATGATTGACTGGACTCTGAGCTTTTCTTCTTCATATTGAGCACTGTGTTAAGCTCTGTCAGTAGAGGGCAATGGAGAAACACTACAGGAGGAAGAAGTTTCTCTTCCCGGTTTTGGTGTGCTATTTGCTCCTGGTGCTCCATGCCTCCTCCCGTGTGTGAAGCCATCCGGTGGTGCTCTGCTCTACCCAGGGTGCCCAGTCCCTCAGCAACCTCACAGCCCTGCCACAGCCACCTCGCTGTGGCTTTCCTGATGCAAACACTTCAGGCCTCCCCTCGGGCTCCCTAACTCCCCTGTGCACCTGCCCACCAGCCTTGCCTTGTCTGCACCCTAGAGGATTGTTCCTCATGGCTTTCCCAATATCAACCCCACAAATCCTAGGCCAAGCGTCACCTGCCAATAAGCAGACTCCCAACACCCTATAACCCTTTGTCCACCCACCTGGGCTCACTCATACGTGGGATGCTTCCTCCTGCCTGGCCACTTTATACCAGCTCTGGGCCAAACAACCCAGCAAACTTCTCTGCCATCTGCTAGGCTACAACCTCCAACCAAGTCCGAACGCCAGCCTCAGGGAAGGTCTCCCCACCCCAAGTTTGTCCTTCCTTGGGTACCTTTTCTCAGCTCTGATGTACCTTTTAGAATTTTCTTCACATCTTTCTAGTTATTGACCTATCCATGCCTCATACTTCTTTAGACGAAACCACCCCTGTTCAGATCACTGTGCGGTTTCTGCCTCCTGGTTGGACCCAGACAGATATAGGCAAGTACTACTATTATTTCCTTTTTAGAGATAGGAGAATGCACTGGGTGGAGGGGAAATGACTTCCTTAGGATCATATGAGGAGTGGGGCAGAGCTGAACGCAAACCCACTCCCATTGGTTCCAAAGCCTTAAGCCTTTGATTTTCATCACTCTGCTGCACTAACTAGCAGTTGGCATGAAGACATCACATAGGACAGAGAAATGGGCTTGCCTCTCTCCTCACCCCTCCTTTCCCATGCTTTTATGTCCTGGGTGTTTCAGATTAAAACAAGGGCAAAAAATGCAAAAAGAGGCCAGCTCCTAGAGGAAGGTTTTCGACAGTGAAGAATGTCAATAGTCCTCTAATGGCCAACATAAACATGCAGGAGAAGAAAAAAGAAAAAGAAATCTACTTAAAAATCATTTTCACATATTTTACATATGCCTAATATTCTTCTCCAGATACATTTATTATGAGGCTGATATTTGATTTTTGCCAATTTCTCCAGCTTTGTCTTATCTGCTAAAATGCCTTATTTTCCTAAAGAGAGAGCTAAAATCCCAGTTTTGGGTCTTGCCGATATTTGCATTTGGCTCAAAGCAGCAAGATTTCTGGATGATGTATGTCCCATCAGCTCTCAGGGACTCTGGTCCCCACTGGGGTTGTGCTCAGAGGCAACATGTAACAGCTTCCATATTCCTGGAAACGAGGCCCCCGCCTCCTCTCAGAGTTTCTCCCTTGGGGATCAAAGCAATGTGAGTCCTAATTAGTCTCAAAATAACAAACCCCAATATTAATGATCTTCCTTGAGGGTTGTTCTGGTCTTCCAGCTTTGGTAGGAAAAAAAGTCCAGTGCGAGGATTAACCACTTCCTGCTGATGAGATGTGGTGGACTCTGAACTCCGAATTAGGATCCCTAGATTGGAGTCCTGGCTTTGCCACTCATTATGTGGCCCTTTGTCTCTTTGTAAATAAGAGAACTGGATTCAAAGCTTCCTTCCAGTTCTACAGTCCTTTGACCCTTAGACTCCCTTCAAGATTATTTAGTCATAGCAAGCAAAACGTTGACAGCTCTCATCATTGAATGCCCACAGTGCACCTGGCAAATTGCTACACACCTTAAGTGTATCATCTCATTTGATTCTCCCTATAAACCTATGAGGTGAGCACTGTTGTTATCCATATTTTGCAGGTTCAGAGAGATTCAAGCGTGGAAGCAATAAAGCCACAGCCACAAGTCCTCTCCCAAGAAGGGTCACTGAGCTTTTCCTCACCTAATGAATACACTCCAAATAGGGTCCAGCTGAAGAATGTAGGGAGATCCATCATTGAGGTTTTTTTTTTAAGTCAGGATCAGACTCCACTAACCAAATGAGGATAAGGCAGTGGGTGGGAGTAGTCAGGAGTATAGTGAGAGCTGAAGCAGAGGGGAAAAGGCCTTAAACATCAAAGCCAGGCCCCTTACACACATGGTCTAGTTGAGTTCTTATAGCAACCACGTGAGGTGAGCTTGTCCCTCCCACGACACAGATGAGGAAAATGAGGTTCTGAGAAGTGAAGTGACATGTATACACTTACCACCACTGGCCACCAGCAAAGCTGTGATCTGAACATGTCTTGTTTGACTCCTTCCATTACACTACATTGAGATGATTGATTGTGGCCAGAGATTTCGGGGCCTGAGCAACCAGATACAGATTTATCAAGGCCAAGGCTGTGTCAACAATGAAATAACTGGTTGATTTAGTGAAAAGGAAGAAAAAACAATGTTTCTTTAAAAAGTCAGTCCTTTCCTGGGCCGCCAGGGTGGCTCAGTGGGTTAAGCGTCCAACTTCAGCTCAGGTCATGATCTCACGGTTTGTGAGTTTGAGCTCCGCATCAGGCTCTGTGCTGACAGCTCAGAACCTGGAGCCTGCTTCAGATTTTGTGTCTCCCTCTCTCTCTCTGTCCCTCCCCCACTTGTGTTCTGTCTCTCTCTCTCTCTCAAAAATAAAGAAATATTAAAAAAATTTTTAAAAAGTTAGTCTTTTCTTGACAATGGTGCCCAGCCGAGATCTGCATCTGAGGCCCAGTCTCCCTGCAGGAGCTCTTTCTGAACAAGAAGGAGGAAATCAGGGCCTGTGACTGATTCCAGTGGGGCTGACTTTAGGTTGGGCCCCAACGAGGCTTTAGAGCAGGCATGTGGGAGGAGGTAGAAGGATATGGTGTGAGGCAGGCACCTGGCCTGCACAAACCAAGCCATCTTCAAAACAGAAAGAATCAGATTGTTGTTCTACTTGTCTCTTGACCCCATCTTTGAAGACCAGATGCTTAAGAAGAACCACAGCAGGGCCTTCCTGGAAAAGGGGAATAACTGACTTTGAGTATGAAGACACGTTGTGCAGGCTCTCTTGGGATGTAACTATGCACCAGAGGAGCCTACAGGAAGTGGTATGGGCCCAACTGGCTCTCCAGAAAACAAACCAACAAAAGCAGTCAGTCCTGTTTTGTAGCACTTGCCAATGTCTATGGTATAAATACTCCCCATCCAAGCTACTCAGGTTTTAGCAACCGGCTTGCAAAATTCTAGCTATGTAATAACTGGCTCACAAGCGAGTGGAAGCCAGCCGCATGCACCACTGGTAACCAGATCTGAGGGCACACCATCCTGGGAAAGCGGGAGTCTTTTCGAACAATGGCCTGGTTCCCTCCTTCCCCACTATGGCTTTAGGTACGGTAAGATATTTGCCATCCTTTTCATTCTTGCAGTCCCCTCTGAATGTTCTTCCCTCCTCTTCCTTCTCAGAAACTCCTATGCATCCTTCAAGACCAGGCTGAAAAACATTCTATTATTCCCAAGCCCCTTTAAGCAAAGCTCATTCTTGATCTTTTGCCCAAGCTTGTACATCTGTTTAAGTTTCTGCCTGCCCCACGGGACTTCTGAGGCCCCAGGGGAGAAGGCCACGCTTGCTTCATCTCTGAACTGGGGGTCAGACACAGAGAAGGCTCACAATATGTGTTTGCTAAATAAATAAAGTTATAAACTTACCTCTGATTTCAAACTCAGCAGTGAATAACATCACTCCTTAACCTAGATTAAATGTCTGCATCTCCAGAAGACCCATGAAGGCAGTTCTAATGGCAGTCACTGGGCAACAGTGACTGGTATTGGCCATTCTCTGGCTATGAGCAGGAACTGACCCCTGCAGGGGACAGAGCTCCTCTGGCCAATCCCAGTTCTGAAGGGATGTTCTGGGAAGACCCAGACTGCTACAGTTTACCTTAAACATATTGGTGATAAAAAAAAAAGTGGGGGACTTTAAGGTTGGAAGTTGATCTTTCTCTTAAGTTCACCTCAAACCTATAAGCCTTCTATAAGGATCCACTGCAACCAAGAAGAGAGTCCTTCAGGGTGTCCCCTCAGGACTGCCATGAAAACCCAAGCATCAGAGGGAAGGGCTATCTCAGACCGACTATCTCAAACTGGGAACTTCCAACCTGCAAGAAGAAAGTAGAAAGAAAGAATGGACAGGGAGAGAGTGATATAGAAAGGAAGGAGAACAACAGTGACAAGAGAGGACGCCTGGATGGCTCAGTCGGTTAAGTGGCCAACTCTTGATTTCGGCTCAGGTCATGATATCACAGTTCGTGGGTTCAAGTCCTGCGTCAGGCTCTGTGCTGACAGCAAGGAGCCTGCTTGGGATTCTCTCTCCTTCTCTCTCTCTGTCCCTCCCTTGCACATGCACACTTTCTCTCTCTCTTAAAATAAATAATATTTAAAAAACAACAACAGTGACAGGAGAGAGTAGCATCATTCTCTCCATGAACAGGTGATAAAAGTGGGTAACAGCAATGATAAAATTAAGAAAATAAAAACACTGCTCTGAAGATTTATAGACCAGCTAACACAGGGCTAACTCGGCAATAATTCGGGCTGATAATGTTGCAGCAGCCACATAAACATCCCATCCACTTCAATGCTTCCGTGTACCTTATGATGACTCTGGTTTGTTGACACCACATGGTCCCCATGACCCCGGGCACCAGGAGTGGTGGCTAACTCAGGAGACAGGTTGTGCAGGGTTGACGCTGATGAGGAAGTTTTTCAGAAAGACAAGCTACCCTTGACTGGATACAGATGGCCCGGTGAAAAATGAAATCTGCCAGCAGAGGCTGCCTTTATCAGCTAGAGAGGTTCAGCAGGGACGGGACTTCCCCATCCCTGGCTCGCCTGAGCGAGCCTCCGGTTTCAGCACCATATCACAGACTGTCCTAATGAGTTCTTCTGACGGGTGGGAGCCTACACATATCTGCTTCTAGGAGTGCATCCTGGCAGTCCGGGGCATGGTACCGAACTCGCCTGGTGTTTGCATTCCGTCTCCTAGAATCGGTAAGGAATGCCTGCAAGCAGGAAAAAGCCTGCGACTCACCAGGACTGAATGCCCTGCCTATACCGGGCCATTATCCTGGTCACCTCGTTAACTTTCAGCTTAGAGACAGTGCCCAGGAAAGGCCAAGCGGTTCCCCAGGGCATGCTAACCCAGATACCCGATACCCAGTGGGTATCCACAGTGTCAAAGACAAAACAACAAGAGCAAGTGTTGCTGTTTATTAACTCCCCACAATGTGCCAAGCACCACACCAGGCGCTTTGCCCCATTTAACCCGTACACCTGTTCTACGAGGTCAGTGTTATAGTCCCACCTTACAGATAAGCGATGAGGGTTAAGTCAACTGGTCCAGAGTCACAGGGCTGGTAAGTGGCAGATCTGGGGAATGAAACTGAGTTCCATCTATTCATAGAGACTGTGATCCTAAAAGGACAAGTGTGGAGGAAAGTAGGCAAAGTGAAATGAAGTTTCTGGCGACTGGGGCAGTAGATGGTCAGATAAACCAGTGAAGGTTTCTGTTTCATCCAGGTTTGGTGGCGTCATGCAGATGATCATAATTTGAGAGACGAATCTACTATTATGGATTAAACACACACACACCATAAATTCATCTCGGAACCCAGCACCAGAAGTTTTTAATCACTGCTGCTTTGGGTCAATAGAGCCACTGTTCTGCTCATTTGGGGCGCCTCGCCAAGCCATGCAGCCAGCAACTTACCTCAGGAGGCAAGGTATCTGCTAACGGGCCTGCAAACTGAGACCTAACTGAGACCTGAGACCTCCTGACTCCCAAACCGGCCTGCCAACCGGGACCCGTGGAATTCCCAGTTTCCTGACACCGTCCCCCCTGCAGGCACACTCCCAGGGAAAAAGCTGCACCTGTGCCAAGTCTTCTGAATGCTTTTTCCCTCTCGTCTGGGAAGTTGGACCAGCAGGAGGCACTCTGATGGGTTCAGAGAGGACCTTTACAAGAAGGAGGCCGTAGGACACCCGATGAGGGTGGGTCCCCACCACTCCCGCCTGACAACACCCTCCTCTCTGAGGTGACTGACAGGCGGGGAAGTGACTTTGTATCCCCAGTCCCTTCAACCTACTGACTTGGGCAGGCCAAAGGAGGAAGATGGAGACAACTGTGTGACAAGAGGAGTTTGGCCAGCTTTGCCCAGTGCAACCCACCTCCTTCTGTGCCATGGGGCAGGTCCCTGGCCCACCGGCAGGGGGCGGAGGGGTACCCAGAGCCTGTTTGAGGCACAGCCAGAGACCTGGCTGCCCTTGACTGAGGGTACATGGACTAAGCATCCCCTTCCATCTTCTGGACAAGCCCTGGAGGTGAACAATTTTGTTATGAGTGGACGCTCTGAGGTTAAGAAGGTGTTTGCTGTCTCACGGGTGTGATGGCAGGGCCTGTGCTCTTCGCGGCTATGTCACACGGCTGGGAGGTTCCTGCCTCCTGGAGGACGTGCTCACCCCATGGCCTGCTTCGACAGTCCTCATCCTTTGCTCTGGGCTTTTCTAGGCTGCTCTCATCAGAGGGGAATGGAGGAGGGACTGGCCAGTGGCTGGATCAGCAAACAGAACCATGGTGTTGCCACTAGTGTCGGAGGTTGCTAGAACACTTGTGGAATGGGGCAATCTTTCAAAATTCACATTTCTTCAGCTGCTTCCTGAGGTAAATCCTGCTTCACTCAGCCTACCGCTGGGATGCAGGCAGATGCTGACCCATGCGGTCCCACGTGGTTATCTTCCCCCATGAGATCTCCGTAAGCTCTGACCAGGGATCGCCATGCCTTCCTCCTCTGCTAAAGGAACAGTTTGCGAGGGTGGGGGCTGGAAGTAAAGCTGTGCCCAAATTGAGTGATAAAGGCCACTGACATGGGTCATTATATTTTTAGACCTCAGAAAAATTGGGACAGGAGACATCTGTGACAGGCTCCCTGGCCCTCTTCACTTGGAGAGTAAGGACCCAACGACATCTTAGAAAAATGGAGGCTGCCTGATGCTGAGACCAGGGGAGAGTCCTCTCTGTGGGACACATCCCCAAGATTCCCCCTCACCCACAATCACGAGACGC
The DNA here is from genome assembly GCF_018350215.1 of Panthera leo. Taxonomy (NCBI): domain Eukaryota; kingdom Metazoa; phylum Chordata; class Mammalia; order Carnivora; family Felidae; genus Panthera; species Panthera leo. Next base: position 86,488,273 of record NC_056688.1, read on the forward strand.
GACAGCTTCCTCCTCAGCCTGTTCCCTCTGACATGCAGCTCCTTGGGAAAGCAGGATGCTGCTTTTTAAAAGTACTCATTGACCTTGAACTTTAAAATGTATTTCTCAATTTTCCCCTTTTATCACTGTCCGGCTAGCATTATGCTATGTCATTTCTTAAGTTCCGGTATTTAATATAAAATACTGAATGAAAACATATTTTACAAAACAGCTCTACAATCGGATATGTGGGGAGAGAACACTTTGCCAATCGTTCCTAGCCTTTCTCTGGGCACTTGACAAACATTCCCAGTATCCAAACAAAGAAGCAGGCAAGGTATTGCTGTTGTTCCTCCGGTTTGTGGGGCCAACAGGCCCTGAGACAGGAGAATAAATATGGTACAATGCAGGCGTTAAGAGTCAGAGTTGGGGGGGACTGGGTGGCTCAGTTGGTTAAGCGTCCAACTTTGGCTCAGGTCATGATCTCACGGTTTGTGAGTTCGAGCCCCACGTTGGGCTCTGTGCTGATAGCTCAGAGCCTGGAGCCTGCTTCAGATTCTGTGTCTTTCTCTCTGCCCTTCCTCCGCTAATGCGCTCTCTCTCTCTCTCCCTCTCTCTCAAAAATGAATAAACATTAAAAAAAAAAAGAATCAGAATTGGGGGCACCTGGGTGGCTCAGTCGGTTAAGCGTACAACTCTTGGTTTCAGCTCAGGTCATGATCTCATGGTTCAGGAGTTCCAGCCCTGCATCAGGCTCTGTGCTGACAGTGCATAGTCTGCTTGGGATTCTGTCTCCTCTCTCTGCCCCTTCCCTGCTCACTCTCTCTCACTCTCTCTCTCTCTCTAATGTTTCTAAACATTAGGAAAAAAATAACTTTTTTAAAAAGAGAGAGTTGGGTTAGAATCTCAACTCTGCCATATACAAGGTGTATGACCCCCAGTAACATACTTTCTAGAACCTCAGGTTCTTCATCTGTAAAATGGGAACATTCTCAATAGGAAAATGTGGACTAGTCCACACACAAAGGTCCAATAAATGGCATACATTATTAGCACTTGCATGTTAGCACGTGAGCATCTCCCATGTGGGAGAACCCGGGTGTGTGTTAACAGAGCTGGCGTAGGTTCACATGGGGGTCAGGCCCTGTCAGACAGAAGTCCCTTCTTCCCATCAGACCTCCCTGACATCCGCACTTCATTCCTCATCTGTCTCATCTTTCTTCCCAGAGTTTTCTGCCTCCCTCTTTCCATCTCTCCTTCTTTCTCCTGGAGTCCAGCTGCCTCCTCAGTGGCCCTCAGAAGCCCTGCCTTGTCAGGCAATCCTTCTTACCCAGTGTCAACATCACCAATGCTCCTGGGACGCTTCGAGGGGAAAAGCCTCTTGTTTCAACCAACCCACCCTCTGCATTTATCTCAGCCCCATCTCCCCCAGACCAGCCTTCAGTCTCCCCTGCTCCACAAAAATATCTTGTTATCTCTTAAACTCGCATTTGCTAATTTTGTCTGCCTTAGCTGCTTCCATCAGCAATCTCTCCCTCTGAAACTTCCACCCATACCTGGATGAGTTTCAGTCTGACACAAAAGGCACCGACTCTCCAGAGTCTTAGGTTTTCAGCAGTGTGTTCTCTTCTATTCCTGAAAATCAACCTTTTCCAGGACCTGACTACACTGGCTGGGCTGTCTGCTGGCTGTCTGCTGGCTGGGCTGGTGGGTTTTTACCCCCTTCCTGTGCTGTCTGGCTATCTCATTCCTTCTCAAGGCCAGTTCAAGAACTAACAGAGTCAGGGGGTTGCTTGAAAAATGGAGAAAAGCCCAGAGGCCTCCACTAAAGCAGCTACTTTCTCAGTGCAAGAAATCAGACCATGTGTGCTCTTCATCATCATAATCATTTAAATGTATTTACTAAGCTTTTTGGGGCGCCTGGGTGGCTCAGTCGGTTGAGCGTCCAACTTCGGCTCAGGGCATGATCTCTTGGTTTGTGAGTTTGAGCCCCGCGCCAGGTTCCGTGCTGATAGCTCGGAGCCTGGAGCCTGCTTTGGATTCTGTGTCTCCCTCTCTCTCTGCCCCTCCCCCACTCATGCTCTGTCTCTCTGTCAAAAATAAATAAACATTAAAAAATGTATTTATTAAGCTTTATACAGACTTCAATCACCCAATATATAAAATAGTCTTTAGAAGCAAAGACCTAAATGAAAAGGACCAACACCTTTATATTTTCTTAGGGATTTGTCTGCTTTACCGGAGGAGCTTACTTTCCTTTATGCACTTACCTGTGAGAAATTCTTTTTCTTAATGTTTATTTATTTCTTTTTGGTGCGGGGTGGGGGAGGGGCAGAGAGATTGGGAGACAGAGGAGCTGAAGCAGGCTCCACAGTGCCAGCCCAGAGCCGGTTGCGGGGCTCAAACTCATGAACCCATAAGATCGTGACCTGAACCGAAGTTGGACACCTAACCAACTGAGCCACCCAGGCGCCCCTACCTGTGAGAAATTCTTAGAAGCCACCCCGTCTGCTGCGAAGCTTTGAAGAAAAATGCCCCCAGTTGAGAACCACTGTTCCCCTCACACACACACCTCTCCCTGACACACCTATTGGTCCAAGACCAGAAGTGCAAATGTCCTGCAGGGAAGATAGGGTTCTAGAAGCCACTGCCTTTGCTTGTTGGTACCCGAGATGCTAAACAAGCGGTTCCTGGTAGGAGCAGGACATGGGGAATTCCTGCCTGCCAGCGAGGCTGGCCTCTCCAAAGCCACAGAATTCCAGTTTACAAGTGTCAGGGAGATCGAGGCCTGCTGATGGGATGGGGACTGAGCAAAGCACAAGGGCTGGATGTGCAGGTGTGACCACAGGGCACACGTCACCTCGCCAAGGGTGGCCTCCCTGCTTGTGGGAGGCCACCAACAGAAGATGGGGAGACTGTGTTGGAAAACAAGCTTCTCCGTGGACGGATTCACCAGGGCTAACACATGCAGTTCTTCTGGCCACGTTCAGGATGAACGCCCCGCCCTCAGCCCCATGGGCCACCGCAGCACAGCCCTGGGCCATCTTCCCTGCCTGCTCTCTCAGGGCTGGAAAGGCTCAGTGTGGTCCCACAACTGGCAGGTGCAAATCTCATCAGTCACCGTTCAGCAAGTATTCATGGAGCCCACTCTTTAGGTCCTTGCTACATAAAGGGCGGCCCACAGCCCAGCTGGGAGCTTGGGAGAAATGAAGACTCTCAGGCCCTCAGATTCCTTCCAAATCTCAGCGTGCCCCTTAGCAACTCTGCAGGTAACACGTGTGGTCACTTAAGGCTGCGAAGGCCTTTATTAAGTAACATGGAAGGGGAGATTTTTTCCTCCAGAAGTTCACACTCTGGGAAGATAGGATTTATAGATAGGAAACAATGCAGCAGAGTGCAAGTCAACATCATCAAGCGTGATTTGGTGGACATAAAACATCAAGTCCTGCCTCAGCCACTTGCTGTCACCAAGCCTCAGCTTCCTCGCCCGTTAAGTGGCAATAATACTTGCCCCGTCTACCTTACAGATTGTCCCAGGTGGGAAAGTGCTACACCCACATAAGGTACTATTTAATGTTCCATTCTTAGAGTGCTACACAAGTTCAGAGATGAGAGCGCTAAAGATGTCTGGAACAGTCTGGGAAGATCTGGCAAAGAGGAAGGGGGCCTTTAAGACACTGAACCACATACTGAACTAGACACTACAGTAACGCAAGATGGAAAAATGCACATTGTGACAAGTGCACCTAACAGAGCCTCTAGCCGGAGCCACAGAGAGCTCCCACTGACCAACTTTCACCAGCTTTCATCCTCACAGTTGACTGACGGTCAACTCCGTGGCTCTCAGAAGCACAAAGTCAGGGCCACCCAGTGCTTTGCAAAAGACACAAAGCTAGATGTCTCTGTGGGGATGCTGGCAAGAGCCCTATTGCTGCAAATCTTAACCCTGGTTGGGAGTATATGAAAATGGATTCGTCATTTTGCAGAGCTGTGAAGATGGCTGGATAGTGTGAGAGGACGGCCTGGGTAGGGGGAGGTAAAGGAAATTAGCAGGTGAGTGCTTGGGTAATAGTTTTCCTAGGTAATGCTTATTAAGACTTTGCTATATTGTAGATGTTTTCTTTTCTTTCTGTTTTTTAAAAAAATATTTATTTATTTATTTTGAGAGAGTGTAAGCGCACAAGTGGGGTAGGGGCAGAGAGAGAAGGAGAGAGAGAATCCCAAGCAGGCTCCACACTGTCGATACAGAGCCCAACTCGGGGCTCAGTCTCACACACTGTGAAATCATGACCTGAGCTAAAATCAAGAGTCGGATGCCCAACCCAATGAGACACCCAGGTGCCCCTCTTCTACTTTTTTAAATTTCATCTTCACAACAATCCTATCAGGCAGGGGAATCTTTTGCCCCCATCTTACAGATGAGGAAAGCTTTCTCAGCTTTCCAAAGCCCATGACCTTAACTGCAAGCTAAACCACTAGGGCAGTGTGAGAATCTCTGGTCTTCCTCCTGCAGTTGAAACAATGTGGCTTTGCTTTTGTTGTGAAACCTGGCTCGCTCTGACTTGCTGACGTTTGCCATGCTTGTCCTGAGCTTCTCCAGAGAAATGCTGTCTTCTGGCAGGAAAAGATAAAAACGGCTGATACAAATGAGTCACCATACTCGCTATAATTAACAGTGATGCAAGAGCCAGATGCAAACGTAGAGGGGCCTCAGGACCTGACTTTTAGGCGGCCAAAGCTTTGAGCTGCTGAAAAGTCTTCATGCCTGAGCTGCTGTCTGCTCAAGATACATTTTAAATGAAGAAATGAAACCTGGATGCATGCAAACTCCAAGCTAATGGAGCTGAGAGGGGCAGCGCCAAATTAATCTCCTTATTTACAACTCAAAAACTGTACACTAGAACCAGAAAGGGAGTTTATAGATAATGTATAATGTATAATGTGCTTTTACACTTGGCTGCCCTGGAAAGTCTAAGCAGTTTTCAACCTGCTGAGCTAATTTATGGCAACTACAGCTGGAAACTCCGTTGTGCTAGGTGTCCAACCTATAGCCTCCTGGTTGCAGTATATACCAGAAAGTCCTGGAAAATTCTGGAAAGTGAACTTTCCAGAAAAGGCCAGTTATCAGTAGCATCCCTCTTCTCTTTTGCTGACTTGGAATAAAAAGTGATATAATAACAGCCTGATTAAACTAAACCCTCAAACACACTTCCGATCATGCCATCCACAAACCCATCTGACTGCAGCTTGAGCATGATCACTTTATGGTGCTGGCTGCTTCCAGAATGGATAATTGCCTCCTGAGGTTTGACAGAGAGAAACAGATAATAGTCAGGACCAGGATAGACTACACTAGTTCTTGTGATTGTCCATGTCAGTAGCATCTTCTTACCTGTTTAAGACTGTCTCAACTGTCCTTAAGATTTGAACACAATACAGCCGATACAATCTTGCCACTTTCCTTTTGAATAGACTTTAATTAATTGAGAGCGAAGTGAAAAATGCAGGTTACATTTTTAGTGTTATCATTGATACGTTGTAAGATCAACACCAAAACAGTGATGCATCTAACATTTATACATTTCCTAACTTCAGTTGTCAAAGAGCAAATCATTATCAGTATTTTTATTTACACAATAATTTCAAGCAACAGTAAATAACAAACACCCTCGTTTGCACACACACACACATACACACACCCAACCACCTTTAAACAATGGATTTCCTCACACCAGTCTCATTTTTTTCACATACACTGGTAGACTCAAAGTTATCAGTGGAGATCCTGGACCAGCCCTATTTTCTTTCAGAGTCACTTTAATTTTTACAACTTGAAGCCACATAACCAGCGTGGTCTGTACACTAAGAGGACACCCCAAATGATAATAATGAATTCCACTTTTTGTGTGTGAGGAAATATGTACATCTCTGAAGATGCATAGGATTACCGCTCAAAAAAGTCAAAAATAAACAAAACCAAAATCTCAGATCTTCAAGCACAGTTTCTTAACAGCATTGTGCTAATGTTAACATTGTATTAACTGAACGGAAAAATTCTTTTAGGTTTCTCTACAGAGGTACTGGTTAGTTCGGATTCTTTTTTCAGCTGCTTGAAACACACGAAATTTTTAAAGTTGCATGGTAGTCCTACATCCTGCCTTCCAGGTTAGCTGCCTGCCTAACCTCCGGAATGTCGGACGGGACTCACTCCCGGTGCCTTGCTCTCTGATTTATTTCTTGCTGTTAGTAAATGGAAACCATGACAAAGTTTACATTAGCAGACACATACACATGCCCTGGCCTATAAATATTCTATGATGGAAAATGGTACAATGACTCCATTCCTAGTGAAAAGAGCGTAAAAGGAGAAGAAGAGGGCGGGGGGACATTATCAACAATGGCTCTTCTTACAGTGAAAATCCAGACCAAATGGCAGAGATGGGCTTTTAACTAACTGGACATTGTTAGCCACTTCTCCAGGGCCTTCGAGCTGACTAAAAGCAGGCAAAGCAGAGCCCAACTCCTCCGGGCAAACCTGGTAGGATCCAGTGGTACAGGCATCTTGTCTTGGAAGCTGGGTGAAGATCACCTGCCATTTCCTTCTTAGAGAGGTGAGTGTGGAGGAACTTTAAAGTCAGATTGGAAAGCAGTTCACACACTGTCCTGCCTGGGCCACAGAACTGTCCCCGGGTCGGACCCCTCAAAGCGCCAGCTGGAGTTTGGTCATGTTTCTCTGGTGCATGTTGTGATGGCGGACTAGTTCGTCTGACCGGGCAAACTTTTTCTGACAACTGGGCCACCGACAGCTGAAGGGCTTTTCACCTGTTGACACAATTGCCAGTCAGAGACACTTGCAGCGGAGAGACTGGGCACAAGTTCAACTATCAAAGGCCTGAGTTAAATTATCCCAAGACACCCACTCCCGATTCCCTCTAGCTCTTTCCCTAGGCTAACAAATCGGGCTCATTTCATAGGCAGCCTTGAAACGGCAGCACCTCTGGGCCCTTAAGGATTGAAAAACTGTAAAAATTATAAAATATTATTCAGTCAGAAGACTGGGGAAATGGCAGAGAAGGAATGAGTCTTGTTAATGAAAGTGTCTGGGCAATTCATATGTCATCAAGGGGGAGAAACATTTGTTTCGGCCTCTGCTATTAGGCCATTTTGGGAATTGTGTAAATGCTTCCCCTCCACTGCCTCTTCAGGGAATTGAGCTCATCTGGGCTGCAGGGGCTCAGGATCATTACTCTGGATACTAACGGATCGATTGCCATCCAATAACAGAGCTATGACTGTAACTTTACTGTGTCTGTCTGTGTAGATATTCTGAATGGGCTGGATATTTTAAAATATATCCCTGACACCAGTTTGCAGGATATTTGCTTCTTTAACATTAAAGTGTTACTCAGAGTATAATCCCTATCATAGTTTTAAGATTCTTAACAAGATTGCCAAAAGATTGAGACTTTTCCATCTAAGGAGCTCTCAGAAGTTCCTTCCAAGCTTCATTCTGGATAGGGAGGATAAAGAGGGCCTTAAATTAAATATGCCCAGCCTTGTGCTAGGCATCATCTATATACATTATTTCATGTATTCCTTGCAACAGCCCTGTAACAGAAGCATCGGTATCCCCACTCTAGATATGAAGCTGGACATCTGGTGAGGGCAGACCCAAGCAGGACTTAAATCCAGGTCTGTCTATTCCAAGGTTCACGCACTTTGCAGTATCCCACCTCCCAGACCTGGCCATAATGGAAATAGAGCTGTGGCTTTATCCTAAGTAAAAATACTACAGGAGCCTATCTCTGGTCCACTAGGGAGATCTTTCCAGTTTGCCTCTCCTATGAGAATTATTGTTTGGGACAAGCACCAAGAAATGTCCCAGGGGAGGCACTGTCCCAGCGTCAGGACTGGGGGCTGATCAAATACAGGGTGAAACAGTCTGCCAGTGACACAGGTCATTTTGCACAGGGTGCAGATATGCACAGGGTTCAATGGATGGAATGGGGAAGTGGGGCAGAAGGGGCAGGGTACAAGGGACGGTAAGTTTCTCACCAAATTATGAGCTTGGGACCAAGGAAAAGAAGCTACCAAAGGCATCTGAGTAGGGCAAAATTTATGCGCATCCCACCAACTCGGGGGCACAGATGCCTTGACTCTGTAAATGCAGCCTATTTGGGCTGAGAATCTGAGACTCATGATCTCACGTTTTCCTTCCCCTCTCACTCACTGTTCCTCTGCTCTTCCTGATCTAGCTCCTGCCCCTCCACCCGACCTCCAGCCAGACTGTCAAAGGTTATCTCCTAATAGACACATCCCAACCCTTTCTCTTGTTGGTCAGTTACGCTCCTCAGTCTCTCAATGCCATTCAGCTTTGCTGACATTGACTCTCTTCCTGATTTCTATATTCCCTGGGCTGTGAGATGAACCCATGCTCTTTCTCCAACAAAGAAGGCTGTGGGATATTGTGGGACTGGGAGCAGACAGAATTGGGTTTGCTACTTACTAGCTTTGGGACTGTAAATAAGTCATTTCATGACTATGTGCCTCAGTCTCCTGATCTGGAAAATGGGGATAAAACATGCCTACCCTCCTCTTCTTACAAGGGTGTTGCAAAAATACAGTGAGATAACCCTAAGCCTTGGCCCTCCTCCCAAAGTTAGAAAATACATAACAAAGATGGAGCTATTTTCATTATGAATCACACCAGTCTTGTGGAAAAGCAAAAACTTTCAGCAGCCAGGGAATAAATGTCTTATTCCCCTCTCTATACCAGTAGAAAGGAAATAGTAGCCATATGCTGATACAAGTCTGGCAGAAACCATGACTGCTCCTGGGACATTAACTTTTAGCACAGCAAGGATTCAGATCTCTGAAAATTGTGTCATGAAATGTGAGCTCTCCAAAGAATAAATATCTGGCTTGGAAGAATTTCTGTTTTTCTGTAAAGTTGATTATCCTATCAAACTGAGTAATGCAATGTGATGTGACAGAAAACTGGGCTACTTCAACTCTTCCTTTTGTTCTGAACGCTCAGTAATAAGTTCTTTTCACATCTCCCTTTTGCTAGTAGTTCCCACCCACCTCTTCTGAAACAATGTTATTATTTAAAGACCGCCATGCATTGTTCTTCCTCTCAACTGCCTCTAAACCTGCTCAGAACTTCTGCACTAGACTTTTCCACTCTCTCTCATCACAAACAACTTCATTCAACAGTATTTTTTTTTAAAAAAATAATGAAAAATAAATGTGAAGAAAAGTTTACGCACTTGTTTTACCTGTATGAGTCCTGGTGTGGGTCTTCAGGTGGTCAGACCGGGAGAACTTTCGCTGACAAGTTTTACACTGGAATGGTTTCACACCTAAACGGACAGAGAAGGTCTAGCCGCAGCCCTAACAATGTGGGAGCATAACGAGGCCCACAAGGCCTGCTTCCTGGTGGCCCGAAGAGCCGGGCATTTCCAGCCACCTGTGATGTCTGTCTCACCCTCAGATTTCCCCAGATCCCCAGGCCTAGCATGAAACCACCTGATTCTGCAACAGTAATCCTTGAAGACCTGCTTCTGTTTTGGGAACAACTAGTCCTTAACCACAAACGTCCAGCTTCTCACCAACGTCCCAGCTGTGTCCGAGACTGAAAAAGTGAATCACACACTATCAATTGGATTATGCTCTCCACCACCCTGTTCTTTGCTGCTGCTCAACGTGTCATCAGCAGATGGCTGGTGGGATCCCACTGTTCCGCGGTTTGCTGGAGAAATGTGGGCTGTTTCCTTTTCTTTCTTTCTTTTTTTTTTTTTAAGAACAGGAAAACCCCCAGATAGTTGAGGGGGAGGGAATTATTGGAAAAACTAAACAAATGGCTAACCCTCTCCCATCCATATTCAACAACAAAGAGAATCACAAAAGCAGCTGAAACCCAGAACATACTACCAGCAAGGAGAAGTGAGCCTACAAACCTGTGTGTCTCCTTTGGTGTCTTTTGAGCTGGTCTGAACGAGAAAACCTTCGCTCACAGTCCTTGAAGTCACATTGGTATGGTTTCTCACCTTGGGGAAGACACACATTCCATTTGAAAATGACACTGGAGATGGGGATGTCATTAAAGGCTACTTCTCCTCAGGGAACTGAAGGGATCCCAAAATGCCTAAGGCACTTGATGGACCTTGCTAGGGTGGTGAGGCCAATGGCAATGGGAGGCTAAAGGCCCACCTGTACTAAGCTGGGTGTAGAATGGGGAACTGGTTGATTGAGGACGGTCCCTAACCTGCAAGTTACAAGTGGACAGGAGCTCAGGTTCTGAAGTCTGACACTAGGGTCACATCCAGCTCTGACACTTAAAGCTCTGGGTGAGGGGCTATTTCCTTATTGAGAAATGGGGCTGATAATCTGACAGCTTCAAAGGATTTATGAGCAGATTAAACAAGACCATCCACATAAAGAGCTTAGCCCAGAGCACTGCTAAAAAAAAAATAATAAATAAATAAAAATAAAAATTAAATTAAATTAAATAAAATAAAATAAAATTAAATTAAATTAAATACTGGTAGAGAATCTTTAGATCAATAATAAACCAAAAAAGTGTTAACTCCTAAACTGAGTTGGAGGCAGAATTCTGGAATGGATATGCCTTGGAGCTGGCCTCATGAAATAAGTGTTTTATGTTTTATGGCCTAAAGATTTGGTGCTCTCCACTACTGACTTCTCATTCCTGAATCAAGCACAAAAAGCCCCATGGTTGTGAGACACCCAAGTTAAACCAGGAGCCAAAGTATTTAGAAAGATTCTGGTATCCCTTTATCCGAGAGACATCAGTAGTGGGATTACACAACCTTCTGCCTCAGAATGCAGAAGCCCCACCCCTGTCCTTGCTAGAGAAAGTTCAGCCAAATACTGGGAACTAAGCCCCATGAGTGCACTGAGCGACCTTGGGCCTTCCCACCTTCTTATGAGAATTCTGAGTCACCAGTGTTCTGGGATGGAGAGCAAGCTATCCCAGGACCAGTCAGTCTTTCTGTTGCAGGGCAGTCCTTAGTTGCCTTTCAGGCCTCATAACTTCCTCTATTCCCCCTGATTAGTCTGCATTCCTGCTATCCCAGAGCTCACCCTTCCCCAAATCTGCCTTGCACTTTGCTGACCCCAACCGCCATTTGTCCCTATCTCCATCTACGTTCCCACCCATCAAAAAGTCTGCCGTACATCCCTCTCTAATGCCCTTTGTTTCCTCTTCAATGCCTTCTTGGAAATTTCATGTTCAGATTGAAAGCCCTTCCTTCCCTCAGTACAGAATTGATCATAGAACACCTAACGTGGGAGTCTGCGTCCAGGGCTGCCTTTCACCGTGGGCTGGAAAATCCTGAGGGCAGAAGCCTCCCGTTAACTTTGTATTTACATCTGGCCTGGTGCCTTATACTTCAACAACACTACTCAGTCTAATATCTTTTCCCTGCCTTTCTGCTTCTGCTCCTTCTTGACTTCCTCTACTGTACCGTACCAACCCTCTGATGGTTAGCTTAAGCCCTTCCTCCTTCTGGGATGACTTTAGCTCAAATCAGCAACTCTCCTCAAGTTCCTCCAGCCTCTGTTCTAGTACATTATCCTATGCTCTCTTCATCTCTTTTCATTTGTGTGTAGCCTAGCTCCAAAACAGACTCTAAACTTTTGAGAAGGGAGTTTGTGACTTGGGAGTTAAAAGGCATGAGTTTGGGTCCTGCTTCCACTATATCCTACCCACCTGATAACTGTTCAGGTGTATGAGGATTAAATGAAATAATGCATGTGGAGAGTCTGGCACATAAAAAGTATTTAATACAGAAGTACTTAACATTGTTACATATAGATAAGATTGCATTCTTTCAAGAAAAGGGCTGCAGGACTGTTAAATACCAGGCTGCTGTCCTGTCTTCTGCAAAGAAGAGCTTCTTAGAGCCTCAGGTGGGTCTGAGGGTCTTGGTTAGCTTGTCCACTGCTTTCCCTTCACACGGACATCTCCCCTTTACTGCTTGCTAAGTGTCTCTTCCCCATTAAAGGTTTCAACAACCATATTGCCTTCAATGCATTCTCTTGCATTTCTCCAGTCACAATTTTACTCCATTATTTTCCTTATAACTTTAACAGATACTTCTCATATGATCATATTTGGGGAAACATGTAAAAATATAACATCCCTAGTTCTCTCACCTTTAGCCTCAAAGCATGTGGTCTACTGAGTGCGAACTCACTCTCTCCTTCAGCTTCCCCAAAGCAAAATAAGCAGTAATAACAAAACAGTAAGGGTAGTTGTAACAATGAAGCTGTCCTTCCAGTTATGGGGAAAAAATGACACCAACCCCCCTGCAGGAAAGGCTGTGTTCCACACTCTTTCCCTGCAGCCGACACTCAACCACACTCCCATCCAGTGCCCACAAGGCCAACAGCAAACATCTGTGATCAATAATAAAATCACATCCAAGATGGCCAAGAACCAGACGAGGCCAATTCTCTTCCCTAGAGGGAGGCAAATCCCTTGACCTGTGGGAAAACCCAGCCTTCCTTGACACATCATCAAAAATCATGTTGTTTTTTTTTTTAAGATTGAAAACAAAAATTAAACCTACAAATCCATTTTCCTATTCCTATCTGGTTGGTTATTACTAATCAAGCAGTTAAAAGTTTTTCTTTGGACCATCTCTCCTTAAGTCTTATGATGCCCTTGCCCATCAATCTCTCAAACTGTCTTATTACCAAACTCCCAGAATAGGTCCTCTCTCCTTAGAGAGCCTAATAGAGAACCTCTCTCTTTAACAAAACAATAGTGACACTATTGTTTATTCAGGCCATTGACATAGCGTACTATACTACATGCTTCATATCTAATGCCTTTAATCCAATTTTATTTTCAAAGATAATCTAGTTTGGGGGCACCTGGGTAGCTCAGTTGGTTAAGCATCCGACTTCAGCTCAGGTCATGATCTCTTAGTTTGTGAGTTTGAGCCCCACGTTGGGCTCTGTGCTCACAGCTCAGAGCCTGGAGCCTGCTTCAGATTCTGTGTCTCCCTCTCCTTCTGACCCTCCCCCACTCACACTCTGTCTCTCCTTCTCTCAAAAATAAATAAACATTAGAAAACATTTTTTAAAGTTAACCTAGTCTTAAAAATTACATAAGGTAGGCATTGTCATTTCCATCTTCCACAAGGCAAAATGAGGACCAAATGCTCAATGTCTCACCATTTGGTCGTGTAGCCTGAATTCAAAGACAAGTAAGTCTCTTTAGTTCTGTGGAATTCTCTTTCCATCACTCTGCTTAGCCCTTCCTGAAGACAGTTTACTGACTTTTTTTATTAAAGGATAGACAGTCAGGATGCAAAATGCCCCTGCAGCCTTTTTTTTTTTTTTTTTAATCACCTTGGCCAAACCTTTCAAAGCACTGCCTACTGTCAATCCAAGAAATCTCCTGTGTCCTTAGAGGTGTGACAGCCAGGAGTAGGAGCTCCTGAACCACCCTTGCCCAAAGGCCACCGGAAACAAGGCTGGACAGCGGACACACTTACCAGTGTGCTTCCGGCTGTGCATCTGTAAATGTGACAGCTTAAAATATCTCTTATTGCAGCCCGGGTAAGCACACATGAAGGGGCGTTTCTCACTGGTCTCCGATGCCGACCGGACAAGAGTCGGGGCAACTCCGGGCACACGTCGCACATCCTGTAGGCAGAGTGTAAGAGAATGGAGGCTTTAAGCCACATGTGAACATTCGTGTCAGTCCTGAGGGAAAGTGAGCTTTAGATTAAACCTGAGGAAGGGATGGCAGATATTAAAACCTAAAACCATTTCCATGCATACCTCAGATGCCCACAGCAAGCATCACTAATGGGTGACAGAGCAGGACATTCTACAATGCAATACTTCAACGTCATCACTATTGATCAACCAGAATCAGTACTTCATCTGTCTGTCTGGGGACACTGATCCAGAGGATCTGGCAAAGAAATTCTGATGCTATAAGAGCTCCCAATCCATCCCATCCCTCAGCTTCTCCACTTGAGGCAGTGAGGTCTGGAAGTCCAAAGTCCCAGGTTCTATTCTACTTCCTCCCATTTGGACACATGGCCACATGACCTCAGGCCCCACCTGCAACAGGTAGGGAAGTCCTTATTAGAGAGAAATATGGGATACTAAATGAACCCCAAACTGACCACACTTTCCATGTGGGAGTAAATGACAAGGAAGGAGGAGCCCCTGAGATTTGAGGGTTCTCTTTGTGAAGGGGCTAAAACCACCAAAAGCCAATGGTGTAGCCAGTGTAAACATTTAGTAATACCACCAGAAAACACTGTCTGCCTTCTGTGCACTTTACATGTCCTTCACTGTTTATTCCCTTGATCTTGTGGGAGTGGGTAGGTGAATGGTCAGTCCTTCATGACAAGGTGCTAAAAGGACATAGTGAGGCAAATTTTTCCTGCTCTCAGGATCAATGACCCCTAGACAGGAGCAGTGGGAGTGCCCCAGGGGCCACTGAATCCTCCTTACTCTCTTACAGATGTGCAAAAGTCAAGACCAAAGAACACATCTATGTTTTAAGACCTGGAACTGCCTCCGAGCTTAACCCATCCCCTGCTCTGTGCATTTTCCACACTATGCTTATGTTCTAGTTTCTATTTCACACTGCCTTGCACTGTGAGAGCTTCTTTTTTGAAGGAAAAGTACTTAGTGACATACAACTTTGCTGTTGACAGGCCACAGTGTCTCAAGGCAAATGGTGGCGTAAATTTAAATGGTGAACCAGCTACGTTTGAATGGTAGACTCTAGGAGAAAATGAGTCGGTAGTGAAACAGCACCTGTGAGATCTGGAGTCTATCAGCAGCCATGACAGCGAGTCTGACAAACCGGGCTTTGTGGAAAGAAAGACAAATGGAGCTTCCTTCACTTCCTTTAATTCAATCTAGATGCAGCACACACAGCACTGGGATATAAAACTGAGTTGTCAATGTCAGTCAAGGGTCCTGGTGGAGGATTCCAGTGGTATTTGTTGAAGGAGAGACTGGGATGACTCTTCCCATACTTCCATCAGACTTCCGTATTTCTGCAATCCTCGGCTTTATTCTCACCCCTGGAAGGTTTGGGCTGAGGGCACATGCTGTTCTGTCACCATGATGCTTCTGGGAACATCAGTCAGAACATCTCAGAGCTACCTGCCCCACACGTCATGTGGGGACCTGGGTCACACACAACTTTTTTCTAGAGTACTGATTATGCTGGTGAAGTATAACCACAGTTACTCATGTTACAGCCACGGAGTCACAAGTGAAAGCCACACACGCAAACCCTTGGTCACTGCGTGTGGTTCTGACCTCCCCAAAGAGGCTCTGCTGAGGTGGCCTTCCATTGACTTCCCCGAATTCTCCAGAATGTTTACCTTTTTACTTTTCTTTCCTCACTCTCCTTGGAGACCCCTCTCCTCCAAACTGTTCACAGCCCCCTGTTTCCCTAAGCAATGCAACGTGGTAGTTAAAAACAGGGGCTCTGGAGTCAGGCAAAGCTTGCTTTATAAGTAGTTATGTGATTGTGGACAAGCCACTCATCTCTGGCCTTCAGTCTCCTCATCCATAAAGTGGAGATAATAATACCTACCTCGTAGAGGTGCACTAAGGATTAAATGGAAAAAGAAAGTTTAAGTATAGAACCTTAAATGCCTACTGCTAAGTGGCAGAAGTGAGTCTGAACTGTGTGATTCCAACTATATGACATTTGGGGGAAAGGTGAAACTACAGACACAATGAAAAGATCAGTGGCTGTCTGGGGGAGGGGAAGAAGGGGGGACGGATGAGTAGGTAGAACATAGACATTTTTATTTTTAGGCAGTTGAACTATTCTGTGCAATAATGTTAACGGTAGACCCGTGACATGACACATTTAACAAAACCCATGGAACCACACAGCGCAAAAAGTCAACCCTAGTGTAAACTATGGACTTTCATTAACAGTAACACACCAATACTGGCTCATCAATTGTAACAAGTGTACCACACCAATGCAAGATATTAACAATAGGGAAGACTGTGGGGGAGGGTGGGGATGAGGGAGAATATGGGAACTCTGTACTTTCTGCACAATTTTTCCTTAAACCTAAAACTGCTCCAAAAATTACGTCTATTAAGACAAAAAGCCCATTACAAAGGTCAGCACAGTGCCTGGCACATAGAAAGGGGGCAGCACCAACAGAGTGGGCGCCATTACCATCATTATGGTTAGTAGAACACTCGGCAAGACAGAGCCTACCTTTGGGCACTTTACAATGCAGACCAATTCAAGGGTCTGACTTGGGAAGTCAGGAGTCCAGGTCATTAGTTACAAGAGCCTCAAGCCCACCTGGAGGAGTGAATTAAGCAGTGAAGGGGGAAGGGACGGGATTCTGCCAGAAGCATCTTGGTCTGAGTCAGGGAGATGACCGCGTTCACAATGACCTGTGGACAGGGGGCTGTCCTCTCTGCCCAGCGGGAGAGGAGAGGTCTTTATTGTCAGAGGAGCCTATAATTAAGAACAGACTTACCAGGGCCAAATGGCCATCAGCAAGCAAGTGAAAGGCTGTTGAGAAGGAAAAGAGGCATTGACGTCCCCTTCCAGCCAGCCCCCTTCCCCTCGACCTGAGTTCTCACCTGAATGCCCCTAAAGACGCCATGGGTGTGTATTCTGTACTGGGCACCGCAGAGGATGGGCGTGGTGTGGTTATCACTCTCATACCCTGTGCTGTGGCTGCAAACACAAAGAGGGAAGAACAAGGCTCAGGTCGGTCCACAGGCACCCTTTAGAAATGCGCGTCTGCAGCAGAAGAATGTTTTTAAAAAGCCCACAGGACAACAGCCATTGGTTTTTGCGTCCTTCGCTGCTCTGGAAGCAGGGCTTTGTGAAGGGCAGGGGGCTGTTCAACCCTTGCATCACCACCACGCGGCCCTCCCTTGTGCTCAGGGAGGCCATCTGTGTCTATGCCTCTCAGACAAGCTGGGAAAAGTCACAATGGCTTTCATCCCCAGCAAGTTGTTTACCATCTAGCCAGCAGAACAGACAGCTGCGAATGTCTCCGGAATGAGCAGATACCTCAAGTTTCACATTAAGTTCAATGGATTTTTGTTGGCACCTCGTGACTCAGTTTCTACCAGATAGCCCCAAGAAAGTGATGACACAGAAGAAATGTCACATTCTCAGAAGTGGGGATTACACATCAGTGACCCTTCTCCACTTAACCGACAGATAAGTTTTCCAGATCAACTTAACTCTTTGCAGCCAACCCGTGCCGTAAGCGGACACTGGATAATCTTCCCTAACATTAGATTGCCTAGTCCTCTAGTTGGTGCTCAGGCTAATCCTGGCCTTTCCAGCAAGGGCTCAGGGATGTGGAACATTGAAATGAACAACTTGAGAGAAGTGAATACTCTGAAAGTATTCTCTCCTTTAGGTCAAAGCTGGTATCTGTTCTGCAATTATTTTACTTCCAAATGAGGCAGAGTAAAGATTCTTATCTACATGGGCAGGACATTATAATCACATCTAGAATCACCACAAGGAGCTTCTATGAAATATATCTGTGAAATGGTGCAGCTGCTTTGGAAAACATCTGGCAGTTACTCAAAAGATTAGACATAAAGTTACAATCTGACCCAGAAATTCCACTTCTAGGTATATTCCCAGGAGACATGAAAACATGTATCTACACATAAACATGTACACACTGTGTATTAGCAGTATGATTCGTAATAGCCAAAAGATGGAATCAACCCAAATGTCTCTCAGCTGATGAATGGATGAACGTAGTATATTCCTAAACTGGAATATTATTTGGCAATAAAAAGGTGGGAAGTACTGATACATGATAATGTGGACAAGCCCTGAAAACACGCTAAGTGAAAGGAGCCAGCCACAAAGGGCACACCTATTGTGTGCATCCATTTATTTTTTTTTTAATGTTTTTGATTTATTTTTGAGACAGAGAGAGACAGAGCATGAGCAGGGGAGGGGCAGAGAGAGAGGGAGACACAGAATCCGAAGCAGGCTCCAGGCTCTGAGCTGTCAGCACACAGCCCGACACACAACCTGACAGGGCTCAACCCCACAAACCAAGAGATCATGACCTGGGCCAAAGTTGGACGCTCAACCGACCGAGCCACCCAGGCGCCCCAGTGTGTGCATCCATTTAAACAAAATGTCCAGAATAGGCAAATTTATAGAGACAGAAAGTGGTTTGGTGATTGGCTGCCTAGGACTGGGGAAGCTGAGGGAAATGGGAGAGTGATTGCTGAAAATGTCCTAGAACTGTGGGAGCGGTTGTACAACTCTGTGAATATACTAAAAACCACTGATGTCTCTACTCCAAACCAGTGGACTGTATGGTATGTAGAATTTATAAAGCTGCTTTACAAAATTAGCTTGGGGAATAATGAGGTCCATGCACAGTCTTTTTCCCCCCAAGCCGCCAGGTGTAATTAACTCACTGTCAGGGCTGAGAGCCTCCACCCTCTGCCTGTGTTACTCTAGAGATGCCAGGGGTCCCAGTGTGGGAGGCAGGCAGCTTGGCTGATCAGCCCACTCCATCTGAGGGTGTGGGGAAAACCTGGGGCTGGCTCAACTCCCACTTCCACGGGGGAGAGAACTCCTGGAGAGAAAGGGTGTTTGCCAGGATGACTGACATGGTCCGCACATCCCGCAGCCACAGCAGCTGTGGAATTTCATGTTTCATTCTGGCTCCAAGCTTTTTAGAAAGAATTGCCTGTCTCCCTTGCATAGATAGTGAGAGCAGTTTCAGGAACTGGGTGGCAGTTTACAGTCATACTATAAAGGCAGTGGGGATGTAAGAACTGATGACAGTGGTGATGTGGTAGCAGAAAGAGGACAGGACAAGAATGATGTGGCCAGAACATTTTGCCTTGAAGGCCATGAAGACATGCTGCCTCTGTGTGGCTTCATCATCTGTATGGAGCCAAAATGTGACTTACACATTTTCTGGGGCTGAGGGCTCTCTAGGGACACAATTGAAATCTGAATTATTTTTAAGTTCTGCTATCAAAGAGGAAGAATTAGGAATCTGTTGTCTTAGCAGCGGATCTCTGAATGTTACTTGGGTTCCTGGAGAGTGTGAGAAATAGATTTTCCTCAAAATACTTGTTCCAGGAAATGAAGTGCTATACTACTCAAAGGTAACCTCATAGCCAGATGTAAGCCAACACACCGAAGAAGCAACCAGAGAGGTGCCTGGGTGGCTCAGCCAGTAAAGTACCCAACTGTTATTTTCAGTTCAGGTCATGATCTCACGTTTGTGGATTCGAACCCCGCCCCGCATTGGGCTCCAGGCTGACAGCACAGAGCCCCTCTTGGGATTCTCTATCTCTGCCCCTCCCCCACTTGCACACTCCCTCTCTCTCTCTCTCTCTCTCTCTCAAAAATAAATAAACTTAAGGGGGGGAAAAAAAAGAAGCAACCAGAAACAAGACTCTACCTGCCAAATAAACCCCTAGGTTCTATCAAATCAAGTCCATGAATAAAAACTACAGCTGGGTCCTGCCTACTGGCTTTGGTGTTTCCAGAAGACAAACACATCAATGTAATTCCACACTGTGGAAACCCTACAAAGCTCTTCCCAGTGTGGTCTGCCCAGAACACTAAGTATAACCCACAGGTATTTACTATGGTGACAACTCTCTCTAGATAAGTAAAGGAAATCAGGTCAGTGGTCTTGGGACTGTATACTAACAGAGGGAGAAAAGGTATCTACTCCAACCCTCATTTCAAAGCCCTTCTAGCTCATCAACAGTTGCACAACATGACTGGTGGCAAATTTTTAAAGAATCCCATTCCATTTGGGGAGTGCTTTAATTGTGAAGAAAGGCCTTTCTGAGCCAAGCAGAAATCTGCCACCTCCTTTCTGTCTTCTGGAGAACCACAGAGTCTTAGTGTTTTACAGCCAACCCTGCGTGTCTCCTCTGCTCTATGGTAAACTTGGCCTTGAAAACAGACCAGCTTGCCCCTCTCTGTATCCTCTCAGCTGGGTGACTGAAGTTAAGGCACAGAGTCCATAATGTCCCATGAGATGGATGGAATCTAACTCCTCTTCCACATGACAGTCCTTCAAATATTTGAAGACAGCTTTCCAGGGTACAGAGCTGGGGTTCTCTCAATGATCATAACAAACTGGTATCTAATTCCTTTAGTGTCTGTATCATCCACCTCTTGATTCCCTTCCTTTTGTAACGTCTCTCTCAAAGCATGGGCTTAAAATGGATCCCAGTGCCCCCAGAAGAGTGGGGAAGGAGGACCATCCATAAACACAAAAAGTTTAAGAATTATGAAAATAACATAAATGCGTAAGGCCAGAGAGTACATGCCTCAGCCAAAGAGATTCCATTGCAAATTTCTGAAAATCAGTATGCTAGTCAAACACAACACTATCAATGCGTTAGGCCCATAGGCTATCCGGACTCAATGAACGCATCTAAGGGGACATCGCTTCTAGCAGTCAGGTCACAGTGGTCTTCCCCCCTCAAACAGAATCCCCATCGTCCACAACAGCAAGAACTGCAAGTAAGGCACATGTCTCCAACCTTGAGCTTGAAGACATGATTTTTTTTAATCCAGTTCAAAACTACACAGTTATCCTTCAAATTCCATTTTATTTCTTTTAGGAAGTCATTTCCAACTGTTGAAATCTTTTGGACTCAATTTGGCTTCCAAAACATTGACTTTCCATCCCATTTCATATTTCCTCTACCTTTGAAAAATCACTTTTTCTGTGTTTCCACTTAAAAAAAAAAAAAAAGGATCGGGGTTCCTTAGTGGCTCAGTCAGTTAAGCATCTGACTTCGGCTCAGGTCATGATCTCACAGCTTGTGAGTTCAAGTCCCACGTCAAGCTCTGAGCTGACAGCTCAGAGCCTGGAGTCTGCTTTGGATTCTTTGTCTCCCTCTCTCTGCCCCTTCCCAGCTAACACTCTGTGTTTCTCTCTCTCTCTCAAAAATAAATAAACATTAAATTATTTTTTAATTTAAAAAAAAGGATCTTCCTTATTGTTGTGGGGAACTATTATATTTACAATATATATACTATACTTGCTCTCTGGTATTCAGGAAATGATAAGATTGTAAAAGGTCTGTCCATGCAGCAACCTGAGGGAAGCCATCACAGAGAATCTAGTCATTTGGATGGGCAAATGTCAACAGTGGGAGTTAATCTGAGGCAGAAATGGAACAGTCACCACCATTAAGACCCAGCCGGTAGCTTAGATGGTCAGGTAACGCCAAGCTTTTCCCTGAGAGAATTAGCCTTAAAAAGTTCCAGTGACTAAGCCATAAATGAACTAAATAGGAGTGAGGGTAGGGTTCTTAGAGGTCTGGAGCCATAAAGCCTTCCAAGAAGAGCAAGGAGCTATCTGCCTAGTGAAGAGATTTCTGGAGCCAAAGATGCACCTTCCAAATAAAGCATTCACAAAGCCCTGGATAGTATGGGGTAAAAATTTATTGGGACTTGGAGACAAGAATGTTATCATTCATGGAGCAACTCCAGAGTGGAGAGTGAATCCCAGCAGATCAAGCAATCTAGAGACCCATATCTCTCATAGGGTAGAAATATATGCAGTGGCTAGACCTCCCCTCCAACCCAGACAGTGAGGAAGAAAGTAAGAACTCTGCTCTACCAGCCGAGGACTGGCAATCATACGAACCCAGTGTTGTCAGATCTTTCCATTCTCCAGAAAGTCAGAAACCAAGATCTTTATGTGAGATAGTTTCAGTATTAAATTCTGGCAAATAACTGAGATTTTACAGAATCACTGTCAGGTCAGACAAAAGATCTCTGGCCTCAGGGCCACCTGAGGTTTGCCACCTCAGCTTTAAAGGTTGTGCAGGAAGTTTAAGCTGCAAAATGGAAAATTCTGTCTTGATTTTGTTCTCTCCTTCCATATGGCAACAAAGTAGGGGTGGGGATGCACCTGATTCTTGAAAAACTGAGCATTAAAACCTTCCAAACCCTTGAAAGTGTGAAAAGATGCTACACCTATACAGCAAGCTTGACCAGTGCCACGATGGCAAAGTCCAGAAGCACTCGTCATCTACAGGTATCAGTGGTTTACCTCTAAACTTCACTGGCCCACTTGCAAGTAGCTTTAAGCACTGGAGCTATAGACAGAAGACTGTAAATTCTAGTGTATCAGTTTCCTACAGCTGCTGTAACAAATTATCACAAATCTGGGGTCTTGAAACACAAATTTACTCCCTTACAATTCTGCAGATCAGAAGTCTAAAATCAGCCTCGGTGTCCTAAAGGCAAGGTGTGGGCAGGGCTATTTTCTTCTAGAGGCTGAGGGGAAAAATCTCTTTCCTGGTTTCTAGAAACTACCTGCATTCCTTGGTGTCTTCCTCACATCACTCTGACCTCTTGCTTCCTTTGTCACGTCTCTAACAACTCCTCTGTAGCCAAATCTCCCTTCTGTCTTCTTCTTACAAGGACACTTAATTCCATTTGGAGCCAACCCAGATAATTCAGTATAATCTCTCCCATCTCAAGGTCCTTAACTTTATCCCACCTGCACAGTCACTTGTGCTACGAAAGGTATCATTCACAGGTTCCAGGAATCAGGACTTAGATATCTTTGGGGGTTCATTATTCAACCTACCATACCAAGGGAATCAGACTTACTCAGTTTCTTACAGATAGATACATTTGAAAGAGCTCAGTTAATCTGGATCCTTTATCTCCAGATGAATCTAGATGACTAGTCCTGAAGAAAAACATCACCTCCCCATCAGACCATTAAGGCATCAAATGAGACTAGGTAAATAAAGCACAGTGCTTGGCACATGGTATGCCCTCGGTAAATGTTTGCTATTACTTACTAGTAAGATCTGCATTTTGCAGCAAAAATATTGAGATTTAAGAAGACATTGAGTTATCTGCCCAAAGTCAGACAGATGGCAAGTGGCAGAGATGGGGCCTGAATGCAGGACAGCCCAGCTCTTCTTCCTTCAAAACTAGCTAGACAATTCTGGTGGTATAACCCCATCCTGGGTTCACGTCTATCATCATGACACTGGACTAATTCCCAGCTCTTTTCTCCAGTGGTATGAATGAAATCAGGCATGCTGAAGGCTTAAAAATGTTGTGGGAGTGGGTAAGATAAGAGAAGGGGAGCAGTGAGGAGGAACAAGTTTAAGATACTTAGTCTTCAGTACACTCCAGCTTCTGCTCTGAGGCACTATTTTTATTATGGTATAAAGAAAGCACAAAGCTAACTACGATAGAAATGGCCTGCTTATATGTGACAGAGCAACCAAAACTGAGCACAATTATTACAAAGAAAATTCTTTCCACATAACTGGGAAAGTACACTAAGCAGGAACAGTTATCAGTAGAGCATATACCTCGTGACTTCATTCTTGGAGGAGGTGTGGACTGTACATTTTCCTAAACAGCTTTAAAATGCATCAAAATGCATCCTGAAAAATTCTGCTTTTCCTAGACAGCTTTAAAGTATGTAAACATGTGTCCTTAGAAAGTTTACAAAAAGAGAAAAATGTCCCTCATAGAACACAAATTATGAACCCTCTTCATGCTAAAAACCTGTACATTGAGGTTTGGCCCAGAAAAAACCGTAATGTTAGAAGAGTAGCTTCTTTAGAAATGATTAATTTTGATATTCCACAGGCACAAGAAGATTAATAAAAAGGAATTGAGGTTTTACAGATGAAGAAAACCAGAGCTGCCCTGAAATCCCTTATCAACAGAAGAGGTTTAAAAAAAAAGGGGGGGGGGAGGAAAGAAAGAAAAGAGACTTTTGAAGGTAATTAACATTTGATATAAATATTCAAAAAGGGGAAACCTCCACCTGTGACTTCTCTCTTCCACCTCTAGTCCTTGGCCAGGTAGGCATCCCCCTATCTTCACCTCTGTCTTCTCACCTCTGCAAAGTTAATCAGGTTGAAGGAAAGCACCTGGGAAAACTTCAAACTCCTGCATATCCAGAAAATTGAATTTACCCATCAATCTCTTGTCTCTGTCCATCCTTGATACTCAGGCTTATATACAAGATGCTTAAATGCGTGATTCTTTTTGGTGTTGAAAATAAACTTTGCTGCAAGCCTTGAGAACCATCACCCCTGTCCCATGTGCCACTTTTGAGGGAAAAGAGCACTGGAACCATGTTCAAAAAGTGTGCCTCTTTAAAGGTTAGACACAAGAGATAAGGCTAAACACACCAGTTTAAATTACTCTTGCTAAGAAAAAGAAGAAAGAAAAGAACCCAAATCTAATCAGGCCTCTAGATCTAACTACCTATTTATATAGGAAATACAGGGGATGGAGGTCTAAAGTTAAAAAACTGTAAAAGAAAGCAATCTGTTGAATCCAGGTTGTGAGATATTTTACCAGCCAACTGACCTGCTATCTCCAACATATCAATACCATGAGGAGGAAAAAAAAAAAAAAAAAAAGAGGTGGGGGTGAGAAGGACAGTTACAGCATAAAAGAAACTTAAGGGAGGACAACCAAAGAAATAAAACCAAGCCAAAGAAACAATAAGCCTCTGCACAAATGCTCAGCATTCACAAGGACACACCATGCACAGAGATAGTTGGGACTTGAACTAGAGGACTCAGAGCTGAAAGAACAGGAACTTCACCTAGGAAGCCTAAGTGGTCACACCAGAATGCTTCCGTTTAAAAGCTTCACTGATTGAAAACCTAATTTCCCTGTAGCCAGAGTAATTTCAAAATTCGCTTTCACATCCACTTACAAGATGTGACTTGAGAAGATGAATACATATTGAATTCTCTTTCTGCACATAGTCAGAGGTGGTGGCAATGAAGCACAACCACCTCTAGCTCAACGTGAGTGCTTTTTTATTCTCTGTCTGGATGTGATGTGCTAAGGGCAATATTTAAATAAAATTCTGCGCAAACATCATCAGCAATGCCATCTAGCCAATCTCTTTCTTCAAGTAATTTCACCTTTTATAGTGGGAATCTAACAAATCAATTGGTCAAAGGATTATTCTGTTCCTGCAAACATAATGGGAAAGAGCAAGCAATGCAGATTCTTTTATGAATCCAGCACAGAAAGTAGAACCTAAAAATAAAACAACTAAGTTAAAGTTGATTGAGTTAAAAAAAAAAAAAGGGAATGTCCACAATCTGGTGAATCATGGGTATATAATTTCCTCTGAAGTATAGTCTACAGAAAACAATCAGCTATTTTTTTTTCTTGAAAAATTTGTCTTCCTCCTCCCTTCAGGTGTTTCATTTCAGATCTCAAGAATAAGATGCAACAATAGCCAAATGATGGAAAGAACCTAAATGTCCATCAACTGATGAATGGATAAAGAAGTTGTGGTTTATATACACAATGGAATACTACTTGGCAATGAGAAAGAATGAAATATGGCCTTTTGTAGCAACGTGGATGGAACTAGAAAGTGTTATGCTAAGTGAAATAAGTCATACAGAGAAAGACAGATATCATATGGTTTCACTCTTATGTGGATCCTGAGAAACTTGACAGAAGACCATGGGGGAGGGGGAGGGGAAAAAAAGGTTAGAAAGGGAGGGAGGCAAACCATAAGAGACTCTTAAAAACTGAGAACAAACTGAGGGTTGATGGGGGGTAGAAGGGAGGGGAAAGTGGGTGATGGGCACTGAGGAGGGCACCTGTTGGGATGAGCATTGGGTGTTGTATCGAAACCAATTTGACAATAAATGTCATATTAAAAAAAATAAAATATGGGGCGCCTGGGTGGCTCAGTCGGTTAAGCGTCCGACTTCGGCTCAGGTCATGATCTCACGGTCTGTGAGTTCGAGCCCCGCGTCAGGCTCTGTGCTGACAGCCCAGAGCCTGGAGCCTGTTTCAGATTCTGTGTTTCCCTCTCTCTCTGCCCCTCCCCTGTTCACACTCTGTCTCTCTCTGTCTCAAAAAAAATAAATAAACGTTAAAAAAAAAATTAAAAAAAAATAAAATAAAAGTTGTATGTATCAGATACAAAAAAGAATAAGATGCATTTTTGACTTTTAATGAAAACATAATATAGTTTGTGTCACTATTTTAATGGGTTTTTTGTTTTGTTTTGTTTTTGAGAGAGAGTGTGAACATGAACAGGGGAGGGGCAGGGGGGGGGGTGTGCTGACAGCAGAGAGCATGATGTGGGGCCCGAACTCACAAACTGTGAGATCATGAGCTGAGCTGAAGTCGGATGCTTAACCAACTAAGCCCCATAGATGCCCCTATGTGGTCTCACTTTTAGTTGGAAAGTATACTATAGTAATTCTAACTATTACACCTTTTAATGAACACTTTTCCCATGAGCATTAGAAAGAAAGCTTCTCCTCTGCACCATCCTTCATTTTATTTTCTATCCAGGTCTCAAACATCCCTATGGTATCCCGCTCCACATGTTATCTGGAAGGGAGGAGGACTCACCCCACTTTTATTAACTTTGTTTTAATTCTCTGTTGAGTATCTCTTGTTCTGCCCACTCCACATCCATCCCACCTTCCTCTGGAAACAGGGCCCTTTCCCTTTTTAGGAAACCATCCTTCTCTTCTAATCCTCCCCTCTGGCTCCAGGGGTGAGGACATGCTCAGGACCTGGCCAATCAGACCAGTGCATTCTCTAGCCACATGACCCAACCCAGGCCATTCAGAAACTTCCCTGGGTCTTTTGCCGGAAAAGAACCAACAGAGAGCTTTCTCCTTTTGAGGCTGTAATTGCCAAAAACCAGAGCTATTTTTGCCACAATGGAGAGAGCCTGTCTGAGAAGGCAGCCAGCACAGAAAACAATAGAGATAAGAGACAAGGAAACCATGTCCTAATGACACCATCTGAGATCCTGAATCCGGACACGGGAGTTTTAAAATACAATACAGTAAGGGGTGCCTGGGTGGCTCAGTCGGTAAAGTATCTGACTTTGACTCAGGTCATGATCTCCTGGTTCGTGGGTTTGAGCCCCATGTCCATGCAGAGCCTGCTTGGGATTTTCTGTCCCTGTCTTTCTGCCCCTCCCCGGCTCTCTCTCCTCTCTTTCAAAATAGATAAATAAACTTAAAAAAAAAATAAAAATACAGGGGTGACTGGGTGGCTCAGTTGGTTAGGCGACCAACTTCGGCTCAGGTCATGATCTCACAGTTCGTGGGTTCAAGCCCTGCATCAGGCTCTGTGCTGACGGCTCAGAGCCTAGAGCCTGCTTCAGATTCTGTGTCTCCCCCTCTCTCTGCCCTTCCCCTGCTCATGCTCTGTGTCTCTCTGTCTCTCAATAATAAATAAACGTTAAAAAATAGATAAATAAAAATACAATATAGTAAACTGCCAGATTTAAATTTTTCCTTTATCGATGCCAGTTACAACTGGGATTCTGCCACCTGCTATAGAAAAAGTCTTGGTTTGGGGCACCTGGGTGACTCAGTCGGTTGGGCATCCGACTTCAGCTCAGGTCATGATCTCGTGGTCCGTGAGTTCAAGCCCCGCGTCGGGCTCTGTGCTGACAGCTCAGAGCCTGGAGCCTGCTTCTGATTCTGTGTCTCCCTCTCTCTGACCCTCCCCCTCTCACACTGTCTCACTCTCTCTCAAAAATAAATAAACATTAAAAAAAAAGAAAAAGTCTTGATTCATACATAATCTAGCAGTTATCTAAAAGTAATTGGATTTATTTTTTCAGCAAATTTCTCAGAACATGGTATCTATAAATGAGTAATGGTCCCTTCAAAGTGTTACCTTTTGGAAGATGCCTACTTGTTCCAAACATGTTATCATTACTAAAACCTAAGTTGCATTCCTCTTTTGAAAGTTTCTTTATAGTTCTGGCTCCTAGGTCTTCACTTCCCATGCAATCCTGTCATCAGCTGCTATTTAACAGGGGACACAAGCTGAGTGGTTAACAGCCTGACAACAACACTTGTATAAATCAGCCCTTATGAACCAACAAGCTTTCCTCACCACTTGAAATGGTACACAAACCTCCTTCAACTGACCTTTTCCCTCTTATTTAACACTCAGAGCAGAGCTAAGAGATATTTTACATATTTAAATCGAGTTTCTCACAACTTTTTGGAGAGAACACAGTCCAAAAACGCCACAGTTTTACTGGGCCCTACCACTCGGAAGGGTATTTTTAGGTGGGACTTACATTCCTACTTCAACACACACAAACACAGGAACTACATTTTCACAGACCACCTTATTCAGACCATATAATAAATAACTGATCTCTCCTTACATGTGTCTGGCATCGAGGTGATCCTTCATCAGAATCCCAATTTCATCTAACTCACTGGGTTTACCATTCTCAATGCTTTGGCTCTACGGCCAGAAATTGCCGCTAGGGTGTCCCAGATCCACACAAGAGACAAACCCAACAGGAAAAGATGGAACAGGATCTTTTCAGCCTGGATTCCTAAAGGCTCCTACCCAGCTAGCTTACATGCCCTTGAATCTGAAAAATTTACTCAACTGTGCTCAATTACTTAAAAAAAATTATCCTCCCTAAAACCCTAGGATTAAGCACAGGGCTCTTAAGACTAGATGTCCCCTGGGGTGCTTGGGTGGCTCAGTTAAGTGTCCAGCTCATGATCTCAAGGTTCACGAGTTACAGCTCACGTCAGGCTCTGCACTGACCCTCTCCCTCTGTCCTTCCCTGACGTGCACACACCACATGCACTCTTCCCCCCCCCCCCTCTCTCCCTGTCTCTCTCTCTCTCTCTCTTTCAAAAGTAAATAAATAAACATTAAAGAAAAAATTAGGGGTGCCTGGGTGGCTCAGTTGGTGAAACATCCAACTTTGGCTCAGGTCATGATCTCACGGTTTATGAGTCTGAGCCGCACGTCGGGCTCTGTGCTGACAGCTCAGAGTCTGAAGCCTGCTTCAGATTCTCTCTGCTTCCCTTTCTCTCTGCCCCTCCCCCACTTGTGTTTTGTCTCTCTCTCTCTCAAAAATAAGTAAAACGCTAAAAAAAAAATTTTTTTTTTAAGGATTAGATGTCTTCTGCTTCTCCAGTTGAAATGGAGGCTTGTAGGTGTGAAGGCTGTGTGAATAATCATCTTTTTCACAGGCCCCACTCTCCAAACAAACGTTAGTAACACAACAAAGGATTTCAAGGTGAAGAAACAAAAGAAAATCCTTGTACTATGTTCATGAGTGTAATCACATTCATTCTCAAAGAGATTTCGGAGCCAGAGGCATTACTGCTAAAAGTCTTAAAAAGAAGGAAATTCAAAATAGAGACATCTGACACAGAACAAGACTTGAAAAAATGTTGAGGAATACCATCCATGCTCTTGAAGAAAGGATTAGATCTTTTTCAAAAGTCAATCATCTCCAAAATTACTTTTGTTAAGTAGGCTCCACGCCCAGCACAAAGCCCAACACAGGGCTTGAACTCATGACCCTGAGATCAAGACCCAAGCTGAGATCAAGAGTCAGATGATCAACTGATTGAGTCACCAAAATTTGGGTGCCCCCAAAGTTAATTTTTAAACTATCCATTCAAAATTCTAATTAAGACTTAAAAACAAACTTGTTATTTTAGA
This sequence comes from Panthera leo, assembly GCF_018350215.1. NCBI lineage: Eukaryota > Metazoa > Chordata > Mammalia > Carnivora > Felidae > Panthera > Panthera leo. The sequence goes on from NC_056688.1 coordinate 86,517,776, forward strand.
ATTTTATATTTACAAAAAATTTTCTAAGATAATACAGATAGTTGCCATATATCTCATACCCAGGTTCCTCTCTGATTCACATCTCACATTAATATAAGTGCATTTGTCACAATTAATGAACCAATATTGACAAAGACTTTGAAATTAACAAGGTAAATCTAAAATTCATCTTGAAGAATAAACAAGAAATAATAGCCAGAATTAGTTTGAAAAAAGATCTACAATGCTAGTAAACTCTTCTATCAGATATTTAAGTAGACTATAACAGTATGATAGCTTGACAAAAAGAACCAGAATGATCAAAAGAAGAGAGTAGAGTCTAGAAATGGACCCAAGGAATTTGATAGGATCCAAGGATTGATAAAAGTAATATTTGAAGTTAATGAGGAAAGACTGGATTATTCAAAATAGTTTGGGAATACTGGCTAGTCTTCTAGAAACAAATCAAGGTGGAATCAAGTTGCCAAATAAATGCAAGATGAACTAAATGTTTAAATGTAGAAAGGTAAGGGGCACCTGGGTGGCTTGGTCAGTTGAGCATTCGACTTCGGCTCAGGTCATGATCTCGCAGTTCTTGAGGTCAAGCCCCGCATCGGGCTCTGTGATGACAGCTCAGAGCCTGGAGCCTGCTTCAGATTCTATGTCTCTCCCTCTCTCTGCCCCTCCCCTGCTCGCAATCTGTCTCTCTCAAAAATAAACAAACATTAACAAAATGTAAATGTAAAAAGGTAAATTAAAAAATAAACCAAAAAGATACTAATAAATAACTAAATTTTTAAAATCTTGAGATGGGAAAAATCTTTTAAAGAATTTTTTTAAGTTTATTTATTTTGAGAGAAAGAGAGAGAGCGTGCAGGCATGTGAGTTGGGTGGGGCAGAGAGAGACAGAAACCCAAGCAAGCCCCATGCTGTCAGCACAGAGCCCAATGCTGGGCTTGATCCCATGAACCATGAGATCAAGATCTGAGCTGAAATCAAGAGTCAGACACTTAACAGACTGAGCCACCCAGGCGCCCTGATGGGAAAAATCTTTTTAGGCATGATATAAAAGCCAAAAACCTGAAGCAGTAAAATTGATAATGTTTACCATAAAACAAAAAAATTCTGCAAGGAAAAGATAAAACCATTAAAAGAATTAAAATACTAACCAGAGAAAATACCTGCAGTGCATATGACATATAAAGGGTTAATATTCTTATCAACAAAGAACCCTTGCAAATCAAGGTTACTAGATGAACTATCCCAGCTTTTAGCTAACCAGTCACCACTTTCCCATGGAGCCTCTTCTCTCTCAAGGACACCGTTCCAGCAATTCTATGCTCTCCCACCAATAACTTTTTCCCTCTTCTTGATCATTCTCATTGGTAAACAAGCATGCAGGTACTTCTCTCTAAATATAAATAAGTGAAATAAAGCAAAACAATAAGAAACCACTTTGTCCTGACATTCTATCCTCATTGAGCTATATATAACATCATTTCTTTGCTCCTTTTTGCAGCAAAACTCCACGAAGTGTCTTCGTACAAATGCCTCCAGTTTATCTCCTCCTAGAATCTCCTACACACATCTGTATCAGGCTTTCTCTCTCTCCCTCTAATCTTTCAAGATACAACTACAGTTACTAGTTCAGTAAATGTTTCCAGGAGTTTCTCTTTGCAGATACAAACACACCCTAATATGTTGAAAAATTAGTTATCATTGGGTGGTGAGAGAAGAGATATCTTTTCTCCTCTATAATGTTTTGGTACTGGCCTGAATTTTTAAATACATAAGTAAGCCTGTGTTACTTTTACAATCAAGGGGGGAAAAGCTGTTTTCATTTTGATAAAGTACCATCTTAGCCTTAAGAACATTGTATCTGTGGCTTTGCTTTTAAAATGAAGAGTTAGAAATAAAGCTAGAATGGGATGCCTGGGTGGCTTAGTCGGTTAAGCATCCGACTTCAGCTCAGGTCATAATCTCATGGCTTATGAATTTGAGCCCTGTGTTGGGCTCTGCGCTGACAGCTCAGAGCCTGGAGCCTGGTTTGAATTCTGTGTCTCCGTCTTTCTCTGCCCCCTCTCTGCTTGTGCTGTCTGTCTCTCTCTCTCTCTCTCTCAAAAATAAATAAACATTGGGGCGCTTGGGTGGCGCAGTCAGTTAAGCACCCAACTTTGGCTCAGATCATGATCTCGGGGTTGGGTTTGTGAGTTTGGGCCCCGTGTCAGGATCTGTACTGACAACTCTGAGTCAAAGGCCTGCTTCGGATTCTGTATCTCCCTCTCGCTCTGCCCCTCCCTGCTTGTGCTGTCTCGCTTTCAAAAATAAACATTAAAAAATTTTTCAATAAACATTTAAAAATTTTTAAGAAGAAATAAAGCCAGGATAAATTAAAATTTTCACTTTTAATAAGAAAAAAAACCCCCTACTGATAATATGCAACAGCCCCTCACTTCACAGAAGCATTTATATGGATGACCTTTTACTAGCATAGTTTCTATGTCGATGTTTTCCTAGTTGGAGGTTATGATTTTTTTCTTGGGTAAATGATAGTATACTTCTCCTCCTCCAACACCCACCGCCCCACACACATGCATGTGCTCATGTGCGCTTGCGTGCACGCACACGCGCACACACACACACACACACACACCCTTATCAACAGGCTGAAATCCGACTTCATCTTCTTGCGCTGAGTCTATCATACTCTTCATATCCATCTCGGACCCCTTCACCACCACTTTCCTTTTCTATCATTCCTGCTTGACCTCTTTCTTCTCCTGAGCTAAACAAAACTGTCATTTTCTCTCACCTTTACAAGATGAAAATAACTCCTTGCTTAGAAATAAAATAGTTAGAAACATAGTGTGGAGAGGATGCCTATAAAGCTCAAAATATTTTTTTATGTTTATTTTATTTTTGAGAGATAGAGTGCCAGTGGGAGAGGGGCAGAGAGAGAGGGGGCCAGAGGATCTGAAGCCGGTTCTGTGCTGACAGCAGAGAGCCCAATGTGGGGCTTGAACTCATGAACGGTGAGATCACTACCTGAGCCAAAGTCGGATGCTTAACCAACTGAACCACCCAGGCTCCCCAGCCCCAAATAGTTTTTTAAATGAAGTCTTTTTTTTAACAAGTTGAGAATATTTTCAAAAACGCTCTCTTGATGATTGAAACACAGAACTTTGCAATGGCCTACAGAAGCTGAAGCCCAATCATTTGTTATAAAAAAAGAAAAGGATACAAACGTATATGTCTGCATAGAAAAGGTCTAAAAGTGTATGCAACATAACATTAACAGTAGTTTCATCTGAAATATTGGGGGTGGGGTTAACTTCCTTCCCTGTATGGTTGTATTTTCTAAGTGTTCCATAATTTGTAACATTACTTCAATAATTTAAAAAATTAATACATTAATTGACTATATGGCCAAAGAGAAAAGGGTGGGAAAGGCGAATAGCAAAGGAGGCGATGGGGAAGAAAGAAGTAGCACGGAAGTGAGAAGTGAGGGCAAAGAAGCAAGTCCACTCCAGATGCAAGGAACAGGAGACACAACTCAAAATCAGTCTCCATCCCCATTCTGCTGACCCAGGAGTCCCATGTTTGTGCCGGCAGTACCACTAGGAGATCCTAGTGGAGTCCAAATCAAAGCAAAGAACCACTTTCCCTGGCATAAAGGTAACCATTTAAAAGAAGAAATTAACAAAGTTTTGCTGGGGGTGTAGCTGGAGGATTTCACTCAGGAATGCTGATATTCACAGAACTGCTTCTCTCTACCTTCCCTCTACATCCTAAGCTCCAGGAGCCACTTAAAAGCAGGCTATCTATTTTCAAGAAGTAAATCTCTTGGACGAGTACCTTATGTTTATGAGCTGGAATGGGAAGGTGCTGGGCTGTGTATTGGAACTCCCAGCCAGAGAAGACAGTTATCTCTTTTGGCACAGGTTCTCAGGGATGAGACCATGTCTAGCGGGGATTTTCTCCAGATTCGACAGCCTTGGCCCTACCAAAATGCACAGCTTTGTTTTCACCATACATCCATCACTCATCGTGAGTCTTTCATTTTTCCTTTCAACCATCCACAGGTCAGATACTGTGTGTTCCCAACAGTCTGTGAACTTCTTGGACCAGCAAAGGGACATTCATTTTTCTCAGCACTCCTTCAACATTTCTATTGTATTCGATTTCCCACTCCCCCTGCCCAGCTCCCTGGAGAGTGACTTCTTCCTTGTTTTAATAACTTGGACCACAGTCAAGGTTGATGTGTTACTCCATTTTGTAGGATATTTTCTTCAGAAGAGACAAAACAGACTAACGGAGTAGCAGGGGCTTGTGAGCAGCTTTAGGAATTCAGCATCCATTAGGAACACACAGGAAAGGTTTTTAAAGAAATAAAAAGTAGGCAACACAAAGGCCTCATAAACAGAATTATTCATAAAGGTAGACTAATGCTTTTCCTGGCAATTTTCTCTCCCAGTGACCCGCTTTAAAAAAATCTAATTTCATTTGTGAGTGACGAAAAGGGTCGGAGTTAAGAAAGTGGGTTCATAAAGTACCTTCTCTGACTTAAATTGAAATACAATACTCTCCCATTTGAAGTCATAAAAGTAGTTCTGATCTCAATGGGCACACAGATATAAGAAAATGAATAAAGAGAGGAAGAGAGAGGAGTAAATCAGGGTCAAGAGTATCCCCTCCTCCCCATTATATCATGTTTTCATCTCATCTTGCCCATACTCTCCCTAAAATCCCATCCCCAACCATTGTAATAACACTGCTCCCTGACATCTAATGAAAGATGTCTCCAAGGAACTGGTTAGGACACAGGAAAAAACCCTGTTCTTTTTTTTTTTAAGTAAAATTTTCAAGGAAAAAAAGACATGAATAAATATTTAACGGGGGTTATTCTGAAGTCCACATCTTTTTAATAAAAAATTTGATAATACTTCATTTTTATGAATGATATGGAAATTATCTTTTTTTCTCCAAAACAGGAGTCAAACCTCCAATTTTTCTGTTATATATCTATTGTGTCACCATGATTCTTCTTACCATTGATTTCAAACAGCGGCAAGACACTAGCTGTGAATTTAAATAAAAAATAGTTATTTCTCTTTCTTCATGGAATATCTTTATTCAAATGTGTTTTCCATATTAACAGTGTTTTCGTACCGTGACAAAAGTAAGTGAATATGGCATCAGAAAGAAGAATGACACCAACCCAGATTGTGTCTCCCCCGGACAAAAGCCCAATTTTCTACTGGAATAACAGATTCAACTGAATTCAGTTCTTGGCAATTCATGGGCTTGGAGGGTAGAACTAAGGAGTAGCCATTTTTAAGAGCCATAAGAGAGGCAAACTGTGGGTTATGACACATCAGTAGGTTGTAAAATCAATCTACACATCACAAGAAGCATTTTTAAAAATGAAACGGAATACAGTAGAGAACATCAGCATGCACAGCTTGGAGTAAGGGTAAGCACTGTTTTATGAAAATGTATGTGTATGTGTGTGTGCATGTGTGTATACTGGATCTTGGTGTAAAAGGTTTTTTAAGTGTCACTATCTAAAAAGTTTAAGACACTCTGATCAAGGGCTCAGACCCTGGACTCAGAGAGAAGTGGATTCCAACATGGCTCTGCCACTTACTTGCTGTGTGAACTTGGATTACCTGGCTTAGTCTCTCCACCCACCTCATCTGAAAGATGGACGTACCATAGAATCTTAGGATTGTCATGAGATCAAAAGACCCTTACACAGGGCCCAATAATGTTAACATCCACATAAGGCACAAATCACAAATGGAAACAGTCATTGGTTGACTTACAATATGTTCTAAAGGGATAAATCCAGTGTGAAAGAAGATGTTAGTAAGTTAGACAATTGAAACTTTTTTTGCTCTTCAAAGAGTTGCTCCTCTGTAGGACTACCTATAGGAGATATCTTATCCTTTTCATTCAGCTTTCTGAATAAAAATAGTATTCAAGAAATATATTTTGGTTTCAGAACTCCTTTTCCAAAATGCAAGCACCAGACAAATAAAAACTCTTCTAGTTTTGCTTTTTTTTCTTAAATGGGGTTGAACAAAACAAACTTCATTTTGTGCTTCATCCTTACAATATAGCTTCTGATGTCCCAGCAAGTGACAAATATCATGTGTTTAAAGACCTTAAAAGGTATCAAAATTATCTCTACTATGGAAAGACCCAGAGTTAAACACATGCCAAGATTCCTTATCTGTCATTTTTGTAATCAAGCAAACAAACAAACCCTGTACTCCAGCACAAAGAAATTTTAAAAACTGAAACATACTGCTCACTTCACAATCATGTTCTGACTATTCTTGGCATTTAATTTGGGGACAGTTTCTGAATTCTGAGAATGGGAGAGAGAAGAAAAGGAAAGGGTCCAGAAAGAAAGGGTGACAGCAAGAAGCCAAGGGACATCAGACAAGCTAAAGGACAAAATGCTGAAATTGTCAGCAGCCCCTTGGATGGAAGTGTGGAGATGAAAGTTTCAAGTCAATGGGCTTTTTTACTTTTGGGTCTAGACAGAGAAAGGTGAGATTTGGATAAAATAGAAAAATTGGGGGAAGACATGGGGAGAAGGATCTAACAGTAACTCCTGGAAGACTCAAAAACAACTCTGCTGATCATTGAAGGGTGACTCAAAAGCTAGGACTGAGTAAACAAAAGAAAGAAGGATAAGAAGAGGGAGACCGGTGCCAGGGTTCCAGAAGAGAAAATAAAATGAAAAGAAAGAGCTACGGGAATGTCCCAGGGTGCAGGCTATAGTGCTGGGAAGTCACAGATGTTGAGAATGAAAAAAAGTTTTTGCAAGAATTCTGGCAGACTTGGGGTAAAAATTAAGTTCTCCCTGAGAGATTTAAAAGCAAATAAAGAAAAAGAAAGTTATGTATGCCTGAAAGATCTGACTGATCTAACAGGAGTATGTATAATACCCCAAATTTAGTATTTAGTAAAACATTCCAGAGGAAATGAACAGAGTTCCTGCTGCATCATTGTAAAAATTGCTTTCTAGGAGTATGTTGATGAGAATTGTCACCACCTCCATTTTTGCCCTCAATATGTCAATGATAAATAAGAGGGAGAAAGGGAGGAAGAGAGGGAGGCAGGGAAAGAGAGAGAGAGAGAGGGAGAGAGATTCTTCCCATCCCATTACACCAACGCTACCCTGATTAACCCACTGTCAATCCTAACTCCTGCATCACCCCAGGCGCCAGTCAACAAGGCCTACATCATTGGCTTTGCCATCATCGCATCATCCACTCACTTGCTCTGCCCTTCTGTCCATTTCACTGAGCTGGAGCTCCCAGCAGCAACTCTAGAAGAGAAGAAGAGGTGGGGAATGGGGAATGGAGCATGCGTGCCTCTAGCAAGCCCCCCCAGATCCCAGAATCCAATGAAAAGTCACTAATACACAGAGATGTGAAACTAGTTGTCTAGTCCAGAGTGTTGAGCTTAATCCCCAGTGCCACTTGGGTTGCTGGTGGGGTGGAAGGCAGCACACTGAGGCTGGAAAGAGCCTCTGCTTTGGAATTAGATCCAGACTTGGAATCCCAGCTGTACCACTTAACATGATGTGAACATGGGAAATGATGTACATCTCTGAGCTTGATTCACTTATTTGGAAAACAGGGCGACAATACCTAAGCCCTACAATGTTGTCAGGAAGATTAAGTGAGGTGACCTAGAAGAGTACCTACTGCATCACAGGGATGTCACTAGTCACTAGTGTCATATCCTAATGTCATATCATATCTTCAATAGAGTCCTATCCTAATGCCGTCAACTTAGACTTGTTAGAAAATGAAAAGTGAATCCTTGTGCTGTTGGAAGCAAGTCCCACCTGTTTGCCTTTTTAAATATTCAGGTGCAAAGCATTTCCCATGCCTATGCTGTGTTCTCCCTATTGTGACTGTATATCAAACAGGAAGAAAACCTTTTGGTACAACCAGGTGTGAGCACATCTTACTCTATAGTGTCCAAATCTTCATCGCTCAAATACGAATTTGGATCCTGGGCATTATAAACTGAAAGGATGTCTCAATAAGATAACGTAATAGTTAACATCTGTGATATCACTAACAAAACAAACATTAAATGAGGTTGAATTGACACAATTGTGAAGAATTCTAAAACATTCAATAAGTAAAGGCCACATTGCGTTTTTCTCAATATTCTCAATCCCTTGTTCCAGACACATACAAAAATCCCCTCTTTATGTTCCTGAAAATTTAATACTGTCCACAAGCCACCAACCGGGGGAGGGAGGAAAGTATTTTAATCCTACAGAGAGCCATGACTATTCTAAAGCTGCACTTTCTTCATGAGTTATAAGTGCCTTTAAAACGGTTCAAGCAGGTGTACTTTTTAAGGGCCATGGAACAGAGAAAACCTTACCCCTTTAAGGTGGTTCCTAAGTTCATCTGATTCCAGGTCATGCATTCAAGCTGGGAGGTCATTTGGTATAAATTGTCACTGTTAGAAAAACATCCAGAGTTAAAAACACATAATTACAAAAAGATATACAGCTATTTCTTCAAAAATCAATGGAGGTTTACCTTTATTTTGCAACGAAAGCCTTCATGTTTTCCAAAATGACAGAATATGGGAGTCTGAAACGATTTTCACCTCACCCCACTGATTCCTGCACAGTTATTCACTTCACACACAGCAGAAAGGCTGTTGAGAGTAATCTGGAAGCCTTTTAAAAACCTGAGTACAGCAAACACAAGTTTCTAAAGAGGTATTAAACCTTTCAGGGGAAGAGGCTAAAGGGAGTAGAACTCTTGAAAGGCAACACAGGCTGGATAACTCAACATTAAAGTTAAAAGCCTGGAGCTGAAAGTAAAAAGATGGCAGATTAATTATTCGTGAAAAGGCCATTAAGTTGTTTTAATCAAAAGGATAAGTATCATGTGGATTATGAGGGTCTAAAAAGTCAAAGAGTGATGTGTGGTGGATGGTCTAATACTGAAGGATGTGACAAGCAAAAGGAAGAGGATGATAAAGTCTATGCACAACTGAAGGAATCACTCTCTAGAAATTTTATCACCCTAGTACTAGTTGAATGGAGTTAAAAAAAAAAAAAAAAGGCCCCAGCCCTTGTTCTAGAAAGTTCTAAGAAGGAAAACAATCTCTGATCGTTTACATTAAGACTCCACAGGAGAAAGTACACTCTCATGTAAACCAACCAAAAATTGTTCTCTCCTCTCCTCTTATAGTTATCTCACTCCTAGAAAACCGGCACATAAATCAATGAGCAGAAATCTCCTTAATTACCAAGCTGTGATAAGAATACATTTAGTCCTGAACCGACATGGTCAATTACGAAATTTGAGACCTAGAGATGAATGGGTTATCTGCGAACCCTTGGTCTAAACACATTATAGAGGAATACCTTCATTCTACCTTCACGGCAAAGAGAGAGAAGCTTTCAATATCTACCCTGCGGTATCAGACCCCAAACCTAGACAATCTCTGTCTTGCATGGCATGCCTTTGGGTTGCTTCATTGGGCAGGGGCAACACCAAATTTTAATTAAGAGAAGGTATTGTCAGGCTAGCCAGACTGGGAACTTGTGGAGGGGGTAAGGGAGATTGCAGCAACTTGGAATAAATGGACACCGTGCTCCCTCTAGGCATAGCTTGATAAATCATGGCCCAGTCCCTCTGCCGTTCACATAATCACTCTGAAAATGATTTGGAACTCCTTCGTGGTGGGCACACAGGATAAGGGGAAAATCAGATTCCAGGAGGGAATTTTACATATGAAACGTGAAGTGACTTCAAACTCGAACTATGTGTCCTTTCATTAGTCAGTGTCTATCTGGACCCCATCATTCATCCTCGTGTCTGACTGGCTATTATGCTACTACAATATCCTACATATCAATGAAAAAACATGATTAGTTTCTCCTGCAGCTTCTCCATTTGCAGTAGCGGCCCGTGCTGGTCTGTGCCACTACCGTTTCGCAATTCCACAAATTCTTGCTGTAAGGCTGGTGTAATTAATTCCTGAAGGACCCCAATTTTTATTAGAAGTGCCAGCCCTGCTGCATTTAACACAGAAGAGTTTCGTGAACTTTCTTTGGGCTGACAGCTCATTAATAAGCAGCCTCCTCCACAATCTCTACTGGTTTTTGTTCTCTTGCGCCTTTTCATCAAGCAATCCATTTATTAATCTCGCCATTAATCTCAGCCAACAGGCATTGTATTCCCCAGGCAGCTCTGTATTTTTGTCACTGATTTTTAAAAAATTGTTCACCAACTAAAATCACTCAGCTCTGGCTGACAATTTTCCTAGGCCCTATTGGGATGTGGGGTCTTTCTGAAATTATTTCATCCTTGCATAAGACTAAGACCATAATTTTCAAGAGAGCTGGGAAGCAAGACAAGGGACAGAAGTTTATGCACATGGGTTAATGAGTCCCAAATATCTAACTTTATGATTTAGGAATTTTCTCACAGACTTAAAGAGTAGTCCAGTAGATTCCTAAGGGTCTCTATCAGGAGGTACCCCAAAGAGAAAATATTTTTAAGACCATTTTCTCAGCCCCCAGAAAGCGAATTTTCTCAAATATTCGGTCTATGTCTTCCATGTATGTATTGTCCTAGTGTGTGCTTAATAAATATTCCATACTGCCCTAATAAGATAGTTACTAGTCAGACAAGGCTATATTGAGCACTTGAAATGTGGCTAGTGCCACACGCTGAAATAAGATTTTGACTATTTTGAATTAAATACAATGTATTAAAAATTAATTTCACTGTTTTATTTTTTAATGCAGCTACTAAAAAATTCCAAATTATAAATATGGTTTGCATTGGTTTTATTGGACAGTGCTGTTCTGTAAGTTTTAAGACCTTGAGCCAATCAGTTCAGCTCACTGCACCTCAGTTTCCGCATCTGCCAAATGGAAATATTAATCTCAATCATTCTAACTTTACAGGGATGTTGTAAAGCCCTAAAAATGGCTCTTTGAAGACTATACAGATCATAAATTTTAATTTTTTCCTAATCTATCAAATTTTTCACAGTACTTTTCACACTTTCCCCAATATGCCCCACAACTTTGTGAGGCAGGTACAGTGATGATCCCCATTTATCAGAGAAAGACTGAGGCTCAGAGACATGCCTGATGCTCCCACCTCACCTGCCACATCCCTTTGAAGGCATCCTGGCATTATTTGGCCTCTAAGCTCATCGTCTACCATTTAAATAATAGTAATCATTATACAATAATAATACAGACAAGTCTGGAGGTGAAAGAGAACATGTTCCAGGAAGCATTGTGACTTTCTCTGTCTCCAGAAAAGTTAAAACATGCAAGATGCCCAACATGTCCTTTTCAGCTAAGAATCCTATGCCAAGATTGCAGGAGGAGCCCCACTTCTTGTTTTAGTGGTCCTGATAGCTCAGCTTGCAAATCCTCTTGAAGGGAGAGAAGATGGGATGGGCCAATAGGGGAGAAGGACTTTTAGAAACCCCCCAACCTACTAATAGGTTTCCTGAGTCCAGTGATAGGATCAGAGCACAATTTTAACCACATCCTGCCTTCTGCTGGCTGAAGTTCCTCAGTGGTTCCGTCCGTCAGCTTTGGCTGGCACCACCTTTTTACTGGAAGTCAATGACAGCAATGACAATAACTCCTCTGCTGGGGAGGAGATAGAATGTGAACCCGAGCTAAAAATACTGGACCCAAGCATGCTCCAGCTCTGATCTCTTTGGGCAATCGGTCAACACCCAGCTTTCATCGTGAAAACCCACAGAAAGAGGCAGCACTGGTCAAGGAATATATGGCCTCTGACAAATAAAGCATCTAATTATTAAATAAGCACTGTAGGTGTTGACCACCTCATTCCCAGAGGAGATCAGATAAGCAGGTGGTTTGGCTCAAAGCAACCACAGTGGTCACGTAGGCATTTCAGCTCACCATCTAACCCTGTTCGGAAGTGAACTCTGCAATTGCAGGCTGCCAAAATATATTCCAAAAGTCATGGTATCCTTTATATTTTTTTACGTAGACTTTTTTTTAAAGCCCCTTGTTTCCTATGTAAGAAATGTTTGAAGTTAGAAGCAAGGGAGAGAGGAAAAAACCTTCTGTAACTGGGATTAATGCAAGTTGGAGTAAAATAAAAGGAAGTCAGTCCTAGCAAAAAGAGCAACTTAAAAGGAAATCGGTAGTAGATCATATGGAGTTTGTTTTGGCCTGGACTCCAGTATTACTGAGTTCTCGACCTCCACACAAAAAGAAAGGAGGAAAGAAAGCCCTCAGCTAGTATCTGGGCTGGGACTCCTCCGCTCTTCAAATGTGTGTGTAATTCAAGTACGTTTTCATCTTTAAGAGTGTTTACTATATATTCAGCAGAACAAGGTAGAAAAATTCACGTCACCAGTAGAATGGAGCTGACGAACCTGCTTAAGACCAGCGTTTCCTCTGCCAGATGGTTGCCAGCTGGCAAAGTAGCACCTTGGTGGAAGTAAAGAGTTTCCCCCAGAAGACAGACGGAAAAAATGAATGAATGGATGGATGAATGAGAAAAGAAAACACCAACCAAGAAAAATGCAGATATAACTGCCATCTGTGATCAGAATTCATGATGTCCAGCTTTTGCTGCAATAGCCCTGTCCCGCACCAACAGAGAGGCCCCTGTGGGTTCACCTCTCTACCTGATAACCACGGCTCAGGAAAAGAGGCTGCAGCCAGACTTCCACACTGCCCTTTTCCTGCGTTCTTCCCCCCAAGGCGCCATAGAGGCTGCCTGTTGAGAAATTTCTGCCCAGCAGGCCCTGGTGAATAATTATTTTACAGTCAATCTCTTGGTATTGTTATTTCTCTCCAGCTCACCAGTTCACCAAAGAAAAACCCACTGGGGATTCAATTTCTATTAATAAACACTTGGTCAGCACAAGAGTTGCAGGAATATTTGAAACTAGATTTTTCCCCCTCCCTGGAGACAAGTCCGTTTCAAGTCTTTGGTTTTGATACTGCCCACCCCTGGAAACCATTTCACCTTTCTGTCTTCGTGACTACCTATGTGGGAAACAAATATCAGTATTGTCTTAAGTGAAACTTGTACACCATGTAAATGTACATATGTTCGCAAGTGAAAAGAAGTGTTATTGAATATAATATTATTTCCTTGGGCATGAGCTGTCCTCTGGCGCATGTCTATGTTGAAAGCCCACCTAACTAGTATATAGTGCACTTCCCAAAGACCTGGCTTCCCCAGAAACTCTATGCCTGCTATGGAAGTCTCTCTCACATGAAAAACAATCTGCTGGTAAAAGCCTCCACTCTCAATTTCGTCGCTCATGAATCAACATTCAAGCATTTAAATTTTTTTTTACTTTTTAAAAATTTTGTTTATCAGTTTTGAAAGACAGAGAGAGTGTGAGCGGGGGAGGGGCAGAGAGAGAGAGAGAGAGAGAGAGAGAGAGAGAGAGAATCCAGAGCAGGTTCCAGGCTCTCAGGTGTCAGCACAGAGCCCCATGTGGGGCTCGAACTCAACGAACTGTGAGGTCATGACCCCAGCCGGAGTCAGACACTTTACCTGACTGAGCCACCCAGGCGCCCCTGAATTGTCAACATTCAATTAAAAATATCTGAATCAGTAATTATTGCTTCCCAAATTGGGAGCAGTTTTACCTAGTAAGGGGCAAAAGGAAATATCCTCATTTAAATTGGTAGCAGATTTGCTAAAGAAGGATATGCAGGAGCGCCTGGGTGGCTCAGTCAGTTGAGCTTCCCACTTGGACTTCGGCTCAGGTCATGATCTTGCAGTTCCAGTGTTCAAGCCCCGCATGGGGCTCTCTGCTGTCAGCAAAGAACTCGCTTTGGATCTTCTGTCCCCCTCTCTCTCTGTCTCTCCCCCACTCATTCTCTCTGTCTCTGTCAAAATAAATAAATAAACTTCCAGGAAAAAAAATAAGGATATGCAAACCTAATAAAAGAGCAAGAAGAAAGGGAAAGGACTAGAATATCTTTTAAAAAATAGTGTGGAGAGGAGGATTTTTCAAACACAGAGCACAGAACTCCTTTTCACAAGTAGCTGTGAAAATCAACCCATGAACTGGGCATAGTCAGAGATCGGGGGCTCAACTGAGGTCAGCCAGCAGAGGAGGCAGAAGGCCTTATGGAAGAAGATTCAAAGGACGTGAGCAGAGAAGGCCCAGCTAGCTTCCTGTTTTAGGCAGAAATCAGGGAAAGTTTTTGTGCTTAGTGAGTGTGAATTTTACTACTGTCTCCCCTCAGGAGAGCATGGGGTCCAACCACTCCTGGAACATTGCCTGTGAGCAAGCACAATCACAGTGGCCCTACAAGCAGTCACTCCTCCTAGGTCTGGAGGGATGGGGAGAAAGGTCTTTAGGTGCCTTGACTGAACTTCACCCCCAGCAGTTCACCCCAGCAGTAAAGGCTAAGCTAAAGGTGTCTGAAGTATGAAAGACAGACTTTGTTGAATGAGGGCTTCAGGAGAAAGTCTGTTTCTGACAACACTCACCAGGGAGAAAACTGCCCCAAATCCATTAAGGGCTTTCTATTGAAAATTATGGGTAGAACTAACGGATAATGGGATTTCTTTCATTACTGGGAAATAAAGACCTTTCTCTACTGAGGCCCCGGACAGATGCCACCTTTGGAAAGAAAATGGCACTTATTCATCAAGAGAGATAGCAGGGTGCACTGGGTAAGAGGATGGATTCTGAAACCTCACTACCTGAAATCAGGGACCTTACTGTGTCATACTGGGCAAATTCACCTCCCAGGACCTCCTCTATAAAATGAGGACAATAACCTATTACCTGGCTCAAAAAGTCATCATCTGGATTAAAGAAGTCAATCCTGATACAGTGTTTAGAATGGTGTCTGGATGAAGTAAGTCTATATAAGCATTTGCTCTTCACACTTATCAGCAACAGTGTTGGCACAGATTGTATAAGGGGAGTATTCCAGGTGGAGGATGCTGGTGGTCTGGAATCCCTCAGTGATTCAGAGCACAGATGGGTTTTGAAGTCAGAGAGACTGAGGATCAAGTCCTGGTCTTGATTCTGACTCGCTATGTGACCAAAGTAAGTTACTTTGCGTCTCTGAATCTATTTCCTCTTCAGTAGGATAAAGATTAGAGTACCTACCTCACAAAGTCATCAGAAGTTAAATGAGTATACTGAGTGATGCACTTAGCACAGTGCCGAGCAACACACAGTCAGCATGCAATAAATCCTCGTCATTATGTTAAAAGGACTCATGCATGGTTCACCCAGCTGTGATCACGGCCCCTACAGAGAAGCCAAAATCTGTAACCTTTGGACAGAACTCTACCCACCTTCATATGGGGGCAGAGAGGATGGGAAAAACCATCTCCTATCACCTCCCGTAAGTTAACTGTGAGCATTTTCTATTCACTACTGTTCACATCTACACACAAATGTTCACACATAACTCCCCAGATCTGTTCCCTGAGAGAGGAAAAAGACTTGTATAACAAAGAGAGAATTTTGAGAATTTCCTCAAAGCAAATACATATTGTGCACTGCTTATTTAATATTAGTGTGTGTACCATTACCTTTATTCTGGGAAGGGAGACTACATTAAAGACTGGAGAGACAGAAGCTTTGGAAAGCAGTGGGGAAGAGGCTGGGCAGGCTGCCCCAGGGGGTCAAGTGCAAGGAGGCTAACAAAATACAAGCAAGCCTTTCCCAGGAGGTCCCAATTTTAGATGGAAGGGAATGGAGCCAGGGGCCAATAGAGGCACCACTAAATATCTAAAACCCAAAAGTTAAGCCACTAAGTGATTAAAATTTAGTCTTGTTTCCTATGCTTTTTCAAACACTGCATTCACAAAAGCATTTAGGTACCCTCTCAAACTTTTTTTTAGGAATAAGAAAAAAGGAAATGACGTAATGGAGTAATTGCATATGACCAGTTTTAAAATATCCTATACCTGTCTGTTCTATCATTATTACTGTATCTGATCTTTGAAAAGTGATTGAAAATGTTATGGATGTAGGGTGAATGGAATTTCAAAGACAGTACAAAATTCAAGGGAGCAGACTTTTTTCCTACAGGGGTCACAAATCCTTTTTTAGGAGATTTATTGCTTAGAAATCTTCTCTAACATGGGGCACCTGGGTGGCTCAGTCGGTAAAGCCTCCGACTTGGGCTCAGGTTATGATCTCATGGTTCATGAATTTGAGCCCCATGTAGGGCTCTGTGCTGACAGCTCAGAGCCTGAAGCCTGCTTCGGATTTTGTGTCTCCCTCTCTTTCCACCCCTCCCCTGCTCTCTCTCTCTCACTCTCTCTCTCTCTCAAAAATAAGTAAACATTAAAAAAAAAAAAAGAAATTTTCTCTAACAGAAGAAAATGGTATATTTGTGACATAAATATAAAAATGAAAACCAAAAAAGGATCCAAGGCGCCTGGGTGGCTCAGTGTGTTGAGTGTCAGACTTGGGCTCAGGTCATGATGTCATGGTTCATGAGTTCAAGCCCCGCATCGGGCTCTGTGATGACAGTCTGGTCTCTCTCTCTGCCCCTACCCTGCTTGTGCTCTGTCTCTCAAAAATGGATAAATGGCAAAAAAAAAAAAAAAAAAGAAAAGAAAGAAAAGAAAAGAAAAGAAAAGAAAAGAAAAGAAAAGAAAAAAAGATCCAATTACGTAAAAGAAGAAAGGGATAAGCAAAGATTTCCAAAAGATGAACCTAACAAAATTGCTTTATACAGTGGCCGATCAAAAGCTGGATTAGAAAATGTGAGAGTTTCACCTATAAAATGCAACCCAAGTGACTTTTCCTACATCCAAGACAACCACAATTTCAGCACTAAGTCAGAATCCACCACAGGGGCAGAGAATTATGAAACCAGTGGCTGTGATCACTTCACATCCCCACCTTCTTCACTTTCTAGGTTGCTCAGCCCCTCTGATGGTCCCCTTCCAACATCTCCCAGTCCCCAAGCCCCATGGAGGTATCCCAGTGCATCTAAACGACACTCACTCCAGCAGCATCAAGGTCTTTCTCTCTGCCTGGGATAAGACACCAACCAGGAACCACGGAGGGAGGAGTGGGCTAAAGTCATTCCATGGGGAACCATTCCAACTTCGCCCCCAATGGCTACCAGAATAACAGCAATGCCACCCTGGCAACCGGCAGGAGCAGCTCCTCAAAGATGACAATGACCCTGCCACCACAATATTGCTGGGGTGGGAGTAGGGGTGTCCACAACAGAGAATGGTTGTGAGTTCTACACCCGTTCCAGTGACTGACCCACCAAGGGGAAGCACAGAAACAGAGAGCTTGGGGCTGAACACTGGGCCCGCCGTGCCAAAGAATAGAACTAGATTCTAGCTAGTGAGAATGAAAAGGAAGACGACAAGGTGTGGTCATTCTACCTCTCTCTGTACAATCTTTGTGCATTTCTTTGCTCCCTCTCACTCAAAGAAAGAAAGACGAAAGAAGGGGAGGGGAAGGGGAAGGGGAAGGGGAAGGGGAAGGGGAAGGGGAAGGAAAGGAAAGGAAAGGAAAGGAAAGGAAAGGAAAGGAAAGGAAAGGAAAAAAGAGTGATCTCGAATCCAAGATCCGATTAGGTATGCCGGATTTTCCCATCAAACGGAAAGGTTTCCGAAGTCCGTGGGTCTCAAGCATACATAATAGAAGGAGCTCGACCCTGTACTTCCACCGGATAGGGGAATCAGACCAGTTCCAGGCTCAAGTTCATAAGCACACCCGGCCTTTGGGATGCGCCGCCCGCTCGGGAGCGAAGATTCCTTCCCCTCCTCCACCTGTGGGACTAGAAGTCCCCCAGGCGCGGCCATTCCCCCCACCCAATCTCCCAGGGCAGGCGCTTTTCCTTCCTTCATTACCTCACTACCTCCTTCCCTTGACGTCAGCCCCGGGTCCTCGAGCAGAGGGGGGAGGATGGAGATGCATTTGGGGGCAGTCGGTATCAGGATCCCCGTAGCACCGGGGTGGGGGGAGGGGGAGGGGCGGAATATGAGGTAATGCGCGCCCAATCCCCCGCCTCGAAGGCCGAGAGCGGCCACTTCCCTCCCCCCCCCGCTCCACCTTCCAGCCCCGCGCGCGCCGGTGTGTGCACCAGTTACTAGGCAACGCTATCGGAGAAGCGGGATGCCGGCCAAGTTCACCCAAAGTTGAAGAATAAATTTGGGGGAGAGAAGGTGGAGGGTGGAGGGAGAGCCGGGAGAACGCACAAGGGACGGGAAAAAAGCTTGGAAGGAAAAAAAAGCTGGTCTTCTGCCTCCCAGGAACAGGAAGGAGGGCGGGCGCGGGCTGGAGCCGTGTCCCCGGAGGACGCTGCTGCGACCCGACCGCAGCCCGACACACAGTCCGGGTCCGGTCCCTGCCCGGAGCCTGGAGCTGGGAACCACGCCCACCGAGCGCCGCCGCAGCGGGACACTCTGGGGCACAGGGGTAGGGAGAAGGCTGCGGTTAGAGTGTACGCGCCCTCGAATTACTCCCAGAGAAGGCCGGCCCGTGTGGCTAGTGGGCGAGGAGGGGGCTGAGACGGGAGAAGACCGGAGTGCGAGTCGAGTCCATGTCTAATCTTTGGTCGCGAGGGAGTTCAAGTCCTTTAAAAAGGACTTTAAAAAATAACTTCTTGAAGCCCCACTCTTCTTCAGCTCAAACAGTAATCGCCCTCATTTATATTTAAAAAAAAAAAAAAAAAAAAACAAGAACACCAGGAGACGAGGAAACCTACTTCTTTCAAATCAGAGCCTGGAGATCTGCTTTAATTTGCTTTAAGTAGCTAAAGGTGTCCTTTGCCTCCAGGACCCTGCATGCCCGCGGTCGGGGCTGCCCGCGTCGGACGTTCCCGCTCCCGCCGGCTCGCGCGCCCCAGACACCGTGGCGAACGCCTTCCTACCTGCTGTAGGGCGTCCTCAGCAGAAGGGCCTGGCTGCCAGTGCAGCTGTCGGTGGGGGTGTGGCAGCCATAGACGGGGGGCGGCACAGAGTACTGCTGCTCGCCTGCGGAGAGCCGAGGAGAGCGGAGTGAGCGCGCCCCAAGGGCTCGGGGTGGGAGTGGGGACGCGCGGGGCGAGGTCGAGGGCAGGGGCTGGGACAGAGAGCATCCCCAGCTAGTCTCCTCGGCTAAACTGGGGGCAAGGGGTCTGGATGCCGGCGCGTGCCGAGAGAGGGCGTGCAGATCGTAAGGAGCTAATCAGCTTCTCACTGCACAGTCCTTTATTAGCCACTTCGTAGTACACGTAGACATATTCGTAGGCTTGTTTGAGTGGAGCTGTCCCTAACATACTTGGGGGGGGGGCGGGGCAAAACTCAATCTTTTCTTTTAAATTGAGTGAGATTGGGCTGATTATTTCTAAAAATCCCTTTAGATGTCCTCTTCTCCCTTTCCCGATTTGCTGTGGTTTGGAAATTATGGGGACGGGAGTGGCATGGAAGAAAGAGAGAAGGACCCCACCTCATTCCCGCCTGCTTACCCAGAGAGCCCTGCTGGCCCATGGGGTCCTCGTGCTTGAAAGAGTGGTTAGGGAACTGCGCCGCGTGGTGCGAGGGCGTGTGACCGTAGCTGGGCGTCCCGTCGAAGGTGACTGTGCTGTATCCTGCGAGCGCGGCGGAGAGAAGCACAGCGTCAGGGGTGAGACTGGGTCGGTGATTCTGAAGCAGAACCAGGGTAGAGAAGCGCCTGGCCCCCGTACTCGAAACCCCAGCATAGGGTGATGCCACCCCACCGGTCTCCAGAACTTTCGGCGGGGAGCCTGGTCCAAGCCCAAATGTGTGACCTCGGAGCGGCTCCCCGCCTTTTCTCAAGAAAAACCCTGACCTCCCCGCCTTTTCCAATTCATTTACGCCCTTGTCTTCTTCCACCTTGCCTTCTGCTTCTGAGCCGAACCTCGGGCAAGTGAAGTATGAAAACCGCCAACCGCTGGCCAGAGAAAGTTCTTCTTCAAAAACAAACACCGCGGCTCTTGCTCCGGGGCAGCGCGGGCGAGCGAAATGAATCTGTTCGGCTGACCCCGAGCTGACTCGGAGCCGTAAATCAGGGGACCGCGCACCAACTTTCATTAATTACTCGGAGCCAGTTAAACGGCATGGGCTTTAAATGGGAAGAGTAATTACCGAGTAATGTTATCTGAAGCTGCGCGACCCTACACCACGACACCCACGGCCCTCAGGAAAGCTGGTGAGGCCCTTCCAGATGGCCCCGCCGGCCTCTGTCCTATGCCCTCCTCCTTACCCTCTCGGATCCAACTCGCACCCAGTGCGTCTCTAATTCTACCACTGTGGGGGCCACGTTCCTTGCGCTCCAGGCGGGGAAGGGCGCTTGTTTTAGAGTGTGCCGGACTGTACCTCCGTTTCCCTTCATGGCAGTGCCCGGGTCCCCTGCTACAGTTTCCCTGCGGAAAAACTAAGGGCAACTGTGTTCTTTCCCAACTCCCCAAAGGCTGGGTTAAAAAAAAAAAAAAAAAAAGTCTTGATTAGTGTCTTGATTGAAAAATGTAATCTCTTTCTGTAATTGTTATTAAACTGCTTTAAATCTATTCCTCACCAGCTTTTGGGAAACTGTTGCCATCTCTGGGGAAAAAGCATCCTCCAGCTAAGATAAAGATCAGTCCTGGAACCCTGACCAGACTGACTGGTGGGATTCCCTCCCTTCTATACACGCAGTCCCCAAGAGTCTCAGGACTGAGGGTCCAGGACCGGAGGTGAATGAGATCTGCCCTGACGCTCACACAGCCTTCATGCAGGGCCACAGTGCCGGCCCACCCCCACCCAGCCCCTGCACTGGATCTCCAAACTCCATTCAATTTCGGGGAAGTGGGTGGGTGAAAAGGCCCCTCACCCCCTACTCTTGCCCCAGGCATGACAGAGGCTCTGTGACAAGTGTCTGTGAAGACTTAGAATGGAAAGAGGAAGGAGACCATTACCCCAATCTTTGAAACATAACCCCCCAAAGAAAAACAAAAACCCAGCCTCTCCTACCCACACCGGGCAGTGTTATGTGTTGGAGTGGAGTGGGGAAGAGGGTGGGTACAGGTCCCAATTACCAGATTGTACTAGGCCGGCCAAGTCTCACACACTGCTTGGTGCCACAAGTTGACAACTTAAGAAGCTTTTATAATTTGCATGACCCCAGAGTCCTCAATCTATCGCCTGCTAAGTAGGCAAAGATAACCCCCCGCCCCATTAGCTGTCAGGGCTGGGTGAGAACCTTGGGCTTCCTTTTGGGAGCAAAGGCACAGCCCCGATTGAGGCCTGTCAGCTTACGAACGAAATTTGGCTCTCAGTGCCACATTTTGCAGAAAAAAGGTCGAATTTTGAAAGAAAATTTTTTAAACAGGAGAAACATAAGCCGCAAAGAAATTGTCCCTAGACAAACCCTTCTCCATTTCTGAACTGATGAATAGAAGCTGTGGCCCAGGGCACGGTGCTGTTCTTGAAGGCGGGCTCCGCCAACTGTGGGATTGCAGGATGCAGCTCCTGCACCCGCCGCGTCGGCTCTGCGTCCAGCGAGGTTCCCAAGGCCCCCCACCTTACAGGACAGGAAGACCTGGGGACAAAGGCCAGCCTCCAACCCTCTCCCTCAAGACCCCCCGGGAGGGGCCGAGGCAAAAGCGTCAGCGGAGGGGAGGGAGGGCTCTTTTAATTAGAAACTTATCGGACGCGGGACTGATTAGATCGCGCTGTCCTGGGGCCTCGTGCTGGTCTAGGCGTTGAGAGCATGGGGGCGGGGACCTAGGGAGGGACAGTTGTTGGCGAAAAAGCGCAGCGTATTCAAAAGCTCCTTGTACAGGCCCGAGAGGGAGAGGCTCTAATCGGCCAAGGTAGCGCTTTTCCCACGGTTAGTCCGTGCTGGGAATGGAGTGCAACCTTGACCGCAAGGAGAGGCGAGACACGCTCTGCGCGTCTTTTCCCCGCTCGAGGCATTGGAGGAACCCGGGAACAGCCTGGCCGCCGGGCCTCCTGAGAGCTGAGGGGTAGAATGGACATCAGGCTCAGTTAGGAAGGGGGTCAGAAGGCTGGAAATGATGACTCCATAGCTGTGGCAGAATAGGGGAAAATCTGTCCCCCAACGAAATACTCAAGTGACTCAAAGAGAAGTGCCCTTGGCCCTTCTATAGAGCTGATCTCTGCATTGACCCTAGGGTGGCTTGGTGATGCCCCCTGCGCATTAAGTCTGAGACTACCCAAGTCCTCACTCCACTACTGACTGCCCTTACAAACCATGAGCCCTCACGCCCAGACCACTATTGGTTCAGTGCCCATCCAACAGAGCAAAGGAAATCCATCTCAACAGAGGGGCCAAGATCCCTGGAAAAGGAGGTAGAAGTAACCTAATATGGTCTGGGTTCGAGTCCCAGCTCTGCCACAGAGGGACCTCTTGCACACATAATCTCTTAGAGCCTAGATTTTGTCATCCAGAAATAAGCAACTTCTCCGTCAGGCTGTGAGATATTTAAAAGATGCACTCTGTCTTAATACTTCCCAGTGCCTTGCACAGAGTAGAGGCTCAACAAATGTTTGCTGAGTTAATGTTTATGATATTAGGAAACCACCTATACTATTTAAGAAATTATAAAAAAAAATGGGGAGGTGATGGTATGATCCCTTGGAGGGGGGGGCAGGAGAGGGTGCCAATTGTCGTCTCGTGTGGGCCACGGCAAGGCTGCCTTGCCTAGGAACGGGGATTCAGAGTCTTGACTCCTCTCTGCTGGAGTTTGGCCTGGGTCTGCTGATGGCCATTCCCATACTTTAGGGAAGGAGCTGATGCCCCTGATTCTCCCAACACACACACACACACACACACACACACACCGCCAGGCCCTGCATTCCTGGGGGGAGCCACAGGAACACCAGAAATCAAGAGGATAAATCTAGAATCTCAGGGTTCCCAAGGCCAGGGCTGAGCAGCTTCTGACATTCCCACCCCAGCTCCCAGCTGCCCAGTAAGTCCCAACAGCCAGGCAAGCATGACCCGTTTTACATTTTCAATGCAAGAAAAACCTAAGTTCACAGACAGGAACCTCCTTACAGGTTGTGGTACATGTCTGGGGCTGGCTCTCCACTGGGTTTTCCCAGAGTCGAGAAGAGAACTCCACCTGCCAATTCTGGTCCCAACTCCCAAGACTTTTATCTCATCAGCGGCTGGGCCTACCTACTAGACAGGAATTCAGACATTTCCCTTAAATGTAGTGCCTGCTGGCTAAGAAGTCCACAGTCTCACCGCCCCCCAACCCTATGCTAACCTGATGGGATCCCAGGCACCAGACCTGCCTATAGAAGGGGCCCAAACAAAGTGAGAGAGCCCTGGTTCCAAAAGTCATCACAGAATCTAGATGAACTCAAATAAATGATAACAGCATGGTAGTATTTTGAGCCCCATAAATAGACCAAATGGCTTCTCAGACTCTGCAAAGAGCACACATCCACACACAGACTCACATCACACCCCTTGCCTGCCAGTCTTGTGGGTTTCTGGTCCAGTCAATTTTAGGTGGTCTCCTGCCTTCTGAATTTAGAACCCCAAGTCAGAGGAAAGTTGGATTTCTGCTCCAGTGGCACAGAACTTCAGGTGAGGCCCAGCTCCCAAGTTGCCCATTTCAGCTTTCCTCTTACAGATGGGGAAACTGAGACCTGGAGATTTGCAAAAGGTAACAACCTGCTAATTAGAGGTGACATGATGTGAGAACACAAGCCTCTGAATCGACACCGACTTGTTCCAACATCCCTTGGGGCGAATCAAGAACTTCATTTAGAAAGACCTTGAGTGGAGGGGCCCCCGTGAGCCTGCCTGCGGTTGCTCCTCAAAACACAGATCCCAGATTCCCTGAACGAAGAGGGGAGGACGGTTTCGATTTCACCAGGGCTTCTGGCGAGCCAGGTGCTCCAGGCTGGGTTAAGTTAGGAACCGCCTGAAGATACTCCTTTAGAAGTTGCAGGAATCTTCGGGAAGCATAGAGCCCTTCAGTGCCTTGGAAGCCCTGGCACCTCTTGCAAACGGTCCACACTCTACTTCTCCCATCCCACGCATTCCAGAAGCATCCCAGTCCCTAAGCTAGCGCGAAATTTTGTTCCAGCAAAACCCTCCGCCATTGAGTTCGCAAGGCGTTTCCTAAAATAGTGAATCAACTCAAATTGATATAGTTTCTCACACAGCACAGAAGTCCAATTAGGATAAATTTGTAAAACAAACTACAGGGGCTCGGCACGATTTGTTCCACGCTAGTTGCTGAGGGGAATAGGTGTGCGGGCGCCAGAGAGGATGAGAAAACTATTGGCTGTGTCCCTGTGTGTACACCGACTGAAGTGGGCAAGTAAATTGTTCTTGTTCTAACTCCCATGCTTTGCAAAAATCTTTTCTCATCTGAGCCCCGAGTGTAACGACAAGAAGGAGGCAAGGCGCGCTGAAAGGAGGGCCTGTGCTTGGGCCCTACGGTAGGGAGGACCCGGTCCCACACAGCTTGGAAGAGGATAAACAGAGTTCTCTTCCAGCCCTGGAGCCCTCATGGACGCCGCCTGAGCTGGACGCCAGGAGACATCCGCTTCTTATACTACCATAGGGACACGGTTCCAGGAAAGCCACTGTTTACTTGCTAGCGGGTTCCTTGCCTCGTTCTTTGCTCCGTGATACTTATCACACGTCTAATGTGTGCCATCACCGTATTAGGGGCTGGAGCGGCTCCTGACATTTTGGCTCAGGGTAGGAACACCGGCTGCACACCCGGTGCTGGTCCCTCAATTTAAAAGCTAAAAAGGTCCAGTGCCTCCTAACAGTTTGGTGGTGCCTTGAATCACAAAACACCTTCCTGAGACAGCGCCAGACACCACACCCGTTCCCCCTTCCCACTCCCACAGAGACTCTAAGTCCCGGAATCTCCCGGGGTGCAAGGGGCTCCAGATGACCTCCGGGCTCTCGAGAACCAGTCCGGCTCCTGGTTCAGGACGATGTCGGGGGCCTATGCCGGCACGTACTCCCTCTCCCTCTCCCGGGCCTCCTCTCCCTTAGCTGCTGCTTCCGCTATCCACACAGTCCTTGGGGAGGCAGCCGGGTAAGCGCTGGGGTCAGGGAAGGGGTAGGACAGGGGAGTGCCAGCGCGGGGCTGTAGCCCCGGCGCCACCACCCCGCGTATAGGGGGCGCTCCCCGGCCTGCTTACCCTGGTTGCGAATAGCCGGCTGGCTCTCGAGGCAGCTGGGCAGGTAGGGCGCATTGGGGAACATCCTGGCCTGGCTGGAGGACGCCTGGCTGGGCGGAGGAGGACCGAAGGGTCCGTAGCGACAGGCTCCAGCTGTGCCGGTGAACTGGCCGGAGAAATGCACGGTGAAGGCGCTCAAGCACTGCTCCTCATGCGGCTCCGCGCCGCCCCAGCTCGGCTCTTGTTTGATGAAAGAGTGAGGCGGCGGCGGCGGCGGGGGTGGCGGCGGCGCCGGCGGCGGCGCGGGTCCGCCCAAGGAACCGTAAGCCGAGGCGCCCGGGGGTGCAAAATCCAGCACTGGCGCCCACTGCGCGGCGCCGCTCACGGGCAGGGCGCAGCCACCCCCGCCACCCAGCGAGGGTACCGCTGGCAGCAGTGCATTCAGGTCCCGCACGTCAGAGCCCATTTGCTGCGGCTCAGCCCCGGACGCCCCGCCGCTCCTTCGGCCTTGCAGATGCTGGGCACTGGACTCGGCCGCTCCTAACTTGCCCCAGATGCCACCCGGGCCCCGGAGCCCCGGCTGTTCGGGCTGCGGAAAGCACCCTGGCCCGGAGCGGAGCGAGTGAGAAGACTCCGGCTCCGGGGCACACGTGGAAGCCGGTTCCTGCGGCAGAAGGAAGTCCAGGATCGCGGCAAGGAGGCAGCGGGGCCCCGGCTCCTGGGCTGCCGTCCCGGCTCTGGGTGGGTGGGTGACTGAATGAGTGGGAGGGAGGGCGGGAAAGGGGGAGCGGACTGGCGGTCGGGTTGCGGAGAGCCCCCGGGTGTGGGCGCTGCCTTGAACTCCTTACCCCAGCTGCCTGGCTGCCCCCAGCTTCCCAAAGCTCAAATAAGAGGGGCCGGCGGCGGGGGAGGAGGAGGAGCCAGGAACCTCGGCAGTTCCATTCACACCGCAGCCCAAGCCTGGCCGGGCGGCGCGCGCGGCTCGGCGGGGGCGCCCTCGCGGCGGGGGTGGGGGCGGGCCTGAGGGAGCCTACCTCTAGGAAACACCCTCCTCTCCTACCCGCCACGCGCTCCCAGCTGGCCTGTGGGACACAGCCCTCCCCCCACCTCCCCTTCTCGGCCTTCTCAAGTGTGGGCGCCTCTGGGAGAGCCTCTCCAGGTGAGCAGTGAATGTCCCCACTACATCCATTTGTGATGGGGGGGGGGGGGGCGGGATGGGGGTTGTTAATGTGAGAGGGCGGGCTCAAGGGAGGGGCAGGTGAGCTCCCAGACGGCGGGAACTTCAGGAAAGCACGGAATACTTTCCCGGGCTTCAGAGAGACGAATTCCTTCGTTCTGCGCCCGCAAGCCCGGCTCTTGCTTCGTTTCTAGAGCCTCCGGGCAGGAGTGGTGGCCGTAATCTCAGGTTCACTGGGGTGGGGGTGACACCTTGTGGGTTCCAGAGGCCAGACTCAAGGTGAACGTGGGTGACTTGGGGGGCGGGGTGCATCAGCTGTGATAAACGGCATGTTTCGATCGTTTGGTAGTTGGTTAACTTGGTGACATTTGCGCCCAGAGGAGGGCAGTTGCTGCCTGCCTAAAAATCGGGGCCAGCGGCACTTAATCTTCCTTTCCAGTGAATAGCGACTAGTCTGGGAAGGAAGAATACCCTTAGGGAAACACCCAGAGCCTGCACATATTCTGACTGGATAATCTCAGAGCCCGTTTTGGAGGGTGAGGGGTGGGAAGGATTCGAAGACAAGCACGCGGGGAGAGGTTGGAGCCTAGAGTTAATCCCACCTAGCTCGGCCTCTGCTCACGGTCAAGAGTACCATTCTGGATAAGCAGTAACTGATAAGAAGGCGCAAACCGGCTAGGAGGACCACGAAGGAAAGCACACAGTGGCCCACAGTCGGTGGCAGCGTTCGCGTAGTTTGGAGCTCTGAGATCCCGGCATCGCCGCAACAGACTCCTCCCTCCAACTAGTCACTCTTTGGGAGGCCCGCGCCTCAGGGCAGGTGTTTGGGGTTTGGTTTTGTTTTTTGTTTTGTTTTGGTTTTTTTTTTTTTTTTTTTTTTTTTTGGTTCTTCCAGAACAGTCAGGATTTTAGGGGATGCAGACCCTACTCAAGGAGAAGCGCTGGGAACCCGGGTTGGAGTGCGTTTCGGGGCACGTGGAAAAGCCCGGGAGAGGCAGGGGGTAGCGGCGACGGCGCAACCTGGAACCGCCTGGAGCGCGGGCGGGCAGCGGCCGGTTGCCGCCAGGCCTCTTATTCCAGGCTGGCCGCGGATGGGGCCCGCAGCTCTAGCGAAGCGACAACCAAGGTAGCCTCAGTTTTACAAAGAAACAGAACGTTTTAAAAAGCTTTGACTTACTCTCCATTTCTTGCTCTTTGCTTTTAACCTGCACTGAGTCAAACGAAGGAAGTGGGAGTTCCGTTAGCACGCTCAGGGCCCACACGCCAAACAAAATTCCCTCCTCTTGGGGTCGCTAGTCCTAGAGGCACAGGAGACGGTGAGGGCAAAGGTCGGGCACAGGCGCTACCGGGTTGTTCCCCAGGCCACCTACGAGGTCCTGCACCCCTCTCTGCGGCTACTTTGGTGCTTGACTGTGCTTGTTTCCACTCAGAAGCTTTATATATTTTTAAAGAAATGAAAAGGCTCTGGAGACCATCTCTTCCTCCCCCTACACTCTGTGGATTGTCCACCAGGCTCCCACAAGTGCCATCTCTAAACCTGCAGCCGGGCTGAGGGCTAGGCAGAGGGCAAGGACGTTTGGTCCTTTTGGTGCAGAAAGGCCACGCGAGACGAAACTTCTCAGGCCATTTTGCCCTTAGAATGCCCCAGACCCCTGTCTCACACTTCCCACTTTTATTTCTACTTCGAAGGAATTTTTCTCAATTAGAACTCACTCAGGCGCCACGAGGGAAGGAAAGCCCTTTATGAAAAGTCAGGGATTTTCATTTGCAAACGAAAAGATCCAGGTTGTTTCTCTTTCACCCAACATTGCAAAGTTTTTTGGTGGGTATTTGGGGGGAGGTGGTTTGAACGGGAGATTTTGTGGTTTTGAATGCCAGATAGGGCAGAAGTGCTTAATTCCCTGCCTTTATGTTTTACAGAAGAAGTTCACCGGTGGGGTGGGGTGGAGGGGAAAGGGGGGGGCCGAGAAAATTTAGGACTCCTCACTCCACCGCCATTTGTTGTCTGAGAATCCTAGAGGGAGAGAGGAACAGTAGTGCGATCCCCGCTTCAATCCTGGGGTGCCTCCTCACCCCGATTCAGTGGTCCGAAGGAGTGGGAGGAGTTCCCTGCAACCCGCGGGGTCAAGAAGTAAGTGCTGTGCGTCCGGAGCTGCTCGAAGTCGGAGGGCCTCACCCCAGAGGGCCTCACTCGAATGCCCCCTGCCCATCCCCACGCCCGGAAGCCCTGGAGCGCCTGAGCCACCTCGGGGGAACCAGCCAACTGAGGTCCCACTTCCTCCGTTGGGTAACGTTCTCTGCGGGAGCTCGGCGGTTAACCGGGCAGCCGCGCCCGCTACGCTGGCCTCGGCACCCTGAGCCTGCCGGAGGGAGAGACAGACAGTCTGGCCGGGAGGAAGGTCCACTCTGTAGCCCGCCCCCGCATGTAGGCGCTGTCCTGCACCTCCGGAGCTCGAGGCCCAAGGAAATGAGGGCTGCGTAGACCTGGCCGCGCACTTCTCTCACCCACGTTCCCACTGAACGTCAGCGCTGAGACCTGTGGCACAGAGGAGCTGGTCTGAATCACCGTTTGGCAGAGATGGAAGTTCAACTCCCCGTCTACAGAGAAGTAAACTGAGGCCCAGGCAGCGGAGGAAAGGCAGCTGTGGAGCTCAGTGGTTAAGAGCAAGGAACTGGTGGTCGGAGAACGGAACCTCAGGTCCACCAGGTAACAGCTGTGTAACCCTGGATGAGTTCCATAGCCTCTCTGAGGCTTAGTTTTCTTATTGATCAAAGGGGATAGTGGAATCCTAGCGTCCACCTCATGGGGTCATAAGGATTAGACAGGAGGATAGTGTTGGTTTATGCGTCCAATAAACGTTACAATTTTGTCACTATTCTTGTTTAAGGATGCGTAGCAAGATAGTGGCAAAGCCGAGCTGAAATACAGGTCTCTCAACGTCTAGCTCGGGGCTCTACCCCCACGACCCCTCTGCCTCCCTAGAGCAAATGGAATGAGGAGTAAAGAAAGGAGGGGGAGAGAGAAGCTGACAATCCATATGGCTTTGGTACGTTGGTAAAACGCATCCTGGCCTGGAAAGTGCTTAATTATTGCAAGATCAAAAAAATCGCTGCTGAGTGGGAGGGGGTACTGAGGACCTCTAAACCCCCCACTTTGACCTCGGCTCTGACCAAGAGCCGGGCCCGGCGGAGCAGCCGCGGCCCCAGGGGGCAGCGCATACTCCCAGGCTGCGCTCCGGGCGTCACCCCGCGGCCGCCGACAACTGAATAAACACACCGAAGCACTGCGATCTGTCAAGGGCTGGGGCCGCAGACGCCGAAGAGGAGTGGCTCGACCGCCAGCCGCCCCGAGGAACTGGCGCTGGGTTAGCACCTCGCGCAGGAGCTAGAGCCGGGAGCTCCGAGCGCAGGACGGGCAGCCTACCGGCTGCTCCTCTCCACCCTGAAGACTCCAACTCTTCGGTATCTGCTTACCCCCGGCCTCCCGTCAGGCGCTTAAGCCCGTTTCCAGTCCGGTGCTGGCGGTAGAAACCCCAGCTTCATTTCTTTAAATTAAAAAAAAAAAAAAAAAAAAAAAAAAAAAAAGTCAAGGAGGGACTTTTGTCGGAGTCCACCTTCCCCTTGCCCTCCACCCTGGTTTCCTCTGCTCCTTTGAAAAAATAACCCGATGTTTTTGAACAACCACTCGTCTACAGTTCAGACTCCGTTCTCTGACCCAGTTTGGCGTTCAGGACCGGCGAGAACCACCACCTGGGCCTTGCAAAAATAACCCCTCTCCCCCAGCGTGCAGTTCTTGGAATCGCCAGAGTTACCCGTCTGTTCTGATGCCACCGCGAGATGATGGTCCCCAAGCTCCCAGAGTCCCCATTGGAAGGATTCCGCAGCGCTGCCTCTATTATTATACCGTAAATCTTTTTAAATTCTGGAACTAATTATATAGAGGATATGTCTCAATTTGTTCTGCATTAATGCCACAGTGGGGATGGAGGCCGAGCCGTGGCCAGAGCAGATACGTAGGCCCATGAAATTGATGAACTGAGAGTTGCTCGCAGTCCTCAGCGCACCATCTGGAATTCTAGTCTGAGGTTACAATTAGAACTCCTGACCCCAGATTCAACTTTGCAAACAACAGGGGAAAAAATGGGGAAAAGAAAAAAAAAACCCAACTTATTCTGCACCTGTAAAAAAAAAAAAAAAATCTCCACACAATCTTAAAATCTTCCCAGCTTAGAAGATTCTTTCCAAGTATTCTTTTGTGTTTTTTTTAACCTATAAAAGATAATGGAATATATTTTATAGACTGGATTTTATCTTATCCCTTTCCCTCTCCCGGCTGCACTCAGTTTAATAGTTGTCAGGGCTTTTCTTCCCCCCGTGTTTTTCCTAAGTGTTGGATTTAATTATATGGGACCGAAATATATACCTCAGTAAATTAGCTTGCTAAATATTCTGTCATTTTGTGATTCTGCCTTTGAGAAGCAGCTTAATTACAGAAATCTATCTGGATCTAGGAACTTGACTTGCTCCAGCTAAACTGTAATCAGAGATTTTATTTGTGTTTAATTTTATTTGTGTTCTAAATCGGTTAGGCCAATTTCTTCCTTCTTTCTTTAGTAACATGCTGCTTTATTTTCCTCTCGCTTTGACCCTCTGAAGAAAATGAAGGACCAGGCAGTACTGGGGAATCTGTTAAATTTATTAGCATAAATGCTTAGACAAAATGAGATATAAATCATTCAGATGTATTAAGCCATAAAGTATCCCAATGAAGTCAGTGCCTCACAAGGGTCCTGGTGTATAAATGTTCATATAAAACAAAGTATCAGTATTATCTTTCAAACTGAATATATGCCGTAAAAATATCCAAATGTTGAGTAAGGAATATGGGGGCAATGGCAGGGCAGGAAGGGTATGTTCTTCAGAGCAGCCTGTTAGCACTGTGGTGGCTCGAAAAGTGAGGCAGAAAGGAAAAAATCTCTACAGTCTGCATTAGGAATACTCAGTAGACAATTTTTGATGAAAGGTATGCAGGATAGATTCGAAGAGAAGACAAGAAATAAGGAAAGAAGAGATGAATAGAGAGCAAAACATTGCTATCTGTAGAATGCTCCCCCCCCCCAAAGGTCAATTTAGCTTTAAAAAAAAATCTACTCAGAAAAGGCACTGACTCTTCATACAGATAACGGATGAGCCATTAGTGAAGAGCCACCTGGGCCTTCGTCTGTGAACCCGGATATGTAGCTGGTCTGTGAACCCGGATATGTAGCTGGTCGGCAGGAGAAGGATGTGTATTCACTAGAGATGGACTGGGAGAAGAGGGGTGGAGGAGTGAGGAAGGGGAGTTGTCAGAATTCCTAGCAGAGGTTTACCAAGACAAAAAAATCTGACAATGTTTAAGGAGCAATGGCTTGCAAAGCTCATAATCACAGCTCTCTGTAAATCTTGGCAAACCAAGGGTTTCTTTGCCTTTTAGAAATGATTGTTCCAAAGCTTTCTCCCTCTCTCTCTCTCTCTCTCTCTCTCTTTAATCAAGGAGTTTACCAGAGAAAGGGAATAGTCCCCCTTTTTTCAGCAGGGACATCTCAGCTTTTGCGTGCTATCAGTTCATTCACTATGGGGTAAACTATTTACTGACACTTCCGTTGTGCCAAGCATTGTGGCAGGGACCGGAAAGACAGGAGTAAGAGGACAGGCTCTACTCTGCTCACACAGAGGTTACATTCCAGTAGGGATGACAGAAAAATTACACGCAAACAAGGCAGATACTTTCAGATAGGGATAACTGCTACGAAGGAACGAGGAGATTTTCTAGACTAGAGGACTAACAGTAAGACGGGGACGGGAACAAATATACTCCCGCTTCTTCCCATCTTTTACCTGCACTGCCCTATCTTAATGTGTTTGTTAGCATCCTACCTTACTGTCGAGGGGCAAGAAGGGCTTGAAGGATTTGGAATGTTTGCTCTGGACAGATCTCTGCCTATCAGGGGGCTGAATTTACGGAATCAGGAGGGTGGCAGTTTCTATAGGGCTGGATTAAAATCACCACCACCAGCTGAGTGTGAAAGTTACCTGTGCAACACTCCATTTTCTCCTCTTCAAGATAAAAACAACAGCACCTATTCAAGTTGAGAGAACTGGATGAGGAAAGTCATGTAAATTTCCTAGTTCATGGAGAGCACTCTATAAATGGTGACTGTTACCTGTATTCATATAGCCTCTGTTTTCCTTTGCTTCTAATTAGTTGATAAGTTCTACACTTAGTATCAATATTGGTGTGAGTTAAGAAAATCTGCACTGTTGTTGGATCAGGGAGAAGGGCAGGAAGAGAAGCCCTTTGCCAACAAGTCTGACCTTAAGCAAAGTGGTTGCCACCTTAAAGTGAACCGAAATCATTCTGTCCTACAGCCAGGCCTGAAACAGGAAATATATGGCTTCTGCTTCAAAATCAAGCTTAGATTCTTTCCTTTCAGTACATAAGGCTATATAGGTCAGCATCAGCTTGAAAAGTTTAGGATTGTACTGTTCCTTACAGCCACATTTCAGATATGCAGTGTGGTCCAGAATAAAGAATCCTGGGCTAGGTATAAAATTACCTTGGCTTGGGGTGCCTGGGTGGCTCCATTGGTTGAACATCTGACTCTTGATTTCCTCTCAGGTCATGATCCCAGGGTCGTGGGATTGAGCCCTATGTAGGGCTCCATGCTGAGTGTGGAACCTGCTTAGGATTCTCTCTTTCTTTCCTTCTGCCTCTCTCTCAAATTAAAAACAAACAAACAAACACCTGGGCTCAAATCCTGTTTCTGCCAATAACCCAATGGCCATGGCCTTGGGGAAATAGCTTAAGCTCTTGATTTTTTCAATATCCTTATCTGTAAAATGAGGATGATCGTAAGAATGAAATAAAGCAAACAGTGATTTAAAAACTGCAAAATGCTAAGCAACACACACACAGAAACATCCAGACCACTTGTAACATGGGAACTAACCAGGGCAAGAAATGCTACAGGGTGCTGGAGAGTATATCACTTTCTCTCCTGTTTCTCTGTTTGTAAAGTGGGCATAGTACCTTTCTCACAGGACTGTTGCAAGAATTAAATGAGACATATGTAACTACCTGGCATAGAGTGCTTGCTACCTAAATGCTGCTGTTACTATTATTGTTATCTTTCTCTGGCCATTCTCCTTGCTCCCAGAGCTGAGCTTTACATTTTCACACTGATAGTTTTTTTACCGTGGCAGTATGAAATAGTATAAAGAGCAGGGCTTAGAGATCAGATGGCTCTGATCGTCTCTTTATTCTTTGTTGTCCCTGAGGCTTAAGGTTCATAACTGTAAAAATGGAGCTAATGATACATTCATTTCACAGAGCTGTTTTGAGAACAGATTAACACAACGCTTGTCAAGTGCCTGCATGGTGCTTGGCATGTAGTCAGAAATCAATAAATGGTAGTTCTTAAATTTTCAGTTTGTTTAATCAGAGAATATTAATTTACTTCAAAAAACAGATCAGCCACCAAGAACTTGAATTACAGCATGATTCTGAGCACACACAGAAAAAAAGTCCCATCTTCTTTTAAATTCACCTGTACCACATTGAAATCTCACTCCACATAGGAAAGACTTTGCAGTCAAGGCATTGGCAATGACTTTCCTTTTTGACTATGAGTCCTTTAGGTAATAAGTTAGAATCCCATTTATTTTCTCTGAGTTTCTTTGCAGAATATCCAGCATATATCAAGAACTTTAGTGATCTCATGTTTTTCAAAATAAGCAGAAAACTGTTTTCAGCCAATGAAGAGAAAAAAAATGGTTTGACTCTCTTCCTGGAGTTGCCACATAGCTTTTATTAATAGCTCTGTAAACAGGCTTGAACATAGTATCAGCTGGCTGCTTAAGATATTACAAAAGTTTATGAGAAGTTGCTTAGGAAAAACAAGATAGAGTCATTAGAAATCTGATACTGGTCAATAGTGCCTTTATTCCAAGTCTCCATAAATCACACACAAATGAAACTTCTATTGTGATCACTGTTCCAGATCTAAAGGATCTCCCTCTCCCTTTTAGTAGAAATTAAATACATTTAAGAAAGCCCAAGATTTTTTTCTCTCCCGATACAGTGGCTAATTACAAAATTTCCTAAGAGGTAATAAATATTAAACTCTAATCAACAGTTGTGACACACAATGAATGATAAACACATAACTTTGATTCTCTATTTAGGGCATATGTTTATCTTTAATTATCCCCAACCTGAGAATGGAATAACTGTTGTTCTCTGTTATGTTTATTATTTATTTCTAGAGTGACACCACATTTTTATCTTACCCCAAACAGTCTCAGGTTAAGCTGTTGTCCAGCTTAATCATTAATTGCTCTCTTTTTACTTCCCAAAGTGTCCTGGTTGGTAAGGACTCCACTTGCTTAAAATTTTATTTTATAAAAAAGATTCAAGAAAGCAATCAGAACAAAAGTGAAAGACAAGAGTTAATTGTGGCTAGTGAGGAGAACAAAAAGTTGGATTAATATTAGAAATCAAAGGATGAAGATAATTACTGTAATTGAGCATAAAACTTAGTTCTGAGCTTCCCAACAGCCAAGTCAAAAAAGGAAAATAAAACTAGTTACACATCTCCCATTATGAAATAGTAAGAAGAAACCCAGTTTTTTCAGAAAAGATAAAATTTTCTAGTACTAAACTCTGACAGAAACTTAGCTTACTGGCCTTTCTCTAAGGGTCATCAGATAATGGTTAGTGACTTCAACAATAACGTTTCAAAAGATGCAGAGACGTTCTCTGGTGGCTTCTCATTTCAATCCAATGGTGCAGTAACAAAATTATAGTTCTTTAAAAAATCAAACAAACAAAAAAACCCAAGCTTTTTCTAAAAAGAAAGAGGCAGTAATGTAATTCCTTTTTATAGTTTTCTGAGTCTGACCTGATTCAAACTAACCTAATGCATTAATTTTCAGAAACTGCCAACTGATAATTAAAGAAAAAAAAAAAACACCTTTTGTTCATTAATCATCAAATAAATTTCAATGTGAACCAAAACACTGCTAGGAACCTGACCCTTGTTCTCTTTGTGATCTGATTTGGGGAGAGCCCTAGGGCAGTAGTAGCTCTTAACTGGGGTGATTTCCTACCTCCCCCTGGGCGGGGCATCTGGCAAAGTCTGGAGACACTGTGATTGTCTCAACTTGGTGGAGGTAGGAAGGCGGGTGCTACTGGCATCTAGAGGCCAGGGGTGCTGCTAATGCTAAACACTCTAAACAGTCCCTCCGTCCCCCCCCCCCCCCCCCCCCCCCCGCCACAAAGAATTATCGTGCCTAAAATGTCAGCAGTGCTGAGGTTGAGGAAGCCTGCTTGAGAAGAGACCATCATTTGTAGCTGGGGTAAAAAGAAGCTTCATGGAGGAGGGGCCCTTGAGCTAGGTTCTCCCACCCCGCTCCAGTGGAGCTGGAGGGTGCCTCTCCCCAGCCTCAATAAATGGTGGGAACTGGGGCGCCTGGGTGGCTCAGTCGGTTGAGCGTCCGACTTCCGCTCAGGTCACGATCTCGCAGTCCGTGAGTTCGAGCACCGCGTCAGGCTCTGGGCTGATGGCTCAGAGCCTGGAGCCTGTTTCCGATTCTGTCTCCCTCTCTCTCTGCCCCTCCCCCGTTCGTGCTCTGTCTCTCTCTGTCTCAAAAATAAATAAATGTTAAAAAATAAAAAAATAAAAAAAAATAAATGGTGGGAACAAAAACAGGCAGGTGAGAAAAGGCAAGGCATGTTGTAGGGATGCCTTCCACAAAGGCAACTGTGGGTTAACTAATTTAGCCAGAAAAGAGGGAGAATCTATGTGAAGCAATAAGAGAGGAAGCCAGAGAGTACACGTGAATTTAGGGCAAAGAGTTTCTGTTCTGATGTTATGCTCCAAGATCCCTAAACATTGCTAGTGTTATTGTGTTTTTTTTTTAAACCACACAAATCAAAAGCAACATAAACTTTTATGTTCACAAAGGTCATCTTTGGAATACCGACTTGTGCTGTGTATATATATGGATAAGTACATGTTTTTTTCTACTCCCCTACATCATTTTTCACCACTTACATAGTAGGGATTCCTTCGAACTCCGTTTTATATCACATTAAATATAAAAAAAATTAGTGCCTACTTAAAAATACAACCTACCAAGGCACAGAAAATTCTGAACCACTGCTGTAATTAATAGAACATTGTAGGAATCACCATTAAGAAATATTATTCTGACCTAGTTCTCCATGTCACGCTGCAGACTGCCCTTTTCTTGAATCATGGGATGCTTTGTGAGAAAGGACTGCAAAGCTGGGTCCCTCGGCATTAGCCATCTCACCGCTCAAAGTTCAGCCAGAAGTGGGACAAAACCCTCTTCACCATGTTGACATGTTTACTTCTGGGGGAGGAAAATATTACTGTTGCCCAATTCGGTTTTCCATTCCATTCACTTGCCTGGGAACATATGTTTTATTCTTTCCTTTGATGATTTACAAATAAATTAGCATGATCCACTAAGGTCTGCCGACATGTATGTGTTACTGGAGAAATCTGAGATGTTGAAAAATGACTGTAATTTATTGTATCCCAATACTTTCTTCTTACAGACCAAATAAATAGCATCAGTTAGTTTATATACCTGACATATTTATTGCAGTAATCCCGCGAGCACTTCCCATAGTCATGTGTTCTCACACATTGTTTTCACGAATTGTGTTTTGAAAGAAGTCTAGGGAAATTCAGGCCAGAGAAACAAGATGTTATCTTTTGGAAAGGATGAGCCCACTCTTGGAAGAGGATAATCCATTCAGAGCTTTCGAAAGCCGATGTCCTCCAGTGGGTGTGATAAATCCACAGGATCTGAATGCAGGATTTTGCACTAGGACCTTGACATCAGCAGGAACAATTCAGTTGTGCTCCAGATAAACACAGTGTGTCGTTGTTGTTGTTGTTATTATTATTATTATTAGGTAAACACGAACATCTGTTAGGCCAATTTTGCCCTATTTCCTTAAGGCAATTGCATTCACTGAACACAGTTCTAGTTATGTCTATCTTAACTGGATCTGAGATGAGTGCAAAATGCCAAAGCTGCTCCTTGATCATCTATCTCTGTGTTTGAAATACAGATATAAAAAATAGAAAAATTCACCTGTCATCTCAGATGGGTCACGTGCTTGGAGACCCCCATGGAGACTGGAGTTCCCTCCTGAATTCCATCAATAGAACCATTTTCAAAAGACAAGTATATTTGAGATAGCTGGGCTTCTTCACTTTTAAATAAATGTTGGACATACTTTAAGTAATTTGGGGGAGGTGCAGCAGCAAGAGGGTTCTAAATATTTTCTAAGAAATTCTCGATCATCTCCTTTTCCTAATTCAATATGCTACCTTCCCAGGTAACATTCACTTCACACAGGATATGTAAGGTAATTTTTCTCTGGGTTGAAACAGCAGGGGTGCCTGGCTGAGTGTCTGACTTCAGCCTCAGGTCATGATCTCATGGTTTGTGGGTTCGAGCCCCGCGTCAGGCTGTGTGCTGACAGCTTGGAGCCTGGAGCCTGCTTCACATTCTGTGTGTCCCTCTCTCTCTGCCCCTCTCCCACTTGTGCTCTGTCTCTATCTCAAAAATAAATAAAAATTTTTTTGATTAAAAAAAAAAAGAAACAGCAGTTTGCAGCAGGTTACAGCTGCAAGGCACTTTAAAGAGCATCTAGCCCTCATTTTTCAGATAAAACATTATATGACTTGCCCCAGATTGCCCTGCTAGTTAGTGGCAGAGCTCTCCCTAAGGTCAGGCCCATGGGAGGCAAGATCCATCCTTCTGTCACAGCATTCATTGTTCACACTTACGGAGTACATATCGCAGTCCCAATAATCAAACAGGAGGCACCCAGTCCTTGCTCTCAACTTGTTCTGTCTGGCTGTGCTGTAGGACTTGGTCACTATTGAAGCAGGGTGTGGAAGCTCCACTGTAAGAAATAACCTTGTTACAACCCTCCCTCGTACCAGGTCCAAGAATTCTCTTCAGTTCTCCCCTGTGGTAATCAGGGAGACTAAAGGCCACTTCATTAAGTTTTAGAGAGAGGGCCTATGGTGGGCCTGTAAATAATTACCTAATCACAATATTGTTAAAATTAAGAAAGCATCATTATAACTTATGGAAGACCTGACATCCAGGGATATCTCACACACTGACAACCATCTTTTTTGTTTGAATTAGTAAATGATGCCTTGCAGACGTTTAGCAACAAGGATGCCCCAAGGGGGAGCTCTTCTGGTTTGGAACTGAATTGAAGCGAGTGGCTCATCAAACCCAAAGCACCACAAGCCTTCCCAAACTGCATTTAGTAGCATAATCAAAGGAAGATAACCAGAAAGCCACAAAGAAACCGTTAATCCTCTCCACCCTGTATTTTTTGTTGCCTGTTTAAGGCTGATGAAATCCTGACAGCATGGCGGGGGGGGGGGGGGGGGGGGAAGTGTTACACAACGTGCAAGCATCACAGACATTTATCAAAGATCAAGTTCCAAGATGTAAAACAAAATAAAACAAAGATTTTCTCCTAATTTGACTCCCAAAGGACTCAAAAAGCATTTTAAAC
This sequence comes from Panthera leo, assembly GCF_018350215.1. Lineage (NCBI taxonomy): Eukaryota > Metazoa > Chordata > Mammalia > Carnivora > Felidae > Panthera > Panthera leo. The sequence continues at coordinate 86,556,690 of NC_056688.1, forward strand.
GTGTCCAGTAAGGCATTAAAAATAATTATCCCATAGAGTAATTTCTCCCTTGGTTGTTTTAATATATTTTTGTCTACAAACAAGTGAAGTTTTCTAAACTGCTCCCTTGGCTTACTTTGAAAGGTCTCTAGAACAAAAGTACTTTGGGTGACCCCAGGATACCTGGCAACAGTAACCAAGGATGTGGATGAGGCTGAGAAAGATAAAAACAGACGATGCACTTTTCGATGTCAGACCTAAAATATTGTATACTTAAAACAGAATAAAATGTTGGAAGCTTAGAAACAAAGAATAATCCCATCAGGAAAATTAGTGAGCTTATTTAAGAGAATGTTAAGTAAAATTTCTCAAAGTGTGCTATAAAATCACTCTTATGCTACCCAGATGGCCCTGTGGGGTGACTTCTTTATGTAATTAGAATTGGCTTTCCTCCCCTTTTCCTCCTTCTTGCCTCCTCCTTCTCCTTCTCTTCTTTTTGTAATAATAGTTATTATTATTATTGGCCATCATTTACTGAGTGGCTGGTCTCTCTCATACATTCTCTCTACTTCTCATAACAACCATTTTAATTAATGGTTATGATCCCCATTTCTGAGATGAGGAAATAGATGCTGAGAGGTTGGAACTGCCCGCTATTAACCACTGAGGATGTAATGCAGCCAGAACAACAGTCAATGCTCTGTGTGGTGTAGCATCCAAATTCTGGAAGGAAGTGAAGTAGATAAACTTCGGGGATCCACTTCTGCAGAAGCCCTTGGCCTAGCTTATTCTCAGATTCATACTTAGGGTCCAGCCCAATTATGACAAGATCCACAGACCCAATTAAAATTAAATTGCTTTTGTCACAGAAACTGTTTCCAACCACACGGTGTCCACTAAAGTCTACCCACCCGCTTCCTGTTTGTATCAAATTCTGGCATGCCCTGCTTCATACAATGGCTGTGTCCCTGAAATTAATTTTTTTTTTTTGTTAAATAGTGAATAACAGTATCACTGCACTGTAGGGGAGTTATAGAAAGAACTTACTATTTCAAGGAATCCCAAGGCATTTTTTTTCCCTTTCTAAATGATTCCCCCCTCTCTTTCTCTGCCTCTCTTCAGACCTGAATTTTCATGTGCAGGATTGAATCGAGAGGAGCAATGGCATGTATGAGTACACCAATATTGTGTTTAGATAAAGCAGGAGGAAACTCTATTGAAGGGTCCACTTAGGCTTCCAACAAGGTGGCTCACAAAAGATCTCAGGGCTAGCCCTTTTCTGATGGTCACAAGAAGAGGAAAATGCACCTTTGTAAACCCAGAGCTCACATGTACTATAGATGTTCACCTGTGCATGCACACACACGCACACACAACCGTTCCTGACATTTACTGAGCTGAGCCTTCTCAATTTTTCTTCTTACAAAGGCAGCTTCTGTTTACATGTGTCTCCCCTCCTCACTCCCACTTGCACAAACAATCCTGAAGTTGTGAGCTAAAGGGATATTACCAATTTAAAAAGGAAAATCGCTTCATAGGGGCAAATTGGCACCTTCCGGTTATATGAAAAGACAAGACTCCGTTACAGTTGACTTTCTGGAACTTCTCATACAGCTGGTAGGAGAGACGGGTTAAATATCCCAGGGAGGGAGTCCCAGACTCAAAAGTTGAGACAGCTCTGGCTGGCTGAGTGCCTTAGGAAGACAGCTGTGGGTCCTCAGTCAGGTATTTGGGACCACCACTCTTCTCAGAAATGCATCTTGGTTCCAGTTTCCCCTTTATCTCTGGCAGTGAGCACTGTGATAATGAACTGAAGACTGTGGGTAGAACTTGGAGCCAGCTGCTGAAGGATGCCCCACCCTGCTGGGGTCCAACCCAGAAAGCAAGAGCAGCTCTCTTAGCCTAAGCCATGCTTCAAAGGCTGGGCATGAAACTTCTTCATTTGGTTCAGTTTTTCGTTATTATTGTTTTGTTTTGTTTTGTTTGCAGCCTTTCAGGATTCACAAATGAAGCTTTAAAGCTTATGAGGGTGGCATTCCTGCCATTTGGGTCATTTGGCTTCTTTGAAGAGTGGACAGGTCTAGGCAGGCTAGCAGTGGCACAAGGATAGGAATAACAATAAATAATAATGGCTACCTTTTATTGGGTGTTTGTTGAATGACTGGCACTATGCTACATATTTTCTTAGATTATTTCATTTTATCCCTACAGAAACTCTGAGGAAAAGTCATATAAACATTCCCATTGTATATATGAGGCATAGAAAGCTTGTCATTTGTCCAAAGTCCCACAGATAGAAAATGGCAGACTCCCTCCAAACTCTGCCAGTATTTCCCATTAGCCCAATCCTACTGGAAGTGGAAGGCAAGAAAGCCCATCATGGCAATCTATACAGGTCAGCCTCTGGTGGCCCAGAGCAAGGTGAAGAAAGGTGGACATGGATGCAGAGGGGGCTTGTAGGCCTGAGAATGACCTTATCCCAACCTTCACTTGATTCCTATTTGGCCGACTATATAATGATAGATTAGAAATAATTCTCTCTTCGAATTTTGAAGACATCGCTCTTTGCCTTTCAGCTTCTAGCATTGCTTTTGGGAAATCAAAAGCCATTCTGGTTTCTGAGCTCATATATAAATTAGCTTTTTCTTCCTGAAAGTTTCTAGGATCTTCAGGAGTCCCCTAAAATGCCCAATTCAACTCCCAATCGATCTATTAAATAAATTATCCCAACAGCTATTTTGAAAAACAATTTACAGAGACAGGAAAAGGAATTACTTATCCATTTTTGGAGAAATCACTTTTCCCTTAAGCAACATTTAGAGGCCAGTCTAATAGAGGTATTTAATTTTGAATTTTGTTTAAAATACATCTTCCGGGGAAAATCATGTCAGAGATGGGGAGGAAAAAAAAATCACGATAGTGGGAGTATCCAAAATTATAGTATTTCTACTCAACATCTAAAAATGTCTGTTATCCTATCCTCACATGAAATCGCTTTTGAGTAAGATCAACCTAGGTTACCACTAAACAGCATGTGTCTTTTCCATAGCCTGGGCCGCAGACTCTTCAAAAAGCAGATTTAAAAAACATTTCTCTTAGAAAAATGGTAAGATTTGGTGCACGGTGCGCCTGGGTAGCTCAGTCAGTTGAGTGTCCAACTTCAGCTTAGGTCATGATCTCGCAGTTCGTGAATCCGAGCCCTTCATCGGGCTCACTGCTGTCAGCACAGACCCCACTTTGGATCCTTTGTCCCCCTTTCCCTCCACCCCTCGCCCCCCAAAAAATAAATTTGAAAGAAAAAGACAAATGATAAGCTTTATTTTTAATAAGCTTATTATTTTACATGAGATATCATAACTGGGAGATTACCCTGTTGTAGAAACCAGAATCCAATAAGTTACCCCAGCACAGAACAATGTGGGTGACAGAAATTCTTTTGTAGGTTGTCGTCTCCCAATGGAGCCAAAGTTGCTTGGCCCGAGATTATTTCCATGGTCTGTTGGACACCAAAGATGAGGCTGGCTCTTGGCCACGAGCTAGGCTGCCCAGTCACTAAGACCTGCTTTCAACAACCCAAGGCTGCACTGACTTCTGATTTTTTTTTTTTAACAATAGAAATGAAACTGCCACAGGGAAGAGAGAGAACAATGGTGTTTTGACAAATGGAACAAAGATCTAGCTTGACTGACAATTCAGGTCAGAAAGAAAAAGAAGGCACAGGAAGACTGGTGTGGGTCCTCCTTCTTGCCAAGAAGCAAGCACTCTGTGGGAGGTTTCCACCGACATGACGAACTGGCTCAGCAGTGGCCATTTGGGTTGAGCAATTGTGTTGGATGTTTTCTGGCAAAAGCGTGCTTTTTCTAGGACTTCAAATATAATTAGAGTAAAAACTGCGCAATCAACACGTACAGCCAGAGTATCTTTGAAACCTAAGGAAGGAAGAACCAGTGAGAACTTGAGAGATTCCCTGAAAAATGTTATTGTCCTGTTTCTTTGGAGATCTGCTGGAATAGGTCAGATGGAGTTCTGGCCTGTGGATGGGGCTTGGCTAAGAAACCTCTAGCTGCCCTTTCGAGACTTGTAATCCTCTAAAAATGGAAATTAGGAAGCATTCATTCATGACCTTGAAAAAAATGTTTATGAAAGTATATTATAATGTATCAGTGAAACGAGCTGGGAAAAGGGTTTATGTGAAAGTTCATGTGAGAAATGCAGCTATTAGCACGCATGCCATTCCCCACCTTGACCCCAGCAGGAATGTGTAAATTTTAACATATGGAATGTAAGCGTCTGTTGAGATGTTTCATAAATCTGCCTGGCAATGAGCATCACGAGGCCCTGCGTGAGAACGGGCCCCAGAAAGGGAGAGACGGTGAATGTCACATCTAACTCTAGGCTGCTAATCAGCCCAGAATCTGACAATCAAAAATGTGCAGACAATGTTCTTTAATAATATCGGTTACTTTCTGACAAAGTGAGCTTTTTTTTATGGGACCCGGCCTAGGAATAAGAAATACATTCATCCATTCACTCAAGAAATGTTTATCAAGAGCCTGTAACATGGCAGGTAGTATGCTGGGCACCACAAGTACAGTAGGAACCAGAGAGAGAGAGACACTGCCTTGCTGCCTTACAACCTGAGGTATGTAGAAAAACAGATGTTAAACAAGTAATAACAAAAGTAATTTTATAATTACAATTTGGATAACTGCTAGAAAGGAAAACAATAGCTTATGCCAATAGTACACCCCCTTGTCCAAACTTTCTATGTGGATTATCCCATTTAATCCTCATATATCCTCCTGTGGTAGATGCTATTATTTGCCCCGTTTTGTTTATGTTTGTTTATTTTTGAGAGTGAGAGAGATAGAATGCGAGTAGGGGAGGCACAGAGAGAGAGAGAGAGAGAGAGAGAGAGACAGAATCTGAAGCAGGCTCCAGGCTCTGAGCTGTCAGCACAGAGCCCGATGCGGGGCTCAAACTCACGGACAGTGAGATCATGACCTCAGCTGAAAGTTGGATACCCAACCGACTGAGCCACCCAGGTACCCCTAGCCCTATTTTAAAGATGAAGAAATAGGGGCACCTGGGTGGCTCAATCTGTTGGGCGTCTGACTTTTGGTTTCTGCTCAGGTCATGATCTCACGGTTTGTCAGATGGAGCCCTGCATCAGGCTCCCTTCTGATAGTGCGGAGCCTGCTTGAGATTCTCTCTCTCTCTCTCTCTCTCTGCTCCTCCACCACTTGTGTGCATGCACACGTGCATGCTCTCTCTCTCAAAATAAATAAACATCAAAAAAATAAAGATAAAGAAATAAAGTCATGAAGGTCTGCACATCTTGCTCAAGGCCACACAGCTAATGAGTGGTGGGCTCAGAATATAGTGTCAGTCAGCGTGAGTCCAGGCCCCCAGTTCCTGACTCTATGCCATTTTTTTTTATGACCTTTTAATGAGGAAAGAGCACTGATTTAGATTTGCAGGTTAAAGAAAATGTCTCTCAGGATATGATTTTAGGCCAAGCCCAAGGTAAGTAGGAATTAATTGGTTAGAAGAAGTATTTCAAAATTGGTGAAATAGCACGTCAAAAGGTCCTGCAGCAGAAGGAGTTGGCTTTGGAGGCTGGCGTAACTGGGGTGTGGGGGGGGTGAAGGCAAGACTGGAAAGTAGGCAAGGGTCAGAGCAGGTGGGACCTTCTAAATCCTGCTAAGAGTCTTGAGCTAAATCCTGCTTAGCATGGAGCTCCTGAAAGACCACACTTTGTCTGGGCCTCAGTGGAGTTACTCCAGGCACAACTGCTACAGCTAGGAGAGGAGACGCGTTCTTCCCATGGAAGATAGAGGCTGCTGCTGAGCTAGGAACTCAACCCTCCTTCCCACTGTCTCCTGCAGAAGAAAGAGGATTCTACATAGTTCTGTTCTTATCAGCTCTCTGTCCTCTGCTGTAGTTAGAAGATGGCGATGTTCAGAAGAGACTGATGCTATGTGCTGAATGTTTATGTCCCCCTCCCCGAATTCATATGTTGAAATCCTGATCTTCAATGTGATGGTATTAGGAGCTGGGGCCTTTGGGAAGTAACCAGGTCATGAGGGCAGAGTTCTCGCAGATGGGATTAGTGCCCTCATAAGAAGAGACAGAGGGGGCACCCGGGTGGCTCAGTCAGTTAAGCATCTGACTTCGGGTCAGGTCATGATCTCACAGCTTGTGAGTTCAAGCTCCACGTTGGGCTCTGTGCTGACAGCTCAGAGCCTGGAGCCTGCTTCAGATTCCGTGTCTCCCTCTTTCTGCCCCTCCCCTGCTCACGCTCTGTCTCTCTCTAAAAAATAAAATATTTTTAAAAATTTAAAAAAAGAAAGGGAAGAGACAGAGAACTAGCTCCCTGTGAGAATACAACGAGGCGTTGGCCATTTGCAAGCGGGAAGAGGGCTCTCCCAGAATATGACCGTGCTGGCACCCTGATCTTACACTTCCATCCTCCAGAAATATGAGAAATTTCTGTTGTTTATAAGCCACCCAGTGTATGGTAATCAGTGATAGCAGCCCAAACTGACTAAGACAACTGGAAAACGTGGGCACTTCAGTGGCTCAGTCTATCAAGCTAACCAAGAATCTGACCAAGCTGACCAAGAGTCTGTCAACCTAAACTCTTGGTTTAGGCTCAGGTCACGATCTCACGGTTCCAGAGTTTAAGCCCCGCGTCGGGTTCTGTGCTGGCAGCACAGAGCCTACTTAGGATTCTCTCTCTCTTCCTCTCTCTGTGCCTCTCCCCTGTTTGTACACTCTCCCTCCCTCAAAACAAATAAACATTAAAATTTTTTTTTTAAAAAGACAACTGGCAAATCAAGAATTCATTCAGCACTACCTAATATTAACCTCAGGCACCACCATTAATTTTGGCATTGTCCAAACCACAGGAATTAAGATTAAGAAAACTATCCCCCCCGCTCCAAATTTCCAAGTTAAAAATGGCAGCATTTCCTTACACTCCTGAGACAGATACTCTATTATTCTGGGGTGTTTCTTGAAATCAATTCTTTCATTTATTCATTCATCAAAGGTTTGTGTACCTATTGTGTGGCAGACATGAAGGATAGGAAAGCAAGTAAGACTCAAGCCCCCGTGGGAGGCAGAATAATGCATCCTCAAAATGTTCTGGAACCTGTGAACATATTCCCTTATGTGGCTGAAGAGTGTTTTGCAGATGTGTATAAGTTGAGGACCTTGAGTGGGGAGATCATCCTGGATTAGGCAGGTGGCCCCATATAATCAGAAGAGTCCATTTAAGAGTGAAAGAGGGAGACAGGAGGGTCAGAGTCAGAGAAGCAGTTGTAAGGACTGAGGGAGAGTAAGCGATGCATTTCCTGGGTTGGGGCCACAAGCCAAGGAACAAGGGTAGCCTCTGGAAGCTGGAAAAGGCGAGGATTGGATCCTCCACTGGAGCCACCAGAAAGGGATGGAGCCCTCCCAGCCTACCTTGGTTTTTAGCCCAGTAAGACCCCCTTGGGACTTCTCATCTTCATAACCATAAGATAACAAGTTTGTATTGTTTCAGACCACTAGATTTGTGATCATTTTTATACCAGCAGTAGGAAACAAATGCACTCCCCGTTCCAGCCAGAACCTGGCCCAGGACAGACATTTTAATCTCTCAGTTTCCCACTAGTGCCCAGATGCAGCCTCGTAGTCTCCCAACTCAGCAGTCCAGGTGGGGGACTCACTTACATCCTGCGGGGTGGATGCAACTCACTTCCCATCCTGCGGGGTCTGTGCAACCACTTACCCCTGAGTGTGACCCCACCGGCATTGCTGTATACCCAAATATTAATTATGTGCATATTTCTTAATAATTCTTCTAGAGTGGGGTTTCTAAATTGGTTCTGCCCCCTGATTGCTGTGTCTCCTCCGGCAAATTACCTACATTCATTCCCGGGCTTCAATTTCATTACCTTTAAGATAATAATATCTACGTCCAGGATTGTGAAGCCTAGGTGACTTTGGTATTAAAGCATTAAAAATCATAACCTGGCACACAGGATGTGCTCAACAAATTTTAACAGTGGTCATGATGACTGCTATGATTATTCCCTACAGTGCTTAACATGAGGCTTAAAAGTCCTTTGGGGGCATGCCGTCTACAGTGTGGGACACACACCGGACGTGCAAGAGTGGGTGTCAGTGGACAAGGGCTAATCGGGGGGAGATTGAATTAGGGTAAGAGGGTCAAAATGGAATGAAGTGGGTGGGCTTGACAGATACAGCAGAAGTAAAACCACCAGACCGGTTGGTGAGTGGCATTTGGGGGTGGAGATGTGCCATGAACGACAAAGTCAGAAGCCTTATGATGGTGTGCTAATACGGCACGAAATGAATCCTTATTTTGCTTTTGTGCTCTCCTGCTCCCTGGTTTTTTCCTACTGCGGTCCTCTTTCCTGTCTTCCCATAATAAAGAAACATCATACAAATTAAAAAAAAAAAAAAAAAAAGAGCAAAAGGAGGCACCAGGTATAAAAATGTAAACTATTTGGCAACATGTAGCAAAATAAGAGACTTCTTGTTCCTGAATTTGGGCTTTTTCTTGCCACTATGTGGAGGAGGCATCATAGTTGGGAGGAAAGAGGGAGTATAAGGCAAAAGAGGAAGAAAAAATAAATAGAATTAAAATGTAGGAATTGATTTTTAGAAAAATAAATTAATGAGTAGCATAAGAAAGTGTTTTTTTATTTTTAATGCCTGTAGTGAGTTTGGGCTGGAGGTGTAGGCAGCAGGTAGCAGAGAAACCAAGCCCTCTGTGCCTGTGCAGGGTATGGATGGGGACAGGGACTGACCGATGGGGAAGAGGGAAATGTTTTGGAGACAGAGGAGAGCTGGTTTCCAGGCCCCACTTTGCCACCAATGAGCATTTGAGCACGGAGTTTACCCGCAAGGATTCCACGAGGTAGCTCTTGTGTTCGTGGGATCTATAAAGTTCCAGAGAGCTGAAGGGAGGGGTACAGTCTTCAGAGGAGCCCATCTTGCTGGCATGTGAGTTGCCGGTAATATCTCACGGGCCTCACCAGCTGGAGGGTAGCTAAAGGGAACCACCTTCTCCCCAAAGGATGTACATGCCCTTCTGCCTCTGTCCTCCCAAAGTGACTCCTATGAAAGCTGGAATGTGTCTGAGTTGGCCCGCCAGGAATTGCTGAATGGTGGAGTTTATTTCTGCATGAAACAAAACACCTATTTTTCCCCCCTTCTGCCTGGGTCCATGATTTGGCTGTATTTAGCAGAAGAAAGGCAGGGAAAAGGCACACTTTGAAATTGTAGCAAGCATTTGAGCGGATTGAATTTAATTTTGGATACAAATGTCCAGGAAAAGTCTCCCTTGGCTCCCGCTCGTGGTTCACTGAGGCGTAAAGTGATGCTCCATTGAAAGGCCTGCCGATCTCAGCCAGTGCCAGCTGATAATGACAAAGTGCAGGAGGAGGGGGAGGTAGGCTGAGCCCAAGGAGGGATGTTCTTCCCCAGGATGCTTCCAAAGACTCTGCCCAGCTCCACCGTGCATGGTGGGACAGAGGGCAAGAACCTGAGAGCTGCTCGAGTCCCAGCTTGGCGATAAACATGCTGCATAGCCTTTTCCCACAGCTTAGGTTTGATTTTCCTGGTCCATGAAATAAAGGGACTGGAATAGATGAGCTATAAGATCTTTTCTTCCTGATGTTTTAGGATTCTGACATTTGGAGCATCTATAGATGCTGGAAAGGAATGCCAGCCAAGTGTGTAGGTTAAAATTTGGCACAACTATTTGGGAGGGCACTAGCTTCCAAATGTTTTAATGTACATGCCCTTGGCCGGGTGTCAATTCTTGGGGTGTATCCTGTGGAAATACTAGCATAAGTATGCAAGCATGGATGTTTATAACTGCAAAACATAAAAAACAACTTTTGTGTCCACTGGTAGGGAAGTGGCTAAATAAATCTACGATACAACCACAATAAAGAATGCACGTCCATATGTACTAAAAAAGAAAAATATCCCAAATATAACTTTAAATGAAAAAAATTAAATTGCTGAGTAAAAATTATATATAGTGTGATTACATTTTTCTGAAATGAAATCCAGGTATGTGTAATGTGTATTATATTTAGTTATATATTTATATGCATATGCCTAGAGAAAAAGTTCCACACCAAAAGTAATGTGGCTTCTGTGGGGCTGCAGGGTTCAGTATAGTAGCCACGTGTAACTACTAGGTTCAAAATATAGCTGGTGTAACTAGGAACTGGATTTTAAAATTTTATTTAATTTTGAGATGCCTGGGTGGCTCAGTCAGTTAAGCTTCCGACTCTTGATTTTGGCTCAGGTCACGATCTCACGGTTCATGAGTTCGAACCCTGCATCGGGCTCTGCGCTGGCAGCATGGAGCCTGCTTGGGATTCTCTGTCCTCTCTCTCTACCCCTCTCCCGCTCCCTCCCTCTCTCTCTCTCTCTCTCTCTCTCAAAAATACATAAATAGGGGCGCCTGGGTGGCTCAGTCGGTTAAGCGTCCGACTTCAGCTCAGGTCATGATCTCGCGGTCTGTGAGTTCGAGCCCCGCGTCGGGCTCTGGGCTGATGGCTCAGAGCCTGGAGCCTGTTTCGGATTCTGTGTCTCCCTCTCTCTCTGCCCCTCCCCTGTTCATGCTCTGTCTCTCTCTGTCCCAAAAATAAATAAACGTTAAAAAAAATTAAAAAAAAATACATAAATAAACTTTAAAAATAAAGTTTAATTTAATTTTAACTACTTCATATTTAATTTAAAAACGGGTACTTCAACTGTATGTTTTGTGAAATCTAAATACAGATCAAGTATTTTCAATGAAAATTTAGCATCCAAATTGAGATGTAAGTGAAAAGTACACACCAGATTTAGAAGACTTAGTACCAAAAGTAGTAAATATCTCCATAATAATTGTATATTTTATGAATAATTTGTTAATGTTGATTATATGTTGAAGTAGTAATATTTGGGATACATTATTTTAAATAAAATATATCATTGAAATTAATTACACCTGTTCCTTTTTACTTTTTTAATGTGGCTACTAGAAAACTTTAAATTACATATATGGCTCACATATTTCTACTGAGTACTGCTGCTTTGGGGAGTGGAATAGCAGAGAAGCTAGACTAACTTTTTTATTTATATACTTTCATATTGTTTCATATTGTTACAGTATTGTTACAGCTTTGCCATCACGTTATTATAAAGTGGAACTCTCATTGTGGTATCTCTGTGATTTTCCAGCATCTTCTGATTGCTTGACCCTTTTTTGGATGACTGCTATCCTCAGCAAGGATACCTCTGCCTGACAACCATCCCAGCTGTGTTGGAAAAGGGTTGTTTCTCAGAGAGTAGGAGTTAAGCCCAAGAGAGGGAAAAAAAAAGAGAAATAATCCTTAAAGAAATCTCCCCTGTTCTCTCCTGCTCCCTCCTTCTCCTGTATCAAGATTCCCCAAAGCTTTAGGGGATCTTTAGTCCTAGGCTGAACTTCCTACCTCACTAAATGACAAGGCCAGGATGTTAATGTTCCCCACACAGACACGTCTGCATTATACATAAAGATGTCTGTGTTACACATAAACACATTATGGCTGTAACAATATCACTTTCAAAGGAGCACTAATCCGCTGAAGTCATCGAGTCAGAAAACATTTGTTTCTCCATGTCTTGTGTCTAAGCTGTGTGTGAGAGAGAATAGTAGGAAGGAGGGAAGGAGGAAGGATGGAGGGAAGGACAAAAAGAGACAGTGCACTTTATAAAACCCTTCTTTGCAGAGGCAGCTTTTCAAACTGTGCCTCTGGTTTCTTATTTGTTTGCTATGGTGTCACTCCCCTATACAATTTTCTGTTTAAAAACATTGATTATAATCTTTTCTTTTTTTTTTTTAATCTTTATTTATTTTTGAGAGAGAGACAGAGCGTGAGCAGGGGAGGAACAGAGAGAGGGAGACACAGAATCTGAAACAGGCTCCAGGCTCTGAGCTGTTAGCACAGAGCCCGACGCGAGGCTCGAACTCATGAACCGTGAGATCATGACCTGAGCTGAAGTCAGCCCCTTAACCAACTGAGCCACCCAGGCGCCCCTGATTATAATCTTTTCTATACATACTGACAGATACACAGATGACCCTAGTCATAATTTTGGGTATGACGTTGTTGGGTTTGAATGGATGTCATAGGGTGATGGTGGAGAAAAACTCAGCTGTGGTTCTCAAGGTCCAGGAAAATAGCTCCATGCTCCCCCAAAACCCCAATTACCCATATCTCCCTAGATCATGTCTCCCTAGATCATATTCACCTGTTTCTATTTGTCTTCCTTGCTAGGCACCTCTGTCCCCAGTACTTAGCACAGAATCTTACAAAGAGTAGGCTTTTAATAAAAGTTTGTTGGTTGAATGAATGGAAGAATGAATGAAGAAATAAACAGCCCTACCCGTCAAGGGTCAGTCTTATCTAAAACATTAATGAAATTAGAGTTTCATCTCAAAAATGGACTTTTAAAATTGTCCATCTTGGGGCGCCTGGGTGGCGCAGTCGGTTAAGCGTCCGACTTCAGCCAGGTCACGATCTCGCGGTCTGTGAGTTCGAGCCCCGCGTCGGGCTCTGGGCTGATGGCTCGGAGCCTGGAGCCTGTTTCCGATTCTGTGTCTCCCTCTCTCTCTGCCCCTCCCCCGTTCATGCTCTGTCTCTCTCTGTCCCAAAAATAAAAAAATAAAAAAAAAAAAAAAGTTGAAAAAAAAAAATTGTCCATCTTGTTTACACTGTGTTTATTAAATACCTATTATGGGCTAAAAGCTTGCTAAACAAAGCCATATTTTACCCACACACACACACATACACACATACACACAAGGTCCCTGCCCTTATGAAGTTTACAGTCTGGGGAGAGAGGGAAGGCAGAGGTCAGGCATAAATACACAAAATTAAAAATTACAAATGGTAATAAGTGTTCCCAAGGATATGATCAAGGATGATGACAGAAAATAAGGGAAGGGGCTATGCCAATTTAGCCAAGCCAATTTTTCTCTTCTCTGAAAAAGTGACATTTAAGCCAAAGCACTGAGGATTGGGAGTCAACTATTGAATAAACAAGTGAGGGTTGGGAGAGGTACAGAAGACAGGAAGAGTCTTCCACACACCCAGGAGCAGCACTTGCTGCTTCTGTGACTTGCCATCCAAATGTGCTCTGTAATTCGAACGTGACTTGATTCATGTGGGTGTTAGGGCCCATACTAATTTGCATGCCTGGCTAGGTGTGGGAGTCTGTTGGGACCCACATGCTCAGAGTGTAAAGAGGCTGATTTCCCTTATTAGAAGGGCCATGTGATTGTAAGGGGGGTATTCTGGCAGAGGGCTGAGGAGTGGTTGGCATTAGGCTGGTAATTTCATTCCCTTGTTTTCAAGGTTGTCTCATACTTCTTTAACGTTAGCTTCTGCTTTTCAGATCTCTCACTAATCAAGTTTCATTTTATTTATTTATTAAAAAAATTTTTAATGTTTATTTATTTTTGAGAGAGAGAGAGAGACAGAGAGAGAGAGAGAGAGAGACAGAGCATGAGTGGGAGAGAGGGAGACACAGAATCTGAAGCAGGCTCCAGGCTCTGAGTTGTCAGCACAGAGCCTGATGCGGGGTTTGAACCCATGAGCTGTAAGATCATGACCTGAGCCGAAGTCAGACGCTTAACCAACTGAGCCTCCTAGGTGCTCCAAGTTTTATTTTAAATATGTATATTCCTGTTGTCAGTAGTTAAATTGGATTCATAAGAGAGAGAATTCTTACTTTTCACCTTATACTCTTTATCCCTTTTGACTACTTTAAGATATGAGTTTTTATAACTTATAAAACTAGTAATACATACAATTGTAAGCTGTATATACAGTTCTATTTAACATGTAGCCCTATGACTATGGATGGGAACTAGTTTTCTTCTGATTATTAATGCAATATAAGCTCGATGAATTTAGATTTGGAAAACTCAGAAAAAAGTAAAAAATAAAGTAAAATTCTCCATAACTTCATCATGTAAAGATTACCACCGATAATGTCTTGTTATATTCTTTCCCAATGCCTTTTTAGAAATAGGATCAAATTCTACTTGTTAATTTCTAAAGCTGGCTTTTAAAAACTCAATATATGTAGAAACCTTTCCATGACAATGAATGCTGAGCTTTTGTATGCATATATTGTAATTTAAGTTAATGGACATTTAGGTTGCAATTTTTACCACACAATTAACTTTTAATCTAAATTTTTATGAAATTTTATGTGTCTGTCACCATCCAGAGGTTTTGCCTGATTCCTCACTATTCAGCAAACAAAAGTGATTCTTACTTGGCAATCAAAAAATAGGATTTTCTTTGCAAGTACATAATTAAGTACTTCAGGTAAGTTCCAATGAGTGCAAACTAGATGTTTGAAAATCTAGATCAAATTCAGGACTGTTTCCTAACCAAATCAAATTCAGGACTGTTTCCTAACATCGCTAAGCAATTTAAACTGCAAGTTTCACCCTTTCAAAATTCCCTTCAAGTTTCCCTAAAAATGTCCTTTCTTAAAATATCAACTTATCAGGAGGCTGGTGGTGAGGGGTAGGGAGCCATGCCCCTGAAGTATCTAATGCTTTAAGACTAGCTCATGTCTGTTGCTTGGAGGTGGTGGGGTGAGGCGGGGGGATGAGTACTCCCCCAGAGTCCATTGCTCACATCACAGCTGTTACCCTGTGACCAACATGTCAGGCAGGTGAGGAGGGCAGGACAAGAGGCAAAGTTCCACATGCCTAGGAATCAGAAGTGTGTAGGTTGGAAGGATTCTAGTCATTGGAAGCCCCCACATGGCAGGACTTGAAAAAGAGAACCTCAACCAGTCTCTCCAGCAAAACAGAACATCAGCCAGGGCTGGGATCTTGCAAGATCTTCATGCAAGATCAGCCTGTCTCAAGCCAGGGAATACACAACGATCCGCCCCACCTTCAAACCTGATGTTCCCCTTAGTTACAATCCTGTGATTTCCAAAAGACTATTTTCTGTTTCTTTTCAGCTATAGCAACCTGCTCTCTTAAATAGCTTCTTTATCTAGTGGGGCAATTACAGTCTGTGACTAACAGCTGTGGTTCATAAACATGAGTTTCACTGTTTGGGTCAGTAGTTCTTAGCCTTTTCCGAACGGCAACTCCCCCAGCCGATCTTGGCATTAAGAGAAGCACCTCTCCCTCAGCACTCTGATGGGTACTCAATAGTGCAGTTTACTGGTGGAGGGTTCTGTTTTCCCATTATAAAGGAGGTGACATTTTTATTAAGTTGCAAGTCCTGGCATCTAATACCAAACATATTTCTGGATGTTGGTTTTATTAGTGGTTTTAACTTTCCCCATTGAGTTTTTCTTTGTATTCCAAATAGCCATGTCTTTCTTTTAGAAAAAAAGGTCCTTTCAAAAAGTAGTTCTTCACTGTAAAACTTGAAGGAGAAAATCTGCAAGATCTAAGGCTTGATGGTGAGTTCTTAGACCTGACACCAAAAGCACATTCCATAAAAGAAAATAAGAAGATAAATCACACTTCTAAAGAATTAAAAGCTTTTGCTGTGTGAAAGACTATGTAAAGAGGAGGAAAAGACAAGCTTCAGACTAGGAGAAAATATTATTTGCAAATCACACATCTGACTAAGGATTTGTATCAAGAATATATAAAGAACTCTCAAATTTCAACAGGAAAAACAAACAACCTAATTAGAAAATGGACAACAGAAGGGCCATAGCATCAAAGAGGGTATACAGGCAACAAATGAGCACATGAAAAGTTGTTCACCATCACTAGCCATTAACGAAATTCATTTGACCATGATGAGATACTACTACACATCTATTAAGGTAGCTAAAGTAAAAAAAATAACGACAATGCCAATGCCAAATGCTGACAGGGAATCAGAGAAATTGGGTCTCTCATACATGCCTGGTGGGAATGTAAAATGGTACATTGACTCTGGAGAATAGGTTGGCAGTTTCTTAAAAAAACTAAACATAGGGGCGCCTGGCTGGCTGAGTCAGTGGAGCATGTGACTCTTGATCTCGGGGTCATGAGTTTGAGCCCCACATTGGGTGTAGAGATTACTTATATAAATAAAAACTTAAAAAACCTAAACATAGACTTTCCATATGACCCAGCAAATTATCCCTGGGCAGTTACCGGAGAGAAATGAAAAAAACCTGAACACAAATATTCATGGCAGCTTTATTGGCGATAGCCAAAATGTGCAAAATGCTAAAACATCCATCAATAAATAGTTAAACTATGGTCTGCCATACCATGGAATCAAACTCGACAACAACAAAAAAGCCAACTATTGATATATGCAACAACCTGGAAGGACCTCGAGGGCATTATGCTGAGTGAAAAAAGCAAATCTCCAAAGGTCACAAACTGTATGATTCCATTTATATCACATTTGTGAAATTATAGAGATGGAATTCTAGAGATGAGCAGGAGGTGGGAAGGAGGAAGCTTAGTGTGGCTATAAAGGGTAGTATGAGGGTGATCTTTGTAGTGGTGGAATGGTTCTGCATCTATATTGCAGTGGTGCTCACACAAAACAACACATGCAATAAAATCACACACACACACACACACACACACACACTGTACCAATGTCGATTTCCTGGCTTTCATATTGTACTATAGTTAAATAAGATGTAACTACAGAGGGAAATGGGTAAGGGTATCCAGGACCATTCTGTGCTATCTTTGCAACTTTCTGACTCTGGAATTGTTTCAAAATAAAAATTTTTCTTTAAAGAAATTCATGCTTATTGTAGAAAATTTAGAAGGTGTAGGAAAAAATATGAAGAATACGGTTTTAAAATTCATACCCTTTTGATATATGTATTTGTTTTAGAATGTTTATTGCTTAATTTTTGATTTGAGATAAAAGTCACTTAACATAAAATGTCATTTTAACTTTTTTAAGTGTACGATTCAATGGTGGTTTTGGTTTATTCACCATATTGTGCAACCATCACCATTGCACAATGCCAAACATTTCCATGAGCCAAAAGGAAACTCCATATCCATCAGGCCCTTTTCCCTCCCCTGCAATAACTAATCTACTTTTCACATCCTGTATGATTTTACATTTACAAAGTGTGCCTATACGTGGAATCATACAACATATGGTCCTTTGTGACTGGCTTCTTTCACTTAGCATAATATTTTCAAGGTTCATCCATGCAGTAGCCTGTAGAAGTACTCCATTGCCTTCTGTGGTTGAATGATATTCCACTGTATGGATATATTTAATTTTTATTTTTGATAAAATTTTTCTTTGTTCCTTTACTTCAGGATCTGTTTTAGATAGTTTAGTGAACTCTCTCCAGCCTGGACTGCTGACCTGTGACCTCCCATTATTCAAACCAAGGCTAACACATGTGGGCATCTGGAGCTTCGTTCCCTCACTTCTCAGCCTCACCTCCTAAAATAAAGATGCTCCATCAGGTAAGTTGTTAACTGGGACTCACAAGGTCTATGCAGGGGAGGATGTCCTTGTGGCCCGTCAGAGATGATAAGCCAAGTCAAATGAATGGTGTCAGGGCGGGAGGGATGGGAGACAGCCAGCCTGTCTATGAACAGCAGAGCAACTTTAGTAGCTCCTGGTCACGGGCTCGACCCACCTCTCTAGAACAAGGAGCAGTAAATATTTTTCCCAAAGCAATATTTTTCTAGCCTGTTTTGGAAAAACAAACGTGTTGCCAGAGTGTCCCAGCTCTCCACATTGTGCTCCTGAGTCTAGAGCTGCCTGTCCTACAGTGTTGCGGTCACCTGCTCGCTATTAAGCATTCTTTCCTTCTGTCACTGGTGTCAGAACTGAGCTGAGTTGACTGTGCCCATAGTACATTGGTGTCTTAATGAATGTGAAGCCTATTTACTGAAAGCCTATGTGAAGCCTTTCAATGCGTAGGCCCTGGACTGAGCCCCTTTTTAAAATTTTTTCAATGTTTATTATTTTTGAAAGACCGAGCGTGAGTGGGGGAGGGGCAGAAAGAGAGGGAGACACAAAATCCGAAGCAGGCTCCAGGCTCTGAGCTGTCAGCACAGAGCCCAACATGGGGCTCGAACTCACAAACCATGACATCATGACCTGAGCCAAAGTTGGATGCTTCACCAACTGAGCCACCCAGATGCCCCTGAACTGAGCTGTTTACATTTATCATCTTGGTTTAGTCTTACAGCAATTCCATCAGCCAGGAGCTGTTCTTATTCCCATGGTAAGATTCAGAGACAGGGGCTTAAAGAGTTTTAGGGTCCCGTCCAAGATCATCTCACCACTGAGTGGCTTGGCTAGGATGCAACAGTGACCTATTAATCATCCAAGTGTGCTGAGAGCATAGATCCTGGAGCCAGTTCAAATCCTTGCTCCCTGTTCATTAGTATTTGGATTTGCCTCCATTTCCCTATCTGTAAAATGGGACTAATAATACCTACCTCATAGTGTTGTAAAAATTAACTACATGAATCTGTGTACAGTCTGAGAGCTATGTGCCATGTGAGTGATCACTGTTGTCATAGTCGTTGTTAATATTACAGTGACTCTTAAAAATAGGAGAGTGAGGCAGGAAACAAACAGATGACCCAAATAGACACCATTTCGTGTTGCTTCATGAGATTTCTCCTGGCCAAGTAACACAAGATGTGCTGCCTCCAGACTGCTGCTCCCAAACCCAGGGGCTTTCAGCAACCAGCAAAGTGAAGCCAGCCATTTGCAAAGCCAAATTCTTTAGGTCAGCGATGAGTCTATTAACAAGAAAGGGGACTAAGTGGGGATAACTCTTTCTTATGAGAGCCAGCAATGGATTTCCTTTGTAAAAGTATATTATGTGGCCACCCAGAATCTTGCCTTTTGTATATATTTGCTTAGGAGCATCCAGTGCTCGTATTTTGTGTATCTCTATTATCACAACACACCATGGATTATCAGTGCTACAGGAAATACAGCCATTAGTGCCTTTAAATCTAACCAGATTAGAGAACCAATTCCAGAAACTCTACAACCAATACAGAAAACTCATCTTTGAGATTTGGTTCTTCTAGAGGCACCTGGGTGGCTTAGTTGGTTAAGCATCTGACTCTTAATTTCAGCTCAGGTCATGATCTCACAGTTCGTGAGTTCGAGCCTCACATTGGGCTGTGTGCTGACAATGCAGAGGCTGCTTGGGATTCTCTCTCCCTCTCTTCTTCTCTCTGCCCCTCCCCGACTTGTGTGCTCTCTCTCCTCTCTCTCTCTCCCTCTCTTTCTCAAAACAAATAAGTAAATAATTTTTTAAAAGATTTTTAAATCTAGATAGAGCAGCTCTAGATGTCTATAGGTTCAAAAGGATAACATGAGACATTACCTGCCTCACAGTGGGTTAGTTGCAAAGATTAAGAGCCCTGGTGTTGGTTGAGCCTTTCCTAACTCCTCTAAATTGGCGGTTATCAAGCAAATGATGGTTTCAGTCAGGGTCCAAATTGGGTTCAATCTGAAATGCCAGTCAACGACCCTGTGAAGGACTTCTTTTTGAGAGGCCCTAACTTGGCTGAAGGAAGATAGGCCAGGCTTAGCTGAACCAGATGGGCCTCACTGAACTCAGGGAGCTACAAAGAAAGGACTTTTGGGGCAAGCTTCAGACTAGGGTCTTACATACAGTAAGAACGTCCTGCTGACATAGGGCCATGTGCCATCTTTATAGCACTGAGTCCCTCCCTGCACAAACTCCAGGCTCCCATGGCCTTCAGGAAGGACAGGGTTTACAGCTGATCTCCTTTAGGAAAGAGAGGCTCTTACAAACAATGCCTGGTTTTTGTGGGAGCGGGGAGGCAAATATACACTTAAGACTGGTGTCCAAGAGAAGTGCTCTTAGAATTCTCAGGATCTTTTTTTTTTTTTTTTTTCATCTCTATTAAGAACGATATGTCTTTAAGATTTTGGAAACTTGTCTTTATGTGGTTTTTATCCATATTCCCATTCCATGTACTAGTAGAAGATACTAATTGAACTCTTTTATCTTATGATGAAGAAGCTGAGGCCCAGTGTCAGACAGCCATACAGTAATGAAGGCCCAGAACCCAAGACTGCTGACCTCAGTCCAGTTTTCAACCCTCAGAGCCACACTGCTGAAAGATGATTCTAAAAAGGCCTTCTACGTGGTTTGTTCCCCCTCTCTGCCAAGGCTGGTGGGTGCCCTCCTGGCAGATAATTTTATCCACACACTGTTCAGAGTGCTCTGTAGCATGTTCCACCACAAACTAGAGCTTCTGCCCAGATGGGGAGGGAGTAACTCAAGGTCGGTATGAGAACCGAAGTGATTAAAAGCCTCAACAGAGCAATCCTGCTGATTCAGAATGACTAGAGAATGGTCTTTCTGATTATCTAATGTTTCCACTCATGTTTGTTCAATGAATGAATATATGGGATGTTGAAATATAAAACCAGCAATGCTGCTGAATTTAATTCGATCTTTCTTCCCTTCGTGTGTCAAGGTCATCATGATGCGTATGGGTTTACTGTTCTGGAGAATTCAACCAATAGAGAACAGGGTTGGCCATTTTAGGTAATTTTAGGTAACTTGCTGACCCTGTTGTACAAGGTGAGGGTGACCAAGCTGGTTCTTCTCTCTCTCTTTTAAAAAGTGAATCCTCGGGGGGTGCCTGGGTGGCTCAGTCGGTTAAGCCTCCGACTTCGACTCGGGTCATGATCTCACGGTTTGTGAGTTCGAGCCCCGCATCCGGCTCTGTGCTGACAGCTCAGAGCCTGGAAGCTGCTTTGGATTCTGTGTCTCCTCTCTGCCCCTCCCCCACTTGTGCTCTGTCTCCCTCTGTCTCTCAGTAATAAATAAACGTTAAAAAAAAATTTTTTTTAAAAAGTGAATCCTCAGACTAACTAACTTGGATGTAAATTAAAAATAAAACAAACAGGGGCGCCTGGGTGGCGCAGTCGGTTAAGCGTCCGACTTCAGCCAGGTCACGATCTCGCGGTCTGTGAGTTCGAGCCCCGCGTCAGGCTCTGGGCTGATGGCTCGGAGCCTGGAGCCTGTTTCCCATTCTGTGTCTCCCTCTCTCTCTGCCCCTCCCCCGTTCATGCTCTGTCTCTCTCTGTCCCAAAAATAAATAAAAAACGTTGAAAAAAAAATTAAAAAAAAAATAAAACAAACAAAAAAGACATAGAGGTCTCAAAAGAAAAATATGTAAATAAAATAAAACATCCCCAAAGATTTAAAAAAAAGTGAATCCTTGGAGCACCAGGGTGGCTCAGTTGGTTAAGTGCCCAACTCTTGATTTCAACTCAGGTCATGCTCTCATGGTTCATGGGATTGAGCCTCAAGTTGGGCACTGTGCTGACAGTGAGAATCCTGCTTAGGATTCTCTCTCTCCCTTTCTCTCTGCCCCTCCCTTGATCACACTCTCGTGCTCTCGCTCTCTCTCTCTCTCTCTTAAAAAAGTGAATCCTCATATCAGTCCACTTATCTTGAACTTATCCTTTTCTTCATAATAACATCTTAAGGAATGTACACACACACACACACACACACACACACACACACACGCCTAGTATCTGAGCCTTTAGTTGATTGGACCATAGTTAGCCAGTTGTTAGGACCATCACACAGAGGATTACGTCTTAAACTTTCCCCCTGAATTCTCTATTAACAAGATGGGAGACATGCCATGGGTCATGCGATTCTTTTTACTCCATTTAGGAACATGAACCTTGAAGCCAAGAGGCAGAAACCAGCCCACTGACACAACTGGTGACTACACACAGAGGCACTTGGTGATGGCTTCAAGAAAATGATGTCAGTTTTTAAAAATAATTTTTTAAAATTCCAATGACCAGTTAGTTACACCTTAAATTTTTACATGTTTTTTTGAGCAGGCAATGAATTAAGCACAAGGAAGAGTAAGCAAAGAAATATGTTCAGTAAATTAAATAATAGAGGCTTTTACTGACACCATTCTTTTAACTTACTGCTTTTCAACTTAAGCTAAATGTTTTAAACTTTTTAAAATAATTTTTACACAAATCGAGATTTTATCTACATTCAGGTAGATTCTCCTGGCTTATGTCCAAAAGACTTGGTCCTTTTGAAAGTAGGATTCGTTGCTTTTCTTCAAGTACTTATTAGCACCTTTTGCTTGTCAGGAATTATGGCAAGTATCGAGGCTGCAAAGGAGTAAGACACAGCCCCTGTCCTATGGGGACTGACATGGAAACTAAATGCTTAAACTAGGGGTGCCCGGGTGGCTCCGTTGGTTAAGCGTCCGACTTTGGCTCAGGTCATGATCTTAAGGTTTGTGGGTTCGAGCCTCACGTTGGGCTCTGCGTTGACAGCAAGGAGACTGCTTAGGATTCTCTCTCTCTCTCTCTCTCTCTCTCTCTCTCTCTCTCTCTCTCTCCCTCCCTGTCCCTCTCCTGTTCACACACTTGTTCTCTCTCTCAAAGTAAATAAACAAACTTAAAAAAAAAAAAAACAGTGCCAGGAGAAAGTAGCATCGTTCTCTACATGAACGTTGGGCTCTGTGCTGACAGCCTGGAGCCTGCTTCAGATTCTGTGTCTCCCTCTTTCTCGGCCCCTCCTCCACTCACACTCTGCCTATCTCTCTCTCTCTCTCTCTCAAAAATAGATAAACATTAAAAAAAATTAAATGCTGAAACATTTTCTCACTGTCACATCATTTTCCTCCTTCTTCTTCAATCTACGCTTTATAATCTTCCTTACACGTCCTACGGTTTCTCTACAGGGTTTATACATACTTTCTCTACTTGGTTCTCTTTGGGATGTACATGTCATTCAATTTGACCAACTTTGGTTAACCAATTTAACCAAAAATGCTGCTGTGCATTTTTTCTTTCTTTAACTTTTTTTTTTTTCCTCCTGGAGTCTTTCTTTGGCCCTAGCTAGCAATCTGAAATATTGAGGAGCTAAACTGAGAAGGGTCTGCTTGTCTCAGGTGTCCCACACAGGTCTCACTGATAAGGGTTTTATTATATCTTTCTTTCCCAAGTTTGTTCTAGGCTACTTATCCCTAAATTGTCTTCTTTCATATTAATGAACCATCATTCTTATCCACAAAGCATTATTCATAATAGTTAAGAAAAAAAAAACCAGAAGTAACCTGTATCTTCATCTGTAGGGAGGTAGTTAAATAAACTATGGCATATCCATGCAATAGAGCCCACTTCATGCTTTAAAAAGAATGAGAGGTCCCTAAAACTGTGGAACACATAAAAAGCAGAGGTTAAAATGGTGGTTGTTGGAGGCTGGGGCTTGGAGGAAAGGGGGAGATGTTGGTCAAAGTGTACATAGGTTTATGTGGGATGAGTGAGTTCTGGAGATCTAATGGACAGCATGGTGACTATAGTTAATACTGTATTGCATCTTGAAATTGGTAAGAGTGGATGTCACCACATGCAAAAAATGGTAACCATATGAGATGATTGATATGTTAATCAGTTTGATTGTGGTCATCATCTCACAATGTACACATAAACCAAAACAACATGTTGAACACCTCACATATATGCAATTTTTATTTGTCAAGCATAGCTCAATAAAACTGGGTGGAGGGGGAAATGAGAGGTCTGTATGACTAGGTATCTGTGATACATTGTAACATTTTAAAAAAGCAAGTTATAGAACAATATGGGTTGTATGACCCATTTAAAAATACATATGTGAAACTGTATAAAGTGTATCTGAATGCCCGCATATGTACACACACATACACACACACACACACACACACACACACAGTATTTGAATGAGAAAATTCTAGGAGATAAACAGATGTAACAGTGGGGAGTCTAGCAAGCGAAGTAGGTGAGGAACAGATGAAGGAGGGATGCACTTTTTAATAATGCACTTTTGTATTCATTCTTTTAACAATGAATAGATATAGTTGTTATAAGTAAATAAATAAAAAGAAGAATATAGCATTTTCCTAGGTATTTCAAAACTATGTATTCTTCTAGGCTTGCACAGCTGGTTTAGTTTTCATTTACTTTGATCATACACTTACCTCCTCTCTTATAGCTGGAGGGCATTAAGTCTCCCAGACTGACAAGTGTGTCCCCACCTTCCCCTCTGCTGCCTCTCCAGATTCCCCATCCCTCGGGATAATGCAAAGTATGTTTATTTCAGACTCATTGTCTGAACTGTACATTGTTCCTGGAAATCTTGGTCACGTGATAGATGGACTTGTCCTGGAAAATCTATCCTCCGGTCCCTGAAAGGAAGCCAGAGTGGTATTGTTCTCATCTCACAGATCAAGAAACTGAGGCACGGAAAGTTGATGGGGGCTACGGGCTACCTAGGCCACATGAGAAGTTAAAAGTAATGGGATGTTGTGGAAAAGGTGTTGGGTTCAAAGCCTGGAGTCCCAAGTTAAAGTTCTTGACATATTACATTTTATTTAAGCAAAATTTTGACTCCCTAAGCCCCAGTTTTCTTGTCGGTGAAATGATTATAATACCTGCCTCCCAGAGTAGTATTATTACATGAGAGTATTTAATTTTTTTTTTTTTGCATATTGTAAAGCACCATATGTATCATAGAAAGACCAGCCACAGGAAATTAGTTATGAGTAAGTCAGACCACTGTGGTTGCATATACAACTAGGCTTTTGTTTGTTTGATTTTCTTACACTCGAAACACAAATTTAAAAATGTCTTTCAAGAATCTTAGAAATCTTGTTCCTTTAAACTCAAGCTTTATTTTTTCCCCACCCCAAATATTTCTCCTCATGCCTTTTAAAAGAGGCACAAAAGTATCAGTTCCACAAGGAAGGCAACAATGCTCTACTAGAATGCCATACCAAATTGGATAGAAGTCTAAAAGCAGATTAAAGTTGTTTCAAATGCTTCAAAGAGGAGGAAAAATCTAATCCCCCAAGCCTTCTTTAAATCCATATTCCTTAATATCAGAAAATTTCCCAAGTCTTTTAAAAGGCCCAAATATCATTTTACAGTTTGGAGTAGTAATGGAAAACACTTCCCCATTTTTAAGAACATTCTTCCTTCCCTAAAAAAGGGCTCAGTAAAGCTGGGTCCCCCTTGTGAAGGAACTGGGCCCAAGCGGATGACGAGTTGCCTCCCTTAGCAGGGAGTGGGGCAGCCATCCCCAGGGCCCTGAGCCTGGAGCTGAGGGCTAATTACTACCTGGAGAATTCCTTCAAGAAGCAGTGTCAGGCATTTCCCTGTTATTTCTGGGCGAGATCTGCGTGTCTGTCATTGTGTGGAAGAACGCCCAGTCCCGCCACTATGTAACACTGAAGGAAAGAAAGTTTCCAAATGAGAAGAAAAACAAGGCTTGTTACGACAGAAGCAAGTAGGACCATTCTCACTGCTTTAGAAAGCTTCTTCTTGGGGCGCCTGGGTGGCTCAGTCGGTTAAGCGTCTGACTTCGGCTCAGGTCATGATCTTGCGGTCCGTGAGTTCAAGCCCTGCGTCAGGCTCTGTGCTGGCTGCTCAGAGCCTGGAGCCTGTTTTGGATTCTGTGTCTCCCTCTCTCTCTGACCCTCCCCCATTCATGCTCTGTCTCTCTCTGTCTCAAAAATAAATAAACGTTAAAAAAAAGAAAAAGAAAACTTCTTCTTAAGCTGTCTTCACCTGCCCAGAGAGGCCAGCTCTTTTCCTGAAACACTTTTCCACCAGGAAAAGAATCATCTTCCCTTGCTGACCTATGGAAACAATTCTAAGAGCCCCAATTATAACAATGAATATTGATTGAGATTAACCAGGTATCAAACACTTTGCCAAAGGTTTTACATGCTGTATCTCATTCAATCCACTCAATAGCCTTGAGACAGGTAACGATTATTAGCCCCATTCTAGAGATGACAAAGTTGAGGTCTAAAAGGCTAATGCAGCAGCCGAGTGACAAATAGCTACTAATGTGATTGAGCAGGTGCACAAGCCTAGATCTTTCTGACTCTGAAGTCTATGCTAAAACAACAATGCACTGCCTAAATACAGCTCCCAGGCAAGTATGGAGAGGGCCCATATTGAACACTTCTATTCTACGTTCTAGCTGAAATTTTACTACAATTAACAATAGCAGCCTGTGTCCCTGGTAAGCATGCTGAGTGATTTACATGCCTGGTCTCATTTAATGCTTTCCAGCAGGTTTAAGTGGAATAAATAGGCTACCCTGACGCTAGAAATACTTTCTGCCTCTTCTTCAGAATTTTCTTTTCTCCTTTTCTCCTGTCTTTTTCCCCTCTCTCTCTCTCTCTCTTCATCTCTGAGATGTCGAGTGCATTCTGGTTGCATTTTGACCTTGCCTCCAGCCTGGCCTAAATTGCAGACCTTGTCATGAAGAAGATAGTGAAGGGAAACATCTTTTCAGGTATCTTCTACTTTAGTGTGTGGGGGGGTGCGGGGGTGGGGGGGGTTACAAGCGTCCCTCTCTGCTCTCCGTCTTCAGGACACCTCCCTGTGGACGGTGCCAGAACGGTGACCTCAGATCACAGCCTGAACGCTGATTACAAGTAATCCAGCTCCCGAGGTGATAGAGTGTCCTTTCTTAAAAAAGGAGATAAAAATAGCTAAGAAACAACACTTTCCTTAGTTCTCTGAAAGGTTGGCATCCTTCCAGGATAGACTTATGTACTTTTTGTACTTGGAGGAAAAAAAGAGATGGGATTTGATCCAAGAATGGTCCTACAAACGAGAGAAATATGGAGCGAGCAGCTGGAGCTGGGCAGCCAAGTGGTACCACCAGCTGCAGGCCCATTAATTAACATTCCCTGGTATGTAGCATCTCCAGTGACCTTGATCCTTGTTGAATTCACAGAGATAATTTTTACAGAGCCTCTACTTTTCTCTCTGCAGTGTATTTATCCAAGGAGTACCTTGCATATTTCCCCCCATATCTCCCAGCAGTAAATTCATTCTAATTGCAAAGAGATATAGCAAAAGCCTTATTGAACACTTGGCAGTTTATAGAGATTTATTTCTGAGGCTTAAGGGGGGGTTTTAGAGTGTGTGACTAGAGCAGGATTGAGGGGAGCTAGGGAAAAGAGCCCAAGAGAAAATGTAGATTTAATGGATCTATAAAATGACCCCTCTAGATAAATGCTTCTTCCAAAGATGCTTAAACAGCCTGACCCAAACCGGGGTCTGTGACAGCCAGTCTGACATGAGGTGTCTGAAGCATCGCATATTTCTCTATGGGTTTTCAGGTTTCCTTATGAAATTTGTTATTCTCCAGGCAGAGGTGGGAGAGGGGTGAATCTGTTTTCCAGAGGGAAGAAGTATATTTAACTAAAAATTTCCAAGTACTAGAGACTATGAAAAGAGGCAAAAATAAACTTCCGGCACCTGCCCTTAAAATCGCTCTGCTTGTGTCTGTCTAAGCTGCATTCCGAATTTTAAACGTAGGATCCTAGAAGGCAAATCACGAGAGCCTAGCAGGGGTTCTGTACTAGAAAGGACAGCCTTCGGAAACTTCCGGCCCGTAATGAGACGGGCGGACACTCTATCCTCTAATGGGGCCTTATGCTCACAATAGACTTTGCATACACACACGACTGAACTTTTCCACGAAACCCTTCTAGGCTTTTGATCCCATGAGTGGCATTCATCTTTTTTTGCAGCTGTTTTGCAAGTTTTGCTGAGGATGAATTTTAGGACTTTCAACTGTTAGATTTGTTATATTATAAATCTACTCACTGTACTAAAATGAAGACATTTGTTCTGGAGGAAGAGGCAAGACAGGAAAGGGTACAAAGTAGACACTAGTGAGGAAGAGGGCTGGAAAGTCAGTGACTGGACACTTTAGCCAGAGTCTAAATGAGGAGTGGGTCAGAGGTTTATGATGTCCCCTGCATGTTTGCCTTTTTTTCTTTTTTTCCTTCAGGAATTGGCATAAGGAGACCTTGGGAACATCTTTTTTAAGTTTCTGGTTGTCAAGTTTAACACACAGGGGAAAAAAGCCATTTAACAAGTTGTTTTAAAGTTAATACCCAGAAGCACCTGGGTGGCTCAGTCAGTTAAGGATCCAACTTTGACTCAGGTCATGATCTCATGGTTCATGGGTTCAAGCCCTGATTCGGGCTCTGTGCTGATAGCTCAGAGCCTAGAGCCTGCTTCGGATTCTGTGTCTCCCTCTCTATCTGCCCCTCCCTCGCTCACACTCTGTCTCTCTCTCTCAAAAATAAATAAACATTAAAAATTTTAAAAAATGAAGTTAACACCCAAGTCAAGATGTATATACTATTGCTAATTTTCCCCCATAACCCCTCTCATGCTCTTAGAGATAACCACTATTGTGGCACTCATGGGGACCACTTCTTTGCTTTTTTAAGCAAAACACCAAGTGTGCATCTATATAGAATATAGTTTACTTTCATATCTTGGAAATTTATATAAATGGAATTAATGTATTGTTCTTTTGTATCTGGTTTCTTTTGCTCCATTATGTTTGTAAGAACACCTTGTGTTGTATGGAGCTCTAGTCCATATTCATCATGGCACGATCATTGTGACAGAATATTGTTTATTTACTGAACTGTTACATGTATTGCTGATGGACAATGGGGTTATTTCCACTCTGGGGACATTGCTAACAAAGCTGCTGGGAGGGTTCATGTGCGTGTTTTCAGGCACACTTGAGAATTTGCTCGGCCTGCCTGGCTAATGTCAAAACAATCCAAGCTTGAATCGAGATTAGTCCTAGGTTTAATGACAAAATGGACAGAATTTGTCATTTGTTCATTCATTCCATAAGCATGAACTAAAAACTTCTATTGACGGAATAGCAAACAGATGACACAGGCTACCTCTCCTCCCTTCTCTGCTCAGAGCAGACGTTACTAGTTCACCGGGGTGTTCTTTCCTATTGAGTCTGAAGTGGCTTCAGAATCATTTGCAACGTGGTCCTCAAGGCAGCCACTGTTAAGGATCAGAGATGGGGGTGTGATGGTTAATTTTTTGTCTCAACCCAGCTATGTGGTCAAACATTATTCCAGATGTTTCTGTGAAGGTTTTTTTTTTTTTTTTGGTTGAGATTATCGTTTTAGTTGAGATTTACTCAGTCAGTAGACTTTGTTTAGTCTTTTTATTCAGTAGACTTTGAGTGAAGTAGATTACCCTCCATAATGTAGGTGGGCCTCATCCAATCAGTTGAAGGCCTTATAGAAAGAAGACTGATTTCTCCTGAGGAAGAAGGAATTCTGCCAGAAGGCTGCCTTTGGATTCAAACTGCTCCTCTTCCCTGGGTCTCCCACCAATGGGTTACCCCTGCAGGTTTTGGACTTGTTATTCTCTGCAATCAAGTGAGCCAATTCCTTAAAAATATAAAAATCTTTCTACGTCTCCCTCTCCCTCTGTCTCTCCCTCCCTCCCTCCTTCCTATTGGTTCTGTTTCTCTGAAGAACCCTGACTAATACAGGTGGCATGGTGTTGACATAGGATGGTCTGATGGGAAAGGAACAGAAAGCCTTTCAAACTAATTTAAGTAAAAGGGATTTACTGTTGATAGAATAGAACCCCTTAGAATTAAGCATCAGGGAATACTTTTATTTTTTTTAATTTTTTAATTTTTTAATTTATTTTTTATTTATTTATTTTTTAATATATGAAATTTATTGTCAAATTGGTTTCCATACAACACCCAGTGCTCATCCTAAAAGGTGCCCTCCTCAATACCCATCACCCACCCTCCCCTCCCTCCCACCCCCCATCAACCCTCAGTTTGTTCTCAGTTTTTAACAGTCTCTTATGCTTTGGCTCTCTCCCACTCTAACCTCTTTTTTTTTTTTTTTTCCTTCCCCTCCCCCATGGTCTTCTGTTAAGTTTCTCAGGATCTACATAGGAGTGAAAACACATGTTATCTGTCTTTCTCTGTATGACTTATTTCACTTAGCATCACACTCTCCAGTTCCATCCACGTTGCTACAAAAGGCCATATTTCATTCTTTCTCATTGCTACGTAGTATTCCATTGTGTATATAAACCACAATTTCTTTATCCATTCATCAGTTGATGGACATTTAGGCTCTTTCCATAATTTGGCTATTGTTGAGAGTGCTGCTATAAACATTGGGGTACAAGTGCCCCTATGCATCAGTACTCCTGTATCCCTTGGATAAATTCCTAGCAGTGCTACTGCTGGGTCATAGGGTAGGTCTATTTTTAATTTTCTGAGGAACCTCCACACTGCTTTCCAGAGTGGCTGCACCAATTTGCATTCCCACCAACAGTGCAAGAGGGTTCCCGTTTCTCCACATCCTCTCCAGCATCTATAGTCTCCTGATTTGTTCATTTTGGCCACTCTGACTGGCGTGAGGTGATATCTGAGTGTGGTTTTGATTTGTATTTCAGGGAATACTTTTAATATTTAGGATTATCCTCCTCAATATCAAATAATTATTGCACTATTTTTATCTGAGATATTTTCCAAAATAAAAATGTGAGTGTAGGGGCACCTGACTGGCTCAGTCAGTAAAACATGTAACTCTTGATCTCAGGGTCATGAGATCAAGCCCCACATTGGGTGCAGAGATTACTTAAATAAATAAAACTTTTTTTAAAAAAAACATGGTGAGTGTATATACAGTTTCTCCCCAGTCTCTGAGTGTCATCAGATGCTCTCAGCCAATGAGATCTAGAGTAAAGAAACCATTCCGACTTTTCTCAACCAGTGAGCATTAATTAGCACTGTGGCTGCTTCCAGCCAATAAGCTGAACTCTTTACTACACTACCAGAGTTAGATGTGTCCTGTGATGTATACTGTTTTTTCTGCCCTGGCCTCCCTTTGTGCCATCACTTTTGTATTCTGGCAAACAAATTTGACCCAGGATGGCTGACCCAAAGGGTCTAGGTAATAATACGGGACTACTGCAAAGGAAGAAAAAGGAGAGTGTTGTGTTAGATGTTAGAATACAGGTTTTCCAGAGGCTGTAGACCCCCAAGTCATTGGATAAAGAAGCAGAGAGTTTAGCTCAGCAGATAAATAGGGATATAGATAGGAGTCCTTTGACTCATGACAGGTCAGTGAAGCTCGGAAGGATGGACCAACAAATACACGAATAGGAGCGGGGAGAAATTATGGAAGAGAGGATGATGGAAGACTAATGGCCAGCTGCAAAGCCTGTGTCATATCTCTATGGGGACTGTGCCACGTGGGCCTCTTCAGGCTGCTGCTAAATAGAAAGGGTGACGGCCAGACCTCTGCTCTGTGTCTGTGACTGTGCTGTCTGTGCTCTCTGCTTCTCCTCCTTCTCTGCCAGCTTCCCTACCATTCTCCTCTCTGGGGATCAGCCCCTCTGTAAGGCTCTCGGCTCCCACTGCTCCATCACTTACGCTTGGTTTGGCTTTGGGTGACTGTAGCAGGTGTTGTTGATGTACTGCCCAGGTTCTCTGGCCCATCCTGGCCCTGTTCACGGGCAGTAGTGGTAGACCATCTTTCATGGACTGGCAGCTCCCTGCCTCAAGCATCCACATCTCTATGCTCCTCAAAGAGTTGTTTTCTTGTACCAGGAAGGTTGCTGGGCTGCAGGAATGTGCAACCCCAAACAGTAGACATCAGGAGTCACTGCAGAAATGCCCCAGCCTTCTGGTTCTCCAGTGGGGCAGTTCTGAGGTGTGTCCCTCACAGTTTCTCAGGGCGTCTCAAGCAGGATTAAACCACAATTTCCCATGGTCACAACCTGCTTGTTAATACACCTTATATGGGCTTTTCTCCCTTCTCTGCCTCACTTTCCCCACCCTCACTTGTACTTCCTTGAATAACCTCCCAGATAAACTTCCTGCACCAAAGTTTTTGTGTCAAGGTTGAATTTTGGAGGTCAGAGTTTTATGAGACCTTCCAGTGCCAAACTTTCTGACTCCTAGCCCTAACTCTTATTTTGTTGTTGTTGTTGTTTGTTTTTTTAAAGCAAGCTTCATGCCCAGCATGGAGCCAAACACAGGACTTGATTAATTACCTTGAGGGCAAGACCTGAACTGCGATCAAGAGTTGGACACTTAGGGGTGTCTGGGGAGCTCAGTCAGTTGCGGGTCCAACTCTTGATTTTGGCTCAGGTCATGGTATCTCAGTTCTTGGAATCTAGCCCCTCATCAGGCTCTGCACTGACAGTATGGAGCCTGCTGGAGATTCTCTCTCTCCCTCTCTCTCTGCCCCTCCCCCACTCTCTCCCTTTCTCAAAATAATAAATAAACTTAAAAGAAAAGTCAGATGCTTAGCTAACTGAGCCACCCAGGCACCCCTCTTATACTCTTTAGTTCAAAATTTTGTTAGCAAATCTGACTTGTCCAGATCAAGGGCGACACATGTGTTCCTGGTTCGCTTAGCTATGGGGTAGGTGGGGAGGCAGTGAGCTTAGTGTTATTTAGGACATGAATGACATTTCTTGCACATTGACTTATCCATGCCACGTGTTGTGCTGGACAATGGGACACAGAGAACAAAACCCAATCTCTGTCCTTAAAGAGTTCTAGTTGGGAAGTAGACTTATAAATAATACTTATATCACCAAATGGTAAGTTCTATAACAGTGGGGGGGGGGGAGGAGTAACAAGTGTTATGGAAGTAAAATAATTACGGGTTGGGGCATTGACGGATGGGTTGAAGGTCATCAGGAGAAAGGGTTTAGAGAGGATGTCCTGGGTAGAGGGCAAGGTATGGAGCAATGAGAACACAGACTGCTCCCTGGCTGCTAGACAGTGTCTTACCTTAGCAGCTTCTCTTTGTGTTTTGTTTTCTTCCTGAGAGGAATGATGAGGCTTCATGGGACAACCCCAGATGCTCTGAGTTTAAGCCTTCTTTTATTTTCCACATCAACGGGGAAGGTTGAAGTTTTGAAATCAGGGAACATATCACTTTACAGTAGAGGGAGAAAAGTATTAGAGGATGGTGGAAAATGGAAAATTGGAGCACAGAGCCAGTGATAAGCAGTTAGTTTTATATGGTTCATGGTAACTGTTCCTGGAGTCATCAGGAGTAATATTTATAATCAGATAAGTTGATGCTTTCTTAAAAATTTTTTATGTTTATTTATGTTTGATAGAGACAGAATGTGAGTTGGGGAGGGGCAGAAAGAGAGGGAGACAGAATCTGAAGCAGGCTCCAGGCTCTGAGCTGTCAGCACGGAGCCTGACGCGAGGCTCAAACCCATAAACTGTGAAATTGTGACCTAAGCCGAAGTTGGACACTTAACCAACTGAGCCACCCAGGCGCCCCTATAATCAGATAAGTTGATGCTTTGGATGAGTGTCTATGTCTCTCCTGCTTCTGGAAAGCCAAATTACCTGTCTTCTGCAGACCTGTAAGAGACTGTCTTCACATGGAAGAGACCTGACAGTGAGGATGACATTGAAAATATTTAACCACCATATTGTAGATGCTAAACCAGTCAGAAGACACAGTTCCATAGACATCGGGATGGTTGGACAAAGTGTGTGCAGGCTGAACCCCAGCTCTATCTTGGGGACCATCAAACCTGACACTTGTTTGGCAGAAGAGGTTAAAGGGCTTACCCGAGACCATGTGCTGACAGGGCTAGGAGTGGGACCCAGGTCTCCTGCATTTACCCTCCAACCCTCTCCACTGCAGCCCCTGACCTCAAGGCCTAGGGGAGACAGGTGGAGGCCCTACTGGTTTATCCTAGACTTGACTCATACCCATGGCTGTCCATGGGCAGGATGTCTGATTCTCTAGAGATCCCAAGTGGAAAAAGCTTTTGTACCTCCACTCTGAGAATTACAGCTCTTACACTGTTTATGCTAGTGTTGAAAATTCTTTATCCACTGGTAAATGAACATCTACCATTTATGTAATTGAAAGCATAATTTATTTGCAAATAAAATATGTTACATAACATATGGCAAAGGATGCAGGGAAATAGCTTTTTTTTTTTTTAATATTTATTTGTTTTTGAGAGAGAGAGAAAGAGCACAAGCAGGGGAGAGGCAGAAAGAGAAGGGGACAGACAGAGGATCCGAAGCGGGTTTTGTGCTGATAGCAGAGAACCCAATGCAGGGCTCAAACCCATGAACCACAAGATCATGACTTGAGCTGAAGTCAGACACGACTGACTGAGCCACCCAGGCACCCCTGGGAAATAGTATTTTTTAAATTTGCCTATCAGACTTGTTATGATGAGCACCAGGTGCTGTATGTAAGCGGTGAATCATGGGAATCTACCCCCAAAACCAAGAGCACGCTGTACACACTGTATGATAGCCAACTTGACAATAAATTATATTAAAAATAAATAAATAATAAATAAACATTGCCTATCAGATGTGCAATATGTCACTATTATTTTCCTTAAATCCACCTAATTCTGACTCCAAGTCCCCATCCTGCCAGACTTGTGAAAAAGGTAACTACCACCTGCCTCTTTCCAATCCACGGGCTTGTACAGAAGTCCAGGGGTCTTATGCAACACCAGGGCTCGGCCTTATCATTATTATTCATTTGTTAAACAAATATTTATTGAACACATACCATGTGCCAAGCCTGACTTGGGGCTGATAAGTAGTGATGTACAAAAGAGATTAAATCCTTGCCCTCTCTGTTCCAGGCTGAGTGGTACTCTGTTCCTCACCTGGGGCCCAGGAGGCACTCATTGGCTATGCTGGGATTGGGCCTTGCTCATGTAGCCTCTCCCCACTGGATGCTGCCTATCTAGACACTGCCAGGAAGCAGGGAGAAGACACCCATCTTAGATGATTCTGCACTTTTTCCTGAAGGGGACCTCTTCTCCTAGACTCATCACTTCTCAAAGGCATCCTCCCTGAGACCTCCCTCTCCAGACCACCCTTCATGGTGCTTCAAGGCACAAACATTTTTTTTTAAGATAATAAATGTTACATTTATTTCTTGTTATAATACACATGTATCAGAATACTCAGAACAAAATTTACCATTTTAACCATTTTTTGTGTTCTATGGCTCTCCTGCTTAGTACCAAGGTGCATTTTACCCGAAGAGGCTGCATCCAATTTTGAGCTCGGCTCAAATTTTCCAGGCAAAGCATTGCAAAGCCTGGAAGTCAGTTTGAATGAAGGGAAAGGGAACCAATGTAATATTTCAGGCAACCAACCTGACATATAAACATCCCAACTGTCAAACCAAGCTACAGTGCTGACTTGTCCATGCTGAACTTTATACCACATTCTCACTATGTACATTTGGCCAACAACATGTGTGTGTGTGTGTGTGTGTGTGTGTGTGTGTGTGTGTGACTGTGTGTGCACATGCATGTGTCCCACAGCTGGGTCTCGAAAGACTCTTGAAGGACTCAGTGGTTTGGTCTAATACCAGATCACTTTCCATTCAGATTCCTGCTGCCTCTTCCTGATCTCCTGAGTAGGAGATCAACCTCCACAGCACTTCAAACTAATGCCCACTGTCAGCTGAGAAAGTCCATGATAAACCCATGCTGGGTAAAGTATTTTCTGATCAACTCCTAAGGATCATTTGGGGATATCGACATTGTAACTGGGGACACTGAAAACTAAAAGGCTCCCAAGACACAGAAGAATGGATCCATAAGGATGGAATTTCATTCATTGTGACAGGACAAGATTTTTGGATGGAAGAATAGTTTTGTGTTTCACTCTCTTATAAGGATAATCTTGTGATTTTCATATGTTTATCCAGTATTAAAAAGGGAGGGGTGTTTTGCAGTGCTCTTCCTTGGCAATTTCATCTTCTGCAAATGGTATAAGCCATGGACTCTGATTTCCAATTTCTCCCTGAGTTCTGTTTCATAAATCCAACTTCCACCAGGATATACTCATGGAATCTCAAATTCAATATGTATACTACCAAAACACCTCTTCCTGGTGTTTCTAGTTCTATTAATGGGGTTTTTCTCCCTGTCCTTTGTGTTTACAATCTTCAAATGATCTCTGGGTCTTTCCTTTCCTTGCTTCCCATATCTAGGTAATTAGAATATTCTACAGATGTGATCTCCATAAGATCTCTCAATGTATTCCTTTCCATCTCCTCCTCCATCAGCCTCCTCATCCTGGATCTCCTGAGGTTTTACCTGGACTATTGCAGTAACTTCGAAGTTGGTTTCTTCACATTGGTGTCTGGTCACTCCTATGATGGTCTAGATTAATCTTCCTAGTTATGTTTTCAATCATATTACTAGATGGTGATGACTGCATTTTATTCCTTTTTATATCCCAGTGCCTTTACCTAGTAGGTGCCCAATAAAGGCTGGATTGAATTTATGTTGTTTCCAGTGGCTTTCAATTCCCTCTATTTAACAGAAGGGGTTATCATTTAACTAAGCTAACCGCTTCTCTGCAAATATTCACTATACTCTAATACCCACACTTTTGGTACTTTCTTTTCCATTTGGGATGTACATCTATTAAAATTCTGGTCATTC
This sequence comes from Panthera leo, assembly GCF_018350215.1. NCBI lineage: Eukaryota > Metazoa > Chordata > Mammalia > Carnivora > Felidae > Panthera > Panthera leo. The sequence goes on from NC_056688.1 coordinate 86,593,058, forward strand.
TTCTTTATCTTTTAAAAAAAATTTTTTAATGTGTATTTATTTTTGAGAGAGACAGAGACAGAATGCAAGTGGGTTAGGAGCAGAGAGAGAGAGAGACAGAGAATCCGAAGCAAGGTCTAGGCTCTGAGCTTTCCGCACAGAGCCCGATGTGGGGCTTGAACTCACAAGCTGTGAGATCATGACCTGAGCCGAAGTCGGACGCTCAACTGACTGAACCACCCAGGCACCCTTCTTCATCTTTTTTGTATCAAAAAATTTTTAATGAGAAGCATATATTACTTTTTAATATAAAAAGCCCTCAACATTTTAAATTTAGTATGTTTGAAATATTTCATGATAAAATGTATTTGAATCCTCCCCATCTAGACTATTATTTAGACATTTAAAATTGTAGTTATGGGGTTTACTATTGTTTTCTTTTTTAAGTTTATTTATTTATTTTTAATTTTTTTCATGTTTATTTTTGAGAGAGAGAGAGAGAGAGAGAGAGCATGTGGGGGGGGGGGGAGGCAGAGAGAGAGGGAGACACAGAATCTGAAGCAGGCTCCAGGCTCTGAGCTGTCAGCACAGAGCCTGAAGTGGAGCTCAAACCCATGAACTGTGAGATCATGACCTGAGCTGAAGTTGGACACTCAACCGACTGAGACACCCAGCACCCCAGTTTATTTATTTATTTTGAGAGAAAGCAAGCATGAATGGGAGACGGACAGAGAGAGAATCAAAAGCAGGCTCCATGCACTGTCAGTGTGGAGCCTGATGTGGGGCTTGATCTCATGAGCTGAAATCAAGAGTCTACACTTAATTGACTAAACCACTCTGGTACCCCTATATGCTACTATTTTTTACATTTTTCTTGCATTTGAGATTTTCATAATAAAAATTTTAAAGATACTTACCAAGCATGTATAAGAAAATAATAATATTTATAATTTCAGGTGGAAAAAAGAAGCATGTAGTAATTGTTAGTGATGGTCACTGATAGTTCCCATTCTCCTTCCTAAGCACTTCCTTGGAGTTATGTGTGGTCCTTCGTGCTTCACTCTCTTATAAGGATAATCCTGTGATTTTCACATGTTTATCCAGCATTAAAAAGGGAGGGGTGTTTTGCAGCGCTTGCTGCAAGCAAGCGTGACTTGCTTTGGTCAAGTAAGTGTGATGGGAATACTGTGTGTAACTTCTAGATGGAAGCCCTGAACAGCCACAGGATGACTCATCATATTTATTGTCCCCTGTTACAGGTTCTGACAATGTGCCAGATGGTCAAAACTCCATTAGCCTGAGTCCCTGAGTAAGTATGACATTGCTGACCTAAGATGGATGTGTAGCATAAGTGGGAAAGAAACTTTTGTTCTTCTAAGCCACTGATGTTTGGGGGCTGTTTATTGCTGCAGCATAAGCTAGCCAACTCTGGCTGATACAAAGCAGGAGGTAGCTTCAGGCATTGTAGATAACCAGGTACTCTGAAGGCCTTATAACCACAAAAGAACTGAATCATTTCTTTTAATGTCTATTTATTTTTGAGAGAAAGGGACAGAGTGCGAGCGGGGGAGGGGCAGAGAGAGAGGGAGACACAGAATCTGAAGCAGGGTCCAGGCCCTGAGCTGTCAGCACAGAGCCCGACATGGGGCTCAAACCCACGAACTGTGAGATCATGACCTGAGTTGAAGTTGATCACTCAACTGCCCGAGCCACCCAAGCACCCCAGAATTGAATCATTTTTTAAATACATTGCTGGGCATGTCGGTAGTGAGGGAATTGTCTAAGGACAGCTCTTCTCCCAAAAAATGTTTTGAAACCAGAACTCGGAGTCAGAGTGCTAGGAAAATAAGAAATTTGGGTTGTTCTGAGAGCCAGTGCAAATTAGTAGCAGTGTTAGAAGCTCTAAAGCATCACAAGATGGGGAAGCCAAGAATCTGAGACTTCTGCATTAGGCCAGGACACCCCAAAAGGGGCAGAAGGTCTCAGGTTGGTATTTTCCCACTACCCCCCCCAAAAAAGCAGAAACAAATCCTCACAATAGGAAGGCCATTAAGATCCATGTTTGAGTTCAAATCTGAGATCACCAAGCCCAGAAGGAGGTAGTCCACTGAGAGAGAAAGAGTTGGCAGAAAAACAAACATCCAGTCTGACCCCAAGAACTTCAACTACTGGAATTCTCAGATATAGGATATATTTTTTAATTTACAAAAATGGCCAAAGCAATGATTTAAGTGTTAAGCACCACTGCAAAAATGTTTTTAATTTTAACTTATTTACTTGTCATAACAGTTCTATGAAGCAAGTATTACTATTATCATCCCCATTTTACTTTATTTTTTTAAAGAATAATACTTATTTTGTTAGGTTTATTTATTTATTTATGTATTTATTTTTGAGAGAGACACAAAGAGAGCACAGGGGAGGGGCAGAGAGAGAGGGTGACAGAGGATGCGAAATGGGCTCTGTGCTGACAGCAGAGGGCCCTATATGGGGCTCAAACTCCCGAGCTGTGAGATCATCACCTGAGCCAAAGTCAGGTGCTTAAGGAACTGAGCCACCCAGGCACCCTAGTCACCCCCATTTTATAAATGAAAAAGCTGAGGCACAGAGAGATTAAGTAAATTGTCCCAGGTCAACATTTCTTAAGTGGTAATGCTACGATTTGGATTTAGGTAGTTTGATTCTAGAGTCTGCAGTCTTCACCACTACGTTTTGCTGCCTTTCTAACGTAGAATTGGAGCATACGAAGAATTTAAAGAAATAAGGGGTGGGGGGAGGGGAATACCAAAGATAAGCAAGCAACAAAGGACCCTCAGGGATGACCAGGTAGATTTGAAGAAGAATAAAAGAACCCGTAGAAATGAAAATAAAATGGTTGAAAGTAAACATTTGATGAACATGTTAACTGTCTGAAGAGGTAATTAGTGAATTGAAGAACTGTCTGCAGAAAATATCCAGAAGGTGGCATGGGAAAGAAGGGAATGGAAAGTATGAACGGGAAGGTTATGGAAGATAAAAGGTTATGGAAGATAAAATGGGAATGTCTAATACATATTTAATTGGAGTTTTGGAAGAAGAGGATAGAGAAAATGGAAGGCCTAATATGTGAAGTAATAGTAGTTGAGAATTTTTCAGAACTGATGAAAAGACCTAAATCCACAGATATAGGAAATAGCATATCCCTAGCATGATAAATTAAGAAGAAGTTTATGTCTTAAACATGTTTGGAGAACACCAAAGACAATGAGAAAATCTCCAAAGCAGCTTGGGAGAAAAGAAACAATCACCTACAAAGGACTGACCCAGACTGTTAGTGGACATACCAATAACAGCAGTAAATGCAAGGAGACAGTGGAATAATATATTCAAAGTGTTGAATGGAAATAACTGTCCACTGTATATCCAGAAAAGCTAAGGTTCATGAATGAGAATAAAATGAAGACAATTTCAGATGAACAAAATCTAGCAGAACTTTACTAAAAGAACTCACCTCATACCCATCCTTTAAGATTCATCTCAAATGTTATTTGTTGCATTGGTGGTATAGCAGTGAGCACAGCAGCTGCCTTTCAAATGTTATTTCTTCCATGGAGCTCTGGCCTAATTCCCCTCTTTTGAATTTTAGTAGCATTTTATTTGATCCTTTCTCATGATGCTTATCAAATTCACAGATGGAGATTATACGTGCCTTTTCTTAAGAGCTCCCCCCACCGCCCCCACCACTGCTCTTACCCTCTCTCGTTAAAGGCCCCTGGAACACTTTGGTGTCTAACTCACCGTAACTTTTTGCATAGTTCCTATCATAATACATGCATGTAATAGGTGTTTAATAAGTATTTGTTGAGGCCTACTGGTCAGTCTTTTCCAGTGTTTCATAAACTACCAGTTTACAAAGGTGTTCCCTTCCACGGGGGTGGTATGGCCAAACCCTCTTCAAAAATGCTGCATAGAGGACCATATCTCCCTCCTGGAGATCCATGGTTTAATTTGTTTTACTCACCAGTTCCTCAAATCATTTGATTATAGAACAACTTCTTCTACTCTTTACTCCATGAATATTGTGAGAGACTGGTGTTTTTAAGAATACATTTATGGGGTGCCTGGGTGGCTCAGTCAGTTAGGCGTCCGACTTCAGCTCAGGTCACGATCTCGCAGTCCGTGAGTTTGAGCCCCGCGTCAGGCTCTGGGCTGATGGCTCAGAGCCTGGAGCCTGCTT